>NC_064927.1:317880744-318508244 GCF_023897955.1 Schistocerca gregaria
CTTGGAATGTTTGTACCATTTAGTTATGGGAGCGAGACATCGTCAGAGACACACCGCTTCCAGGAGACAAGTAAGGTCATCCTTGCTCCGCTAAGATGAGTGGCTGTTTCGCGATGACCGCGAGGACAGGAGATGGGGAGTTCTAGAGGGCTGTCGTGGCAGAGAGCTTATAGTGGGAGGATGCAGAATGGGGTGCTCTTGGGATTTATTTTACTGATCTGATGGAAGAAGTTATTATTACAAGAGGAAAATGATCATTATGCATTGAATGAAGCTGATTTACTGAGATCGATATGATTTTGAGAAGACTGAGATTTAAGGTAAAGAATTAAGATATTTTACTTTATTGCGCAGCATTTAGTTAAGCATTCTTGGCTCAGCACAGACATCCAAATCATGAATATCATGCCATATTTATACAGTTTTGTTCCAATCAACATTAATGAATTTTAAAAGACGAACAGAATTTAATTAGTATGAGGACTTCAATGTTAGAATACATTTTCATGTTGCGTTACATTTTTGCACTTCTCCAGTAATGATCTTACGTAATTGTATATTGTAATGAAATTTTTTCTGATTACTTAACCTTTAATGGTAAAATTGTGTACATGAATGTTGTCAAAAAATGTTATAGGATGATTTTCTTTAATATAGTTCCTTGAGGTAGATTAAAACTGAAGAAACTGCAAAAATGTGGGAAATTAAGGAGATGGGACCTGGATAAACTGAAAGAACCAGAGGTTGTACAGAGTTTCAGGAAGAGCATAAGGGAACAATTGACAGGAATAGAGGAAAGAAATACAGTAGAAGAAGAATGGGTAGCTTTGAGGGATGAAGTAGTGAAGGCAGCAGAGGATAAAGTAGGTACAAAGACGAGGGCTGCTAGAAATCCTTGGGTAACAGAAGAAATATTGAATTTAATTGATGAAAGGAGAAAATATAAAAATGCAGTAAATGAAGCAGGCAAAAAGGAATACAAACGTCTCAAAAATGAGATCGACAGGAAGTGCAAAATGGCTAAACAGGGATGGCTAGAGGACAAATGTAAGGATGTAGAAGCTTATCTCACTAGGGGTAAGATAGATACTGCCTACAGGAAAATTAAAGAGACCTTTGGAGAGAAGAGAACCACGTGTATGAATATCAAGAGCTCAGATGGCAACCCAGTTCTAAGCAAAGAAGGGAAGGCAGAAAGGTGGAAGGAGTATATAGAAGGTTTATACAAGGGCGATGTACTTGAGGACAATATTATGGAAATGGAAGAGGATGTAGATGAAGACGAAATGGGAGATACGATACTGCGTGAAGAGTTTGACAGAGCACTGAAAGACATGAGTCGAAACAAGGCCCCCGGAGTAGACAACATTCCATTAGAACTACTGACGGCCTTGGGAGAGCCAGTCATGACAAAACTCTACCAGCTGGTGAGCAAGATGTATGAGGCAGGCGAAATACCCTCAGACATCAAGAAGAATATAATAATTCCAATCCCAAAGAAAGCAGGTGCTGACAGATGTGAAAATTACCGAACTATCAGTTTAATAAGTCACAGCTGCAAAATACTAACGCGAATTCTTTACAGACGAATGGAAAAATTGGTAGATGCGGACTTCGGGGAGGATCAGTTTGGATTCCGTAGAAATGTTGGAACACGTGAGGCAATACTGACCTTACGACTTATCTTAGAAGAAAGACTAAGAAAAGACAAACCTACGTTTCTAGCATTTGTAGACTTAGAGAAAGCTTTTGACAATGTCGACTGGAATACTTTTTTTCAAATTCTAAAGGTGGCAGGGGTAAAATACAGGGAGTGAAAGGCTATTTACAATTTGTACAGAAGCCAGATGGCAGTCATAAGAGTCGAGGGGCATGAAAGGGAAGCAGTGGTTGGGAAAGGAGTAAGACAGGGTTGTAGCCTCTCCCCGATGTTATTCAATCTGTATATTGAGCAAGCAGTAAAGGAAACAAAAGAAAAATTTGGAGTAGGTATTAAAATTCATGGAGACGAAGTAAAAACTTTGAGGTTCGTCGATGACATTGTAATTCTGTCAGAGACGGCAAAGGACTTAGAAGAGCAGTTGAATGGAATGGACAGTGTCTTGAAAGGAGGATATAAGATGAACATCAACAAAAGCAAAACGAGGATAATGGAATGTAGTCAAATTAAATCAGGTGATGTTGAGGGAATTAGATTAGGAAATGAGACACTTAAAGTAGTAAAGGAGTTTTGCTATTTAGGAAGTAAAATAACTGATGATGGTCGAAGTAGAGTGGATATAAAATGTAGACTGGCAATGGCAAGGAAAGCGTTTCTGAAGAAGAGAAATTTGTTAACATCGAATATAGATTTATGTATCAGGAAGTCGTTTCTGAAAATATTTGTTTGGAGTTTAGCCATGTATGGAAGTGAAACATGGACGATAACTAGTTTGGACAAGAAGAGAATAGAAGCTTTCGAAATGTGGTGTTACAGAAGAATACTGAAGATAAGGTGGATAGATCACGTAACTAATGAGGAAGTATTGAATAGGATTGGGGAGAAGAGAAGTTTGTGGCACAACTTGACTAGAAGAAGGGATCGGTTGGTAGGAAATGTTTTGAGGCATCAAGGGATCACAAATTTAGCATTGGAGGGCAGTGTGGAGGGTAAAAATCGTAGAGGGAGACCGAGAGATGAGTACACTAAGCAAATTCAGAAGGATGTAGGGCGCAGCAGGTACTGGGAGATGAAGCAGCTTGCACAGGATAGAGTAGCATGGAGAGCTGCATCAAACCAGTCTCAGGACTGAAGACAACAACAACAACAACAGTTCCTTGAGAAGAATTTTTGTCTGGAGAGTAACTATCATTATCCAGCTACCATTACCTGATGAACATTCTTTTTTATGAGTCGTAAATTTCGTAAGAGCCACGTTTGCATTGCGCATATTTAAGAGATCGCATGCGCCACCGCAGTTCTCTGTAGTTAGTAGCAGCTCAGAAACTGAAACACGTTTTTTTCTTCTTTTTCTGTGAGAGCAATTGCACAAATTTTCCATTGCGTCACAGGTAGCCAAATACAGGAGATACAAGTTTTCAGCTTCACAAGGTCAGTTAACAGTGTTCCGTTTAATTATCCTCATTTAAAGTTCAAAGTTTTTTAAAAAGAAAGCAAACATTGTTGGTTCAGACAAGGCATATTTCATTTACATTTTCGCAGTCACATCTGCGTCTCATTCTCGTAGATTGATTTCGTTCTTAACCACAAACGTGAGGTTAGATCTTTAAATGATTTTCGGTACACTCCCGTTATTGAGATTTATGATAGATAATAACTGTATTCGTGTTATCTATTTGATAATTGTTTTGCTTTTCTTTGTTCTAACAACTCTTCATTTAATGCCAACAGGTCAATAACACTTTATACAGCTATGGTCAGTAAAGATCAGGTTAACAGGTTAGTCCACTAACAAAATTTTTACAGGAGAAACAGAAAACTAATATTAGGCAAAGTTGTGGAGTAAATTAGGATTTGTGTATAGAGAATTTATTAAACTTCAAGAAGTCAGAAGAATGGAATGAGTAAGAAAAATCTCGCTCTTTATTTAAAGACAGTGTTATCAGCTTAATTTTTTAAATCTATGGGCTTTTCTAGTTTTGTAGTAGCCAAATGGACATAATTTGTGGTGAAACAAATTTACTTAACAAAAAAACAAGCATCCAATCTTGTCTTTTATTTACACCAATAAGACACAACACAAAAAAAAACAGGAACAATAGGCAAGTTATTGAAAGAAAAAAATCAAAATTATTCATTTGACTGAATGGTTGCTTACTATAACTGTTTATACACTATCTGTGGAAGCAAATTAACAGATGCTGTATTCTTTAATCACTCACTCAAAACTAAAAATAAGCATACCATTTTCAAACATTGTTAAAGAGTATAGCCATAATTTTTATAGAACTTGCAAATTATGATATACATTGTTTTTCCCAAAATTATCTGAAACTTTTGTAATAAGTTAAATTTAAGTTATTAATAATTGTTTTTACACCATAGTTAATTTATTGTTTTAAAATAATTCCAAAATTCATTTTTACGAGATATTGAAAAGAAAATCATATTTTTGACATCACTATCAAAAACGTCATTTGTTTTCCCAATGTTTCGATAAAAAAATATTGTTCAAAATTTACTGGGTACTATTCTTTCGAATTTTCTTCAAAGAATTTCATATCCTGATTCCTCCTCCAAGCAATGTCACACTACATCTTCTGCTTCGCCTTCCACATTGGTTACCACACAATCTCTCTGAAGTATGTCAACATAAATTTTAAGGAATCATCTTTAATCCACCTATTACCAAGTCGTTGTTTCAGAAGGTTGAATAAATCCTTCTTTTTCCGATTTTGTTTGATGTACCAGAGTGACAACATTTGAGTGACGGATCTGTGAGATTGTTACATATTGTTGCAATCTCAAAGATTATGTGTATCCATCACCCATTTCTTGTGTTTACGAAAGAGTAACACAGAACAAATAGACGATTGTCACGAATAGTATCATATTATACCTAATTATATGTCTTCCTTAGTTGTGCCTAGTGCACACTGGTGTTTATTATTCTGTTTGTGTGCCTGCGCACAACGATTAAATGCATTAGCCATTACTGTACACAAGCTACTTTTTTACACTTACCGTGATGTTATTCTGTTGTTTTAACTTCTGCACTTTGCTACTGTAATTTTATAACTTCGTTAGAGAATATTGCAGATTAATCGTTGTCACTTATTGTGCAAATCTAAGTCTGCAGAATTCAGGCCGGAGCGACCGAGAAGTAATGAAAGGTGTATGTACACAAATTTATAGATAATTTTCTTTTTTTTTAATGTCTTGGGACGAACATACAGAGTTTGTATCGCTTAGTCACGCCTTCTCAGCATCGCCAGAGACTCTCCTCTGCCTGAGGACTTGTTAGGTCATCTTTGCTTTGTGAAAATGTTGCGGGTATTCCATGTTGAAAGCTGGGAGAGGAGGTGGGGAGTTGCAGCCGGTTGTCATGGCAGTAAGGACACAGAACATGGTTCTACATCTCCATCCACACCTACATCCGTACTCCACAAGCCAGCTGGCGGTGTGTGGCGGAGGGTACCTTGAGTACCTCTATCGGTTCTCCCTTCTATTCCAGTCTCGTATTGTACGTGGAAAGAAGGATTGTTGGTATGCCTCTGTGTGGGCTCTAATCTCTCCGATTTTATCCTCATGGTCTCTTCGCGTGATATATGTAGGAGGCAGCAATATACTGCTTGACTCCTCCGTAAAGTTATGTTCTCGAAACTTCAACAATAACCCGTACCGAGTTACTGATCGTCTCCTGCAGAGTCTTCCACTGGAGTTTATCTATCATCTCCGTAACGCTTTCGCCATTAACAAATGATCCTGTAACGAAGCACGCTGCTCTCCGTTGGATCTTCTCTATCTTTTCTATAAACCCTATCTGGTACGGATACCACACTGGTGAGCAGTATTCAAGCAGTGGGCGAACAAGTGTACTGTAACCTACTTCCTTTGTTTTCGGATTGCATTTCCTTAGGATTCTTCCAATGAATCTCAGTCTGGCATCTGCTTTATCGACGATCAACTTTATATGATCATTCCATTTTAAACCACTCCTATTGCGTACTCCCAGATAATTTGTGAAATTAACTGCTTCCAGTTGTTCACCTGCTATATTGTAGCTAAATGATAAGGGATCTTTCTTTCTATGTATTCGCAGCACATTACACTTGTCTACATTGAGATTCAACTGCCATTCCCTGCACCATGCGTCAATTCGCTGCAGATTCTCCTGCAATTCAGTACAATTTTCCTTTGTTACAAACTCTCGATATACCACAGCATCATCCGCAAAAAGCCTCAGTGAACTTCCGATGTCATCCACCAGGTCATTTATGTATATTGTGAATAGCAACGGTCGAACGACACTCCCCTGTGGCACACCTGAAATCACTCTTACTTTGGAAGTTTTCTCTCCATTGAGAGTGACATGCTGCGTTCTGTTATCTAGGAACTCTTCAATCCAACCACGCAATTGGTCTGATAGTCCATATGCTCTTAATTTGTTCATTAAACGACTATGGGGAACTGTATCGAACGCCTTGCGGAAGTCAAGAAACACGACATCTACTTGGGAACCCGTGTCTATGGCCCTCTGAGTCTCGTAGACGAATATCGCGAGCTGCGTTTCACACGATCGTCTTTTTCGATACCCATGCTAATTCCTACAGTTGTCTTAGAAATTATTTTATTGATCTGATGGAAGATATTGTTATTAAAAAAGCAATTTTATCACTGAGTACATAATGAGGTGGATTAGCTGAGACAGATGTTATTCTGAGAAAATTGGAATTTAAGGTAAAAAATTATTATGGGAGCATTTATTTAAGCATTCTTGGTTCATCACAGATATACAGATCAGGAATTCCTGATACTTTTATAAAGGTTTGTCAGAGTCAATATTAATGGGTTGGAAAAACGAAATGAATGTAATCATTAGTACGAGGACTTAAGTGTGAGAATAAAGTTTCATGTTGAGATAACTTTGATATTTCTCCAAAGGTGACCTACATCTACATCTACATGGATACTCTGCAGGTCACATTTCACAATTCTCTATTATTTCAATCTCGTTTAGCGCGCGGAAAGAACGAACACCTATATATTTCTGTACGAGCTCTGATTTCCCTTATTTTATTATGGTGATCGTTTCTGCCTACGTAGGTCGGTGTCAATTAAATATTTATGCATTCGGTAGAGAAAGATGGTGATTGGAATTTAGTGAGAAGATTTCTTGGCAACGAAAAACGCCTTCTTTTCAATGATGTCCATTCCAAACCCTATATCGTGCCACTGACTCTCTCTCCCCTATTTCGCCATAACACAAAACATGCTACCCTTCTTTGAACTTTTCCGATGTACTCCGTCACTCCTATCTGGTAAGGATTGCACGCTGCGCAGCAGTATTCGGAAAGTGGACGGACAAACGTAGTGTAGGCAGTCTCCATAGTAGATCTGTTACGTTTTCCATGTGTCCTGCCAATAAAACGCAGTCCTTGGTTAGCCTTCCCCACAACATTTTCTATGTGTTCCTCCCAATTTAAGTTGTTCTTAATTGTAATTCCTGGGTATTTAGTTGAATTTACAGACATTAGATATGACTGGTTTATCGTGTAACTGAAGTTAAGCAGATTCCTTTTAGCACTCGTGTGGATAACTTTACACTTTTCGTTATTTAGGGTCAATTGCCAATTTTCGCACCATACTGATATCTTTTATAAATCGTTTTCCAATTTGTTTTGAACTTTTGATGACTTTACTAGTAGATAAACGACAGCGTCATCTACAAACAACCTAATACGGCTGCTCAGATTGTCTCCAAGTCGTTTATATGGGAAGGAACAGCAAAAGGGCTGCAACACTACCTTGAAGAACGCCAGAAATCACTTCTTTTTCGCTCGATGACTTTCCGTCAATTACTACGAACTGTGATCTCTCTGACAGGAAATCACGAATCCAGTCACATAACTGAGAGGATATTCCATAAGTATACTATTTTATTACATGCTGCTTGTGTGGTACAGAGTCAAAAGTCCTCCAGAAATCCCTTGTCAATAGCGCTCAAAACTTACGTAATTGCAGTTTGTGATGAAATATTACCTTATCGTTTGCTAAGCATTCAACGGTGAAATTTTGTAAATGGAGTGGTGTCTGTTTCTTGAGAAGAATTTTTGTCTATACACTAAGACTATCCTACGCATTATCCAGCTCCCATTACCTGATGAACATTCTTTTTATGAGAGATAAAAGTTACGAGAACCAAGTTTACATTGCATGTATTTAAGAGATTGCATAACACTACCGCAGTTCTCTGCAGTTAGTAGCAGCTTAGAAAATGAGACGCACCTTTTCCTCTTTTCATAGGAGAGCAGTTGCACAGCGTTCTCCCTTGCGACACTGGCAATCAAGTACAGGAGATACGAGTTTTCAGTTTCACTTTCACAGTGTCAATTAACAGTTTTGAGTTCAATTATCCTCATTTAAAGTTGGTTCAGTCACGGAATATTTCATTTACATTCTCACAGTTACATTTGATTCTCATTCTGGCAGACAGATTTAGTTCGTAACTATAAACGGGAGGTTAGCTTACGCCTTTTTTTCTGTGAACGGAATTTTATGGTATGAATTAGTTCATAAAGAGGCTATTCATTAAGAAAGAGGTAATCAAGAAGTAAAGCAAACAGGAGGTGCAGATTCATATAATCTTTATTATCCATTTTATTTAATAAGATTCATACTTCTTCCCAACGTCAGGGATGATAGTTTTAATATTTGAAAGGTTTCAAGATATCTTTCTACAAAGCAAAAGTGTAGTAAAACTTCCACAGCGCAACTGACAGTAGAACGTGACAGAGCACTTCTAAACTTCACTAACATGAATGACAGTGCTAAAAGTCTAAAAGATCCAAATATGAACTCAAAAAGTGCTGTAGTCCTTTGTTTTTCGGTTTAATTGCGCTGTGCATTTTCCTACCAGACAGAAAAGGATTCCTAGCACACCTAGTTAAAACGAAAAATTGTTCCTCATCTCGCTTTGACACAGGCCTAGCGATCGCGGAACGTTGGCTCCTCATGCTGGTAAAACCGTCGATATCATTGTTTGTCTCTCCAACAGGACGAGTATAGAGAAAGATTCCATTATTTTTATGAAAACGCGAATATTTAATTTTCACGCTTGTGTATTCCTTCAAAAACTATGTGATTTCTTCCACCCACCTCCACCCCTCTTCCGGGGGAAATACTTCCCAGAAGCTGCGAAAAACACAGACAGTATAAGAGACGTCACAGTGAAGTACACAGTGCCGCAAGAAGACCTTTTCTTTGACGTCCACCAGCACTGCCAACCAGAAGTAGCCACTCTTATGCGTCGTTTGAGCTCTCCTGTTGTGTATTCCTGAATAATGAACCAGTACATGGCATACTTTTTCAGGAAATACAAAATATAACTGTCCGATGGCATGTAACGGGAAGAAAGAGAAATAATGAACTGTAATAGCGGACTGAGTACAGCAAAAGAATATTTTGTGTCAAGATGAAACTGCAAATTCTTTATTATTTTTCTGAGGACACGGACGAATCTAGAAAATAGCTAGGGGGTACATCAACAACGTCACTGGTGTTTCTAATGAGTTTCCAATTATCTACAAGGAGTTTTCCATTATCTTTCTTAAGTGTGTATTTTTTAATGGCAGATGCGATCTCTGATTTGCATCGTGCTGCGAAGCAGGTAGTACGAAGGCAGTGAGAGTTAGTAGGCTGCGGGTTCGGTGTAGGTCACAAGAATAATTAGTTCCTGCAGCTAACAGCCATCTTATTGCCTTAAAGTAATTTATCTACAATTCAGAGAACCTAAGGCTACTGAAATTAAGACCTCTTTGTTACTCATATTGCAGTACTTACGAGCTATAAAACAGAAGCAGACTTTGCATAGCGTCATTCCACTAGATACAATTTTCTAATAGTCGATTATTCAACTCATTCCATTCGTGTCGCTCAGGAAACTGTAAACCTATAATTTCTGAACGTCTCGGCTGACAACAGAAGTTTAAAATCAGTTTTAACTAGCACCAAACGTTTTGTGCGCTATTATTTGTACTTGTCACGTTTAGGAGGTGAAAAGTACATTTTCCGTTTCCTCACAGCTGAAGTGTTATGGCAGATTCTTACCAGCTGCCCTGACATGGGTGAGGTGTAGAACGCAATGTATGACAACCATGCAGCGGTGCACAGATCTGACCAGAGTCGACTACTTCTCAACATTTTAAGTTGTGTGTCCTAAACTTCAGATGTCTGAGGTTGTATTTATATGTATCTGCCAATGCAGCGACAGATATAGTCAGTAGTTCAGATCAGATAAGTTAAAATCTAGAGAAAAATGTTTAAAGCTATCTATATTCAGAAAATACAGTCAACATAACCTGAAAACGCCTTAATTCTTAACCGTGTTCACTCAAGGGAAACCAATACACAGTCTCCTACGACTGCACGCTCCGGTTACTGTTCACAGCAAAGCAAATAAGTTTACTGAATTCCTATTAAGTCTCTAAGACCTACAGATTTTCCAATAACGGATATGGGATTTCGTCAGTAAAACCATTTCATAACTGTGTGACACATGTTCAATTCACCAGTTATGTTAAATTTAGTTTTTCGTTGCTAGGCGTGAGTAAAAAACGTTCCAACTTACGAGTCATGACAGGGACGACAACCTCTTGTAAAAGAAATTCTATCTAGCGAATCTCTAAAAAGGAATTCGGGTAAGTGGTAGTAGAAACGAGGGTTCCGTACAAATTAAATGATTGTATAAAAAGTTCATCCATCCCGAGAATTGACAGTCTCGACGATTTTTGCCTGTTATAGATACTGGCAAGATATCAAAATATATGACATAAAAAGCGGTATCTTGTTATTACATTCACTTAGAAGCTTACATTTTTTGCTCCACCGAGGGTTCGTGGAGCAAAATTCGTATGTGACATACATTTTAACTTTATGCTTCTACCTATTCCCGAGAAGAACAGGTCTTAACAGATGGACAGGCAGTTAACATTTAACAAAAAAATATATATTGTTTTACATAATTAAAAATTAACAAACTATTGATTTCTCTTATACTTTATTTATACTGTAAACATTCCTTCTATACATATTTCAATGAAAAGTACTCTACAAGTCTCGATGACTGAGTTTACGACTATCGAAATGTGTGACATAAATGGCTGTATGTTTTTATTGCATTGACTTTAAAGCTGAAAGTTTATAGACCTAAGTATGTGACAAAAATATCAACTTGACATTTCTATCCGCTCCTGAGATAAAAAGAGTTCCGAACAAGCAGACAGACAGTCAGACTGATGGACGGTCTCGCAGACAGACGGACAGAGGGACAAAAAAGCAAACCTACAGAGGTTCCGTTTTCACCTGTTGAGCTAAGAAACCCTAACAGCCTTCACAGATCTAATCAGTCAAATCATCTATAACACCGGATGTATAACAGAATGACCATGTGCGAGCATTGAAAATCTCGGAAACTTGAGTCCATGGTTTTAAAAATGATAATTTGTTTGTCAATTCTAGTGTAAACATTTTTTTAAGGTACCGGTCTAATTTCCCTCTAGCCAAATAATAGTTAACTGGCCATTTCTACTGTAGTCGTTTAAATGAGTTTTCCCGAATGAGGGTGTATTACTTTCGCGTGAAATTTCAGTTAAGTGCTTTTACTAAAAGTCCAGAAACGGAACGAGCTGTGGGCTATTCCGAATATAAAATTCAGAGTTGCAGAAGTGTCTTCGCAGTAATATTCCTGTGAAGAGGATCTTTCGTGAAATGATAGACAAGGAGAACAATAACCGACTTTATTTTTCTTGACTTATACGATTTCAATGAGGCTAGCGAGGCTTCAACATGATTTAAGTATCAAGCGCACGAATGTGTTGCTGAATCTCCGTGAGATCGCAACTGAACAGGATGAGCGATTATCGGGTATATATTCAGCTTGTTTCGAGGGAGTCAAATCAGACTGTGCGTCGCAGGTGAAGTTGTGGAGGAGAAGTGGGTGTTTCACAGCCTTTGCTTCCCTTGTCGACCATATTTTAATGATGAAAATAAAGTCCATCATCATATTCAATGGGGGCTATCCACATGTCAGTCTCCTGTGAATTTGGTGCGATCTCGGCTTCGGAGGTGGATGGAGAAACTGTATCCTTCTTTTGGAACTTTCGTCCGCGAAACCAGACTCGTGTACTTCCTAGCGACCACTCCTGCAGCTGTACTGTCACCAGGTGTGTGGGTAGCAGCGGTGCAGCTGCGAGCACAACAGTCACCGTGTGTTGCTGTTCTGACCGTGCGTTGACGTCACCGGCTGTCTCCAATGCTGGGTCCCGTTGACGGATGGCTGCCGCACCCAGTACTTTCTGCGCCAGCTCCGCGCGTTCCAACAGAATATCCCGCGCGCAGCTGTTGACAAGACCAGTGTCTCACTTGGTGTCAACAACTGCTTTTCAAGTCAACTTCTGAGAAGACTTTTATTTGCTACGATGGCTTGGTGTCTCTCTCCTTTAACTCCATTGTCACTGTAACGTCTCACAGACAATGAAAGTAAATGTATAGAACACTTCACTAACGCCTTACTATACCTTCACTGCTATATGAATGTGAGGACTGGATGTTGTGGAAGAACGAAAGAATGAAAATCACTGAAGGATGAACATCTGGGTACATGGAAATGCGCGAGGAGGAAATACGGAAAAACAAGAATTCAAGAATCGCATACAGTAGCGTAAAACGAAATGTATACAGGGTGTTGCAAAAAGGTACGGCCAAACTTTCAGGAAACATTCCTCACACACAAATAAAGAAAAGATGTTATATGGACATGTGTCCGTAAACGCTTCATTTCCATGTTAGAGCTCATTTTAGTTTCGTCAGTATATTCTTCCATCTACGCTCAATGGAGGACGTTATCATGATTTCATACGGGATACTCTACTTGTGCTGCTAGAAGATATGCCTTTACAAGTACGACACAACATGTGGTTCATGCACGATGGAGCTCCTGCACATTTCAGTCGAAGTGTTCGTACGCTTATCAACAACAGATTCGGTGACCGATGGATTGGTAGAGGCGGACCAATTCCATGGCCTCCACGCTCTCCTGACCTCAACCCTCTTGACTTTCGTTTATGGGAGCACTTGAAAGCTCTTGTCTACACAACCCCGGTACCAAATGTAGACACTCTTCGTGCTCGTATTGTGGACGGCTGTGATACAATACGACATTCTCCAGGGCTACATCAGCGCATCAGGGATTCCATGCGACGAAGGGTGGATGCATGTATCCTCGCCAACGGAGGACATTTTGAACATTTCCTGTAACAAAGTGTTTGAAGTCACGCTGGTACGTTCTGTTGCTGTGTGTTTCCATTCCATGATTAATGTGATTTGAAGAGCAGTAATAGAATGAGCTATAATATGGAAAGTAAGCGTTTCCGGACACATGTCCACATAACATATTTTTTTCTTTGTGTGTGAGGAATGTTTCCTGAATGTTTAGCCGTATCTTTTTGTAACACCCTGTATATCACCTGGAACTCATTCGTGTTCTCAAACATTTTAACTGAAGTACACTCCTCAAAAATTTGTATAAATATTAGCCGATGTGGTGAAGATTTTTGGTAACCAAGAAACAGATAGAAAATCAGCGGGAATCATAACAAATAACATCTGTAATGAAAAGCAGATGGAAAGAAGTTTAGGATCTAACGTCCCGTCGGGGATGACATTATTAGAGACGGAACAGAAACTCACATCAAGGAAGGAAGGACCGAGTAGAGAACGTAGCGAAATGGGCCGTATAATTTACAAAAGAATCATCCAGGCATTTACACTTAGTGATTATGGAAACCCGAAAAAATTAAAAAGTAAATCGGAATGCCGTATCGAGATATTAACCAGTATCCTCCCGAATGCGAGCCCATTGCCGTTCACTGATTTATAACATTCGGTGAAAGGAGGAAGAGAAAAAAAGAATTAGCTTTCTTCTACAGTACTTGACGGGCTCCTAACCAGCATTAATGTAGCATTGTATAAACCGTACAACAGATATCATATTCCCGTCTGCTTTGGCAAGTAATCTAGATTCATATTCATACGAGGATCGAAGTCAAGATTTCACTTAAAAATTCATGTGCTTTCAGGCATAAAACCAAGCATTTAACCGTCTCAGTTAGCCTAATATGCAGTGCTGCTCTGTATACATTTAGAATTTGGATCCTCTAAAGTCCTGTCTCATATATTTACATTCATGGCATGCACCACGTTTTTAAAATAATGACAAAAGCAATATGGTGGCTTAAACCACTTTAACCCTTCACCCGTGAAGATGGTCCGAGACCGAAACCGGTAGATTTTGGGTTTAAAATAAAAACAGCTGATGGTTCAAAAATTCATTTCTTATTAACAGCTGTTGGCAGTCATATTCCAAAAATGTTTAAAAGAAAAAGAAACTCGCTCTCAGAGAGAAACATGTAATACAATGACTAAAAGTTTCATGCCCTAGTCATAACAATAATCGGAACGCCAATTATCAGCAATACCTTCTTGAATATCAAACTAGTTGAAATTCGTGTGATGGAAGATCACAGAGATAGTATTGGGTGTGATACCTTGAGATAAAAACAACGAATTTATTCCAGAATTACATTGATGAACCAAAACATTATGACCACTACCCTCCTCGTGATTGAATCCTGACTTGTAGCATTCTGGGCACATGGCGCGATAAGGAAAGTGTATAGCAGAGATGTATGGGGAACGTTCTACCGACTCTGACATACGAGACGTTGACAAAAGGCAGATTCTTACGGCCCGGAGTCTGGAAACAATTATCTCGGAAACGGAGAAAGTGGTTGGCTGTGCCCGTGCTACTGTCTTCAATATCTATAGAATGTGGTGGAAAGGTGGTGTAACCACTATTGGGTGACAGAGAGTTGGTCGTCCACACCTCATCACACAACGGGGATGTCGGAGGCACGCCGGCTCTCCGTTTTATTTTATTCTGTAAGGTCGCGACTCGAGGGTCCACACACCAAACCACACGAAAGTTTTGTAAAACTAACATAACATTGCAATACTGGGAAAAAACGTTTACCATTGAAATAAGAAAAATCCTACAATATGAAAGGTACAGATGCAGGTACAGGGTGCTATAAAAATCTTCCTGTACACTTCTAGGACTAACTGAGGGAACTAGGCAGAAAATTTTAGTAACCAAGTTTTTTCTGTAACTTGGTTAGTAAAATTGTCTACTTAGTTCCCTCTGCTAGTCCCTGAATCAAGTAACCCAAATATACGAAACAGAAAATGTTGTGGGGAAGGCTAACCAAAGACTGCGTTTTATTGGGAGGACATTTAGAAAATGTAACAGATGTACTAAGGAGACTGTCTACACTACACTTGTCCCGTCCTCTTTTAGAATACTGCTGCACGGTGTGGGATCTTTACCAGATAGGATTGACGGAGTATATCGAAAAAGTTCAAAGAAGGGCAGCTCGTTTTGCATTATCGCGAAATGTGGGAAAATTCCAATCACCAGTTTTCTCCTCCGAATGCGAAAATATTTGGTTGACACTGACCTACATAGGGAGGAACAATCATCACGATAAAATTAGGGAAAACAGAGTTCGTACGGAAACATATAGGAGTTCGTTCTCTCCGCGCGCTATACGAGATTGGAATAATAGAGAATTGTGAAGGTGCTCAGATAAACCCTCTGCCAGTCACTTAAATGTGATTTGCAGAGTATCCATGTAGACGTAGATGTAGATGGCTTTATTCATAAACCACTGAACAATAACGGAAATAAGTCTCTTGTGAACCAACTCGTAACTAGAAAAAATGGTTCAAATGGCTCTGAGCACTACGGTACTTAATTAGGTCATCAGTGTCCTAGACTTAGAACTACTTAAACCTAACTAACCTAAGGACGTCACACACATCCATGCCCCAGGCAGGATTCGAAACCGCGACCGTAGCAGCCGAGTGGTTCCGGACTGACGAGCCTAGAACCGCTCGGCCACAAGACAAAAGAATCATAAAGAAGTTGCAACATAAGCGAAACATAAAGCAACTGATGTGAGCAGTACAAACTAAAAGAAATACGGAGAGTGAGTCAGCGCTGCTCCGCTCGTAAATGGGCGCGGGTCTCCGGTAGACGGCGCGGCGGAGACCGTGCGGTGTGCACGCTTCCTACAGGCGGTCTCTAGTGGCCAACTCGAGCTGATCACAGATGGCGAACTATTTAAGTACACACGCGCGGCGATGCTGCACTCAACGCATTCACACTCACACGCACCAGTATCAGGCTACAGGAACAAAATTTTGAGTTGGTACCCTTGTCCGAAAACGTACGGCTTCAGTGCTACAGTAGCTTGAAAACATGTTTTCTATGCAACACGGTAGTCATTGTGGAGCTTGCTTACATCGGATCGGCCCCTGTCATTTGACTTCTGTCCTACCTCTCTGACCTGGTTCGAGCCTCATTCACATGTCTGTGAATGTTAGAGCGACATGGTTGTGAACACGTTAGCAGATTACACCGACATGACGCTTCTGTATGGCGAAACTCACGGTGATCGAAGAGCTACCCGTCTACCCGTCGCCTTTATCAAGATCGTTATCAACAGCGTCCGACTCTATCGCATACCTTTTCGTCACAATTACCTTGACGGTCAGCAGGGCTGATTGTGGTGCTCCAAGGAAACGCAGCACACCCCAATTGGAAGAGACCGTACTGCATCACGTTGGAGAGAACCCGTCAACGAATGCTTACGCAAATGCAGGTGTAACTGATGTTCCCAGCACCATGTGGTACGTTCCACACGACCAGTTACTGCATCCATACCACCTCCAAATGACAACTAATTTTGCACCAAGTGTTGAGTTGCAGACGCAGTTTCACTTTTTTTCTTTGGTTATTCATGTTTGGTAGCCTAAAACATGTGATGTACTGAACCACGCCTAATAAGCTACTTGTAAAAGTGGTTCCATTACCAACATGTTTTCAGAAGATTGTAGCACGGAAACGGTATGTTTCCGCACACGGCTGGCCCACGTGGCCGAGCGGTTCTAGGCGCTTCAGTCCGCAACCGCTCTGCTGCTACGGTGCCTCGGGCATGTTTGTGGTGTTAGGTTTATGTAATTCTAAGTCTAGGGACTGATGATCTCAGATGTTAAGTCCCATAGTGATTAAACCCATTATTTTCTGGACACCGGTTCCAGTTCAAAATATTATCATCTATTCTGTCAACTCTACAAGTTCTAGAAGTTTGTAAGGGGAATTTTAGAGCATTCTGTATAAATGTAGATTCAAATTCTTGTGTTACAATGACGAGTTAATATTGCTGTTATTCCTGGCATAGAAGACGAGATCTAAAATGTTCAATGAACCAAACAATTTTTAGAGGTGAAATCTTTTAATAGTCAAGATCGCAGTTCTTAATATTCATTAATTGCTAGTTTAGGCTGAATATTCAGCCATCTGCAGATCAGTTATCAGTCTGAGTACAATGTCTGACCGAACAACATCAAAATATTTCTTTTCTAATTTTACGAGCCCTCCATCTCACCGAGTTCTTCGTCAAAGCCGTGGGTTAAATTAGAACCCTGCCCAATGTGTACCATGAAATGAGAGCATGTGACACTGTCATTGGGCTGCCTCTGACGGATGAGAACCTTAAGCTTGGCGGCACCCCATTCTGCTATTCGAGAGACTAGCACTGGGTAGCAGCCTCTCTTTTCTCATTACCGTGAACAACTGAATCACTTCACTGCATTGTGCATAGGTTGACTACAGTCACCTGCAGACAATCACGCTCAAAACACCTGTGAAGCAAGCCCCCCAAGTGGTGTCAAAAGAGAAAACCTCGCACCATGCAGTGAACGAAAAGAATTGTTTGGTTCGGCTTTCATGACAGCTTCGGTGGTAATAAACACAGCAACACAACTGCTCAACTGTGTGTGAATTCCTAGGGACCAAACTGCTGAGGTCATCGGTCTCTAGACTTACTCAGACTAACTTAAACTAACTCAACACACACACACACCCATGCCATAGGGAGGACTCGAACCTCCGTTGGGAGGGGCCGCGCAATCCGTGACATGGCGCCTCAAACCTCGCGGCCACACCTCGCGGCACGCAACAAAATTTAGTGTTTCTAAGAAGGTAACAAATAATAGTGTTGAGTAAAATATTTCTATCGGATTCTAAATTAAATACTGTCATACCTCAGACGTGTTGCGAATCGACCTTTTGCACCAGGCTTTCGTGCACGCTAATCTTGGGCTACAGGGAGCTGCTAGGAGGTCCCTGGAGAGCTCGCTCTCTCGGATAATTCGTCGAGGAGGCAGGTCGTGCCAATTGGAAAACCTGTGGGGAGTGCGGGGCACCTGGAAGTCCGGGATTGGCACCTGTGCATTCGAAGACGGGCGTGAGAGACGCCTTGTCCAGCAGCTGGTGGTAGCGCCGGAAGAGGTCCCCTTCCTCCGCGGCCTCAGGACTCTGCTGCAAACCGCCATCTGTGCCAGAGTTGCTCTCTTCGTGACACCACCGGACCGCACGCTGCATGTTTACGTCCCTCCATGAACACTCGGTGTGGAGCTTTGAAGTGGTTGCTTGTTTTTGGCAGCGCAGCAGTGCTGCTGTTATAACTGCAATTACGATACGTCTCTTGTAAAGCGCGTTAACTTGGGTAACGTTCGTCAACTGGGTGACCTCTGAGAGAACCCGGTACCTACTAATTACCATTTTGCTGTTTAAATCATGTAATTTGTTTGGGAAGGTTTAGCCTCCTTTGGTACAAATTCCTTCTAATTACATGCTTGTTGTTTATTGCGTTGGTCCTTTGGCGAGACAAGTAGGTAAGGATATACGATCTTAAAGTCAGCAAATTTTGCCGCTGAGGACAGCGAGACGTTCTGGTGTGACTTTTTAACGCTCCAACCGTGTTCCTGCTGGCATCCTTAGGCTGTTGGAACAGCCTGGGCTCTCTATTAATGAGATTGTTTATTTAAGACCGGTAGTGCTGATCTTGCGACCTATAATTTTCTGCTTCTTGTCAATGAAGCAAAATTTTATTAACTTATTGTAGCTATCTGTTATACCATGTGGTAACAGGACCTTTTTACTTGTCCTTTCTTATATTGTAAAGCAGCGTGACTTAGAGGGACTGGATGCAGATAACCCCTAAATCTAATCCATAGAGTGTCAGATTCAGCTATTTGTTGCCACACTATATTCTTCTTGTTAATTTTGTTGCACTTGTAATAATAGTCTTGTGTGTATTTTAGAAGCAGTTAATCTGGGATACTTGGCCGCGTTTTTGTGGAGTGTCGCGGACTCTACCGCCCGGTGCGACAACTTGCAACACCAGAGAGTTGCTCAGAATATTTTGTAAGACTTTTACTTTCAAATTTCTTATTGCAGTTGTCGTATAAGTATGTCTTTAAATTTTTTTTAAATTGGTTTAAATGTCACTGGATGCGTCCAGTTAAGGTTCAGCTGCGGTTACTGGGAATCTGTGTTATAATTTCGTGCACTGCTAAGAGCTTCTAGGAGTTGTCTGATTTTATTTAAAACTTGTACCATTAAGATTTTGTAACTTCACTCTCAATTGCTCATTGAAGTAAAAGATATTTGGTAAATTTCATCTTTTCCTTGGCGTGCTCTCAATCCTTGTAAGTTTGATGACTTATGTGGAATCTTATAATTTTAATAATCTGCAATTCAAATGTGAATTAACGAATGATGTTAAATTCTCATTTGCCCAGGCCTTCCTGGACCTTCCCAGCAGAGGAGTATTGAGGTGTCTCACTAGCCTACAGAAAATCCTAAGAAGTTTTGGACCTACGTTAAATCAGTAAACTGATCGAAGCTATCTGTCCAGACACTCTGTAACCGTAACGTCACTGAAACGGAGTATGAAAGAGAGAAGGACGAAACACTAAATTCCTTGCTCCAAATCGTTTTACTAAGGACTATCGCTCTGCATTTCCTCTTTTAAATCTTCGCACGAAAGTCACAACAGATACAGCAATAAATGACTCCAGGACAGAAAAAACAACTGAAATCGTTCGAGAGATGAAAACAACTGACTTCTCTGCCAATAGCAGTGTACCGTAAATCAATGGAGGAGCGAAGCATTCCTTGTGACTCGAAAGAAAAAGATCTTGCCATTAATCCATTCTTCCGGAGGCTTTCCTAACTTCTTCTTGAAATTTCTATTTTATCTGTGCTTGGAAGTTAAAATGATTAACAGACCTATCTTCTCTTTCTCATCAAACTGGGAACATAATAAATACGATTTCTCGCCAGTTACAGTACCTGTGACTGCCTTTCTGGAAAGATTAGATACGGACGTAGTGATTCCTAGAACTATCCTTATGAGCTCGATCGATCCCGATCGTGCATTCTCCTTACAGTCATCAACAGTAGGGAACAAAAAAGTTTTAAGCTCAGCGCAGAAGGTGGGAATGTCTTTGGGCCGTAACTTAACTTGATTTGGCACCGACTCCGCTATACGGCGGCTGCCGATACATTTCGCAACGGCTAAACAGCGCCTGCGAGCGTGTCGAACCGCAAGAAGTAGCAACTTCACGGTGCTTACGGATTTAAGCGTAGCAATCACTCCGGCAATAACATTAAAATTCACCGCACCTCGGCAGCTGCGCGTGTAATTGCAGACGCTGTCCGCGGACCACAGAGCAGAACGACGCGAGGAAGTCGTCCCGGGCTTTAGTGCTCGCAGGGGGAAGCTGGCCGCCCGTCATCCTGCGCTCATTAATTTATCCGCGGCTCTTCTCCCGGCCACAGTGGTCTGAAAGGCGCGCGCCACAATGGACAGAACCGCTGATGCCACTTAAGAAGCCGCGACACAAAGGAGCAGCTGATCACCGCGGCCGTGCCGTATTGTAGGAGGGCGTTAATAGAGGCATACGGCGCGCGGCCGCTAGGAGTGGTGGAGCAGGCCTTTTCACCGGCACAGAGAGAAAGGGGCGCTCGTTAAAAGGCAGGCGGCGTTCGCAGGGCTTGCCTCCCGTCTGACGATTTACTTCGGTGGCCAACAGTTAGTCGCGTAACGGCGAACAGTCTGCACTCTGGCTGGGCTAAGCTGTTCGCACCACACGCAGACGTTCGTCCAGTGAGACGATGCTTTCTGCGAGTACAGTTAATTTCTCCGAAGTCATTGTTCGCACTTAGGTGATAAGCAGTGTCAATGAAGAGTGATGTGTTTGCCCTCGCGTCTTGGCTTAGTTGATGTAAAAAGTAATAACGTATTATAACATCCCAACGACCCCCCTTTAAGTCAATTAAGACAGAATATCATAATATGAAGTAGGGAAGAGTTATCTTGGCAAATCGACATCTTTACCGATAAGCTAACACCAAGAAGGTTTGATAACAACAACATTATACATCACTGAGAGTTTTTGTTATGAAAAGAGGAGGATGAAACCTCAGATTTAATTAATGGACAAATATCCAAGTGATAATTGCAATTAATATCTTGAAAGGTAAGTCCTTGGTGATGTTAATCAGAGATAACTTTTATGTGGAAGAGAGTTGTAAGAGCAACGAAGAAATTCAATGTGCCTACAATACTCTCTCACAGAAGAAGTCGCTTGCTGGCTCTCGTCCTGTAAAGACGTGCGAGAACAATTCTTGTTTTAGTTATTGAGAATGCGGAACGCGACGAGATTGTTTTGCGTTCAGAAGTGTTTTTTCTGTGACGTGATTCACGAACTTCGGAAACTGATTTTCTAAGCAGAGACAGGAACTGATAGACGCTTTTAACCGTGCATAACGGTTTAATTGAATTTTATTGACGAAACTAGTGAATATTGGACTTGACTTTCAAATAGTTGGAACTAAAAGAAGAGTGGATAGTATATCAAAGGACTCCAGTCAATTAGTCTCGAGTAGGACACAATTACACGACTTCACGAAGATAATACAATTACGCTGAAGAGTCAAGTTGTCGTAATTGTCAAGAAAGTTAATTTTAATAGAACTATCTTTACCAACCAACTGCGTTGGGTGTGGTGCGAATGTTATAAAGTATTTAGTGGCCAAGGAACAATAAACTGTTGGTTCCAAGTGAAATATCAAGCGTGGACCTCATTATTAAGTAATTTAATCAATGATAGCTAACCAACGACTGTTCAGCAGGGACAATTTGATCTGAATTTCAAAATACCTACTTCATTAATTGAAAAGAGAACTTTTGAATATTTTTTTAACATTACGGCGTAGGTTCACTCAGACGTGATCAAGGAGTGAGTATCTGTGGATCTCTCTTCACACAGGTTCAACAACTCCATAGCAACGAGCCAACAACGTACAAGAAGACTGTTAATTACAATGTTTCCTCGCAATTGGTGGTGTGTACGATGCGGATGAGATAAGATTTAAGAACTAGTGCACATCCGGGAAATGAATCATTCAATCTTAAAACAGAAGAAGCATCCATCGTGTGAGTTCGCATTTCTGTCTCCCGTTCACCAACGGGGACTTACGTCATCGCGCATCGTGTCTCAACTCCACTGCGATAGCTGTGGCAGTAGCAGCTCTACTGCGTCGACAATATCAGCACGCGGTTGGAGTGCGGGGACGCCACACAGTATGTAATTAATTTAATTTCCGTCAGTCGTCACAAACAGACGATCGATTTTCGTCCCATAATGACCCTCTTTATGATTTGTCTGGAGAACAATTAATAAAATCATGAAACGATATTAATTACATACCTATGATAAAACCAGAAGGAGATTTCATCGCCTTATGATTATAAACGATTGTATCACAAGAGTAGCTCAATACGCTGTGAACACCAATGCCATTCACATTATGTTTCTCCCAGCACAGTGGCCTGGATTGCTCTGTATAATTACACCTCTTCGATGATGCAAAGCTAACTGTGTTTATACGAGGGCTATTCGGAAAGTAAGGTCCGATCTGGCGCGAAATGGAAATCACAGTAAAAATCCAAAAAGTTTATTTGCAACAGTTAGCTTCACCTTCCAGCTACTCCTCTACAGAGTCGTCGCTTCGACGTAATTTATTGTAGTATTGTACCAACTTTCCAACACCCTTGTGACAGAGGGCAGTCACCTGCGCTTTCCGCCAATTCGGTGGTCTACAGCCCGCTATCTGTTTCAAAATATTGTCTTCATGGCTAGCAGTTCATGTCAGTAACGAGGAAAACTAAGGGGAGTCAATTACGATCTGTATTGTGTGTGATCAAACGCTTCTTATCGAAAACGCTGCAGGACCATCTTCATTGTCCCTGAGGAACGCGGAACGCGGCCGAAAATTGCCATGAAGAAGGAAACGCCTGACAATGATGTTATGTGGGCTGCGCGACCGCAGGCGAAAGCTCTAAACAGGTCTTCATACTTGGCGAGAGGCACAATTTTTTAGGTATCTTTACTTGCTAGCTGCGCACTCAGAACTGAAAAGTGCAACGTGACGCGATCGACGGGCATACTAGAGACATTGGCGTCTGTGCAAAGCTTCATTGGATTTTCACTGAGGTTTCCTTTTCGTGTCCGATCAGACCTTACTTTCCCAATGGCCCCTGTTTGTTATGACGATGCCACTGTGGCTAAATCGTGTTAGTGTAATATGAGGATCGTTCTGTTTTAATCAGTTATGTTACATCACATTTTTGAGAGTAGGATTCCTATATTTCTGAAATCAGAACTGTTTCATTATATTTTATATACGTATATAGAAACATGAATGCATCACATCTCCTTCTAAACCATTGGGTCGATCTCAACCATATTTGGTACATGTACTACTTACTGGCTGAGTAGAAGTGCTGTGGGTGTAAGATCAACCTAGCTCTAATATGGGTGGGGTAGGGATGGAAAAGGTCGGTAACATCGGTAACTAGGCTGTCCTGTTGCACAGGTTGATCGGAATTGATTATACATGCAGATGGGCACAGCCGAGTACAGAGAGAGAGGGGAGGAGGAGGTGGATAGAGGGGGGGATGATAAGGTGAAAAGAGAATTGGGGGAGGATGAGGCGGGCAGAGAGAAATGGAGTAGCTGAACAGGGTCGTAGGGAACAAGGAGATGGGTATACAGAAGAAGGAGGAGGTGGTGGACAGAGAGAGGGGGAGAAGTAGACGTGATCAATATATTTGTATGCGATACACGTATGCAGGAGAAGCTGTGGGTAAAACGTTAGCTACCTTATAATTTATTGTTTACCTGCCACATCTGAAGATGGTCCTTATGGATCGAATTTGATATTCTAACGATATTTTCTTTGTGATCATTGACTGAAAGAAACTCGGTCCATCCTGCATCATTGTGTTTATTCGATGCTGCAGCTAGTATAAATAAAATATGTTAGTCTACCATTATTGGTTGGGAACCACATGGTAGGTGCGTTCATTGGTACTTTTCCATGACGAGGTGTGACTGTTACACGTCAAACGTGATTTGGAACACTGCTACTGAGTCGCATCTTACTGCCGGCAGTGATAGTAAACAATAAAGCAAAGATATGACTTGCTTAAACGCCGACGTAAGTGGTAAATTGCGGCCGTTGCTGTAGTCACGAAATGGGCTCTGACAGGCGCATGTTTATCACTCTTGGCGAAACAACTTCAGGGCATTTTGTCAACAGAACTGAAAGAAAAAAGGCCACCTGTTGATTTAAAAACGTCAAATATTAACCAAGATCATCAGTATTAGAACGAAGAAATTAAGAATTGTAAGTTTACAGTACCCACCTTATAATAACAAGTAAGATTTCATTAAAAGGCTGTCATTTCTAACTGACCGACTACAAAAAAGACTTAATATCCATATATGCATATATGCAGAAAATTAGACCTGCTATCCAAGTGCTCCAACATGGAAGACTTGATATATATCCATATTTAAAAAAAAACATTATTACCAATGAAAGAAGTGTAAAATTTAGAATAATTTTTATATTCTAATCTTTCCTCTTTATTCATCACATACTTTCGTCCACGTAGGATTTGTAAGACATAGTAAAAACTTCTATGAATCCCTCCCAATTCAAGTGACACTGTCTTTCCAGATTCCTCGTGCAGCTCTTCACAGTATAAACTTCAGTGCTCTTCAATCTTATGCAACCCTGCGCTTTCTATATCAATAAAAATCCTCCTATTTCATTCACTTCTCCTCATACTTTCCTGACAGAACAGCTCTTTCTGACATTGCACACTACGCCGAACTTTACTCACCTTAATAATTACACTGATATGGCAAAAGTCATGGGATACCTCCTAATATCGTGTCGGGTCTCTTTTCGCCCGGTGTAGTGCAGGACTTTGTCGTGGCATGGACTCAACAAGTCTCCGGAATTCCTCTGCAGAAATACCGAGCCTTGCTGTCTCTATAAGTGTCCATAATTGCGAAAGTGTTGCCGGTGCAGGATTTTGTGCACGAACTGACCTCTCGATTATGTCCCATAAATGTTCGATGGGGTTTATGTTGGGCGATCAGAGCGGTCAAATCATTCGTTAGAATTGTCCAGAATGTTCTTCAAACCAATCGTGAACAATTGTTATGCGGTGACTTGGCTCTCAGTCATCCACAAAATTCCATCGCTGTTGAAGCCAATGGATGGCTGAAAATTTAATCCAAGTAGCCGAACATAACCATTTCCAGTCAGTGATCGGTTCAGTGGGACCAGAGGACCCAGTCCATTCCATGTAAACGCAGCCCACACCATTACAGAGCTACTACTATCTTGCACAGAGCCATGTTGACAACTTGAGTCCATGGCTTCATGGGTTGCGCCAAACCCGAACCCTGCCATCAGCTCTTAGTAATTCAAATCGGGACTCATCTAAATAAGCCACGGTTTTTCAGTCGTCTATGGTCCAACTGACCATAGACGACTAAGGTGGCTAAGGTGGAATTAGAATAAATAACATTAATCCAGCAAGAATCAACATCTTTAACAAATGAACTAAATCAAAATACACCTTGCATTCCACACCAGTAAATGAGGAATCAAAGCGCACATCAGCTTTGTCGTGTTAACTACATTTGAAGCCTACGGTAAAGCGAACAACAGTGCTGAGTAAGCCGGCCGTTGGGGCCGTGCGGTTCTAGGCGCTTCAGTCTGGAACCGCGAGACCGCTACGGTCACAGGTTCGAATCCTGCCTCAGGCGTGGATGTGTGTGATGTCCTTAGGTTAGTTAGGTTTAAGTAGTTCTAAGATCTAGGGGACTGATGACCTCAGATATAAAGTCTCTTAGTGCTCAGAGCCAGTGCTGAGTAAGGACGGCAACTGCCGTCAACACACAGGAAGGGAACAAAATTTACTCCTCCAATTTTCACAAATAACTCTGGTTAAATAGTCCAAGCAGACGAACTGCGAGCTGTAAGTGCGTCACAGATACCTTTTATGGACCACTAAATTTAAAAGGGAACGGTTTTTAAAAAAAGAGTCTTATCAACTACGGAAACAAGAGACACTTTAAGAGAAGCTGAGTTGCACCGCACACATGTTTAATGATTTAAAACCCACTTGTTCGACCCCGGAAAATCAAACTGATCATGGTCGCCAGGAGCAGAATGCATAGCATCGTCAGTTAAGGCCACGGAAAATTAGTTGGTCTTACAGAAAACTGTCTTGCCCCTCATCGTTCGACAGAACGAACTTAACCACGGGCAAATTTCCTAAACGTGCTCACTCATAATAAGTGCCCGACAAGCTGCTACAGAACACACGACGGACCACTGATCCAGAATACGAGACCATTCGAGTCAGCACGGAGCAAAAGTGCACCCGCTACTAGCTCTGTCCCTCAGCCAACCTCGCTGCCAGACCGCCGAACTTCAAGAGAACAAGCCCCCTTACGGCGCGACATATCAGGCAGCCATCCACGCCCTCTAGCCAAAGTTGGAAACACTTGAGAGCGTGGCGCGACCTACGGATTTGGGGTACGGCTCAATCGTCGTAATATAACACACGTAGCGGTAGTGTTGCGACTGCAGAAATCACGTGTTGAAGCTGAGAACTCGTCGGGCCGAGTTCGTAGCGCATTTTCATCCCGAAATGAAGTTCCTTGAAGGTTTTTCAATAGTGGAAAGGGTGGAAATCTGAGAGTGTAAGATCAGGTGGATAAGGTGGGTGCGGAATGACTTCCCAACCCAGTTCCTGCATGGTGTTATTTGCCAGTGTAGCAGTGAGGGTGTTATCGTGGAGTAGCGTCACTTCAGGCAGTCTTTCTCGTCGTTGTTCTTATTTTGTCTGCAACCCGGCTCAGTCGTTGACAATGACGGTCATACCTCGGGGATGCAATTCGTAGTACGCCACACCGCTGCCAGATGTATAACATTATCTTTTGTAGATGCGCGCAGGTCTTTCTACGGATAGTCTCTGCTTTGTTGTGGCTCAACTACTCCTTTCCTTTCCTTATGTCAGCATATAGACACCATTTCCCGTCACCTGTAACGACGCACAAAAGGAATGGTCGCTGTTGTTCACGAACAAATTGATGACGAGCAAGCAGAGATGCTCAGATGCCCACCCACTGATCCTTGTGATTTTCGATTACAGCGTGCGGTACCCATACACCCCATTTCAGAACCTTCCCCATTACATGCAAACGTCACACGACGGTGGAATAATCACAGTTCATCACATACGCCATTGTTCGAGTACAAGTAAGTGTATTACTGAGGATCCATCGTTTAAATGATCTCCATCAGACCCCGATGGTCCTCCTGAACGTGGAGAGCCACTAATGTCAAAACGATCCTACTTAAGACGAGAAAACCATTTGGTTGTCGTGTTCAACTCAAGGCGTTATCTCCACACGCGGCGCAAATGTTTCTGGCTGCCTCCGCTGCTGTCATCCCTCTACTGACCTCAAACAGAAGAACATGTTCCGATTTCTCCACTTTGCATTCCATTTTGTAGCGTCCACAGCTCCACTCACTATCCCCAAATTAGTAAACGACAGTATGTACACTCAAATAGCAACAGTAAACTGCAAATAAAGAATGATAATCGATAAATTGACCCACAGCAACATACCAACATACAAATCAAAAACGCACAAACCTAATACTTCCCTGGTCCATCTTCCATCTATTCGTCTTGCTACATGTGCAACCCACATCTACTTAAAATTCCATTAGAGTCACAATTACGCTTTTTTCTCTACTTTGCTCCCTCATCCATTTGGTTGTTTTCCTGTATCACTAATAGTAAATTTAATAAGAATTTACCGAAAGTTCCTAGTAGTTCCAGTGTTGCTGAAGTACTTCTCATTGCACATTTATCGATTGCTCATTAAGCGGCTCCCAGTTTTAGAAACATTTCAACATTAAGAGTAACTGTAACTGTAACACGGAACTGATAATGTATAGCGATTGTAAATTTTCATTTGCTGAAGCGTTAGAAGCAATATAGTTTCAAAGCACATCACACGATTATACGTTATTTTACTGTAATTATAATTAACCGTCAAGTTAGCTTGCACAGCTGCTCTATTATATTCTGAGGGATCTGAAAATTCCCTACAAAACTAATAAACCATCTTGGTATTTGGAATACCCCACTAATAGAAGCTAATGAAAGACGTACGCTGAGGTGACAAAAGTAATGGAATAGCAATATCACATATACAGATGGCGGTAGTATCGCGTACACAAGATATAAAAGAGTAGTGCATAAACGAAACTGTCGTCTGAATTCAGGTGATTTATGTGAATTAACACATTTTAAATGCGAATGATAGTTGGAGCTAGACTAATGGGACGCTCCATTTCGGAAATCCTTAGAGAATTCAATGTTCCGAGATCCTTACCTTGAAGAGTGTACCGAGAATACAAGATTTCAGGCAACACCTTTTGCTGGGGACTACAAAAATGGCTCTAAGCACTATGGGACTTAACACCTGAGGCCATCAGTCCCATAGACTTAGAACTACTTAAACTAACTAACCTAAGGACATCACACGCACCCACGCCCGAGGCAGGATTCGAACCTGCGGCCGTGGCGGTCGCGCAGTTCCAGACTGAAGCGCCTAGGACCGCTTGGTCACAGCGGCATGCTGTGGGCTACAAGGTGGGTTTATCAGTACTAAGAGACAAGCAATGCTGCGTGAAATAACCGCAGATATCAACGTGGGAGGTACTACAAATTTAACCGTTACGAGAGTGTGACGAGATTTGGCCTTAATAGGCTGACAGCAGACAGACGCGAGTGCCTTTGCTGACAGCACGACATCGCTTGCACCTTCTCCAGTGGCCTAGTGACCATATCGGTTGGAACCTTGACTACTGAGAAACTGTGGCTTGGTCAGATGAGTCTCGATTTCAGTTGGTAAGAGCTGATTGTAGATTGTGAGTGTGGCGCAGGCCCCATGACGCCATAAACTCAAGTGGTGGCTCCATAATGGTGTGGACTGTTGAAACGTCCCCTGAGAAAAATTATACATGACTGTGCTTAAACTGACACACAATATTTTTTTAGCGCAAAGCAATCTGACTTTTAATAATCCCTGCAAAAGAATGGCCCTGACTAACATTAACTAACATTAACCTATACTTTTCACAAATCACTTACTTCACCAAAAATCTTCGTTACTCGAACTACTGCAATACAGCGAGCGCCACTACTGCCAGCTAAATAAAAGATTCAAACTACGGAAGGCACTAACTACTGATAGGCATAGTTAGCGAATGAAAGATTTTAATAGAGAACAAACAATGTATTTACCTTAATAGTCATAATATATATATCAGTGCATGACATCCATTCTTACAAATTTCAAAACTCCGCCATCTCTCTCCCCACATCCACCACTGCTGGCGGCTCACTTCCAACCGCGCAACGCTATGCGTCGCTAACAGCCAACTGCCCAACGCTACAATGGCGAGTATTACAACAATGCCAACCAGCCACTGACTGCAGACAGCACAGCCAGTGATTTTTCATATGGAGCGCTACGTGGCGTTACCAATAAGAAAACCTAAACAGCCTACTTACATAGCCCCCACGCTCCCCACAAAAAATTTTACAAATTGGCAGTGGCCAATACAGATTTGAAAATTATTTTCATAATTACAATAACAAGGAAATGAAATGCACACACTTATCGATACAATGTTGGTCAAAAGCTAAAATTTTCTCACAGTCCATAAAGGCAGTCCTGATCGTTCACCACAGTAAAATAGCAGTGTTTTTGCTCAATGTCTGAGCAGTAAAAGAAAATGCACACGGAAATAGTGGATTTCCATGCAGTATTGAAGAAGTAGTGTTGTCCTTCCAACGGAAAGACAGTGCTGACTCTTGAAAAGCTGACAGGTAATGGGCCACAACAGAGCAAACCCACAGCAGAGTCAGTCGAAGTTTTGAAGAATATTGGTATGTAGGTCGCCACAGAGTAGACCCACTGTAGTCCTGGTAGAGAGTATGGTAGTGGTGGGTCATCACAGGTGCAGACCCACTTGCAAGATTGTGTCCTGTCATTTCGGAATCCTGAGGCGAGCTGTTGCCGACCGATGGATCGATAATGCTTCCCTGTTCACTAATTGTTTCACTGCCTACGCCATTATTTGCAGCCCGCTCCATTTCCCTATGCACAATTACCAAATTACTACTTCGAACATTAGTTAATTCATTACATGTTGGCGCTAACACACTGCTTTCGTCTTCGCCGTCATTTCGCAGTTTACTTTGGAGCCTAGTATTATGTTTTTCACACGCCATTATTGTCACAATATTTCACACGACAACACAGAAAACCACAATTTGAAGAGCAAAATAAGAGATCACATTAACGTAGCACTGAAAATAATATCTAGTTAATTGCAAGCGCAGCTGCGAAATACTTGGTGCAAATCTACATGCATGCCACAACTGTTTTACTGTACAACAATGAAAAACTACAACTACAAAGGAAATTCTCTCTATAATTACGCGCTAGCAATAAACAAAAGCTACACTAATTACACAAACTACAAGAAAAAAATCAGAAGATTCCAGTGAGGTATCCTCGGCTAAGTGTCGACATATGAAACGTCCTCTTTGAACAATTATACACGACTGTGCTTAAACTGACACACAATATTCTTTTAGCGCAACGCAATCTGACTTTTAATAATCCCTAAAAAAGAATGGCCTTGAGTAATATTAACCTATACCTTTCACAAATCACTTACCTCACCAAAAATCTTCGTTACTCGAACTACTGCAATACAACGAGCGCCACTACTGCCAGCTAAATAAAAGATGCAAACTACTGAAGGCACTAACTACTGATAGGCATAGTTAGCGAATGAAAGATTTTAATAGAGAACAAACAATGTATTTATCTTAATAGTCAATATATATATATATATATATATATATATATATATATATATATATATATATATATATATATCAGTTCATGACATCCATTCTTACAAATTTCAAAACTCCGCCATCTCTCTCCCCACATCCACCACTGCTGGCGGCTCACCTCCAACTGCGCAACGCTACGCGCCGCTAACAGCCAACTGCCCAACGCTACAATGGCGAGTATTACAACAATGCCAACCAGCCACTGACTGCAGACAGCACAGCCAGGGATTTTCATACGGAGCGCTACGTGGCGTTACCAATAAGAAAACCTAAACAGCCTACTTACACTGTGTTTACATAGTTCATTGAGTGGAAATGGTTAATGGTTACATTCGACAACTTGGAGAGCGTTTACAGCCATTGACGGATTTTATGTTCCCAAACAAAGATGGAATTTTTATGGACTACAATGCAATTTTTTCGCGATTGATGTGAAGAACATTCTGAACAATTCGAATCAATGACTTGGTTACGCAGATCGCCCGACATGAATTCCGCCGAAGATTTATGGGAAACAATCGAGGGGTCAGTTCATGCACAAAATCATACACCGTGAACACTTTCCCATTTATGGACGGCTGTATATGCTGCATGGCCCATTACTTCTGCAACGAGCCGTTGAGTCCATACCAAGTCGAGTTCCTGGACTACGGTAGGCAAAAGGAGATCCGACACGATAATAGGAAGTATCCTGTGAGTTTTGTCGCCTCAGTGTACTGCTGATGTACATTTACGAATAAACGTAAGAAACCTATAAGCAGTCTTCCTACATGTAGAATATCAAGGAAGTTGTGGCTGTCCTCAACACAGGGATTTTTTATTAAATGAGGTTTTTCTGTTTCTTCCCAGTTAATTCAGCAGCGTGATATTCACATGCAATGACTGAGTATACTTGCGTGACTGCCGAAATCGTTGCAGTCTCGGTCTCACGCCAAGGAATTAGCAGTGGCCTAGATATCTAGCGTTTTTAATCAAGCCATGAAGTGGCGCATATCGTCCAGTGTGAGCAGCGTACGTGGCAAAGCACTTGAGATTAAACGGAAGACCCGAAATTCTGTGCGAATCATTCTATATCTTGTGAATTATTTATAACACACAACTGAGTATTGAGGCGACGAAGGTCATGTGATACCTCCTAATATCGTGTCAGATCTTCTTTTGCCCAGTATAGTGCAGGAACTCGGAGAGGCATACACTCAACAAGTCGTTCAACATTCCCTGCAGAAATATTGAGCCATGATTCCCCTATAGCACTCCATAATCGCGAAAGTGTTGCCGACGCTGGATTCTGTGCACAAACGGACGTCAAATGTTCCATGGGATACACGTTGGGCCCCCGATTTGTCCAGAATATTCTCCAAACCAATCGCGAAAAGTTGTGGTGCGGTCACATAGCTTACTGTCATCCATAAAAATTCCATCGTTGTTTGGGAACATAGAGTCTATTAATGGTTGCGAATGTTGTCCGAATAGCCGAAGATAACCACTTCCAGTCAATGATTGGTTCTTATGGTCCGGAGGGACGCTTTCGATTTTATATATTACTGAGCCATCACCAGCCTAAGCAGTGCCTTGTTGATAACCTGGGCTTAAGGCTTCGTGAGGTCTGTGCAGCACTCTAACCCTACCATCAGTTCTTACCAACTGAAATCGGGACTCATCTGATCAGGTCACGGTTTTCAAGTTGTCTAGGAATCAACCGATATGGTCACGAGCCCATAAGAGGCGCTGCAGGCGATGTCGCAGTATCAGCAAAGGCACTCGGGCACTCGCGTCGGTTGTCTGCTGTCATAGCCCATTAACTCCAACTTTTTTTTAAATAAAAAAAAGGTTCAACTGACTCTGAGCACTACGGGACTTAACATCTGAACTACTTAAACCTAACTAACCTAAGGACATCACACACATCCGTGCCCGAGACAGGATTCGAACCTGTGACCGTAGCGGTCGTCCAGTACCAGAGTGAAGCGCGCAGAACCGCTCGCCACCCCGGCCAGCTGTTATTTTGATAGAACTACTCGGCCACAGGGCCGGCTAAGTCCAAATTTCGCGTCATTGTTCTAACACACACGTCCATCGTAGTCTCACACTGATTTCTGCGGTTATTTCACGCAGTGTTTCTTGTCTGTTGGCACTGACACCTCTACGTAAACGCCGCAGCTTTCGGTTGTTAAGTGAAGGCCATCGGCCACTACGTCGTCGGTGGTGAGAGAGGTAACGCCTGAAATGTGATATTACCGGCAAACTTTTGACACTGTGGATCTCGGAATTTTGAATTTCTTATCGAATTCCGAAATATAGTGTGCCATGCGTCTAGCTCCACAGTCAATCCGAGTTCAAAATCTGTTAATTCCCGTTGTGCGGCCATATCCACGTCAGAAACAGTTTCACATAAATCACCTGAGTACAAATGACACCTCCGCCAACCACTGCCATTTTATAGTTTGTGTACGTGATACTACCGCCATCTGTATATGTGATGTCTCTAAGCCATGCCTTCCGTCACCTCAGTGCATAAAATCCTGATCTAACCTCTGGTACTTTATGGCTGTGAGACGTGGAGTATCCGAGAGCAGGACTTACTACTATTTGCGGTAAAAAGTGCTGCGGAACGTCATTGGTCCGGCTTTGAGACCAAGCCCTGGTGAATGGTGGATCAAGCAACCATGAGGTGGATGAAATGTACCGTGAGGCCAATATAACAGGAATCATAAGACGCAAGCGGCTACAATGGGCAAGACATATGGCTCGGATGGAAGACGCCAGGTGCCCACGGAAGCTCTTGGATTTTAACCCCACAGGCAGGAGACCCCCCGGGAAGACCAAGGAAGAGGTGGAATGAGGCCACCTTGAAGGCGTGCAACAGTCAGCGATGGATGTGAACGGATGACGAATGGCAGCGATGGATAGAAGACAATGGAGAAGGAAACTTACAGCAGCCCGTGGTCCGTTGGGTGTCATAGTGTAAAAGTTAGTAAAGTATTCTATAGATTACGATTGTTGTGATGTTTTTAAAAGCGTAGTGAACATATTACCTTGTATGACAATTAGCAATTTTTGTCGTCCGAACAAAGTCGCATGATTACACAAACTACACTATAGTAATCAGGACAAAGTATCATTTGCCAGCTTCTGCGGTTTGTGACAGTAGCTCCGACAGTAAGGATAATGATAGCTATTTGTTCTGTTTAGACGAAACTGATCATAACATTCAATGAGCAAGATTTTGTTTATATTGCAAATCAATAAATAAGATCTGGAAGAGGAAAACATGGCCGTTGGCACACTGTTATATGAATTCCTTTTATTCGACGACTCATTTCGCTTTTGTTTCCATCATCTGGCAAACGTAATTGAGTCATAGTTATTGCCATCACGTGGCGTGAATCAACAAATTACAAAAATTGCTTTCTTCTGGGTGGGCAACAAAGCTGAGATATTGCACTGCTGTAATTTCAGACACTCGTCATTTTCAATTGGATCTAAAAGACATGCTACACAACATAATAAAATTTAAAAAAAATAAAAATGAGATCAAAAACTTGAAGATAGCATTAAACAAACGTAATACTTACTTTCATTATTTTTTGACGAGGGGGGTGGGAAGGGGTTGAAGGCGGGGGTGCAGCGTCACCGGTTTACAGCGGTCTAACGGTCTTAGTGTAGGAGGAAGACGTTTCTGTCTTACAATGACGTCGTTGTACTACAAATTGAAGGTGCGGCAGTGGTGCTTGACATCCCTTAACACTCTGCGACGGCGGTGGTTCAACGCTAGCGGAAAGTACATTGGCAGTTATAGTGGTGTCCGTACCAAGTGTTTCACATAACGCATGGCCATATGAAAACTGTCACATTGTGAGTGGCCGTTCTAGGGCTGTCGTTAGCTGTAGTCGCCTCGTCTTCTCTCTAGTGGTCGGCTTTTAAGGTACCATGTTTGTCTCCTAGAGCAGAGTAAAAATCCTCAAGAATGGAGCGGCATGCAGGCTGCATCGAAGCACCTTATTCTGCAGGCGCTGGAGGGTCTGCATCCTGGAGGGCATTAATTGTGCCCCACGCAATGGGGCCATAGATGAGGGAAGCGTGGACAACCTTATGGTACAGTCGGAGCCTTGTATAAAAGTTCATGTCCCTCCTGAAGAAGAGGGGGTACAATGCTTTTGTCTGCTTCAGCCCCTTGTACATGATGTGCTGCGAATGTCAGTGGCAGGGGAGTCTGTTATTCATCCAGACTCCTGCATATTTGGTATCTAGGACCACGTCGCCGAAGGTCATCTTCTAAAACGTAAGGTGCATGACATCCAAATGTTTTCGAGGACGATAAAATTAGTGTGTTATTAAAATGTCTCATCTAGCCAGAAGCAACAGGGGATCGAACCATTTAATGTTTACTACAAATCACATGAACAGTTGTGTCCAAACAAAAAAATGGCTCTGAGCACTATGGGACTTAACATCTGCGGTCATCAGTCCCCTATAACTTAGAACTACGTAAACCTAACTAACCTAAGGACATCACACACATCCATTCCCAAGGCAGGATTCGAACCTGCGACCGTAGCAGTCGCGCGGTTCCAGACTGAGCGCCTAGAACCGCTAGACCACCGCGGCCGGCGTGTCCAAACAGAACAAACCGCAGTAGATGGCAAGTGATACTTTGTCCTGATTACTACAGTCTACTTTGTGTAATCACGCGACTTTTTCAGACGATAAAAATCGTCAATTGTCCTACAAGGTAATATGTTCACTGCGTTTCTAAAAACATTGCAACGATCGTTATTTATGCAATAATTTACAGACGATAGCGTTTTAAACTCCTATATTAACACGTTGGCTGGGCGACCTAGATTCCTCTCCCACTCCCGACCTCTGCTGTGGCAAGAGGTGCTTAAAAGGTACGTCAAGGTAGGCCATTTTCCCACCTCTCTACTGAACACATTGTCGGCGAAACCATGGGAGAAATTCTTGGGCCCAGCCTTCTGTACCCAGTGAGTGCTTCGAGGTGTGCCTTTCCCTAGCAGCTGCACGTTGCTTGCAGGCCCCAAATGTCCATTGCAATATTTACTGTTAAATTCCCAAAACTGCCTACTTGTTCTCAACTCCAGAAAAATACTATCCGAAGGAGAGCCACCGTAAAGACGATGCAGGCCTTAACAATTTACATGCTTCTATCAATGCCTGCTCATTCTGATAACTTCCTGTCATCTCACAAACATGTTGCCTTGGTTGAAAATTCAACATTAAATTGTACCCTTTGATATGGAAAATACTGAGAGAGTACCTCTCCTCCTGTCAGTTTCCCTGGCGCTTCTGACTGGGTGTGACATTTTAATACCGTAGTAATGCAAATGTTCTCAAAAGCTCTTTGCATGCAATGTACTTCATATTTTAGAAGATGACCTTTCACAATCGTGCTGTGCACAGATATGCATGGTACCTGATTTTTTAGCGGACTGTCAATGATGTGTCCACACGTGCTACTGTCGGTAATTACTATTTGCGTTTAACACTATATCGGACATAGTTACATGACTTTCAAGTTGTTTATGTTTTTAGATGTACTAAAAATGGACAGTAAAACTGGTAATGGAAATAAAGTGATTTAAAACGGAGCATGGTGGACTCGTGTCATTTTTGACACTTCAGAGACGTTTGCACTGTCAACGATGTTAGTTGGTGTTGTGTCCTGACTATACTTCAAATATGGGATGCGTAGGAAACCTGATTTCTCGGATCACTAGACAAAAATTCAAGCAAATCGTATTAATGAAGTTTATTACAAAAGGAAGTGATAACAATATTTAACTTTTTGAGATACAGACGTGTCTCGAGTAAAGGGTGACAGGCAAACTTAAGCAAGCTCTTCAGTATATAGAGTTCGTAGTACACGTGAAGTAAGACTGTTCCTACGTCGTTGCTATACAGCTCGTAGAACGGCTAATCTTCAACTGGACCGCGGCCAGGCGGTTCGGCTCTTATGTCCTCTTCGTGTAGAGGCCGCTGCTGTCTCGGTATCGTCCTAGAGAGGGGTCGCCAGCGTACTATTGGATGACATCGTCTCACAGCCGTCTCTGCTCTGACGTTCCCGCCTGGAATGCCGGAACTGTTGGCATCCCTGAATATAGCGATTTTGTAGAGGTGCTTCGACCATTAATATAATAGACTGGCCCTTACGTCATTTTCGTGGCTCCAACATCTCTGGGCTGAAGTCACGTGAATGTTGGCAAAACATGGTTGTTTCGTGTTGCGCTTATGGCTGTACTCAGCGTTTTGTCGGGGGAAATGACATTACATTTCACGTGTAAGTGTTTCTATTATAGTGCAGATGCGTTTATTGAAATCTGCTGAAGTGACTTTTATATGTTTTTTTACACTTCAAATAGAGTATCACGTAAATTAAAGTGTTGAAAGTGATGCCTGTAAAGTCAGACTCATATTACATTTTGGAAAGTATCTGTGATAATTCTGTTACAGAAGTAAGTATAACTGTTTCTCGTTCCTACTCATGGGTTCCCTAAGGATGAAAAAAAACCGAGAGCAACTTTGGATACAGGCCCTGAAACGGAAAAACTTCAAAGTCATACCTTTCATCTGAAATATCATTTTTTTAAACTGATAGTTTAAACGTTAGTAAAAAATAGTGGGAACTGAACCTTTGAAGCGCACCTAAAACTGATACTCTAAAATGGACCTGCTCCTAAAGTCAACAATTTTGGCAGCTAGACATAATTCCCACATCCCATTTTCTTTTATAAGTGACTAGAGCTCAAAACGCGGCGAATCCAATGTTTAAAGTTTTGACACGAGCCCACTCTTACTGTTTAAAAGAATTTTAACGACATTTTAGTTTAATTGATAGTTTATAGTAACTTCGTCCCACTGCCCACCAGAGTGGCGTTCGATGTATTTGTCAGCTTTTATAAATGGTACTGTGAACAAACCCAAGTTAAATGTTGTTCTAGCATAATTTATCGCAAATAAAAAAGTAATTTCTGTTGGAAGCGTTTGGCAGTCAATTGATAAATGTGTAGAAAATACGATACAAACATAGGCTGGCAGACCGCTGATTTGAAATCCCGCCACGTTTTGCCAACAGTCCCGTGGTTTCTGTTGGAGCCACACGGGCCCTATAGATTCTGCACAGCAAGGCCAGTTTACGAGTATCTATGGTCGAAGTAGAGGTGCCAATCCGTGTAATAGGAACTTATTTCAGAATCATCAACGTAATATTCTTCTGGGACATCTGGATAAAAACTGATAACTAATAGATTTCAGTCCGCCTAGATCTGACTCAGCGAGTTGTGAACCACATGGTGAGCAACAACAGTGAAGTACCCGTATACCCCGGCCTAACGATACCTAGCGAACTCGTGACTTGTGCCTGCGGGTAATGTGGTAGCAACAGTATAACTCGTAATCCGCGAAGGAGTTACAAAGTGTTCGTCTCCACTGGAACAAAATGTTCCAGTTTGTGTGTTTCTCCCCCACGGCTACTTGGCGCTAGGCCAGGTTACTGCGGTCCTTGAAGACCTGTATCCAGCAGTCCCGCGACTCCAGTGCTGTCGGACCACGAGCCGTCGGGTGGGAGGGAGGGGGAGGTGAGCCCCCGGGCAGCCGGCCCGCGCCATGTCATTGCGGGACATTAAATCCGTTCCGGACACCCGCCGCGGGACACAGGCCGCCCTCGATGGACGCGGAATCGGTCGCTCGCGCTGTCATTCCGCCTGATCAGCCCGCGTCCTTTTGCATGTCGGCCAGCTTTAATTGCTCAGGGCCGCCTTCCCTTTCCGTGTACTGCGCAGACGCGGTTTACTCCCAACAAGTCACTTCAGCTGTCGCAGAGGTACTTTGTCTCCAAAATAAATCCTGCAGGTAGGTATCTACAAGTTTTTCTGTGGTTCGTGTAAGAAATACTATATCGGGCAGATTGGTATGGAGTTTCAAACAAGATTTCGTGAACGTGGATACGCAAGTAGTGGAAGTGCATTGTGATATCATTTCAAGAATAGCCAACATCAACTTAAAAGCTTTTGCATCTTGGTAATAAAGGCATACTACTGGATGTGAGTAAGCAGGTAGACCTTACACTTATAATAAATGAGCAGATTTTAGGCAGTCGCAGGTGGTTCTTTGAATGTTTCGACAATTTACTTGTGGACTGGGAAAAGAACAAAAGTCCCAGTCTGGCTATTCTTTCTCTTAACATTCTCTGTTTTTTATGGCATTCTTAATGACTATACGTAATTTTACTAACTAACTGCTTTTCTTAACTCATATGGCAAACGTAAATTATATGTAACAGTATGTTTGTTTTATGAAATATTGCATTGTGTTTTACTGTTGAATTTCTTGCACAACTTTGCTGGTAGAAACGAAATAATTACGAGGGTTATTCGGAAAGTAAGGAACGATCGGTCGCGAAATGGAAAAAACGGTGAAAATTTGATGAAGCTTTGCACCGATTCGTTGGGCGCTGTGTCTAGTACGCTCGTCGATCGTATCATGTCGCTCTTTTCGGTTCTGAGATCACAGTGAGACTGTAAAGATGGCTAGAAACTAGCGTCTCCCACCACATATGAGGACCTGGAGAAATATTTCGCCTCAAGGTATGCAATCCACATAACATGATGGTCATGCAGTTCGTTCTACATGGCAATTGTCGGCCGCACTTTGCAGGGGCGATGAAGATGCTCCTGCGGCATTTTCGATGGAAAGTGTTTGGTCACCAACAATTCAGCCCGTAATTAGCTACCTCTGAGGTTCATCTCTGCTCATATGAACCGCTGGCTATGAAGACAATATTTTGACACAGACACTGAGCTGCAGTCCAGAGTGGAAAACTGTCGAAAAGCACTGGCGGCTGTCTTCTATAAAGAGGGAATTGGAACGTTGGTACAATGCTATGGAAGATGTCTAAGTCTGAGCGGCGACTGGGTAGAGAAGTAGGTGGAAGGTGTAGCTAACCGTTGCAAATAAAACAGTTTTGATTTTCAATGTGGTTTCCATTTAGCGACCTATCGTTCCTTATTTTCCGAAGAGCCCTCGTATTTTAAATAATTTTCCTTCTCTCCTTAAATAATTTTCCTTCTCTCCAAAGTAGTCTACGAGGCAGCACTCCGTCTTTAGTCCACAAGTGGCCCATCGGCACCATCCGACCACCGTGTCATCCTCAGCTGAGGATGCAGATAGGAGGGGCGTGTGGTCAGCACACTTCTCTCCCGGTCGTTACGACGGTTTTCTGTGACCGGAGCCGCTACTATTCGGTCGAGGACCTCCTCAATTGGCATCACGAAGCTGCGTGGATCACGAAAAACGGCAACAGCGCATGTCGGCCCGGATGCTCACTCATCCAAGTGCCGGCCACACCCGACAGCGCTTAACTTCGGTGATGTGACGGGAACCGGTGTATCCACTGCGGCAAGACCGTTGCATGCAGTCTACGAAGGATGCTCACTCATCCAAGTGCCGGCCACACCCGACAGCGCTTAACTTCGGTGATGTGACGGGAACCGGTGTATCCACTGCGGCAAGACCGTTGCCTGCAGTCTACGAAGGATGAGTACTACTGAAATCTGGTAATTGTGGTGGCCACGGGAGAAGAGACAATTCATTATCGTGCTCACAATGTGACTCCTGGACGATGCAATCTGTAGCCTTGGCATACATCATCACGCTATTTGAACAATCGACCTGATCACTCAAAACGGTCACATAATTCTTGGTGGTAATCAGACCTTGCAGGATAACCATTGGGCCCATTGTATGACCCACGATATGGCTCCTGAAATCATCACCACGCCCCGCCATATTTTAGGGATGTTAACTCGGCCTCAAGTTGGCAATAGTGAGAAATAAGACTCATCCAGGACATATACTCTTCCGTTGTTACATAGGCCAGGTTTTATGGCTTTAGTGTCCTGTTACGAGCACTTACATCAGTGATCAGTGCTTTTGGAATTCCAGCGTGCCCCCTGTTTCTTTATCCCTCTTCGGTTTGCGAGTGAAGCATTCAGTCCCGCAGCGACAGGCAGCTGTCGTCCTCTCATGGGTTGTCACAATCCTACTCAGTGACCGTCCGTCACTATCAAACGACTTTCCTCGGCGTCCTGATGTATCTGATAACGTTTTTCCCATTTTGTATGCCATGAAAATCTTCGATACGGTGCCTCCTGCAACACTCAACCCTTTGTCTACTTTGGTTTCGGAAGCACCCACCATACTACCTGTATCAATTTCCCACGTTCGAATTCAGTTAGGTCCGACATACACTGAGGTTATGAAAGTCAAGGGATATATCCTAATTCATTTTCTTTTGGCCTTTGTCCCGCATCAACTCGGGGTCAGCCTTGTTACTACTGAATTGGCAATGTTAGTGTCAGAGGGTGGCCAGACGCCCTTCCTGTCGCCACCCCGAACCTCCGGGACATAATTAGTGTACCCCAGCTGTCTGAGCTTATTGTACGAACGTTTTCAAATGTCTGCGAGTCGTGCAACTGAGGCGGAACGTGGGGAACAGCCCGGTATTAACCTAGCGAGATGTGGAAAACCGCCTAAAAACCACATCCAGGCTGCCCGGCATACCGGCCCTCGTCGTTAATCCGCCGGGTGGATTCGATCCGAGGCCGGAGCGCCTACCCGCGTCCAGGAAGCAGCGCATTAGCACTTTCGGCTACGCTGGCGGGTCAAGGGATGTGTCCTAATATCGTTTCGAATGTTTCGAATCTTCCTTTGCTTCTCGTACTGCAGCAAATCGATGTGGCAGGGACTCAACCAGTCGTTCCAAGTCCCCCAGCAGAAATACTGAGCCATGCTGCCTCTATACCCATCCATAATTGCGAAAGTACTGCCGTACATAGTGTTGTGCACGAATTGACGACTCGATTAAGACCCGCAAATATTCGATGGGATTCTTGTCGGGCGATCGGGGTGGTGCAAATATTCGCTAGAATCGTCCAGAATCTCCAATCGCGAAGAACTGTGGCCCTGTCACATGACGTCGTTGTTTCGGAATATGGGTACCATGAATAGCTGCAAATAGTCTCCAAGATGCAGAGCATAACCATTTCGAGTCAACCATCGGTTTAGTTGGACCAGAGGATTCAGTGTATTCCTTAAAAACGCAGTTGCCGCCGATATGGTGACACATCAGCTTGCACAGTGCCTTGTTGACAACTTGGGTCAATGGTCTTGTCGGGTCTGAGCCACATTCGAAGGCCACAGCAGTTTCTACCAACTGAAACCTGGACTCATCTGTCGACGCAAAGGTTTTCCAACTCTAGGGTCCAACTGTCATGGTCACGAGCCCAGGAGAGATGCTGCAGGTGATGTCGTTGTGTTTGAAAGGCACCTGCGTCGGTCTTCTGCTGCCGTAGCCCATTAACGCTAAATTTTCCCCGCACTGTCCTGAAGGTTACATTCGTCGTACGTCCGTCATTGATTTCTGAGGTGATTTCACGCAGTATTTCTTGTCTGTTAACACTGACAAATCTAAGCAAACGCTGCTGCTCTCAGTCTTTAAATGAAGCCCTTCGGCCACTGCATGATGCGTGGTGAGAGATAATGCACGAAATGTGGTATTATTGGCACACTCTTGGCACTGTGAGTCTCGTAATACTGAAATTCCTAACGATTCCCGACACGGCATGTCCCATACGTCTAGCTCCAACTACCATTCAGCGTTCAACGTCTTTTAATTACCGTCGTGCGATCATAATTACTGGGTAACAATTACTGAACTGTTTGAAATAACATCGTTATTACTTCTGAACGGTAAGCATTATGACGTTCAAACTGCAGGGTTGGTCGCGGGGCATGATCGGAATCAGTACGCGGTTGCGCATGGTTTGGTTGATGGACGAAGTCCACTTTTATTTGGATGGATTCGTCAACAAGCAGAGCTAGCGTATCTGGGGGACTGAGAATCCGCATTTAGGGATCGAGAAGTCTCTTCACATTCAACTGGTGATTGTGTGGTGCACAATGTCCAGTCACGGAATAATCGGTGCGATATTTCTTGATGGTACGATGACAACCGAATTTTTACGTGAAGGTTTTGAAAAATGATTTCATCTCCATTATCCAAAGTGACACTGATTTCGACAAGATGTGGCTCACACAAGACGGAGTTCGACCCCATCGAATCAGACGTGTGTTTGATGCCCTGGAGGAGCACTTTGGGGACCGCATTCTGGCTCTGGGGTACCCAGAGGCCACTGGCATGGGCCTCGATTGGCCGTCATATTCTCCGGATCTGAACACATGCGACTCCTTTTTGTGGGACTATACTGAATACAAGGTGTATAGCAATGACTGCAAAAACATTGCTGATCTGAAAACAGCCATTCAGAACGCCATCGACTGCATCGATGTTCCAACACTTCAGTGGGTCACGCTATTCGTGCGCATCACAACTTCGCCAATGATGACAGGCATATCGAGCATGTCGTAACCTAAATCCGAATATCTGTAGTGACGTATATACACTCCTGGAAATGGAAAAAAGAACACATTGACACCGGTGTGTCAGACCCACCATACTTGCTCCGGACACTGCGAGAGGGCTGTACAAGCAATGATCACACGCACGGCACAGCGGACACACCAGGAACCGCGGTGTTGGCCGTCGAATGGCGCTAGCTGCGCAGCATTTGTACACCGCCGCCGTCAGTGTCAGGTAGTTTGCCGTGGCATACGGAGCTCCATCGCAGTCTTTAACACTGGTAGCATGCCGCGACAGCGTGGACGTGAACCGTATGTGCAGTTGACGGACTTTGAGCGAGGGCGTATAGTGGGCATGCGGGAGGCCGGGTGGACGTACCGCCGAATTGCTCAACACGTGGGGCGTGAGGTCTCCACAGTACATCGATGTTGTCGCCAGTGGTCGGCGGAAGGTGCACGTGCCCGTCGACCTGGGACCGGACCGCAGCAACGCACGGATGCACGCCAAGACCGTAGGATCCTACGCAGTGCCGTAGGGGACCGCACCGCCACTTCCCAGCAAATTAGGGACACTGTTGCTCCTGGGGTATCGGCGAAGACCATTCGCAACCGTCTCCATGAAGCTGGGCTACGGTCCCGCACACCGTTAGGCCGTCTTCCGCTCACGCCCCAACATCGTGCAGCCCGCCTCTAGTGGTGTCGCGACAGGCGTGAATGGAGGGACGAATCGAGACATGTCGTCTTCAGCGATGAGAGTCGCTTCTGCCTTGGTGCCAGTGATGGTCATATGCGTGTTTGTCTCCGTGTAGGTGAGCGCCACAATCAGGACTGCATACGACCGAGGCACACAGGGCCAACCCCCGGCATCATGCTGTGGGAAGCGATCTCCTACACAGGCCGTACACCTCTGATGATCATCGAGGGGACACTGAATAGTGCACGGTACATCCAAACCGTCATCGAACCCATCGTTCTACCATTCCTAGACCGGCAAGAGAACTTGCTGTTCCAACAGGACAATGCACGTCCGCATGTATCCAGTGCCACCCAACGTGCTCTAGAAGGTGTAAGTCAACTACCCTGGCCAGCAAGATCTCCGGATCTGTCCCCCATTGAGCATGTTTGGGACTGGATGAAGCGTCGTCTCACGCGATCTGCACGTCCAGCACGAACGCTGGTCCAACTGAGGCGCCAGGTGGAAATGGCACGTCAAGCTGTTCCACAGGACTACATCCAGCATCTCTACGATCGTCTCCATGGGAGAATAGCAGCCTGCATTGCTGCGAAAGGTGGATATACACTGTACTAGTGCCGACATTGTGCATGCTCTGTTGCCTGTATCTATGTGCCTGTGGTTCTGTCAGTGTGATCATGTGATGTATCTGACCCCAGGAATGTGTCAATAAAGTTTCCCCTTCCTGGGACAATGAATTCACGGTGTTCTTATTTCAATTTCCAGGAGTGTATGTTGAACCTGAACGTAGGAAACATCTTACTTGAATCATCAGAGTGTAAATGACAGCTCCGCCAATGCACTGACATTCTATACGTTGTGTTTGCGATAGTACCATTATCTGTATATTTGTATATCGCTATCCTGTGACTTCTGTCACCTCATTGTAATGCACTCACAACTACACAGAACACTGTAACGGCTCCACGTGAGCCGCTACATGGTTCTATTCATGTTAAGAGCAGTGTAGCCGACCATTCTGTACAGCTTCGAATATGGGTCAGAGAGGCATTAGTGGTCACTGGTCAGCAGCCATTGTGAGGTTGGTACAGGTAGAAACCGATTACGCTCTCTGAGTCCTTCCGCCCACCGTGTGTGGACCCCGGACGGGAGAGACGATTACGTTACTCATCCCTAGGACGCCGGTGAGTACGGATGCGCTGAGTAGCATCTCGGTTTCCTGTGTTGAAATGTGTGAGAGCTGTGTTTCAGTTTCTGGTAGTCATTCTGGTATGTGACAACTAGTGCACTCAGGCAACGGTGTTAATTTCAGCAATATTCAGTTTATTCGATGAGATCTTTTGTGCAACTGTAACTTGGCGTGGACGAGCGGTGCCACCACATTACGTACAGCTTTAGATAGTTTAGCGTATTATGGTTGGACTTGTTGTGTGCTTTATGGAATGCTTGTGCTAAATGTTATTTAATTTCCCATCCAATTTATGTTTCATTCCCGTAGTAACCCGTACTCTGGCGCACCACGCATCTTTCTTTCTACACCAAGAGGCTCCAGTTCGACGTAAACACCTCTCGTATTCGACTTAAGTCTTAGTTTCATGAGGAAGTAGAAGTGTCCTTGTTTGGCAAACACTTTCAGGAAATTATTGAGTTGTACGAAATTTTGGAAGTGGACTTTGTTCTCTGAAATTTCCCGTTAAAGACAATCGCTCTATGACCCAGTGAGCTTAAATTAGGAATACTAAAGCTTTTTTTTCCTAAATCCTTTCTTTCGTCGTGTCAGTCACCAATGTGAACGTGGTGTGTGTGATCTTGATAAATCGTTTCCAGTAATTTAGCAGTCTTGCCCCATATGTATCGGTCCAGATGCTGCGCTGTATAATATACTATGTGTCAATGCACGCGCTAGCATTCCAACTAATTGTATTTTAACTTTTGTGTACGTGTGTGCTACTGTTAATGAGAAAATAAATGTGAATTACTGCTACATTCTTTGTTATTACAATACTGGCCATTTAAATTGATACACCAAGAAGAAATGATAAACGGGTATTCATTGGACAAATATATTATACTGGAACTGACAAGTAATTACATTTTCACGCAATTTGGGTGCATAGGTCCTGAGAAATCAGTACCCACAACAACAACATCTGGCCTTAATAACGGCCTTGGTACCATACGCCTGGTCATTGAGTCAAACAGAGCTTGGATGCCATGTACAGGTACAGCTGACCTTGCAGCTTCAACACGATACCACAGTTCATCAAGAATAGTGACTGGCGTATTGTGACGAGCCAGTTGCTCGGCCACCATTGACCAGACGTTTTCAATTGGTGAAAGATATGGAGAATTTGCTGGCCAGGGCAGCTGTCGAAGATTTTCTGTATCCAGAAAGGCCCCTACAGGACCTGCAACAAGTGGTCGTGCATTATACTGCTGGAATGTAGGGTTTCGCAGGGACCGAATGAAGGGTAGAGCCACGGGTCGTAACACATCTGAAATGTAACGTCCACTGTTCAAATTGCCGTCAATGCGAAAAAGAGGTGACCGAAACGTGTAACCAATGGCACCCCTTACAATCACGCCGGGTGATACGCTAGCATGGCAATGACGAATACACGCTGACAATGTGAGTTAACAACGATGTCGCCAAACACGGATGCGACCATCATGATGCTGTAAACAGAACTTGGATTCATCCGAAAATATGACGTTTTCCCATTCGTGCATCCAGGTTCGTCGTTGAGTACACCATCGCAGGCGCTCCTGTCTGTGATGCAGCATCAAGGGTAACCGCAGCCATGGTCTCGGAGCCGATAGTCCATGCTGCTGCAAACGTCGTCGAACTGTTCGTGCAGATCGTTATTGTCTTGCAAACGTTCCCATCTGTTGACTCTGTGATCGAGACGTGGCTGCACGATCCGTTACAGCTATGCGGATAAGATGCCTGTCATCTCGACTGCTAGTGATACGAGGCCGTTGGGATCCAGCACGGCGTTCCGTATTACCTTCCTGAACCCACCGATTCCATATTCTGCTAACAGTCATTGGATCTCGACCAACGCGAGCAGCAATGTCGCGATACGATAAACCGCAATCGCGATAGGCTACAATCCGACCTTAATCAAAGTCGCAACGTGATGGTAACTGCTGTTTGTGTACAAGAAATTGGTTGTAAACTTTCCCCATGTCAGCACGTTGTAGGTGTCGCCATCGGCGGCAACCTTGTGTGAATGCTCTGAAAAGCTAATCATCCGCATATCACAGCATCGTCTTCCTGTCGGTTAAATTTCGCGTCTGTAGCACGTTATCTTCGTGGTGTACAATATTAATGGCCAGTAGAGTACATTTCACAGCGCCATTCCGCTTCCTAGTCAGGGTCCTTAAAATCAGTCAGTTTGCGCAGCCTCTCAGCACTGTTTCAATGATATTTACCCTGATTATTGTACAACCAATACATGGGTTGGTATTTTATTAAATCATCAAATCTTCTGTGAGATGGCACTATTTTATCAGTTTGATTAATTAATATTTAAATAAATTTGGCCCACTAATTAGAAATTTTGTGTTTGGTACTTGTTGCAGGCAAGCAAACGTAGCCACTACTTGCAGAGTAGATAGGAAATCAGTTAAGAGGTATTTTGCGATGCCGATGTTACCAGTAACATGCAGTAGTAAAAGACGACAGGTACCATTCAGCTGTTCTCATCACGACTGACACTTGCAAGGTGCTGAGGTCATTGCACATGTGCCGATCGCAGTCAGGTACAACAGTGAAAACTGCAGACTCGGCTAGCACCTGCACTGATGCTCGAGTGTGCATTTGTCGCGGTGTTTTCGTATTTCTGTGCACCCACTATACTTTCCGGGTAAACCCTAGCGCTGCTGGAGTCACAACAGGGATGAGTTGCAGTGCGCTCCAGGTGCCGCAGAGCAGGCCAGAGCCGCCCCGCGAGCTGCTTCGGCCTCCATCGGCGCATCTCCGGCGGTGCGGCGGTGAGTGGCAGCTCACGCCGGGTGTCTGCGCGCATCACGCACGGCGGTATGTGTGTACGAAGCACGAGCGCCGGCGGGGTCAGCGCTTGTACCCGCGGCCCGGCACGTACGTACGGAGGGGCGAGGGCCGGCAACTCGTTTATAATTAGGCCCCACCTGCGGCGGTTTTAATCATTCAGCCGGCGTGGGTCCTAACTCATCCGCCGCGCAGCCACCTGGGGCCGGCTGACGCCCGCTGCGTGGCCACCGTAACATCGGAGTCCGGCGTATTCAGCTGGCAGTACCCCTGCCAGCACGGCGCTATAGTTCACAGCATATCCACCGGCTGGCGAATCAGCCGCTCACCGCAGCGCGTTGTCGGTCATTGGAACGTCACTGTCTGCCTCCTCTACCTGTTCCAGCTAAGTTGCTGTGTGTTCACTAGACGGCACGGGACGAATAGAAAAACACAATGAATTTACGATGATAGTCATCGGAACGCAACGAAAGGAATGTCACTGTAAAGTGTTCTGACGGAAGAAAAATCACAAAATAATTAAAACTTTAAACATAGCTGCTAAGGTGCAGTGACCGTGTCAGAATTATATTAGAACAAATAAGCCAAAATTGACCAGGTTTCGACGCTACTATGAGCGTGGTCTTCAGAATTAAACAAACTATTCTAAAACATATTAGATATATAATACATAAATAAAATTAAAGTTTGTACTGACTGGAAAGAGATGCAGTACTTCCAAGTGATATTTTAAAAAATCTAAGCCGGAAAGGTGATGTCATGAATAGTTGTAAATAAGATGGCGAGCCGCCAAGGGCTGCTAGTACTTGAGTGAACAAGGGTTGCAATCTTATTTACAACTATTCATGACGTCGCCTTTCCGGCTTAGATTTTTTTTAATGTCACTTGGAAGTACTGCATCTCTTTCCAGTCAGTACAAACTTTAATTTTATTTATGTATTATATACCTAATATGTTTTAGAACAGTTTGTTTAATTCTGAATGCGACGCTCATAGTAGCGTCAAAACCTGGTCAATTTTGACTTAATATTTGTGACCTAGGGCTTATTTGTTCTAATATAAATCACAAAATAATTAATGTAGCCAAATGAAATTCTGTGAATACATCTGTGTAGGTAACATCCTTAAGTGATTAACATTGCAAGACAACTGGTTAATGTAAGCCAGATAAGCTATTGCAGATGTGGAATGTTAGTAGGTTGATAACTGGCGTAACCCCTAGAATGGTGATTGCAATCATCCAATCGTGCATGCATCGTGTTGTGTAGATGCCGGATGTCAGTTCGTGGGAAGGAGTTCCATGCATGGTGTACTTGGTCGGTCAATACAGGGATGATTAAAGCTGTTTGTGGATGATGACGGAGTTGTCTTCCGATGATGTGCCATATATGCTCGATTGGAAGTAGATCTGCTGATCGAGCAAGTGAAGACAACATATCAACACTTTGTAGAGAATATTGGATTAAAGCAATGATATGTCGGCCAGCGTTAAGTGTTGGAAAATTCCCCCTGGAGTGCTGTTCATGAATGGAAGCTCAACAGGTCGAATAACCAGTCTGTCGTACAGATTTACAGTCGTGGTGCTTTTTTGGGATAACCACGAGAAAGGTCCAACTGTCATAGGAAATCGCACCCCTAACCGTGACTCCAGGTGCAGGTCCGGTGTGTGTCGTATGGAGGCAGGTTAGGTGCAGTTCTCAACTGGCCTCCTTTTAACCAACACAGCGAGGCATAACCAGCTTTTATCAGAAAATACAGACCTCCACCTGGACTTCCATTGAGCTCTCGCTAGCCACTACTGAAGTCGCAATTGGCGATGGTTTGGGGTCAGTAGAATGGACGCTATAGGGCGTCTGGCTCGGAGCTATCCTTGAAGTAACAGTTCATTGTGTTCGCCTCAACAGCTGAGTGGTCGCCAGCACGGTAGTTCAGATTGTTCGGTCAGAGAGTCGGTGGTCCTCTGTAATAAGAAAACTAAGGAATCAACGATCAGCTTGAACGGATGTCATGTGACATCGACCCAGTACAAGCGCAGTGAACAAAACCGAACAAAATGAAGAAAAAAAATGTGGTCAGCGCGGCAAAATGCCATGCAACGGGGGCCGGTTTCGATTCCCGTCTGGGTCAAGGATTTTCTCCGCTCAGGGACTGGGTGTTGTGTTGTCTTCATCATCATCTAATCCTCATCGACATGCAAGTCGCTGACGTGGAGCCAACTAAAAAGGCTTGCACTGTCTACCCGATGGGTGACCATAGCCACACGACATTTAATTTCAACAGTTCGTTATGTAACTGTGGTGCAGACTGCTGCTTAAATTGCTGCTGCAAGTGCAGCACCACACTCTGGAGCCATACACCCAACACGATGACCGTCTCTCTCTCTGCAGTGCCACTTGGTCGTCTAGAGCCCGATCTTCTTGATACTGTTCATTCACGTGGCCACCACATATAAGGTGCCTACATTCGTGCCAAGTCTTTCTGCAATATCCTTAAAGCAACTTCCAGTTTCTCACAGCACTATTACACGATCTCGTTAAAACTTAATGAAGCTTTGATAATGGCTTCTATGTCGCCTTAAAGACATTCTTGACCAACAACAACTCACCACATCCAATCTCAAACGTAACTAATGTTCACAACTGTTACAGCGTATTCTTAACGTAAACTTGATTCGCACCATCATAGTGTCGGTACTAGCGAGTGACGCGAAACTGGAATACACACAATCCCTTTACGTGTACAAACACGCCTACCAACTTTGATTTATGTCACACAACTCCTTCTTGGTGCTCTGATCTTTTTCTTCCGCTAGCGTTATTATTTGGAAGAAATTTTTGATGTTGAGGTTGAAACTCACCGGTAGTGCGGTGTCGTCGATAATTGCTAATGTCGCACCGGGGTCGACCACGCAAAGATGCTGCATGTGTCAGCAGAATCGCGGCGGCGCCTGCGCAGGAACCACACCTCTCGGAGTTACCAATGGCCGCCGCAGAGCATACGGCCGCGAGGGCCAGGCTAGACATAGCTGTGTGAATTCCGACTTGGGCTCCGTCTCCAGCGAGCGTTCGGTGTCCGGCTCCAGTGTACCGGGACGATGTTTCATAGCTCTGTCCAGCTACTGGCAGACCTGTATTTAGAGACTCGTTTGCAAGAGCTGTATTTGTATCTACTGTTTCATTTGTGCACACTCGAATCGCAGCGATAAAGATAAGTTTCATTTTCTACTAAGTAAAGTATTTGCCTGTTGGCGTTACATTAATAAACTGACTTTTCTCTGTGTTCACCTTCGTGTACAAGCACAGAACACAACTAGTAGAATGAAAAATTAACCATCCGGCGTTTAAGAACAATGAACATGATTAACAATCCAGAATGATATTTTCACTCTGCAGCGGAGTGTTCAATGATATGAAACTTCCTGGTAGACTAAAAACACAGTTTTAATCTGCCAGGAAGTTTCATCATTAACTTTATTTTCGCTGTTATTAAGACCGAATGTCATTGCCCGTTGATTAACGATGTCTACTTCCTGAATTTTTTTTATAAGACAAACATCTCACTTGCATCTTTCAGTATCGTTTGACCATTCCCACCACAAAACGTCGGACATTTTATGCATCTTTGTTAATTTGGTTACAGATAGAGTTAGATTCCGATTTGGGTTGTATGGACGTCTCATTACGGCATAGGAGCAGAGCTACAACTAGGAAGTAGAAAGTGATCATTGACGCAGATAAACAAACATAGATGGCACATGTTGCTTTAGATGGCCCTGTGCCAGAGATCAGTGTTGAGAGGGCTGGTCACCTGGTAACAGCGGAAGTTAACCTATTCTATAGTCACCATTTCACTCGTGGATACGGTGCTTCAGAGTCTTTTTACTTTTTTAAAAAATTCATTTTATTGCTTGCTTTATTTTCGTGCTATACTTGACGGTCGCCTGAGGGGTTGATATATTTCTCACAAAAAACATCAAATATCTCAAAGCGAAAAAAACTATGTTTTGCATTATTCGGACGAAGAAAAACCTTTCACTACGTACAAACAAGACAGTAAGTTTTTATGATTCTGAGTGTAATTGAGTCAGATTTAGTGAGGCAGCCAACAGGATTCTTCTTTAAATGGAAAGCCATATTGACTGTTGATAGATGGCGTCTGGTTAAAAATACGGAAATGTCTTTCGGGTACAACCACGAGACAGAAAAATTTCAGATATAAACCTCATCTTTAGTATACGCTATGGTCGTCCTCTGGTTAAAGACACTACATCACAAGCCAAAATTGTATACAACAACTGTGGCATCTATGTGAACTCTTGTTAAATGTTTTGTTTCACCACTGTAGTCTGTAGGTGAGGAGTATACATCGAAAAATATTGCTTCATTAAACACACTTATGTTCAGATCTATAAGCAGACCTATCCAGACTACGTGTAGATGGTTCAAATGGCTCAGAGCACTATGGGACTTAACTTCTGAGGTCATCAGTCCCCTAGAACTTAGAACTACTTAAATCTAACTAACCTAAGGACATCACACACATCCATGCTCGAGGCAGGATTCGAACCTGCGACCGTAGCAGTCTCGCTGTTCCAGACTGAAGTGCCTAGAACCACTCGGTCACTCCGGCAGGCTGACTACGTGTAGACAAGCACAGACTCTCCCTTATATACTGCCTGCTCCCATTACCGCCTGATCAACGTATAAAGTGCTTCATTTACCTACTTTACCTTGATGTTCTTATCTGGATAAGAAAAGTAGAAAGACTCATTCCCACGGAAGCAAAATCCTTTATGACCCTGAGCCGTGGTGAAAATGAAAGTCTACATCTACATCTACATTCATACTCCGCTAGCCACCCAACGGAGTGTGACGGGTATCTCGCTATTTTCGTTGCTGGCACAGCAATGGCTGTGAGTCGGTCGTCTTCTCGGTCTTAGGTAGGTCTCTTTCCGGGTCAGGGATGTCGGGTAGCCTGAGGACATGTTTCCTCTGCAGGGGTGGGTCCGACCGAGTGTATCGCTTGAGACCTTTGGCGTCCATTTTCTTGTGCCTTTTAGAGCTGCTAGTTTGTTTACTTCGGAATATTACCCTCCGGGTTCTAGTTTGAGAGGAGGAGGTTGACCCGTGGTAAAAACTGCTGTTGTGAAGAGCATGCCGCAGCGCGTAGTGTAAAGCAGTCGCTTTCCGTTTCTGGCGGTTGCGCCGCTGTGCCAATCGCGGCTTTGGTATCTCCCTCTGGTGGGAAAGGAGAAAAGTTGCCTGTTCACGTGCATTTAAGGGGCGCTATGAACTCTGCAGTACGCTTCTCCGGCGGTATTCCGCAAGGTTACCGCCCTTCGATTGTGCAATTTCCGCACTAATCGAAACGCTAGGGTTTCAGGTGCCAGCCAGCCAGCCAGCCAGCCAACCCGCCAGCCAGTCAGCCGAGCAGCAGCGGTCCAGCCGTGCAGTAGCAGCAGCGGTCCCGTCCAGCAACAGCGGTCCGGGCCAGCAGCAGCGGTCCAGCCTGCAGCAGCCAGCCAGCCTTCCAGCAGCGGCGGTCCAGCCAGCCAGTCAGCCAGCCAGCCCTGCAGCAGCAGCAGCAGCGGCGGCCCCGGTCCCGGCCCCGGCTGCGGCAGCAGCAGCAGCTGCGGCGGCATTTCTGCCAGCCGTCGTCGGCGTCAGCGCCAGGGGATTGGGACTCTGGTCCTCATCCGTCTTCGTCTACATCCGTCTTCGTCTTCATCCGTCTTCGTCTTCATCTGTCTTCGTCTTCATCTGTCTTCGTCTTCGTCTCCGTCTGTTCCCAGTTTTTTTTTTATTGTCATGTCAGCCCCTACCACCACTACGACCACTACCACCACAGCCATAGTTTACACTTCCCCTCTGCCGCCATCACCATTATATGGTGTGCCCAGTCACACCCCCCTCTTTCCATCCCTCTTCTTCTTAGTCTCCCTTCGCCCTCGCTCTTTGTCGCCCCCTCTCCAGCTTCTTCCTCCCGCTCCTCTCCCTCTGATCCTTTCCCCCCCCCCCCCACTCCCCCAGCCTGTCACTGCAACTCCTGCTCGGGTGGTGCCCCGCCCTCCCCATCGTCTTCGCCATCAACGCCGCCGCCGCCGTCTTCGCCGTCGCCGTCTCCTTCACCGTCACCATCTCCGGCGCCGACTGCTGCGTCCACGTCGGGACCTGCCCCTCCCCACCACCTCCCTATAGCTCCCGTCCCTCATATCACCACCCACCCTTCTGCCGCCGTTAAGCGCCATAGTGGCACCACCACCTCCTCTGCTCCCAGAAAGGCCCCGCCTCGTCCTCCTTCCCCCCCCCCCCCTCCTCCAAGGATGCCACGGATATCTCCCCATCTCCACCTCCTCCGCCACCTCCCCCCCCTCTTTATACAAATACCTCCTCTGCCGACCCGATCCTTCTCTTCTTGAGGCCTGGAATCTCTCCCTCCTCCTCCGCCAACACTTCCCTGGTGCTCCCATCTCTCTCCTTACTCCCAGACGGGATTCCGTTCTCATTTCCTCCCCCAGCGCTACACTCCATACTGACATCCTCTCCCGCCTCCCCATCACCCGTTTTGGCCCCCATGCTTCCCTCACCCCTGCTCCTTCTCCATCTCCAACCCGCCAACCCCAACCCCCACGTCGCCCGCCGACCCTCACTGCCGTGATCACTTGGCTCAGTCCGTCGATCACGGAGGAGGAGGTGTTGGTGGAGCTCAAGGCCCGTCCCATGCTGGAGGTGCGGGTGGTCCGCCGCATTTTCAACTCGGGTGGCCCCACCCACCTTATGCGGGTTTTCTCCGAGGATGCCCCCTCCATTGACTGTCTCCTGAAGGAGGGTGCCCTCCTCTTCAACCAGTGATACAAGGTCGACCCCTCCCGTTCCCCTCCTCAGTCCCGCGCTGCCAGAGGTGTCTGCGCTATAATGCACACTCAACAGCCGAGTGCCGCGAGGCCCCCACCTGCCAGCATTGTAGCCAAGCGCACTTCCTCCGGCAGTGTCCTAACCCCCAATCCCCTCCCTCCTGCAATACCTGCAACCTTCCCCATCCCACGTACTCCCAAAAGTGTAAAGCCCGACCCCCTCTGACCACTCCTGAACTCACCGTACCTGTCTGTCTTCTGGACGCCCCCACCCCTCCTGGCAATTCCCTTCACCCCCCTCCCCCCGCTGAGGACATCAGGTTCCTCACCGTTGTCCTACAAAACGTCCACCCTTTCCAGCGCCCTCACACCCTCCAACAGGTCTCCCACACCGCCCATTCCATTTTCCACTTGAAAATGTATGCCACCTACTCCAACAACCAGGCCCATTTCACCTTCTCCCGTCTTGACACCCTTGTCTAAATCGCTGTCATGGCGCGACAGCACCGTATCCTTTTCAACAACATCCGCTCACTTCCTGCCAGCTAGAACCTCTTCCTGCACACACTTGCCACCCTCCTCAATGAAACTTTCCTCCAACCCCACCACACCATCCACACGTCGCCCTACTTCCTTCACCACTCCGATAATCCCATCCCGATTGCGCGTGGCGGAGTTGCCATTGGTCACCACCACCAGATCCCAGTTAGATTCCAACCTCTCCTTCCCGACCCCACCGAACACCTGATCCTTAGTCTCTTCTTCCCCGGCCTTACCGTCACCTGTGCCACCATATACGCCCGCCCAAACGTAAATATTCCCTTCGACTTCCTCTCCCACATTGACCATACCTACTCCTCCAATGTGATCGCCGCCGACCTCAACATCCATAGTCGTTCTGCCGCCCAGTTACGGCGGTGGCGTCGGTTCCTCTCCTCCCTTCAAGGCGACCTCATTCCCATCCCCCAGCACACCCATCCTGAATCCAACTCCACTCACAATGTTATCCTTTCCTCCCCTAACCTCCTTGGCCGCATAACGGTGGATGTCCTGGAGCCTATTGGTAGCGACCATCTCCCTGTCCTCCTCACCGTTTCAGATGGTCGTCGTCCCCGCCCCGACCCTAGTCATGACCCTCCCCCAAAGTATGTCCATGACTATTCCCATGCCGACTGGAATGCCTACCAGGATACCCTTTCTACCCAGGTCGTTAGCCACCCCTTCACCTACCACCACCCTGATGATGTAACCCATGCTGACTCCTTTCTCCATCAGACCTTGTCTGAAGCTGTAGTTGCCCACATCCCTACTGTCGCCATCCACTCCCACCGTCCTACCTTACCCCCACAGGCTGTCCTCCTCCTCCTCCGTGAATCCCGCCGTCTCTACCATGTCTTCCTCCATACGCATGACCCAGACACACTCCACTGCCACCGGCAACTCCAGCGACACGTTCGAACTTTGCTCGCGGCTAAGAAACGCCAGGACTGGCGACAGACATGCACCCATTTAAATGCTATCCTGCCTATAAACTCGTCCAAGTTGTGGTCAGCTTTCTGTCGCCTTACCGGAGCTAAACCATCCCCCTACTTTCCTCTTCTCCAGGATGATCATCCTTAGTAAGGCCAATCACTTTGTCCGCTACCTGTCCGATGTCTTTTCCATCCCCGATGATCCCCAGTTCGATTACTCCCTCTTCCCGGATGTCTGCCATCAAACTGACACCTCCTCTCCCTCCCCTCGCACCTGGTTTCCAGTACTTGGACAACATTGCACACACAGAACTCAATGCCACAATCACTACACAGGATCTCATTGCTACACTCCGCCCAAAACGCAACACCGCTCCTGGTCACAATCGTGTCACCTACTGTCACCTTCGTGAAGCTCCTGTCTCTTTCCTCTCCACCTTAGCCAGGCTCTACAATGTAGTCCTGTCCACCGGTTACTACCCTGACCTGTGGAAAACCTCCCGTATCCTGATGTTCCTTAAACCTGGCAAACGGCCATCCACCGTCTCTTCCTACCGTCCCATCGGCCTTACCTTGTTCTTCAGCAAGGTCCTGGAATCTATCCTCACCCGACGCATCCACTAGCATCTCTGCAAGCACCACCTCCTTCCCGTTACCCAGTGTGGCTTTCGGCCGTCCTTCTCTTCCGACGACCTTCTCCTTCACCTCACTCATCCCCTTTCCAACCAGCTAAATTCCCGTCGCTGCTCTATCTTCCTCTCCCTGGACCTCGAACAAGCTTATGACCGCATATGGATTTCCGGTCTCCTCTTCAAGCTCCAAACCTTCGCCCTTCCCATTAACTACGTCCGTCTGATCGGCTCCTTTCTCTCCCACCGTCCTTCCTACGTCACCATCCATAACACGGACTTCTACACCTTTTTTCCCTCCGCCGGTGTGCCCCAAGGCTCCGTCCTCTCCCCCCTTCTGTACCTTTTGTATACGGCGGACATGCCGCCGCCGTCACCACCCGTCCACCTTCTCCAGTTTGCCGATGACACCACCTTCCTTGCCGTTGCCCCCACCCTGCAGCGCTCCCATCACCTTCTCCAATCCCATCTTGACGGGTTTACTGCTTGGTGCAACCAGTGGTTGCTCAAGGTCAATCCCTCCAAAACCCAGGTGATCATTGTAGGCAAAACCACCCCTTCCTTCCGCCTCCTTGATTTCTATCTCACCTTCTATGGCCCTCCTATCGCCTTCACTCCTACCCTCAAGTACCTTGGCGTCACCCTCGACCGTCGCCTCTTCTGGACCCCCCGTCTTTGCACAATCCAAGCCAAGGCACACTCCCGAGTCCATCTCCTCAAGCTCTTTTAGGGCCGTACGTGGGGTCTGGACCCCTCCACCATCCTCCACACCTATAAATCCCTCATCCGCCCTACCCTTTGTAACGCCCATCCGGCCTGGATCTCTTTCCCCCCTACCTTTTATCAATCCCTTCAAATCCTTGAACGGCATGCTCTCCACCTCGCCTATCGCATCTGTATTCCCTCCCCCATGCGGATCCTGTACGATCTCATTCCTTTCCCCCACCTCCTCCTTTTCCTTGAAAGGATACGGATCCTGTACACCTCCCGAAAACTCCACCCTCCTCACCCACTTGTCTCGCCCATCCTCTCCCACCCCCACCCGCTGCTGCACCTGTATTCCCACGTCCCACCCGGGTTTCCCCTCTCCCTTCCTCCCTCCCCCTATCTACCCTGCCCACAGCATCTCTGCTCTCCCCCCTCCCTCTCCCCTTTCCCTTCCTCCTCCTCCTCTCTAGGCAGGTCCTCGGACTCATACATCGTTAGTGAAATTTCGCGCGCTGGAGATCGACGCCGTAGTTTTGTGCTTCAGTGGTTCAGCGTTATTCGTTTTGTGCGCCTACGTTCACGTGTGACTATTTTTCGTCTGTGTCTGTGTCCAAGTGTCTGAACAACTTTTATCTTGGACTCTACGCCCGTGAAGGGCTCCATGTATTACTACAAGTGTTTGTCGCCATCTATATGTCCACCATCTTTTTATCTCACATTGTCATCATTTCTGTCTTGTATGTTTCTCTTTGGCCGAAGAGCGGCGTAGTATGCTGCTGCAGGCGTGCCTGTAAACAGGTTTAAAATAACAATAAAGAAAATAAAAACTCCGCAGTCGGTCTGTCTGTCAGTCTGAGTCTAGTCGGTTGGTCAGCCGGCTCATTGTTGGGCAGTCAGTCTGTCTGTTGGTCTGCCGTACGTTAAGTTAGTCAGTCGGAGGTAGTTGATCAGCCAGGGCCGGCTGTCAGTCTGAGTCAGTCAGTGTGCCAATCTGGGCGAATCTAGTCAATTGGTCAGCCAAGTTAGTCTGGATCTGTCTCTCGTCCGCATTGGTGAGGCGGTTAGTGTCTGTCTGTGGTCCTGAGTGCTAGTATGCGTTAGGCCGTCAGTCTGCTCGAGTTTGCTCAGGAAATGGGCATTGGCGGTTGGATCGATCGGTTGGGTGATTGCGCACAGGGACACCAGATGACTTGTCCTCCTGGAGAGTCGGCGTATGTGAGGTAGCCACGTGAGTCTAGTGGCCGCGCCGTATAGCGAGGCGTAGTGGCTTCGCGGCCAACATGAGAGCAACAGAAGTCAACCCACAATATCGGTCTGGCCGGGGCGAGCTGCGACGCCGTGAGACGGGAGATGGGCGAGCCTTCCTCCACCGTTGAAGCGGCTGGCAGCGGACGGTTCGGAGAGTGTTTTGGGGGGTGCTGCGCCAGGTCTTCGCCAGTAATCGCAGTTTATTAGAAGTTAAGTGACTGGAGATATGTTGTTTCACTTATTTGTTAAATTCTACTTGTTTTCATGGTCAGTCTCTGGTCTCCAGCTGTTAGGCACCTAGTGTCTGTTTATCTATCTGTCGGTCTGCCATACATTAATAGCTTTCATGTTTATCGGATTCGGTGTCCGCCCCCGTTAGCTGAGTGGTTAGCCGGCACGGTAGCTCAGCGTGTTTGTTCAGAGAGCCGGTTGCCTCTGTAATAAAAAACCAAGTGGAAGGATCAACCACCGAACTTAAACAGGATGTCTTACGAAGTCCGCAACGACCAAACACAACGATCAATAACGAACAAAATGGAAAAAAAAGTGGTCAGCGCGACAGACTGTCAATCCTAAGGGCCCGGGTTTGATTCCCGGCTGGGTCGGAGATTTTCTCCGCTCAAGAACTGAGTGTTGTGTTGTCCTAATCATCCTCATTTCACCCCCATCGACGCACAAGTCGCCGAAGTGGCGTCAAATCGATAGATTTGCACCAGGAGGCCCTCGTCACGCTCCATTTTTTTTTATCGGATTCGGTGTTAAAGAATTTATTGCTTAAAGGCCTAATCCTTGAAATATGTTTTTATCTGGCCTATCACCTTGCGAGGCGGTATTAAAATGTAGAGTATGTTGTACATTTTATGTAAGTCTGATTTTGTGGGTTTTATTTAAATAGTCATTTTAGGTTATAAGGTTGCCACACTTCCACCGTAAGAGTCCTTAAAGGAAATTAACAGATTGCACTATCGGTGGCAAATAATTTGAGTGTTGTACCATTGTACTATTTCCATCCCTCTTACGGGATGCATAGTTTAGGTGTTTGTGTGAGTTGTTAAATTTTTTTTACTTTAAAGTAATCTGGTGTGTTGCAGGTTTGCAGGAGAGTACTCTTTCAGAGGTTGTTGTGGGCGGTCGTGACTACGGCCGTGTTGAAAGGCAGCAGGTAAGCTTCTCAGCCCGAAGGCTCATACTGTTTATATCGTTCCTTCTAGATAAAATTGTAACTTGAGATTTCGAGGGTGCCTTTTCTGCTTATAATTTTAAATCTGTTTTTGAAAAAGCTATTAGGCTTAAAATTCACATTTGTTAAAAGTAGGTTCATTTTCCATCAGTTAATTCCTGGCAATTATTTCCACGCTCACCTAGTTTGGTTTGATTAAATGTGTTAATGTTCTTGATGAATCGCTAGTAAATAAAGTAAACTCTTTAAGAAAGGATTTTAGAAGTCAATTTACGGTTCAGTCCCGTTACATCATACAGCCGTCTTCTCAAAGTCTGCTGTGGTAGCAAGAACTTTACTGCGGAATGATCTTACGCGCCACATCATAGAACTCAATTACATTTTCTTAGTCAAAGACAGATAATGACCTATATACTACAGCTACAATAATGTCTGCCTTTGTTTTTGTAGGTGCGTGCTATCCCATTACAACTACGTTCTCTAAATTCCCAACAAACCCTTCTAATTTTCCTAAGTCCCTAGCTTGTGCAGACTATGTAAAGTTCTTTTTCCTAGAACTCGCTCTGTTATTACATGTCATTGTCTTACACCCATAAACACTTCTGTATCTTCTATTGTCACCATTATTGTCATTAGTAGGAGTAGTGGTAGTAGTAGTAGTAGTAGTAGTAGTAGTAGTAGTAGTACTTATAGTGCTATCAGTACTGTTAATCCAGCCGGCCGCGGTGGTCTCGCGGTTCTAGGCGCGCAGTCCGGAACCGTGCGACTGCTACGGTCGCAGGTTCAAATCCTGCCTCGGGCATGGATGTGTGTGATGTCCTTAGGTTAGTTAGGTTTAAGTAGTTCTAAGTTCTAGGGGACTAATGACCACAGCAGTTGAGTCCCATAGTGCTCAGAGCCATTTGAACCATTTTTTTTGTTAATCCAAATGAACTTACGTGAAAGTATCTATTGCCTGCAAATGTCTTTTCACTTCTGTTACTACCAGTAATATAATTTTTGTAATATTTTAATAATTATGACATCATTAAATCGTGTGGAAACTCGTATACCTGGAAATTTACTTTCATCTGTTCACTCTTGTTTTTTCTGTCTTACGCTGTTGATGTTCTTGCTTTGATTTTGTCCCAAACATCACATTTGTTAAATTTGACCCTGTATGTTCGTTTCACTTCAATTTCGTACTTATTTATGTTAATTTAGTACATATCGTCACCTGGTCTACTAACCTAGTTAGATTTAACCTCTGAATTTTTCGAAATGTCCAATTATTAGTCCACAAGAGGCTTAACTCTGCTTTTCCTTTTCAGTCGTACACTTTCTTCTACGTTTTACATAATTTTTAATAAACAGTTCCTACTGTTATTCTAAAGCGTAATATCTACAAGGTTACTGTCTTTGTAGGTGATGTATTCGCGTCTTCTACGTAAACACTGTCCACAGGTCTTGGCGGGCCCACCAGTACCTACTGACCACCGTGTTATCCTCCACCAACTGCGTAATTGGATGGGATATGGTCGGAGGGTCTTGAGTCAGCAGACCGGCCTTTGTCAGATTTAGCAAGGAAAATCGCCAAACGGGCGTAGGTTTTGAGAAGTTCTTCTATTTAGACAGCCATTTCGGTATCTCAGCAATGCCGTCTTCAGGACTCTGTGCACTCCATGTGTAGACAATCAGATGTATCGATACTTGCATAAATGGAATCATCAAAACCTGCAAGTATCGATATATCTAATTGTCTACAGGTAGAGTGCACAGAGTACTGAAGATGGCATTGCTGAGATGCCGCCGGTTCACTAAAGAAAATAATTTTTCACAACTTACGGCTGTTTGTCAGTCTTCCTTGGTAAATATCTGACCGACCGTTGTCTCTTATCCACAATGGATCAACAGATTTTGTCAGTTTCCGTAACCTGGATCTGTTACTACTCACTGAAACAGCTCTTCAGTTGACATCATGAGGATGAGCGCACCCGTTAGTCATATCTTTTCGAGTTCATATATTTTATCAACCTTAATACTAGTGTTCATCGTGTATAGTGCATTCATACCTGAATACCAACATGAATAATTTAGCGTTTTTAGTAACAGCGAGTGAATTTTTGGTTGCAAAAGTCTTTCGCTGAGTAGTTCCACAAATTTCAATAAAAAACCATATACGTACTCCTATTGAAGGTATAGGAGAGGTCCAGAAGTCTCTAATAAGCAGCAGTTCATCATGCAGATTGACCTCTTTCGTAGATTGCTCGAAACAGGAGCGTCCACTGAAGTATAGAAAATCAGGAAGTGCGGGAACTGTTTATAACCTAAATGTTCAATGTCGAATAAGTAAAACAAAAATAGATATACAAATATCTGTATATTTCTGGTCACTGGTGATTCCTTCAAATAATAAAGTCGCATCGGGTATGGCTTGAAAAATTAGTACAATTCAGATGTAAAGTGACCTAAAGTGATAATTATCAACATAATACACGGAACTGAGGTTGGGAAGAGAATAAAAGTGAAAGATGGCTGCCTGGAAGGTGAGACTTTTTTACGATAACCACAATATTTTTTAAACTTTCTGGGAGATTACAACTGGGTGACGGACAGAGACTCGTGCTCGGGACCTATCAGCGACTACTCCGCTGCTGAGTAAACATTTCATTCTGGGCACAATATAATTTTTTTAGAAAAAGTTAATGTATATGTCTTTAGTTCATGAATCCGACACCCAAAACTAAATTGTTTGATATTTGACTACTACTGTGCCGTAAAAAAAAAAGTTCAAATGTGTGTCAAATCTTATGGGACTTAACTGATAAGCTCATCAGTCCCTAAGCTTACACAATACTTAACCTAAATTATCCTAAGGATAAACACACACACCCATGCCTGAGGGAGGACTCGAACCTCCGCCGGGACCAGCCGTACTATGATGTAGATATAAATGAGAAAATAAGGTAGTGTGGAAAACGAATAAAGGAAACGGATAATAATACTACAATATGAGATTAAGAAAGGAATATAGGAGAGAGGGTAGAAGGGAAAGGAAACGGATAATAATACTACAATATGAGATTAAGAAAGGAATATAGGAGAGAGGGTAGAAGGAAGACATTATCTAACTAGTTAAAAGTATACATAAAAACAGGAAATAATTGTAATAAAAACATAAAGAGGATTAATGTAATAATTGTGCACGTAATTGCTAATAATGTTGTTTTGGTGATATGTTCAAACGAGGGGCAATCAAAAAATGGCAATATTGTCACTTTGTGTCCTAAAAACTGCAGTATTGTCGGCATACGGAAACAGAATGAAAAACTGCTGAAAAACTTCAGCCTCATAAATTAAGTCTGCACTCCTGATTTTGGACTGTTTGTCACTTGGTAAATAAAAGTGATGTATACTGGATTTGACTGCGTTGTTTGGCACTTTAGGATCTAGTAACGTACTGTCCTCGATACCTTCATTAATGACATATGATCTCCGATCCTCCAATCTGCATCCATTCAATGCCACTAGGGTGTTTTGCAGAAAGTTAGAAGTCGAGACTTAGAATAACATCAGGCCTGTGCACTGAGCTGGCGTCAGCTAGTCATATCTGGAAGACATTTGTGTTTTCTCGTCTGTAGCCGCGTCTTGACTATTGTACTGCCATTAGTCATTGCAAAAAAAAGTTTGTCGGGCTTTTGGACCTGTTGCATTTCTTTTTGTTTTCACGTCACTTCGGCGACCTGCGTATCGATGATGGTGAAATAGCGATGGGAAACACACACACATAGCAACCGCGAGAAGAGAAAATCTGTTACCCGGCATGGAAACGAACCAGGGTCCGCCTGATCGAGAGTCAGCAACAGCGACCACCAAACCACAAATTGCCTGTTTCCTGAAGATTCAAACTCTATTTCAGCTCTTTCTTGAAATACACACCCGCTAGCACAGGCAGGAAAGCACACCGTACTGTACAAACCACAATCTCGTAGTCCACCTGTTTGGCTGAGTTGTAACGTCCTCGCCTCTCCTACAAGCAGGCCCGGGTTCGATTCCCAGATATCTTTGGCTGGGGGACTGGGTTTTGTGTTGTCCCTATCATCATTCCATCCCCATCACCGGCGTGGCGCGCAAGTCGCCCAATGTGGCGTCGAGTGAAATGAGTTTTGCACTTGCCCTCCCGGTTATGCACCTTTTTTTTGCGATTTCGTAAGCCGAACGGCTCGTCGTCGGCTGTGATCCTTTAGCTCATCTGCAGTAGCTTTTGTTACTGCATCAACAAATGTAATCCCCGTGCTCCTGTTTTAAAGGTTACCTCTCTCCCTTCTCCCCACCACCGAAGCTTATTGCCTGTAAACGCACAGGATGTTCGGAAATTCTCGTGACAAATTTCTAGAACTTTTAGAGGGGAGTGAATACACAATACTTTGAATAGGAATCCATGTCCATAAACGTAAAGTTTCCGTCCTACGACGGTTTGAATTCAGACGTTTAACTTATCCACGTCTGCTCGAGGAACAGAATTAGTACTGAATGAGACGCAGTAAATTATTAAAGGAAACATAAGGGAACATCCATTTACTACCGAAGTACATTTGTTTACATTAACACATAAATATCACATGTTTACTCCAAAACAAAGAACACCCCAGCATACTGTACGAGCAGAGCAGTACTGATACATTACAACAGCGACTCGATGTAGCGACCACCAACGTTGTTACAGACTTTGTACCTACGAAGCATGTTGTGGAACATACCGTACATCCCACCTGCTGTCTCTTCAATCTCTAGTGCAACAGACGTGGACGCGTTACCCATCCGAATTGAAACCGTCTTAGAACGGAAACGGTACGTTTTCGAACTTGCGTGCTTATTCAAAATATTTTGTATCCGCTCCCCTTTACAAATCCTGGAAGTTTGTAACGGGAATTTACGAACACCCTGCACCCTGTATCTAAGTGGAAGGTACGTGATTATCTTTCGCGCGTTCCCTGACGTCCTGCCTAATACTGTACATGCGAAATAGAAATACTGCAGCTACGATCAAATATTTGCAGGAAAACGGATCCTGCAGAGTTTACGTCACCAGAGCCTCTCCAGCGAGCCTTCGACGGCCGATGCGGATGTACCTGCTGGAGGGGTCGGCGTCTGACGTCATGCGGTAGCCGCCTGCCTCATTACGCCATTAATTACCCGGGGAACGGGTCGGCAGCTCCCACAGTAATTTATTTACTCAAAAAGCCGGAAAGCTAATAGGATGCGAAGAATGATTAAGCGGCGAGGTCCGGTTTTTGGGGGAGCACCACTGAAAGCGACTCCTATATTATGTCAAGTCGTGCGGAAAATAATTTTGTTTCGCCTATACTTTCCGCCGTTGTGATCTCATAAAATAATTCACTCCAAGTGTTAGAACACACTTAATCACTTTTTATAGTTAGTGCAAAATGTCAGAGCTATTAGCGAGCAAAGAAACTGAAATCCTTGTTCCTGGTTCCGATCGATAAAATGAAACATTTGTCTTGTATCTGTATTGGTTCCAGTTCGCGAATGTTTTCTATTACTTTACGGAGTTCAGTAACGAAAAACTTTCACTGCTGTCATATCTACTAATTTATGTGCCGTGTCAAAGCATGAGAAGGTTTATTTTTTAATCAGCTGCATCCACTTACTTTTCATCGGTTAGTCATCATCTTCAGTGTAGTATACATATAGATGACTAATATCACATCGATCATTGTCTTGTTCTAATTAGTCTTCGTTACCGTCTTGTTTTAAATTATAGTTAAGATTAAAAAAAGACGAAAATCAGTAAAAAATATACATGAGTTAACAACCCTTATCAAAAACAGTAAAATCACCAGAGAAGATTGGTTTGCCTCATTTGACATTGTTAATCTAGTCACAAATTTACTTGTCAAAGAGGGAATTGAAATTCTCAGAAAAACTTTATCAAACACAAAAACCTAACCGTACCAGAGGTTTCAGAATTGCTTCAACTAGTACTATTCTAGAAGTACTTCTCATTTGACTGTAAAATCAAACAACTGAAGGAAGGCTTAGTTGTGGGTAACAAGATGTTAAGCCCTCTGGCTGATGTATACAACAACCACCTAGAAAACAAATTTTTGAAGAGAAAAACAAAAACTTCCAGAAAAATTTTCTTCTTGCAGAAGTAATGTGGATTACAAACTACTCCTCCTTGGCGACACAGAAGATGAGGTTGATTAACTTCTTACATTATTCAATTCATTACTCATTTCAGTTTACAACAGAATAAAGTTCACAAGCTCACACGAAATAAATCAGTCCGTAAATTCCTTAGACTTCACAATCGTCAATGAATATCAACAACACAATTTTTACATTTACAGAAAACCAATCTACATTGATATCATTTCATCATCCAGACACAACCACAAGTGAGCTACATTTAGATACATGATGAACAAGGCACACATACATTATCTTTAAATCCGAAGCATTAACACAAGAAATTTGTACCATCGAAGCAACTACAATAAATAACGGGTATTGAGAAAAATCAGTTAACAAGCTATTCAAAAAATATAGGCCAACATCAGTAGCAGAGGCACTACAGCAAAAACACTTGACACGACCCATATCTTCACAAGCACTCCCTATTTACAGGAACAACATCTCAAAAAATTTACACCAATATTAAAGTATTCTTCTCCACAAACTTGGACACTACTTACCTCGCACAATAAACATAAACATTCCAACAACAGAACATAGTGCAATATATAACAATTGCCCTGCACTCTAAGAAGCCAAAACAGGAAGAACTTTCCATAAACATTTCAAAGAACAAATTGGTGCTTTCACACTTAATCGATCTGACACATCCACAATAGCTAACCACATGCACATTAGTAGAAACAGGTTTTGTGACACCCACAACAGCCTAGCTTTACTCCACACCAATAACCATGGTAAAAATCTTGATCTACTGGCATAATTAGAAATAATTTTCCACAACAAAAAGCTTCTTAAAATGTTGAATGAATAATAGCAGACAGGTTTTTTTAATAATTTTAAAAGTTTATTTTTTCCTAAAGAAAGAAATATTTAATAATGGAACTATTTGATAACATACAGACACATTTGACAGATAGTCAAATATTCGTTTTCTAGATGATATATATGTATCGCTATTAATATAACAGCTTCGTATCTTTTTTGAAATAAGAATTCCTTTATATCTGCACAAATACAACATCCTTATATTTGAAATCCTTCGATTTGTTTTGACTTGTTTTCACAAATGTGCAGTAGATGGAAAGTGTATATATTTACGTAAACATGTCAGCTCACACTGCACTTGAAAACCATATATCCAAGATTGGAAACAGTAAGTTATTTTTAGACTTGTCATTGTTTAGCAAACTTATATTCACAGTGTGCCACTTTTTAATACACCAATGTATTATTACGAGTACCAGATTTGCTCTCAGTTTGGGAAAAAAAATGATGTAGACCGCAAAATCACCTGAAGACGAGCCCACAGGCGTCGAAATAAATTGTGCACTGAGATAAAATTTCGATTTATGATAGGAGGTTACTCTTTCTTAGGTAACTCATTAACATGAGTACACATTTCCGTTCTAGTAAAAATATATTAGTTCTTCTACATCCTTTCACACTTCTGAGAAATATCGGTCCTGGCGGATGAATGTGGCTGTTTCAACATTTGTTTGCAATGTTATTGACATTGTTGTAATAAGTTAAATCTTTTTATAAAAAATTTGTGTTTGTGGGGATCCACAGCCTCCAGATGCTTAATAAACGTAAATATGATCCGTAGTAGGCTGTAGTGCGCTGTTTATTTAATGGTGGGATTAGCTAATTTCGACTAAGCGTCATGAAGCACGTTGGTTACATTTATATTTCATGTCATTTACAAATCGCTCTTAATTGCATGTAAAAAGTAGCCAAATTACTTGTAATTAAGTGTGGACCCTTTCGTAAAATGACGGCATATGGCTACTTTCTACTCGTCATTAAGAGTGATTTGAAAATGAAATGAAATACAGATGTTATAGCCGGCCGGGGTGGCCGAGTGGTTCTAGGCCCTACAGACTGGAACCGCGCAACCGCTACGGTTCGAATCCTGCCTCGGGCATGGATGTGTGTGATATCCTTAGGTTAGTTAAGTTTAAGTAGTTCTAAGTTCTAGGGGACTGATGACCACAGCAGTTAAATCCCAAGTGCTCAGAGCCATTTGAACCATTTTTTTTAACAGATGTTACAAATGAGCTTGACAGCGACGCTTAGCCGAAATTAGCTTATCACGCGATTAAATAAATATCGCATTACAGCCTATTACGGACCATGTTTAAGTTCGGAGATATCCAATTCAGGTCATGGTAAGTGAGCTACATCAAAATTACCGTAATGTAGTACACTCAATTCGGTTATGGAAGGTACCGGCAAATGAACACGTACAATTTTAACATAATTTTTTTATCAAATAACTCTGTTGAAAGCAGCCAATTTAAAACTGAAAACCCATAATAAAGGCTACCAACAATAGCAACTTTTCTTTAAGATATGTACAATTGAAATATTAAATTAGATACAATCCCCTCTGTGGAGTACGACATCCCGCGCAACAGCTTCAAAAATAACCGCTGGATCCAGCCTCCCAAAATGCAGTGAACAGTCTGAAACAGATTAATTAATTATGATACAGAGGGGATTACGACCATCAGCGACCTAAACCACATATACGGAGCAATTATAACATATGTCTTAAAATGAAATAAGTAACTATGTCCTTTACTCTAAAAGATGGGGAAGACCTTCTTGAGTAATAAGATATGGAATCCACGTAATGGAGCTAACTCTCCTACAAGACTGACTAGCTCTTGCATTATCTGGAACAAACAAGTCCAACAGCCGATCCGCGTACAGCACTTAAGAGTCTCATTGCATCATTGCACTCCCCCGCCGCCACCTAGCGGAACTCTGGGGAACGCACTGCCGAGAGAAGCGGTCTCGGTAACTTTGAATGTCCATTGCGGACCAGCGCAGTGGGACATAAAGCGGTACGGACTCGACTGCATGTGGTACCTAACGTGTTCCAAAACGCTGCGCATAGAAACGGGATTTTTTCTGTGGCTCGTACATCGGGCTCTATTGGTTATAGAAAATTAGGGTCAAGTGTTTTGGTTAGACCTTGGGTTACGGGCCATTTTTACATCAAACAGAACGGTCGCCTAGCCGTAAGTATCCTAACAGTACGGGTCAAAGTTTGATTAATATGTTTAGGCAGTTTAGGCAGTAGGAGAAAAAATGGTTGAAATGGCTCTAAGCACTAGGGGACTTAACATCTGAGGTCATCAGTTCTCTAGACTTAGAACTACTTAAACCTAACTAACCTAAGGACAGCACACACATCCATGCCTGAGGCACGATTGTAACCTGCGACAGCAGCAGGAGCGCGGTTCCAGACTGAAACACTTAGAACCATTCGGCCACAGCGGCCGGCCAATCGGAGAAAAGCGATTGTTTCTATAGAGCGCCTTACGCGGCTTATGGAAGCAAAATTTAGTTCATGAGTGGTTTCTGAGAAAACTAGAAAAGAAAATCGTTTTTCGGTACCAAACCCGAGCCCCAGATTCGAAGACGGCTACGCACAGCAAATGGCTGTAATCTTCACGATATATTTCTAAGGTCCAGATCTCAAAAAACCTTGAAAATGTTCTTGTTATCTTTATCCGTATCCGAGACAGGTCCAAAATTACCTTACATGTACCTTACACGTAAAATACGTAAAATCCCGGGTCAACCGAAAACGTGGTTTATGAAGTGACGCAATACGGTGAAATATGCTGCAAAGTGTCTCCATTATCATCAGATGAGTTCCGAGAGCGCCATATTGTTGCAGTACTGAAGAACATGCAAAACTTTGTGCACATAAAATCTGGTCTGATGTGTAAAATAATGTAGTTTTGCGTTATTTCAATTTCATATAAATATCAAAATTTGACTTGCATGTGAAGTTCTTTTCATTGGAGTGACTCGCCATGCTGTAGCAGGGAAAGAATGGAACCAGCGGAAAAATGATCCTATCGGACCACAGGAAAGATGAATATGCTCCTGTTCATTAAAAGACTGAAAAATGGGGTACCAGGTGCCACATTCCACCTTCCTCAAAACCTTTAAACATTTTCCCAAAAATTTTGGCGTGAAAACATATTAGCGCTTTTTATGCTGAGGCAGGAGGTAGAGATTGTCTGAAAGAGCCAAAAAAGTAGTAAATACTGGAGTACAGCAAACAGTGGTTCTTGTATAGAAAGAGAGAAGGAAACAATGGCAGTATGAGAGAAAGAGAGGGACACACTGGCAATGGAACATAGTTGACAGTGACGGAAGTGTGGTAGGAAGTCTGTGCTGTGAAGGAGATAGTGCCAGTGGGACAAGAATAAAGGGAAGGAGAAAGTGGAAGTCGGCGAGAGCCCATGATAATGAGAGACAGTCTATGACAATGACAACAAGGAAGAGAAATAGAGTAACAGCGTGAAGAGACAGCACCAGTGCAAAGGAATTAGTGAGGTGGTAGCAGTAAGAGCAAGACGAGGCAATCACAGGAAATGGTAGTAATAGGACAGAATGAATGACACTCTGGCTGTGAGACAGAAGACAGTGGCAGTTAGAGAGCCACAAACAGATAATGACAATGAGCTGGGCTGAATAAGTGGTTGGCACTGGGCAATTGAGAGTGGATGGGTATGAGCGACTTACTGCTACGAACTAATGGGTCTCAGCGAGTTAGTTAGAGAACTTGGGGATGTGAGAGATGAAGTGAATGTTAGAAAGAGCGCGAATATGTTCGCATACCAGAACTTTTGAGAAAATTTTTAAAGGTAGTAAGGAAGGCAGAATGAAAATGGTTCAAATGGCTCTGAGCACTACGGGATATAACATCTGAGGTTATTAGTCCCCTAGACTTAGAACTACTCAAACCTAACTAACCTAAGGACATCACACACATCCATGCCCGAGGCAGGATTCGACCCTGCGACCGTAGCAGCCTTGTGGTTCCGGACAGAAGCGCCTAGAACCGCCCGCTCACAGCGGCCGGTGAAGGCAGAATGAGGCAGCTGGTACTTCACTTTTCAATCAGAGTCTTTTAATTAACAGGGTAATATTCGCTCTCTTTGATCTCAAGACTTTTGAAGCCTTATTAGTCTTTGCTTCTTGCACATTGCGCACAAATTTATAAGGGAAAGGTGTCCTCCTCAGCCGAATGCAAATCCCAGTTATTTTGCCGGTATGAATGACTTCCTCTTAGGATACTAATAGCTGAGAATCTCGTTTCCCATCTTTGCCTGGCGACGCAACCCAACTACGCTACAGGGTGGCGAAGCTATACGGGTAACCCCCACAAATCTGTAGCGCTACCGCATTCCCATCGTTCCACTTGGTGATCACTGTGGTGTTGTTGACAGTTATTAATGCGTCGGATGCCTGAGAAGTTCCTAATTAGACACTGTTTGAATATTCCTAGAAATTTGTCGGTATACTCTTGTTTAACCGTATAGGCTGGCGTGCAAATCTTAGGGACGTAGGTAACTTCCGCATAATGTGTCTCTGCCAAGTAATGTTGGTCGACGAAGCTTGGACCACTCATATAAAAAAAATGCTTCGGTAAAGTACAGACTGTAACTGAAAGCAATTTGCAGTGAGACGAACATGAGTGACTCTTTTATTCAAAGACAATACTGAATCGCGATTTGTGATGGTCCCCTGCACATTACAAAAGGAGTACATGGTTCATAATGCTGTGTGTGATCAGCACGGCCGGCAAGGATGGCCGAGCGTTTCAAGGCGCTACAGTCTGGAACCGCGCGACCGCTACGGTCGCAGGTTAGAATCCTGCCTGGGGCATGGATGTGTGTGATGTCCTTAGGCTAGTTAGGTTTACGTAGTTCTAAGTTCTAGGGGACTGACGACCTAAGAAGTTAAGTTCCATAGTGCTCAGACCCATTTGAACCATTTTTTGATCAGCATGGATGGCGGTGCATGCTGGCTGCAAGTTTGGTAAGAAGATTCTTTTGGTAGGGCTTTGCACTGCTCACGAATGCGGTGAGATGGTCGTTGGTGCATGTGAACGTGCTACAATATGTCTCCCTACCGTATACCAGGCGAGCACAATGGAGTTTTAGTTGGGTAACGGATAGGTCAGTCCATTCGCCGAATACTCTCTCATTCTAAGTGATCCACCCCCTGTACTGTTCAATGCGGTCGCGCATCGTCATCCAGAAGAATGAACTCAGGACCGAACGCGCGCCTGAAGAGGTGCACATGGGGAGCGGCTCCTGTGTTGCAAAAATGCTGACCAGTGTGTGTAACATATTCGAAGGCTTCGAATCCAAGAAGCATTATGCCTTACCACACCATAACTCCTGGACTACCAAAACGATCATGTTCGATAGCTTGAAAGTTGCTGGTTCACAATTTTTTCAGAATGTTGGCTATTGGTTCTGCTGTTGCGTGCACACACAAACTCTGAGTCTGTTGTTATTATCGCGAGTGGTGGAAGGCGAAGAGTTGTTGGGAACTGTCGGACGCGGAGTGGCATGGAGCGAAACCGCATCAGGAGAGGACGCTGCCTGCCCTGTCCGTGTTCGTAGCACGAGAGATTTTCGTGTTAATCGAGAACGTTTGGTAACCTGCCTTTTTTCGCTGCACGTAGTTGTTACTTGCTTGCTCACTGCAGGGATTTTGTCAGGTTTGTGTATGGGTACATTAATTCATATCTTTGTTGTGACCAGACACGTGGTTATTGATTATAGACATTGTGGAATAATTTAAGTTTTTGCTAATCAAACTGTTAAAAAAAAGATCTGTGTAAAGTTTTCAGTGTTGGATTCTTCAGGTTTCAGAATATAGTACACTAAAACTTTTTAATTGTTTCCTTTCATTTTTTACAATGCTTAAGGCTTGTTGTGTAAACCCCTCCTGTTCGTTAGATTCAATAAAAATAAAACAAAGAAATACTTTTGCATCAGTAGTTGTGACCATGCATTCCAGTCTGCATGGATCGCAGTATTCCTTTTGAATTATTTTAGCACCTTCGTAGGTAGAATGTATTTATGCAGTTGCAGCGGCAGGACGTGATAAGTTTTCTGATGTGTGCAGAAGCGTTGCAGTGTACTGTTAAAAAATATTTTTAAAAAAACTCAGGCAGATACTAGAGAAGTGATTTTTAATTATTTATAGGAAGAGTAATTAATTTCTGTTTTGTATTAGGATACTGACATGTCCGATAATGGAAGGTTACAAAAAATGTTTGAATACTGATGTGACGGAATAACGGTTTCCATAATACAAGTAGAACGGCAACATACGAGATGTTACGATAACGATAATAAAGTTTCACTAGACTGCGTTGCAACTTTTTAGAGGAAAAGAGTAAGTATCGATATTATTGTGAGCTAGGACTTTACACAATTTCGTACGTCTTTCACCAGGCTAATTACAATTACAATTTTTGATAGGAAAACTTTCAAATTCTGGACGTACCCTCATGTGGTAAGAGGTGATACTCTAAAGAACAATGTCGAACGTGGAAGTTTTGGTGGTCCAGGTACTATGGTGTGGGCAGGCATTATGTTGCTCGGTGGACTGACTTCCTTATGTTTGGACGCGGCACACTCACTGGACAACGTTATTGTGACACTGTGCTTCTTCCCATGTAGGTGTTTTCAGGGATGAATTCGGACCTGACTTCATCCTCATGGATGAAAATGTTTGCGTGCATCGAATAGCACGGAGGCTTTCCAGCAGTCGTTCTTACCGCGAACCATACGCGACTGGAACAGGAAAGGGAGGTAATAACAGTGGCACGTAAAGTGCCCTCCGCCACACACCGTTGGGTGGCTTGCGGATTATAAATGTAGATGTCGATGTCCCACGTGTGGAGGAGCTCTCGTAACGAGAGGATCCCATCGAGCAGAGAAGCGTTGTGCAGAGGGACTGTACGGTGTCCACGTTCACCCGCGATCATGCAACAGTTGTCAGTCGCGCTCGTGGATTGTCCTACCGCAAGAAGTCTGTACCAGCCTTCTGGATAGGATTGCAGCACTTTGAGGAATATGCATTGCTGTCCGTGGTGATCACACATACTGTTAATTACCACCTTCTGTATTGTACTGGGGACCTTCTTAAATCGCGCTGACTTCAGTTTAATGTATTGGCTTTGAAAAAAAGTCTCATTTCTGTTTCTATTCTTTCAGCCAAAATTTGTATTATACTGTAGTATTTCTTTCTAGCTATGGTTCGAGTTTCATTGACCTATGTTTCCTGGTAGTGTGTACGGAGTGCGTCAGAACTATCCATTACATAGAAAACAATATAGCCAACTTAACGCTGTTCTTTGCATTGTGTAAACACTCAGATATCGATAGTAACAATCTAGGGGAGAAACATGGCAGCACGATTCTAAGCATTGTTGTGAGACAGGTCCGTCTGCGTGAGTGGAAGTTGTTGAATCGGTCGACAACTAGGACACAAAAGACGTGTCACGCTGCCCTCACCTCGCTGATGGAAGATCTTACCACACTCGAGGTGTGATTTCATTTATATAGCCAGGAGAGATTTAGATGGCTTAACTACGACTGAAGATGAAATTCGTAAGCATACCGCAAAAACAATTGCAGGGTTAGGCTCGTGATTGTTACTCCGAGCTTGTAATAATCCCATGTTTTGCTTGTCAGTGAAAGAAGCCTCCTTATGCTCCAAATAATAATAATTATTCTCCACATGCAATTAATAAATATGCTGTGGTTATTATATGTTAATGTAACTTTGAAACTGAAATGACTGTTAATTTGGAAGTCTTAGGATTATACTTCTATTATCATATTATTAATAAATCGTCATTGCTACGATTATTGCAGCTTAAGCAAACTTTTCTAAGGAATCTCACAGAAATATCTCAGGGAATAGCTCGAAAAAAGGGCAGAAATTCTAACAATGCAAATTATGGAGAAAGGTAAAACCAAAACAGTGAAACAAGGTAACATTCGGGGTTGTCTCACATAGTTTTCACTACAACAAGTAAACTTAAACAAACACAGCGCTGTAGAATGCCACTAACTAAATCTTTTCAGATAATAATACACTCCTGGAAACTGAAATAAGAACACCGTGAATTCATTGTCCCCGGAAGGGGAAACTTTATTGACACATTCCTGGGGTCAGATCACTCTGACAGAACCACAGGCATATAGACACAGGCAACAGAGCATGCACAATGTCGGCACTAGTACAGTGTATATCCACCTTTCGCAGCAATGCAGGCTGCTATTCTCCCATGGAGACTATCGTAGAGATGCTGGATGTAGTCCTGTGGAACAGCTTGACGTGCCATTTCCACCTGGCGCCTCAGTTGGACCAGCGTTCGTGCTGGACGTGCAGACCGCGTGAGACGACGCTTCATCCAGTCCCAAACATGCTCAATGGGGGACAGATCCGGAGATCTTGCTGGCCAGGGTAGTTGACTTACACCTTCTAGAGCACGTTGGGTGTCACAGGATACATGCGGACGTGAATTGTCCTGTTGGAACAGCAAGTTCCCTTGCCGGTCTAGGAATGGTAGAACGATGGGTTCGGTGACGGTTTGGATGTACCGTGCACTATTCAGTGTCCCCTCGACGATCACCAGAGGTGTACGGCCAGTGTAGGAGATCGCTCCCCACACCATGATGCCGGGGGTTGGCCCTGTGTGCCTCATTCGTATGCAGTCCTGATTGTGGCGCTCACCTGCACGGTGCCAAACACGCATACGACCATCATTGGCACCAAGGCAGAAGCGACTCTCATCGCTGAAGACGACACGTCTCCATTCGTCCCTCCATTCACGTCTGTCGCGACACCACTGGACGCGGGCTGCACGATGTTGGGGCGTGAGCGGAAGACGGCCTAACGGTGTGCGGGACCGTAGCCCAGCTTTATGGAGACGGTTGCGAATGGTCCTCGCCGATACCCCAGGAGCAACAGTGTCCCTAATTTGCTGGGAAGTGGCGGTGCGGTCCCCTACGGCACTGCGTAGGATCCTACGGTCTTGGCGTGCATCCGTGCGTCGCTGCGGTCCGGTCCCAGGTCGACGGGCACGTGCACCTTCCGCCGACCACTGGCGACAACATCGATGTACTGTGGAGACCTCACACCCCACGTGTTGAGCAATTCGGCGGTACGTCCACCCGGCCTCCTGCATGCCCACTATACGACCTCGCTCAAAGTCCGTCAACTGCACATACGGTTCACGTCCACGCTGTCGCGGCATGCTACCAGTGTTAAAGACTGCGATGGAGCTCCGTATGCCACGGCAAACTGGCTGACACTGACGGCGGCGGTGCACAAATGCTGCGCAGCCAGCGCCATTCGACGGCCAACACCGCGGTTCCTGGTGTGTCCGCTGTGCCGTGCGTGTGATCATTGCTTGTACAGCCCTCTCGCAGTGTCCGCAGCAAGTATGGTGGGTCTGACACACCGGTGTCAATGTGTTCTTTTTGCCATTTCCAGGAGTGTAGAAATCAAACAAGGAAGGAAAGGACCAGAGATGGAAGTAAATTACAATAAAATTGAAGCAAGCGAACCACAATGGGTTCATTAAAAAACATGAAAATATTTCCTATACTAACAATCTCCCTGCAGGTGTCAGAGGAAATTGAACTTGTCAGCCAATCCAGAAAGAAGAAAACTAATTCCTTGTTAGCTTAGATACTATCGTATTTCTTCCTATAGGAACCAAAATGACGACAATAACCACCCACTGCAACGTATATCGTGACTGTGAAAATAATAATTTTATGTAACATTTATACTACTGTTAATATAAGGAATAATAAAAATTTTCAGATGAAAAGACAAGAGAGAAAATATATTGAACACTATTCGATACTGAATACAACAATGAAAAAGCTAACTAACCGAATGACCTTTACTACAATCTATATCCTGTAGAAAGAAGAGCCCGATTTATGTGTAGTGTACATTCCTGTGTGTTTTGTGGTAGTTAGGGTAATGGTATGATAGTACTTCCATTCCCCAACAAAAGTGCACTTTTGACCAAATAAATAACTGTTAAACAGTACAATATTAGTCATTATTTGATTATTAAGACATTAAGGTTCCTTAAGAAAAACCCTGATGTATGTCATTGTTAAGATTTTTAATGAATATGCGCCAGACACAGCCTGTGCAAACCAATATTTTTTAGCATTCTTGCATATAGCTGCCGCAAGCAGTAAATCCTATGTCTGTATACACAGGGTGGTCCATTGATCGTGACTGGGCCAGATATCTCACGAAATAAGCGTCAAACGAAAAAACTACAAAGAACGAAACTTGTCTAGCATGAACGGGGAAACAGATGGCGCTATGGCTGGCCCACTAGATGACGCTGCCATAGGTCAAACGGATATCGACCGCGTTTTTTTTAAATAGGAGCCCCCATTTTTATTACATATTCGTGTAGTACGTAAATAAATATGAATGTTTTAGATGGGCCACTTTTTTCGCTTTATGATACATGGCACTGTAATAGTCACAAACATATGTCTCACAATTTTAGACGATCAGATGGTAACAGGAAGGTTTTTTAAACTAAAATGCAGAACGTAGGTACATTTGAACATTTTATTTCGGTTGTTCCAAAGTGATATATGTACCTTTGTGAACTTATCATTTCTGAGAACGCATTCTGTTACCGCGTGGTTACTTGTAAATACCACATTAATGCAATAAATGCTCAAAATGATGTCCGTCAACCTCAATGCATTTGGCAATACGTGTAACGACATTCCTCTCAACAGCGTGTAGTTCGCCTTCCGTAATGTTCGAACATGCATTGACAATGCGCTGACGCATGTCGTCAGGTGCTGTCGGTGGATAACGATAGCAAATATCCTTCAACTTTCCCCACAGAAAGAAATCCTGGGACGTCAGATACGGTGAACGTGCGTGCCATGCTATGGTGCTTCGACGACCAATCCACCTGTCATGAAATATGCTATTCAGTACCGCTTCAATCGCGCGCGAGCTATGTGCCGGACATCGATCATGTTGGAAGTGCATCGCTATTCTGTCACGCAGTGAAATATCTTGTAGTAACATCGGTAGAACATTACGTAGGAAACCAGCATACACTGCACCATTTAGATTGCCATCGATAAAATGGGGGCGAAATATCCTTCCTCCCATAATGCCCCACCATACATCAACGCGCCAAAGTCGCTGATGTTCCACTTGGCGCAGCCATCGTGGTTTTCCGTTGCTCAATAGTGCATGTTATTCCGGTTTACGTTACCGCTGTTGGTGAATGACGCTCCGTCGCTAAATAGGACCCGTGCAAAAAACCTGTCATCGTCTCGTGATTTCTCTTGTGCTCAGTGGCACAACTGTACACGACGTTCAAAGTCGTCGCCATGCAATTCCTGGTGCATAGAAATATGGTACGGGTGCAATCGATGTTGATGTAGCATTATCAACACGGACGTTTTTGAGATTCCGATTCTCGCACAGTTTGTCTGCTACTGATGTGCGGATTAGCCGCGACAACAGCTAAAACACCTACTTTGGTATCATCGTTTGTTGCAGGTCGTGGTTGACGTTTCATACGTGGCTGAATACTTCCTGTTTCCTTAAATAACGTAACTATCCGGCGAACTGTCCGTACACTTGGATGATGTCGTCCAGGATACCGAGCAGCATACATAGCACACGCCCGTTGGGCATTTTGATCACAATGGCCATACATTTACACGATATCGACCTTTCCCGCAGTTCGTGAACGGTTCATTTTAACACGGGTAATGTATCACGAAGCAAATACCGTCCACACTGGCGGAATGTTACGTGATACCACGTACTTATACATTTGCGACTATTACAGCGCCATCTATCACAAAGCGAAAAACGTTAGTCCAACTAAAACATTCATATTTCTTTATGTACTACATGAATATGTAATAAAAAGTGGGTGTTCCTATTAAAAAAGAAAACGCAATCGATATCCGTTTGACCTATGGCAGCGCCAACCATAGCGCTATCTTGTTTCCCCCTTCAAGCTAGATGAGTTTCGTTGTTTGTAGTTTTTTCGTTAGACGCTTATTTCGTAAGATATTTGGACCTGTCACTATGATTGGATCACCCTGTATACAAAGCATTTGTTATGCAATATAATTTTTTTGTGTCATTTTGTGTGTGACGTTGCAATATGCAAAGGATTTCTTAGGCAATATATTTTTTTGTGTACAACACGGTACAATGCTGCACACTTCGTTTGATGTTTATATTTAAGCAAACACTGCCTGTGCAGAGTTACTCAATACCCGTTATATTTTATATGTTTACCTTAATAAACTTCATGAGCAGATATCTTAATCAGTAAACAAACAGTTCTCATAATGCCACACATTTTAGTTCTATGTACAACAATTTTAGATTCATGTTAATATATTTGCATCTCATATGAACTTCTATTCATATAAATTGCATGTGGGGTTACTTGTTTGATTATTTTCACTTATGTTTCCAGGAATATGTAAAAAAATTGTAGAGTTGTTACGATAAGTATTTTCTGTCCGTAGAATACCAAGTAACTAAGATCTACCAGGGAAAAAACAAATTACAAAATGCACGTTTGATGTCTGCAACAGTGATGTTACTTCCACTGATGGCAGCAACCTATGAAGTCTGTCATAATGAAGGATTTCTGCAAAAAATACCTGTTCTTGATTGGCAATCAGCAACCAATGCTTAGCTTTGCCTTCGAGAGCCACGATTACACAGTGCTGTCTCAGTGAAAGGACACTGACAATACAAGCCACTGTGTCCCCGAAAATGCAGTTTCTCCTAGTAAAGGTGTCAGTGAAATAGACACTGTACACACCACTGCATTATTCTACTACACTCTACATTTCTATATTGAGCTGTTAGTAATATTGACACTGAACACACCTCTACACACAGTTTACAACGTTGCTTCGCTCTCATATTTCTACGAGTGTGCAAAGCACAAAACAATATAAAACTCCTGTGCAGTGAACATCATTTCTTTTGTTACAAAATAAAATAACACTCTATATGTTTCTCTTGTAATTTTAACATTAGGAGATGAAATTTTTAATGTATTAAAATGTGCCTAATTACTTATTTTAAAAGACTCCAAAACTGTCTCAAAATAATTGAGCCAATAATGAACACTCATTCTAACATTAATATCACTTCTACATCTTTATGTATTTTGTTTAAATATTTGAACATTTTTAGTGAGCGAGAAATGCTTCACTACATTCTTTGCACAAACAATATTTACTGACTAACGTATATGTTTATATGTACATATGTTTCATAATTAAGTATTTTAGCTCCTTTTGTCCTATTTGTATGTAAGCCCCAATCAGAATCTTAAAGAAGCAACAGAGAGGCTATGTAAAGAGTGCGTCAGAACTCTCCATTACACTGAAAACAATGTAGCAACTTAACGCTATTAATTACATTGTGTAAGCACTCAGATAACGATAGTAACAATCTGACGGCGAATCATGGAAGCGCGATTCAAAGCATTGTTGTGAGACGAGGTCTGTCTGCGAGAGTGGAAGTAGTAGTGTCGGTCGAGAACTAGGAGACAGAAGTCGTGTCACGCTGCCCTCACGTCGGTGATGGAAGAGCTTACCACACTCAAGGTCTGATTTCATTTATATAGCCAGGAGAGATTTAGATGGATTAACTACGCTTGGAGATGAAATTCAAGGTAAAATTAGCAAGCAAAGAGCAAAAGCAATTGCAGGGTTAGGCTCATGGTTGTTAGTCCGAGTTAGCAATAATCCCATGTTTTGCTTGTCAGTGAAAGAAGCTTCCTTATCCTCCAAACAATAATTATTATTCTCCACATGTAATTGATAAATATGCAGTGGTTATTATATGTTAATGTAACTTCGAAACTGAAATAACTTGTTAATATGGCACTCAGGCATTATTGATATCCATGTTATTGTAATTGTTATTGTCTTGGTTATGGCTTATGATGATTCTGAAGTTTTAAATAGACTTAATTTATGAAATACGTTCTCACACTTTATTTAGTAGTCAACAGTACCCAAGGAAACTCCTTTTTATTAAATTATTTCTTAGTAAGAATTATCTTTACCCCCTGCTGCAGCATGCTGCTGCTTATACCTGTAAACCACAAGGAAAAAGGCAGTCATCTAAAGAGATGAGTGCAAAGCTTACGGCCAAAACTGAAACACTGACACATCATAACAGGTCCTGTACTCTAATTCAGTAAATTCCGTTGCACAGGCCAGATTCTGTATCACCTGTAAATTCCTGTTCAAAAACGCAGTCAGATAGCTTATCCAAATCTTAGTTTCAAATTTTTTGTGTAACGATCTGCTAAGGAACCGCCAGGATAGCCGAGGGCGCTAATGCGCTGCTTCCTCGACACTGGTAGGCCCGCCAGCCCCGGATCGAATCCGCTTGGCGGATTCAAGACGAGGACTGGTGTGCCGGCCAGCCTGCGTGTGGTTTTTAGGCGGTTTTCCACACCCCACTAGGTGAATACTGGGCTGGTCCCCACACCCTGCCTCAGCTACACGGCTCGCAGACATTTAAAAATGTTCGCACTGTTTCATGGCTTAGAATAGATGCAGGCGGCTGGGGCACACTAATTCCGTCCCGGGGGCTACGGGGTGGCGACAGGAAGGGCATCCGGCCGCCATCTGACACTAACATCGCAAATCCATAGTAACAAGGTCGACCCCGCGTTGTAGTGGGAAAAAGGCCAAAGACAACGATGATGTAACGATCTGTTGGGGGCTTAAATGACAGTGAAACTGAAACACTTACAACACACACACACCCTGTTGTGCAGGTTAGATTCCGTTTACTGAGAACTCTCATTGCTTATCGTGTCCATTTTCACTGAAGAACGTAGGCATATTGGTTGCATATACGTCACACATTGGTTGAACATACGTTACAAGTGTCACATCACGCATACGTTACTTTCGTCGTTACGCACATTGAATTTGCGCAATCAACGGCCTGTTTAGCTAATCTTTGACGCAACATAGAACGGGGGAAGGTATCGAATTATTAACAATTATTTATGAGCAAAACTTACCCTGTAACGAGCTTTTCAGACTGTTTTTGACTGTCCTGTATAACTTTGCGATCTGGCCGTGAGGATTATACGATACTGTCATTCTCAACCAACGGCGACATTTGGATGCTGCACGGAGAGATGTGGGATTTGCACTGTTCCCGAAGCGGCTTGAACGCATTTGACACCATCTACTGTTCTGAGCGTCAAGCCTACTATTTGGAATTCGACTTGCTGTCCATCATCGCATGAACACGTTTAGTGCCATAGGAGATGGCCTTGTGTGTGTGTGTGTGTGTGTGTGTGTGTGTGTGTGTGAGCGCACGAGCGCAAGGTGAGAATGCATCCATATGAGGATTTTAGGGCCCTTCTATGTTTTGTAAGGTGTGTGAAGTTCTACTTAGCACTTTTAACCACTTCTAAATCATGAGCTCGCTACGTGTGGGAAACAACACTCTCACCATTGACATCATCAAAACGTACATTGTTTAGACGAGTTCAACGTCATTGATACTGTTTGTCCACGGGAGATCTCCATCCTTTCTTTTAGGTACAAATAAGCATTACAAACGTAATGATATGAAGCTGCATGACTGTAGAAAAGCATAGCCTGCAATGAAGTTCTCAAGGTTACCTTAAAGATGAAAGCGCTTCGCTGGACCGCAATGAACTGAAGAGAATGGCTATAGGGAACTGGTGGAAGAATGCTACAGGAGAAACACGTTTTTAGAAGCTCGCAATCTTCTCCGGTGTTAAAGAGTGCAATTTTTCGATGTTAAGGAGCAATAAAGAGATATGAAATCCTATGCCTGTGGTTGTCAACCTTTCTGAGATCATTATCGCTGAGTGCAGCCAGATATTAGGTAGTAACCACCTCCACCACCCTCTCCTCCCACCATTATGAAGATTACCACCTAACTAAGCTTTAGAACGAAAAAGAATTTTCTTTGAACACTTTCATTTTTAAAATGACAGAAGATACTTTATATTTAGTTTTTATAGGTGCTTTATTGAACAAGGAATTTGCGATTCATTGGGTCAATTGTTGCTTTTTATTTATAAGATGTATTTTCAAGAATGATGAAACAATTTTCAATGCTCCACGGGTGTTAGGTGTAGCTCCTTCTCAGAAAAGAAAGCTAACTATCCACACTGAGGACTGACATTTGTCACAAAACATGCTTCCTCTGCACCTCTCCTCTTCCTAGCGACACTTGCTTGACCCATTCTCTGTACTCTCCTTTAAAATCAACTAAAGTAACATGTATGCCTTATACTCATGTTTGCTCTTTGTACATTGCTGGGCTCCTTACTTTCGAACTGGCAGGAATTGGAAGGCATCAAGCTGACGTGCTTTGTGCCTCAAAAAACGGTTCAGATGGCTCTGAGCACTATGGGACTTACCTTCTGAGGTCGTCAGTCCCCTAGAGCTTAGAAATATTTAAACCTAACTAACCTAAGGACGTCAAACACATCCATGCCCGAGGCAGGATTCGAACCTGCGACCGTTTGTGCCTCACCACTGTCATTATTATTATTATTGTTATTATTCATACAGTGTAGGTAGGTCCTACAACAGCATATTAGCTATTACGTAGTTACTGTTGTGTTGTGCTATCTATTAGTTCGTCTATTTTTATGAACTGAATAAAGAAACAATTTATGACATCATATGACAAAATTGCAATTTATTGTCTGTTGTGGGAACTACGTACAACTCGGACATGATATTTTCATTAGATATCTTAGGGTATGTGCCCTATACGTCTCAAGTTTACTATCATAGATGCAACGTATGTAGTGGGTATGCTGTGTGAGGAAGATCTCGATATATTCGTTTCATATATTAGTGCTAGTATTTGTAGAAAAATATCCTATTATTATTGGCAACTTACGTAATAAATATGGCCGTTTAACTCAAATACTAATAACATCAGATTTAAAAATAACTTAATGTAATGAGTGAAACAGAAATCAATTGTTTTTAACCTTCAGAAAATTGCTTTTTATCCCTCAGGTAGTAACTGCCTCCATGTTCAGAGGCAGTGTTCTATACAATCGTGCATTTCTTTCTTTCTCAAATATCGATCAATGCAACGAGCTTTTGTTAAGGTGCGTATACAACTTGAGACCCTGGTGGCTCATGAGCCGCGTCCGAGCACGAGGTCGCAAGTGTGTACATTGTTCGCGAGCGGTTCGTGAGCCGCTCGTCATGAACAACTCGTTGTCGGATTCTCTTGCGAGTACAAAGTGATGGTCAGGCTCTACTTCTGAAGTAGCAACCGCGTGGCTCACTGAATGCTCAGACGAGGCCCTCAGCATCAATTTTTTCTCCGAGCAGCTCAAGAGGTGCTAGCGGAGAATTTTCTCACGAATTTAGTAAAACCTATGCTCGAGTCATTCTACAAGAGCGTACTTTTACAGGGTCATTCAAAAATGTTGCCCCCCAAACTGAATCAGCTGATAGAATAATCGGAATGAAACTTTGGAATAGGAATTTATGGTCTTGTAAATGATCCTGAGCCAGTGTCAGCGAGATACAAGGTCTTCATCAAAGAAGTGGTTCATAAGTGTTAGAGGGTGTACCACTTAACGTGCATCATTAGAGGTGTGTGCATCGAGATGCTGCACCGGAAATCTTTTCAGTGCTTGCCATACTCACTTTGTAATGGGTTTTGTTCTGTTTAAAGTTGATGTAGTGATGTGTACGTACTATTCAAAAACGTATGAAAATGTAGCAGCAAGATTAACTGTATCATTTTAAATGAATAATTAATCTCTGATAGTTCTTATTTATGTGCTGCTGAGCCCAACTATAATGAATTATCTGGTCATTCCTTATCACTGCACCTAGATGGTTCAAAATGGCTCTGAGCACTATGGGACTCAACATCTTAGGTCATCGGTCCCCCTAGAACTTAGAACTACTTAAATCTAACTGACCTAAGGACATCACACACATTCATGCCTGAGGCAGGATGCGAACCTGCGACCGTAGCTGTCACGCGGTTCCAGACTGAAGCGCCTAGAACCACACGGCCACACCGGCCGGCTGCAAATAAATATTGAAGTGCTGTTTCACTAATTCAGTAAATGACATTAAAATGTATGCCCCAAATAATCAATATATCACACCACAACCTCTTCCCATAACGACACTGGTCTCGAAAATATTTTTATTTTAAGTCACTGATAAATTACTTTGAGAAAAAATTTATGCCGGCCTGAGTGGCCGAGTGGCTCTAAGCGCTTCAGACTGAGTCGGGCTACCGCTACGGTCGCAGGTTCGAATCCTGCCTCGGGCAAGGATACGTGTGATGTCCTTAGGTTATTTGGGTTTAAGTAGTTCTAAGTTCTAGGGGACTGATGACCACAGACGTTGAGTCCGACATTGTTCAGAGCCATTTTTTTCATGTTATGCCCGTATTGAACGAACTGAATGAGGAGGATGATATTTTGAACACTCTCTGTAATGTTGAACATTGTTGAGTAAACAGTACATTATCTTTGCTGAAGTTAAGTGGCATGTGCATGATTGTCTTTGTTGTTGCTGTCATTTTAAAGCATTCACTGGCTCAAGATTGCTCGTTCACTTCCATTCTTTCCCGTATAATTTGCATTTTTTTTCTTATATTAGAAAGGGAAAGAAAATTTAGGAAGAAGCTCTACGTGGAAGGTACTAAGAACTTCAAAAACTACATAAGTTTATTATTTTTTTTGGTCTGAAGATGGTCATCGATGACCGAAATTAATTATCTGACTAATCAATCTTTTTGTGGCCCGTGACTCGACCTCGTAAAATTCAAGTAAGAAAACGGTCATCCTGAATGTTGGACTAACGGCCTAGCACGTCACCATGAACTACATAGATCTGTGGGATGTGTCACGGCTTGGCTTCCAGTGAAATGCACAGAAATTCATTCATCTTGTTATGGGGAAATATAGGAGAAAGTTGCTTAAATTGCAACACTTGTGAAACTTTATTTATTACAGCCGCAACACCCAGTTACAAAATTATTTTTGATCAATGTCGTCCTCACCTGCAGGGCACACAGTTCGTGGTATCTGATTCAGGGGTTGAACATTCTGAAAAAATTAACATATTACTCTTAATTATTTAAACATATACAAGTGGTACAAGATAGGAACCTGTTTTATTAATTTGTACCAATGGATGCATAAATTGTACCATCCTTATTTACTCGTACTATGTTCCTGAGCTTAATGTACTACTAAAGTTTAAGAAAAAGTTCCATATTTTAGTTCTTACGTCACTACTTATAGCCATTTGCAATAAACTCTTTCCTTCCATTGCACACCCATGGACCAGAGATATTCCTCGGAGTAGTGAAGAAACTTAAATCACTATGAACGCTCATGGGCAGCACACCGCGCCTGGTACAGGCGGCGCTCGGGGACCACAGCACAGCTGACGACACCTGAGGATGGGTTTGTAACGGTCTGAATCCGGTCGTGTGAAAATAAAGTAATCTACAGCTGAAGCGGTATTTTCGACCCCTGCTATAATGATCAGTTGCGGATGTTCTTCCAACAGGATTGTGTGTAGTATTAGTAGATTTCTGCTTGCTTTAGCGATCCCTTCAACGACGATTGAATGTTTATCTAAGAGTCGGTGAATGATGGTGTAAGGTATTGCTATAGGGAGCAGAAATCTACTAATACCCGTACTGCTGCCCCTATTTTGACCAGAACAGAGGTGGAAGACAGCGTAGTTAATCGCCGAAACTGGTAGCCAAATAAAACAAAATTGGTAACTTGACGGCTGAAAGGTATTTGACTTGATATCTTGTATCGAACAGCCGAGTCCCGCAACCATTCCTGAGACGATGAACATAGAGAGCCTTTACTATGGTTTCAATGTTTGTAGAAACGTCTTCTTCTTAGGGAGGTGAAATTATATGTTTGGCTGATGTTTTTCGCTGTATTTTAACATACCGCTGCCACAACAAGTAACACTGCTGTCAATATTTCCTTCTGAAGATGACGTTTTCATAAACTTTGAAACCGTGGTACATGGGTTTTAACAAATCTTCCATTTTTAAAATGATTTGCTGTTTACTATTTCTTCAAGACTTTACATTTTGTTGACTTTTCGCCTTGCCTGAAACACCATCTTTTGTCGCTGCCGTTCTTTTACGTGCTGTGACGGTCCGTTGAAGTCCTGAGTGAACCATCCGTGACGATAGAACCGTTGAGAGCGAACAGAAGAATTTGGCAGCTAGGGATTGGGTGCATGTTGGTTGAATGGTGGCTTACAGGTGGGTGGTAATGAAGCGAAACAGCCCCCCACGTGTCGACAGGTGACAGGACTGGTAGGGTTGTCTCCTTTTGTACGTCCGCTCTGCCCGCCTCAGAGAACCTGTTCCGAAGAACCGCCAGAATGTCGTTCCATTCAGCCCGGCGCGGCACCGCTACCCGGCACCAGGTGGGACGGGTGGGGCTCATCGAGAGCCAACGGACGTCTCCTCACACCGGCTCTTCTCGGACCTGCTTCACAAGTCGACACATTCATTTTGAAGACGTCTAAATTTATCCAGAAGTCGCTTTCACACGCGATAGATGCCAGGTGTTGCATCGATATTGATTTTAATCATGATGCGACATACCTGCCACTTGAACTAAACATATACTCAGCATATTTTAGCGAATCTGCCTCGCGCGTCGGTCCTAAAATTTAGTACTGCTTTTTACACAATGTACGGGAACAGAAAGGTTCAGTCTCCACCTCGCTGCTGAGTGGGATTAGCCGAGCGGTCTTGGGCGATGCAGTCATGGACTGTGTGGCCGGTCCCGGCGGAGATTCGAGTCCTCCCTCAGGCATGTGTGTGTGTGTGTGTGTGTGTGTGTGTGTGTTTGCCCTTAGGATAATTCAGGTTAAGTAGTGTGTAAGCTTAGGGACTGATGACCTTAGCAGTTAAGTCCCATAAGATTTCACACAAAAATGGTTCAAATGGCTCTAAGCACTATGGGACTCGACATCTAAGGTCATCACCCCCCCCCCCCCCCCTATGACTTAGACCTACTTAAACCTAACTAACCTAAGGACATCACACACATCCATGCCTGAGCCAGGATTCGAACCTGCGACCGTAGCGGTCCACACTGTAGCGCCTAGAGCCGCTCGGCCACACCGGCCGGCAGATGTCACACAGATTTGAGCATTTGTCCATCTGGCTAGTTCGTGGTTTCCTTACATTAGGCGTATGACTTTCTTATGCTAACTAAACGGAGGGGTGGCGAAACCTGGATCTCTCCTTTCATGGCGCTCTACTTCCAGTTTGGCAAAAAGTCCAGAAAGTCGAACAATATTCAGAACTTTGTAAGTGACTGTTTCAAAAATGATCTTTTTCGTCCATAAATAGTATATCCTTAGAATTCTTTCGATAAATATGTGTGCGTTTCTGTATTCCCTATGACTATGTTTATGTGGTAGTTTTACCTTAAAGAGATCCAGACCAGTTCTCCCGGATAATAGACATTTTTAACCGATTACAATAACCAGTCTCCAATTGTATAGCCAAACGAATCAAATCATTTCGTCTGTTTACGACCATTATATTATATTTACTAGCTGTTAAACCCGACGCTGACAGCTGTACTTGCTAGTTTTCTATCAGAAACGAAAACAAAAAATGAAATGTGATTATAGTGTAATACCGAAAAAAATTGTTTGCATATATTTATGAAAACAGGTTTGAAATTATAAAACGGTCCTACGAAGAAATGAGCATAATTTGCACCATCCAATATATGAAATTTAGTTTCTGTACTCTGGGCGCAACTGCTTCGCGTCTGTACAACACGACTTTGTAAACGTCTATATAGCAATGCCTCTTCATAACTCTATAGACGGCTTCTGTTACCACCTACTACTGTTGGCACTTTGCAACTGATAAATGTCAAAAGCGCTGCTGTGTGTCAGGGATTTCCTTACTCTGACCTGACTGTACCAGTGCCTTCGTAGCAAAGAGTACATGTTTTTAAACCACACGCAAGATGTGCAATTTTTCACGCATCTCAGTGCTCGTGACATCATATCTCTCGAAAATGTGTGTCTTAAAAGGATGCACTTGCGTAGGTGCAATCAGTTGCGTGTGTGGATACTGTCTGCGAAATATGTTGGAAATAGAGTTAGTAGCAAAGAAGTAACAAAGAATGAATGGCGGTTTTTCAGGCATCTCGGTGTTTATGACGGCATATCACCTGAACTATGTTAGGTAGGCGGTTCTCACTGTCACAGATTGTTGGCTGACAGTGAAGTAAATGAAATGTGTTGATTTATGTCGATGGTCGGCCGTCAGTCCTTCTACCAGATGCTGATCCGCTGCAAGTCTCTCTCCATTTCGTAGCACTTAGCTAACAATTTTATCTTCCTCTGTACGATGGCGTCACCGGTGAACAGCCTCATATAGCTACGGACGTTATTTATTATATCATTAATAAACACTAACGGAAAAAAACTGCAACACCTAGAAGGAGTTTTGTGACATAAACAAAGGTTGGTAGGCATACTTCTACACCTGAAAGATGGTGTCTACTCGAATTTCGCGCCAGCTTTAAATACACGCTGTACCGGTCTAGAGCATGTTACTTTTGACATTGACCGTGACGAGTTGATGTTAGCCAAGAGTGCCCTCAAGGCGACAAGACGCAATTATCAACGTCTCACTGAGTTGGAACGTGGTAATATTGTTGTGATCGTAGAAAATTTTAATTTTCATTCTTCCTTTTGTGATCATAATAAGAGTCCAGGCTCCATAGGCAAACAGCAAGCCGATATTAAGAAATAGTCCACCAGGACATAGGGATAAGATAATCGGCAAAGGCTGCCAAGTATGGCTTGTTGATCAAATAACTTCGTGTTAACTTCCTGCCAGAGGAAGCAGCATGAATTAAACTTGCGCAATGGAAGACGCAAACACCAGGGAGATAATACAGCAAGAGAGAGTGTCAGTCACGTGCGGAAAAGACTCATGTGGAACCATTTTAAGTTGTGCAATCTGATCACTTAGAAATGAAAGAGTCGTGTGAAACAAATTAACTCGTGTGCACCCAAGTACATGAGAAACGAAATAAAAGGCCAGGCAGCAGAAAACCTAGAAGCAGACATTCAGATGCAGATTCAGAGCCAGTGCTGGCAGTTTGGAGATTCTGCAGCAAGACGCCAGCGGGGCCAAGTAGGGCCATAGCAGCTGATACACCTGATAAAGACTTTAACTACAAGAAGACGGTGATAGACTGTGGTGGACACTCAGGAACTGCAGGTCAACTAGGATTTTTAGAGTTTTCATTGGAATAGTGTTGAACAGATTGTCTCAATTACTTAGAGCGATTTCAGTGCTAACCAATAACAAGTGATTGCTTTGTACTTGTTTCTTATATGCACCGGCAATTAGCTTCGAAGTAGCAAATCCAAATAAATAGACTGAATCTTACTAAGGGGTTTATGGTCCAACACCTCACATAAGTATATATGAGAATAAACTTGATAGAAACTAACCAATCTTTTCTGCATATTGCAATTCTGTAACCTATTTCAGGAAACTTATTTGCCTCAAACCAAGAAGATTCTCTCCATCTCATCTCCGATGTGAAGGCTGACAGGAATTTATAACTAACCGATTGTTGTTAACGTCCCGATTTCGCTACGCAGTTCGCACTTACTACATTCTCGTATAGTGAGGCTGTGCTGGGACGCGACATAAATAAATGGTGCCGGGTGGTTTCGGAATTAGATGGACTTGTAAAGAAAGTAAGAGGACAAAGATTAGCAGTTGTGTCACCGAGTCTCACCGCAATAAGAAGAAGCCGTAGAGTAACAGCGCTCAAGATTCACAAGCAGAACCAAGCAGAGCCAAGCACAGCCAAGCAGAGCTAAGCAGAGCCAGAGCACCACCGAGCAGCGCAGAACATCGCAGGCAACATCAAGACATCTGAAAAAGGCAAGCCACTTAGATAACTTAAATATAAGGTCCCTTGTGGTTGTATACAATGTCGTCCTCCAATAGTGACAGAACAGGTATAAGTGCTAAAGATGCGTTAGTTCTTGTTCCGAAAACATTTGAAGGTAACAGAACAGAATTGCAAGAGTTCATTGAAAACGTTAATGCTGCATTTGAAGTCTTAAAAACTGATGATGCAAAGTTATTGTTTCAATATGTCAAATCAAAAATAACTGGGGATGGTATATCAAAATTATTAGTAAGAAAGAACAAGCATTTGGCCTGAAGTAAGAAGAATTTTAGAGGAAATTTATGATTACAAATAACTATTGACTTTTTTGCGTGCAAAATATTCTAAGCTAGATAGCATCAAGGGGAATCAATTGCCTCTTTGGGAAATAGAATAGACAAATTATCCAAATTGTTTAAGGTTGACGTAATACGAGTAACAAATAAGGAACAATTAGGGGGTGCAATAGAATTGGTTTATGCTCTAGGCCGTGCATGTTTTATTCAATGGTTAGCGAATGAAAGTATACAGATTGTTGTACGCAGTCGAGGCGAAATCATTAATTTAAGTGAGGCTGTAGAACTCGCACAACAAGAAGAAAGTGCAATTATGTCAATGAGAGAAAAGAATCAAATGTCAAGGGAAAAAAGGGGGAAAAATCAAAGACACCAACCAAAGCAGATTAAATGTTACAATTGTGGTAAAGTGGGGCACATGTCCAAGTACTGCAACAGAAATACCAAAGTAAGATGGATGCAGAGACTCAATAGGGAAGAAGAAGGACGGAAGTTTCAAAATTATTGTTACCATTGTGATGAACCAGGGCAAATGGATGCGAAATCTAATAAAACTATTATATGCGAAAAGAGCCAGAGGCGTGGGCATATGGAGAAAGACTGTCGAACTCCTAAATGTTACGGGTGTGATAAATATGGGCATTTAGCATCGCAGTGTAGAGAGAAAATAGAAAAGTTCCCAGGAAAAGGGTAGGCAAACGAAACACGTGGTACGGGCAGCAGTCACGCGTAGGCACAGTTACACAGCCTAAGGTGAGGGTAGCAGGCTGCGAAGCTGAAAATGATGTATTGATGCCTTATTGCAATCAATTGGGTAAAGAATTGATGCTTTTAATAGATACAGGAGCCCACATCAGTTTAATCAAAGAAGAAGTGATATATAGTGGAATGCCAGTGAATAAGGACGAGGTACAGACGTTAAAAGGAGTAACACAGAATACGATGAACACGTTTGGTACAGTGACGTTGAATTTACGAGTAGCTGGAAGGGTGTTAAGGCGAGCATACTTTTCGTGTGTAAAGAAAGGACACAGATGTCCCGTATAGTGGTTTGGTAAGTAGAGATTTCCTACAATATCAGAGAGCAGTCATTGATTATGGCGATAGCCGACTAGAAATAAATGGGAGGAGTATTCCGTTGATCACAGCACCTGAAAGTGAGTTACCAAAGGGACGGAGGGAAATACGAAAGATTAATGTACCGTCGGGAGCGGAGCAAGGCCGTCAGAAAGATAAGAGTAAGCTGAACAAATTACATGAAAGGAAGTATTGGCACAGAGAGTTAAAGGGACAACGCGTTGTCAGTAGTAGTAAAGGACTGATACCACCGTCAAGTGAGGCAGGGTCACACACGCTGACGAAGGCCAGGCAAGCGAAGGTCGCGACTGCACGGAAACAATTGGTCCCAGACAGGAAAAGGTTATGAGAATCCGATTATTAGAGCGTAAGATGATTTCGGAAGGCGAAGAGATTATAATACCGAAACAAGAAGTACTGAAGAGTTAGGAGATTCCGGATGCACTAATACGAAATACACAGGGTACATGTATTATTAGTTTGGTGAACACGAATGAACTAGAATGTGATGTTAGTTCAGTGTGTTTAGTTAATGAACCCTTACACGAAGAATCAATACTAAGAAGAGAAACAGGAACGCTGAAACAGGCACCGGATTACAAGAATTGTATAGCACAGGTCAGAGATGTTTTACGAACTGAACACTTAAATGTGGAAGAAAACTATGCGGTAGAGAAATTGTGTAGTGCATATTGTGATATATTTTACTTAAAAGGCGATAAATTATCATACACTGAGGCAGTAAAACATGTACTTTCACTGTTGCCCGAGCACACAGGCAAAGTTATAAATGTCAGACCATATCGTATACCAGAACCCCAGAAGGAGGTATTACGTGAGCAGATAGAAAAAACGTTGGGAGACGATATCATCGTAGAAATTCAAAGTCCGTGGAATGCTCCAGTAATGTTAGTTGAGAAAAAAGTAGATGACAGTGGGAAACGACAATATAGGTTGGTGACTGATTATCGTAAGGCAAACGAGATTTCAGTAGGAGAAGCGTTCCCAACCCCGAATATATCGGAGATCCTAGACCAGTTGGGGAAGGCTAAATATTTTTCCACTCTAGATTTGGCCAGTGGATATTACCAGATTTTAATGAATCCGCAGAACAGAGAGAAAACAGCATTTAGTGCAAATTACCAACACTATGAGTACAAGAGGATGCCTATGGGATTGAAAGGCGATCCTAGCACATTTCAAAGACGAATGAATGTTGCATTGTCAGGATTACAGGGAACGAGGTGTCTAGTATATTTAGACGATATTATCTGCTATGGAAGTTCTTTAAGAGAACACAGTGACAAATAGCGAGAGATTTTTGATCGACTTAGGGAACATCGGTTGAACTTACAGCCAGACAAATGTGAATTTCTGAGAAAGGAGGTAATATTTTTGGGATATAAAATAACCGACAACGGCGTACAGCCAGACGAACGAAATGCAGAAAAAGTAAAGAAATTTCCAGTACCGAAGACAAAGAAAGAATTAAAAGGGTGTTTAGGGTTAGCTGGACATTATCGCAAATTCATAAAAGATTTCAGTAGAATAGCAGTTCCTTTGCATAAATTACTAAAAGATAATGAGAAATATGAGTGGGGAAGGCCACAATAAGAAGCTTGTGAGACACTGAAAGAGAAGTTAATAAACCCTCCAATACTACAGTACCCTAATTTAGAAAAACCTTTTGTGATTACAACAGATGCATCTGGAATATGGATTAGTGCTGTTCTATCACAAGGCAAAGTTGGCAGCGACCTACCAATAGCATACGCATCTAGGTCACTGAATAAAGCAGAAAAAAATTATTCAGCTACTGACCTGGAATTTTTAGCATTAGAATGGGCAACAAAACACTTTAGACCATACGTGTACGGTTCAAATGGTTCAAATGGCTCTGAGCACTATGCGACTTAACATCTGTGGTCATCAGTCTCCTAGAACTTAGAACTAATTAAACCTAACTAACCTAAGGACATCACACACATCCATGCCCGAGGCAGGATTCAAACCTGCGACCGTAGCAGTCGCGTGGTTCCCGACTGAGCGCCTAGAACCGCGAGACCACCGCGGCCGGCGCGTGTACGGAAGGAAGTTCACATTAGTCACAGATCACAAACCATTGACATGGATTTTTAGTGTAAAAGACCAATCCTCACGGTTTAAAACGGAGACTGAAACTAGAAGAATAATCCTACGACATTATATACAAACCAGGCAGACTGAATGCGAACGCAGATGCATTAAGTAGAACACCTCGACAAGATGAAGAGGCCCACGTAAAGGAAAATCAAGTAAGAGTGGTAACAGAGACTAAAGAGTCTGGTAAAGAACCAGCAAGAAGATCTAAGTGAGGAACACAAAGCCGAAATACTGAAAGAAGTACACGACAATCCATTGGGTGGACATCAAGGGATCCACTGAACGCTAGACAGGTTAGCAAGCTACGGTTCGTGGAAGGGAATGAAAAGAGATGTAGAGGAATACATCAGGAAATGTCAGTGAAATAAATTTACTCAGAGTAAGACGAAAATGTCATTGGTAATTACAGATACAGTGGAACCCACGTTTGACAAATGTTATATGGACGTAATCGGTCCATTAGAAGTAACTTCTCATGGCAACAGAGATATTTTAACTTTTCAAGATGATTTGAGTAAGTTTACCGTAGCAGTACCACTGAAGAGACAAGACGCAGATACAGTAGCAGAAAAGTTTGTAGAAGAAGTTATCTTAAGGTATGGTATTCCTTCACTTTTGTTGACAGACCAAGGTTAAAATTTTTTAAGTCAAGTATTTAAAAGAATATGTAAATTATTAAGAATACAGAAGATCCAGACAACCGTTTCCTACCCCAAAACGAACGGAGGTTTAAAGAGGACACATCGGACTTTAGTGGAATATTTGAGACACTTTATAAAGGAAGATCACAGCAATTGGGATAAGTGGATTTCTTACAGTGTGTTTGTTTTCAATACTACCTCCCCCCCCCCCCCTAGCAGTGCTGGATATACTCCTTTTGAATCGATATTCGGAAGAACAGTGAACTTACCAGGAGTGCTACAAAAGGAACAGCCAGAATAGGATATAATTATGAGGATTACGTACACCAATTCAAAGCTGGGATGCAAGAAGCACATCGAGTAGCGAGAGAAAAAATAAAAGAGGGCAAAGAGGCAAGGGTAGTTCATTATGACAAAACAGAAAAGTACAGAACGTTTGAAATAGGGGATAAAGTACTTATAAAGGACGAATCAGTAAGACGTGGGAGATCAAAGAAATTAGACTCCCAGTTTAAAGGCCGATACGAGGTAATAAATGTATAATTGGCTAATGTAACATTAAAGACAAACAGGAGGCAGGAATTGAAAGTTCATGCCAATAGACTGAAACCGTATTACTGAGATCAGGATTTTACTTACAGACCCATCACGATGCCCTCAACTGCAATGATGTGGATGCTGTGTTTTATCAGCGGATGGTGGACCAATAATTAGCAATTGTGTGAGACACAGAGAAGTTGTGGACATACACAATACAGACATCACCAGGGATATATTACCATACTAAGGGCGACATCGAGATAACCAGAACAACCTGGAAACTGGTAACTTACGTGAATCTGAGAACCCTAGATGAAAGGTTTCAGACGGTAAGACGAGTAGTACTAAGAGCAAAACAACAATGTAAAGAGAGATAGAGCAACTCAATATTAGTCAGGTAGAATGTAATATACTAATTCAAGGGGTTTCGCACAATCTAGATCGATTACAAGAGACACAGTCCTTAATACATCAATTAACAAGACCAGTAAGGCGACAGAAAAGAGGAGTTCTCAATCTTATTTGGAACCTTGGACGAGGCAGATGCTGTTTATTACAAAAAGCACATCGATCAAGTGGAATCTAGATCAGAACAATTACTGAGACTCTCAAAAGAACAAGTGGGGGCAGTGAGGGCCACATTGTCAGGTTTAAATAGAACTGTGGATTCAGTCGCTACAAACGAGCAATTGCTTAAAAATGGAATGAATAGACTAGAACAATTTATTACGTACTCTCTGAAGACTACAGATTATGGTCTGAAGAGAATTGCTGCATTCATGACGATCAACGAACAACTCTTACAATTACAAATTTTGTTTAATGAATTAAGTATGGAATATGATAGACTTTTAAGTTCAATAGTTCATAAGGGAATGTTAGCCCCTCACATTGTCAATCCAGTGCGAATTGTAGAGTATTTAAGGTTAGTACAAAATGAGCAGAGAAGTAAAGTAAAGTTTCCAGTAGTTTCATGGAGGAGTATGGATACATGTTGTTAAGAATTATGGAACTTGATGTATTTGTAACTGAGTATGTATTAGGTTATGTAATTAATCTTCCATTAATTGAGAATAATGAGTTTAACTTATATATAATGTTGCCATTACCAATTAAAATTACCTCAGGTCAAGACCAATATGCTTACATACAACCAGAGAAAGAGTATTTGCTGATTGATGATTCTAAGAAACTATATGCTAAACTGTCCTCTGATCAGTTAGAGTGTAAGGAAATGAACAAGCAAAGAAGTATATGTAAACAAACCTTTGGCTTAATTTCAATGTACAATCAGGATGACTGTTAAGTTAAATTATTACACGACAATCGCATCCCAAGGAATTGTGTCAAGAAAATAATCTCATTAGAGAGAAGTTTGTGGAATAGTTTAAGCACTAATGAGTGGTTATATTTAATACCCAAGGAAGAAGACGTGACCATTTTGTATAGCACGTATCCAGCTAAGGATATAAAATTAAGGGGAATGGGAATAATCACATTCAAGAAAAACTGTAAAGGTTATGGATCACTCACACACACACACACACACACACACACACACACACACACACACACACACATATATATATATATATATATATATATATATATATATATATATATATATATATATATAGTCAGACAAAGTAATCCAGACGAATTACACCCGGAGAGACAAAATACCAACTTTAGATATGAATTTAGATTGTTGTGATGTAATAGAGACAAAAATTAATACTTCAACAATAGAACTTGAATTACCTTTGAAGCACTTCACATCCAATTTAGATTTTTTAAGAGTAGTGGGCAAAAGACTAGAAGACATTGATCAATTCATAGATAAAGAACAAATGTAATTGGAATGGGACAAGAAGCTCCAAACCTATTCTGTTGTTACCTATATCAGTTTAAGTGCAATCATTTTTATCATTGTATTTATATGCTGTACCAAATGTAATCGTTGTAAATACTTGTACAAAAAATTCTTTGATGGCCCAGGAGATTGGAACTGCTTTCGATCTATTTGTGTAAAGACGACAGTAGTTCAGACACTCGAACTTAATTGAATACCATTAAGATGAGTAAACTGAGACAAGGTAATGGTCATACATGAAGACATTCGAGACAAACGGATGACAGTGTAATTATAACCAAGAGACATTAAAATGTTTTTGTAACTATATTTTACAGGTATTAATGGCCCTTTGGATAAGTGCACATGCATGTAATTTTGGGGGGAGGTGTTGTGACCATAGAAAATTTTAATATTTATTCTTGCTTTTTAAAACCATAATAAGAATCCAGGCACACAGCCAGCCGACATTAAGGAATAGTCCACCAGGGCGAAGGGACAAAATTAGCGGCGGAGGCTGCCAAGAATGACTTGTTGATCAAACAACTTACGTTAGTGTTTGACTTCCTGCAAGAGGAAGCAGCATGAGTGAAACTTGCGCAGTGGAAGACGGAAACACCAGGGCGATAATACAGCAAGAGAGAGTGTCAGTCAAGTGCGGAAAAGACTCTTGTGGAACCAAATTAAGTTGTGTGCAGCTAGAAACGAAAAGTGTCGAGTGGAACCGAAGGCATTCTTGGGCAAGTCGACCAACTATAAACGAGAGTGTCGTGTGGAACTATAGGCATTCTTGTGCAATCTGATCACTTAGAAATGAAAGGGTCGTGTGAAACAAATTAACTCGTGTGCACCCAAGTACATGAGAAACGAAATAAAAGGCGAGGCAGCGGAATAGCTAGAAGCAGAGATTCAGATGCAGATTCAGAGGCACTGCAGGCAGTTTGGAGATTCTGCAGCGAGACGCCAGCGGGGCCGAGTAGGCCCATAGCAGCCGATACAGCTGATAGAGACTTCAGCTACGAGAAGACGGTGATAGACTCTGGTGGACACTCAGGAACTGCAGGTCAACTAGGATTTTTAGAGTTTTCATTGGAATAATGTTGAACAGAAGCTGTCAGTCTTTGTCTCAATTACAGAGATTTCATGCTAATCAAGAACAAGTGATTGCTTTGTTCTTGTTTCTTATATCTACCGACAATTAGCTTTGAAGTAGCAAGTCCAAATAAATTAGACTGGATCTTACTAAGGGGTTTATGGTCCAACACCTCACATAAGTATATATGAGAATAAACTTGATAGAAACTAACCAATCTTTTCTGCCTATTGCAATTCTGTAACCTATTTTCAGGAAACTTATTTGCTTCAAACCAAGGAGATTCTCTCCCTCTCATCTCAGATATGAAGGTTGACAGGAATTTATAACTAACCTATTGTTGTTAACGTCCCGATTTCGCTACGCAGTTCGCACTTACTTCATTCTGGTATAGTGAAGCTGTGCCAGTACGCGACAATATAGCTATGTAGGAATGTAGCCACTGCACATGATTGGTGGTCACGAGAATGTACGGTCGCAAGAAGACCGGGCTCCAGTGGGCCACGTGGCACTACTGAGAAGGAAGACCACCGTGTTCGGCGTTTGGTTCTGGCTCATCGCACTCGGCCTGCAGCAGTAATCTGAGTATCAGTTGGCTTCACAGTCGACACAACGAACCGTTGCACATCGGTTGCTTCGAGAACAACTCCGAGCTAGGCGAGCCCTGTAGCGTGCATTCCACTGACCAGACAACCGCCATTTGCTACTTCAGTGGTGTCAAGCGAGAGCTCCTTAGAGATCAGGGTGTAAGTCTGCTGTGTTGTGCTGGTTGTGCTTCGGTGCCAGTGACGGCCGTGTGTTTGTTCAAAAAAGTCCAGTTGAATATCTGCAACCAACCTCTCTGCGTGATAGACATACTGGACTTTCACCTGGAATTATGGTCTGCAGTGCGATTTCGTATCACAGCAAGAGCACTCTCGTGGCTGTCGGACGTTCTCTGACTGCATATCTGTACGTTGCTAGCGTTACTGGCTGGTGTACTGCGGAATTATTTGTTACTAGCGAACCCAGCAACGCTTTGCATATGCTAAATATGTAAGACAGTTGGGTATATGTCCTTATCTCCTTCTCCCCTCTTCTCTCTATCCCTTTCCTTCTATCCCTTACCTTTGCCCATCTCCTCTTCCTTTCTACTGTCTCTTACTTTAGCCATCTTTGGAACACACCAAAGATATGAGCGCTACCGATAACTCACTGAAATATAGTTTTCAACTGTTTTCTTTTTTTCACAAAATGTCAATATCCAATGGGGAATTTGTTGATGTTGTGACAATATACAACAGTAGAACTGTCAAACCAAACGTCAATTTTACTTTTTATGAAAACATGTGACAGAACAAATGTCAAAACGACCGTCACAATTCTTTCACTAAGATTTTCGTATAAAAATGCCATTCAGATTTCCAACTTTGTCGGTGGATTTTCCAAAAAATTTCTTTCCCTGACAGTTACGAACACCCACAACAAAAAAGAAACAGAAAAGTGAGAGCAGACAAATAATCGGTCGAACCGTTTTGAAGTGATGATCTTTTGTACATGCGGCACTTGAGTTTTACTTATATAGATTTAGAACGGATCATCTATATAAATACTCTGCAAGCCACAGTACGGCGCGTGCCGGAAGTTACCCTGTACTACTACTGCCCATCATTTCCTTTTCTGTTGCACTGGAAATTAGAGCGCAGGGATGACGACGCACCATATGCCTCTGCATCAGCCTTAATTTCTCGTATCTTATCTTTGTGGTCCTCACGCGCAATTTACAATCATTCAACAGTCAGCTTCAAATGCAGTTTGTCTAAATTTTCTAAATTCCTGGAAAAGAACGTCGCCTTCCTTTTAGTGAGTCCTATTTGAATTTACGAAGCATCTCAGTAACACTTGCTTGTTGTTCGAACCTACCGGTAACAAATCTAGCAGCCCATTTCAGAATTGCTTCGATGTCTTCCTTTAATCCGACCTGGCACGGATCAGAAACACTCATGCAGTACTCAAGAATAGGTCGCACCACCGTCCTGTGTGCAATTTCCTTTACATACTAACCACACTCCTAACCACAATCCTCCTAGTAAACCGAACTCAACCATTCGCCTTCCCTACCACAGTTCTCAAATGCTCGTTCCATCTCATATGGCTTGCAGCCCTAAGCCCAGACACTTAAGCGACTTGACTGTGTCAAGCAGGACACTGCTGATACTGTATCCGAACATTACAGATTAGTTGTTCCTACCCACCCGCATTCACTTACATTTTCCCACATTTAGAGGTAACTATTTAACTAAGTCATATTGTATCTTGCTACAGTCACTCAACTTCGGCAACCAGAGCGTCATCAGCAAACGATCGCAGATTGATATCCACCCCAACCGCCAAATCACTTATGTATATAGACAACAATATCTGTCCTGTCACTCTTCCCAGGGACACTCCTGACGATACCCTTGTCTCTGATGAACACCCGCCGTCGAGGACAACGTCCTGGGTTCCGTTGCTTAAGAAACCTTCGAGTCACTCACATACCTGTGAACTTGCTCTGTATGTTCGCACCTTCGTTAATAGCCTGCAATGGGGCAACGTGTCAAATGCTTTCCAGACATCTAGAAATATGGAATCTGTCTTTTGCTTTATCCATAGTTTGCAGTATATCATCTGAGGAAAGGGGAAGCTGAGTTTCGGATGAGCGATGCTTTCTAAAACCATGCTGATTCGTGGACATAACCTTTTCAGCCACATTATATTCGAACTGAGAATATGTTCAAAGATCCTGCAGCAAATCGAAGTTAGGGATATTGGTCTGTAATTTGGGTGTTCGTTCCTTTACCCTTCTTATGTACAGGAGGCACCTGAGCTTTTCTTCAGTCACTTGGGACTTTGTGCTGGGCGAGAGATTCACTATAAATGTAAGCTAAAACCGAACTGGTATTCCATCCGCACCTGGTGGCTTACTTGCTTTCAGATCTTTCAGTTGTTTCTCTACGCCAAGGATGGTTATTGTTATGTCGTCTATACGGGATTCTGTCTGATGGTCGAATGACGGTATGATTATACGATTCTCATGCATGAACGATTTCTTTTGAAGAAAGCCGAACTTTTAAATTACGCAATTTAAAACTTAGGTTTTCGTTTTGCTGTCACATCATAATGGCCAACAACTGACTGAATGGAAGCGTTAGACCAACCCAGCGACTTCACATAGTCTCAGCATTTTCTAAGGGTTGTCTGCTAGATGTTGTATGTTTCAAGTATTAGTCTCTTCACAGGCGCTCGAATCTTTGCTTGTCGTCATTTACTGGTTCCCTTTTGAGCCGACATTGCAAAAGCCTCTGCTTCCTCGGCATCTTCAAATTTTACTGTAGCAAAACCGGAACAGAAGAGGATTGAAGCATTTAAGATGTGGTGCTACAGACGAATGTTGAAAATTAAGTGGACTGATAAGGTAAGGAATGAGGAGGATCTACGCAGAATCGGAAAGGAAAGGAATATGTGGAAAACACTGATAAGGAGAAGGGACAGGATGACAGGACATCAGTTAATACATAAGGGAATGACTTCCATGGTACTAGAGGGAGCTGTAGAGGGCAAAAATGTAGAGGGAGACAGAGATTGTCAGACATCCAGCAAATAATTGAGGAGGTAGGTTGCAAGTAATACTCTGAGATGAAGAGGTTGGTACAGGAGAGGAATTCTTGGAGGGCTGCATCAAACCAGTCAGAAGACTGATGAAAAAAAAATTTCTTTTCTGCTGCTGTTGATATCACCCTATACTCATATGACCAGAAAGCTTTGACTTCTTTCCACTTCACTTCACTGAATCCCTACTATATCTAGATTGAGCTTTTGCATTTTCCTTTTCAGATTTTCTAGTTTCCCTACCACGTTCATGTTTCTGACATTTCACACCCCGACTCGTAGAACGTTATTATTCGAACTTTTTGTTATGGTAACCTCCCCCTAGGCAGTCCCCTCGCGAAGATCCCAATGAGGTACTGTTCCTGAATCTTTTGCCAATGGAGATATCATCATGATACTTCTTCAATTACAGGCCACATGTCCTGTGGATACAAGTTTCGTGTATTTAATGCAGTGGTTTCCATTGCCTTGTGTATCCTCATGTCGTTGATCATTCCTGATTCTTCCCTTTTTTCGGGGCAGTTTCCCACCCCAAGGACAAGAGAGTGCCCTGAACCTCTGACGGCTATTCCCCCCTTTTGACAAGGCCGTTGGCAGAATGAGAGAGACTTCGTATGCCGGAAGTCTTCGGCCGCCAATGATGATTATTCATCAAAATTTAGACAGCGGCGAGATTCGAACTCTGGACCGAAAACGTTTTGATTACGAATCAAAGACGCCACCCTTTTTTAGCATATAAAAATGTCTGGTGATCTAAAATAAATGACGGCTTTCTGCATAAAATAGCAAAAAATATTTCTTCAAAACGTAAATAAGTATACTTTTTTGATATCATGTTTTATTCAGATCATGTCTCATACTAATTTATTTATTTATTTATATTTCTTGAGATCACATAGGACACCCTCCAGGCGAGAAATAATATGTAATTACCATCAGTAACAAAGAAAATAAAAAGGGCCTCCTGGCACGACAGACAAAATGGCATCCGCGTTCCGCCAACTTGTAGGTAGACGCACACTGAATCCCAAGGCAGTCAGGCATGTTCCAGGCACGTCTTCACGAAGAATATTGCATTTGCCGGTACATTCGACTGAGTTCTGGTATTACACGGTCTCACTGAAATCACCTTCTCATACCTGGGACACCCCAGCTGCAGGGGGGATCGAAGAAGGCACTACCCAAAAAGTTGGCATAGTACTGGCGGTATCGCGGATGGTGCACGAGAAAAGTAGATCTATCTTTCAGGAATGTCCAAAAATCAAGAACACTGTTATCACCTTCATGGAGCAAATAAGAGATCTAGAGGCCTTCTATCCAGATCACAGCTTTCGTCTTCGTATTTGGAAAGTATGTCTCATCTGGGAACAGAAGAGATTGCGGCGTAATGGCGTGGGGAGTCGTACGTAGAAGAAAGGCAAGCATCTACTGAGTCAGCTACCACACATCTGCGGAAGATCGACACATCAGTCGATATTCGTCCGTGTCAAGAGTGTGACAACGAGGACACGGTGGCGAATCTGTCATTTTTATGGCATGCAGGCGAAGTTGTGTCATGTATTTTCCATTAACGACCAGATGCTCGTGTCGCGGGAACATGGTGCACAGAACGCCAAACCATGGGCCATGCGATAGTGGTTTTCCACAACATTTCGAGTGTGATTTCTCATCATTAGGCGGTAAACATCACGTGCCGTAGGGTTCCGTGTACGAGGCAAGAAGGCTTGGACATAACTGTATTCGATGAAAAAGGTCCTGACATGTGAGAGAGAGGAAGAAATATGGGCTGCTGCAGCGGGTGCCGCTCAAGAGGGAGGGGCCAGTTCGTCAATCAGGCTTCCCGATAATCCGGTTCGGCGGCGGGTCAACGATTTGACCATCGTACTTACATCAAGGGCAGCTGCTCTCGCTTGGACGTTGAGAAGGCCGAGGTCGCCATCTCGAGGAGGAAGTGTCAACGTATCGTAGCGGACTTTGAAGTTAAGACCCGCGCTGACAAAGTAGCCGACAGCCACCTGAAGTCTGCGTGCCACTGCCTTTAGCATCGGTAAAATCTGTGCTAAATGGGGTAGTCGCGAGACTAGACGAGAGTTAACAAAATCCACCCTTTGTCCTATGCTCTCAGGAGGTTGCCACGAACGTTCATGCAGTTTGAAGCAGGCTTTTGTAGTTAAATGAGATATCACGCGTGAAGGTGATCCCCAAACGTCGGAGATTGTCCACAAATGTCAGTGGAGCCACAATGTCCGCTGGAAGACCTCTACCACCGCACATAGTACTACATTTCTTCAGGTTTACACGGCTTCCCGCGGCAGTCCCGTACTGGTTGATCCATGCCAGTGCCTCTCTCACTTCATTCTCCGATAGGACCAAGAACTCCACTTCATCTGCATAGGCACGGCAGATGAAAGCATTCTCCTTCATTGTTATCCCTGTCAGCCGGCTCCTCAAACCGTGTAATAGTGGCTCAAGGGCGATGGCGAAAAGCAGCATCGACAGCAGACATCCTTGACGGACCGACCGCATGATATTAATAGGGCGCGCCACACGGCCATTGACCAACACACGCGAAGTGGAACCTCGGAGGAGCCGCGAGACGGTGTGTATAAACCTGTGGGGAGAGGCCATCCGTCGGAGTACGTTATCTAGAAATTCGTGTCTCTCTCTGTCGAAGGCGTGGTCGAAGTCCACTGTCACTAAGGCACCGGGACTGCGGGAGGTCGTGACCAGGGCTATGACGTCACGGTAATCGCTGAGTGCCGTCTGACCAAAGCACATCTGATCCAGAGAAATGACTTGAGGGATGACGTGCCGAAGGCAAGCGGCAAGAATCCGGGTAAAAATCTTGAAGTAACATTTTAACATGGTCAACGGCCGATAATGTCCAGCTCCTCGACCTCCCGATGGCTTGGAGGCGTGGATAAGCAAGCCTTCTACGAATTCGGGTGGGAGGGGAAGGTTAGCATTCATCAGTGCTTCATACAGCACAGTACAGCGTGAGCCCATGATGTCATGAAATGTGCGGTAAAGCCGTATGGACCTGAGGCTTTATTTGGCGCACCCTTATGATGAGCATCGGCGACGACATCAGCTGTAATTGTCGCTGTGAGAATCTCCGCAGCAGCCTCTTCCAGGGTACCTGTCAAGGAACGAAGGACATCAGTCGTTACCGCCATGTTCTGGCCCTCTCTTGCATAAAATTGGTTGTAGTGGTCCACAAAGGCTTTTACGATGTCATTCTGGGATGTCAACCGACGACCGTCTGGCATGTCGAGGGGGTTGACCAGCTTTCTCCGACACCGTTGCTTCTGACGGATAATGTGATGCATGGACGGGGGCTCTCTTCGTACACAATCGTGACATCTTGCGCGTACTATTGTGCCTTCAAGGCGGTGACGCATAAGAGAAATTATCTTCGCCATAATCCGTTGAATTTCAACCAGTCGCTGAACATAGAGGGCTTGGTTTGAGAGTTCCCGGAGAATTGTGAAATAATATTCCATGGTATGTCGTTGCCAAAACATTTTATCGAGATTGTAAATCACCATCAAATGACGTAAATCAGGCTTGATGCAGTCGATCCACCAACGGAGTGTTGAAGGATACGCTAGAAGGCGTCTCACACAGTTGTTCCACATCGTTTCTACGATCTGCCTGCATTCCGGATCCTTGAAATGGGCGACATTCAGCTTCCACAGGCCTCTAGCACGGCACACCTTGTGCTCTGTAGCGAAACAGTGCAAATGTGGGCGATATGGTCGGAAAAGGCGGTAGGCCATAACTGAGCGTCAAGCGTGGCAGTTACGAATCGTTCGAAAATGTAGACACGGTCAAGACGACTTGCTGAAAGGCAAGGTCGATCACCATGCACCCGGTCCCAAGTATCGGTGAGGTTCAGTTCATGCACGAGTAGAGATTGAGTTTCTGGGATAACACACAATTGAAGTCGCCGCCAAAAATAATATGGTCATAGCGGCCTACAAACAAAGGAGAGACCTGTTCTGAGTAGAATCGCGACCGTTCCCGTCGCTTGGCCGTGCCCGAGTGAGCGTAAACATTGATGACTCGGACACCGTGGAAAGTCACAGCAAGACCCCTAGCCGATGGTAGGTAAAGCACGTCGTCTATCTCATTTCCTTCCTTTAAAAGAATAGCTGTCCCACTGCCACCGTCAGCACACAGCGTGAAGTAGAAAGCGTAGCCATAGATATTAGGAAACGTCGCCAGGCGAACTTCCTGCGAAAGGGCAACATCGAGGTCCGACGCCCTCAACATTTCACGGAGCAATTGTAGTTTGACAGGGGTGCCAATGGTGTTGACATTGATGGGGCCACTATATATATATATATATATATATATATATATATATATATATATATATATATATATGTGTGTGTGTGTGTGTGTGTGTCTTTTGAAAGCATCAGATTACAACAACTGAAAAAAGAACTGTATATATTATTGTAATATCACTTCCAAAACGTACCAAACAAGAGAAAAGTTCAGATAAACATGTACCGCACAAAACAGATTAGTTAAGATAGTGTAACTCAGAGGTGGGTATGTCAGTTGCAATTGTGGCTGAGATCCTCGAATCAGCTCTAGTGCAGGATCACATGTGTTGGGTTATCTGGATCTCAGAACAGCTGCGCTGATCAGACGATACTGGGTATCTCAGTTTAAGAGGTTTGTGTTGTATCATGTCGCTCCTGTCTGTAAACTGATAAAGTATTTCCAGAGTTCCCAGTTTTCGAGACCACAGACTAATACTTCTTATGGTTACAGCCAGCCACGATCTTCTGAAGTTGACCTTATCTCCACTTTACGCAGTTTTTTTTATTTCAATCTATTGTTAGTCTGTCGAATGTAGTATAGTGTGTGTTGTTCGAATGTGGAGGACTTCATTTTCTCTCCATAGGAAGTTGCCTCACGACGATTTATCGATGGATTCCATCTGGTTGGTACAAATTAACTTTGAGTGTAGGTTTCAGACATCCGGTGATGAGGCTGAATGCATCTTTGTGAGCGACATCAACTTGCTTAGCATGGGCGCATTGGTACCATACGGGAGAGGAGGAATAGCAAACTGCAAGTGATGTTGCGTTTACTTCTTGTGATTTACTGGCATAGCGATTTTGACGATGTTCTGATTACAAATCAGGGCTCTGACGGCGTTCTCTCCCTGTAGTGCTCAACCCTGAAGTTAGTCTGCTGCGATACAGCATTTCCCTCTTCCGTCTGCCTTCCTTTTCATTTCCGCGTATGTAGTGCGTATTGTGTTTTAAAATGTGTTTGGATATGCCTCCACAGAGATCGGGTTTCCTGCGCTCTTCCCAGCACCTCTTTATTGGTAACTCTGTCTCTCGAGCTGATTTTCATCATCCTTTGTGGCATCAAATCTCCAGGCCTTCTAGCCGTTTTCTCTCTTGTTTTCCTATTGTCGAAGTTTTATACACGTATAGAGGCACACTGCAAAAACTGGTTTCAAAACTAGTTTTCTTGTTACCGGATTGATATTCTCGCTGATGAGTGTGTTCTTTCTTAAATTAAATGCAATTTTGGCCTGTTGTATTGTGCTCACAATTTTTTTTCCGGATTCTACCATTACTTGTAATTCAGCTTTTCGAACAGGTAAGTTTGTCGTTCCTAACTCCAGTATTCCAATTACATTCTTAAAGGTTGATATTCTTCTTCACCACTTCACACCATTACTTTAATCTACGCTTGTTTATTTTCATACAGCATCTTCTACAGGAAACTGTTTCCATTATTATTAACCTTCTCCAGATCTTATTTCACCGAGCGAGGTGGCGCAGTGGTCAGCACACTGGACTCGCATTCGGGAGGACGACAGTTCAATCCCGTCTCCGGCCATCCTGATTTAGGTTTTCCGTGATTTCCCTACATCGTTTCAGGCAAATGCCGGGATGGTCCCTTTGAAAGGGCACGGCCGATTTCCTTCCCTATCCTTCCCTAACACGAGCTTGCGCTCCGTCTCTAATGACCTCGTTGTCGACGGGACGTTAAACACTAACCACCACCACCACCACCAGATCTTATTTCGTCTACGTGACCACTGCGCTATCATCTGCATAATGTAGCAAACCTACCTTGTGCCCTACCCCTGTCGGAGGTGTGTTGTCAAACTCCTGACCCCAGGAGTTTGGCCCCATAGAAATTTACCACCACCACCACCGCCTTCTGCCCATCAATCTTGATTCCACCTCCGTAGTTTGACGAACATTGTCTATACGTTACTGGTTGTAATAAGAGGAGAAAGAGCACACGTCTTTTCTAGTTTTTGCTTCTTGTTCCTGCCGAAAATTTCTAATCGCAGTAATTTCGTTCTTATAAAAGCTGTGTATTACCTGCATATATTTGTATTTGAGACCTGCTTCCTTCAGCACTCTGAAAATCTCTTGCCGGGTAACATTGTCAGATACCTTCTCCAGGTCGACAAAGACAATATAATTTGGCGTGTTTTTCTGCATTCGCCTTTCGATGAGGAGCCTCAGTGCCAGAGTTTCTCCTCACGTTTCGAATCCCCTCCTGAATACAAACTGAACATATTCCACCTTTTCTTCAATTCTCCTCAGATTATGTATATGGGTATTTTTAGTGCATGAGATTTAGGTCCAGAACTGTTAATATTTTGTAGTTACCGCCTTCTTTAGTATAGCAACCACTATGCACTTGCTTTCCAGATGGACTAAATCAGTTTCAGCAGCATCAGTTTCATGTTGTCACCAACATTCTGGATCATTTCTGCAAGAATGCCATCAGTATCTGTTGCTTTGTTCTCCCGTAAATCTGTAAGAGCTTCCTCGAAAATTACTTGCGGAATGTCGTCTCCTTTATCACCTTTGTCTGCTCCTTCTCTTTTTCCTATTACGTCCTCCGATAAAGATCTTCCGTCATACAATTCCTCAATGTATTCCTTTGGAAAATCTGGAAATTTGTGGCAAGGTTTTATGGGATCAAACTGCTGAGTTCATCGGTCCCTAAGCTTATGCACTATTTAATCTAACTTAAACTAACTTACGCTGAGCACAACACAGACACCCATGCCCGGGGGAGGACTCGAACCTCCGACTTGGGGAGCCGTGCGGACCGTGACAAGACGCCCTTAGACGGCGCGGCTATCCCGCGCGGCTGTGTATTCTCTCCATCTCTTCACCACTTCTTCACCAAACACCATTTTTCTCATTTTGTCTTCTGTTGTACCCAAGTTCGTCGTTTTTAATGAGTTCTTAAACTATTTTGGTTTGTCTATACTAAAGTATTTATTTATAACTGTTTTTGATCCCTCGTTGTTTATTAAATAATTTATTTAAAAAATTATTTGCTGTTCCGCAGGCTATATCAGTTCCTCCATTTTGCATATTTTCTTCCACTTCCATCCCCAAGAAAACTTTCTTTTGCTTTCCTAGTTTCTCTATTGAGTAAATTCCTTAATGTTCCGTATTTAGCATTTTCTTGTCCATCAGCTGCATTTTCGCATAGTCTCTGGGGTAGAAACAGTACTTCAACAGTGTAATAAAATGGAATACCTGCAGCCGTTCAGAAATGGCTCTGAGCACTATGGGACTTAACTTCTGAGGTCGTCAGTCCTCTAGAACTTATAACTACTTAAACCTAACTAACCTAAAGACATCACACACATCCATGCCCGAGGCAGGATTCGAACCTGCGACCGTAGCGGTCACGCGGTTCCAGACTGTAGCGCCTAGAACCTCACGTCCGCTCTTGCCGGCCCTGCAGGCGTCCTCATGATATTATTTATTATACGGCTACCAGTTTTAGTGCTTCAGTACACTATCTTCATGCCGTAACTGACGTTGAGGGGGTTAACTTCAATCGTATATACAATTCATGGGTTGCCAACATCTATGACCCAGTTTTCGCCGACTACCTCTAACAACGATGTTGTGTTTCCAACCATCAACTACCAACTCATGAGGTTTCATCATTGGCCAAGATCTATGAACTGGTTTTCGCAGACCACCTGTAAAAAGGATGTTGTGTCTCCAGCCTCCAACTACCAACTAATGATAATGAGTTGGTAGTTGATGGTTAGAGACACAACGTCGTTGTTACAGGTAGTCTGTGAAAACCAGTCCAAAGATGCTGGCCACTCACGAATTGTATATATGATTACAGTTAACGCCCTTAGCGTCAGTTAAGACTTGAAGATAGCGCACTGAAGCACCGAAACTGGAAGCCATACAATAAATAAAATCGTAATGACGGCTGTAGATGTTCCATTTTATTACGTAAGTGAACTTCTGAAATCTCTCAAACCTACTATCAGATGGGTGGACATGAAGAAAGTACTTTAACAGCGTTCCTCTGCAGATAATCTGGACCTCTCTGGATGCATGCCTGCTGTGCAGGCCGAAGGTCTAAACATGGGTCTTTGTGGGAGTCGCTCTAGATCTTTAGTGAGCCAGTCGCCAGGAAGTGAGAACATGTCTCTTAGTGGGTGTCACCTGTGCTGCGGAGTGACTCGCAAGTACGGGAGGTGTGGCCGAGGCGGAGCAGCTGACGCGCTGAGCTGCGGGCAGCCGTGACGCAAGCGAGCAACAGGCGCTGCTTTGTCTCTGCGAGTCTCACCGGCGCTGCGTATTTCTGCGCTCGTCTGTCGGCTGTCAGAGGTTCGCGACCCCGGGTCAGCTCGGGTCGCTGACCAGAGGGCTCACACGGCGGTGTGGGGGTGGCAGAGGTCACATACGGAGAAATGCCTTGTGCAGTTCATACTACGTTGCGCTACCGCCATCAGGGCGAAAAAATAATACGTGATACTAAATAGGCGTATCTAATTCATTGTTATGAATATCAGCCAGCTGCACTGCTCTGTAAATGGTTTTTATTTTACAAATCACTCACGATGAACCCGTTTCGGCATACTGCCATCATCAGGTGCTCTTAAATGTAATATCGCTGCCCCTTGTTAGACATATTAGTTTTCCTGGATGTACGCTGGAGACGTATGACTTTAGTCGGTTTTTACGTGTACGGTGTTTTTCTCTTATCAGCTTGGATGACAGAAGAAAACGTACATAAAAACCGACTAAGTCATATGTCTCAGAGGATAAAATAATGATTCTAAAAAAAAGACTGGACATGGCACGTTAAGTGCAATAGTACCTGATGATGGCACTCTGCCGAAATGGGCTCCTCGTGAGTGATTTAAAAAGTAAAAACCATTTAAAGAGCAGTGTAGCTGGCTGATATTCATAATAATCATATAATCTGAGACCTGTTTTGACCCAAAAAACAAAAGTATCTAATCCTATTACTCATGAGCGTAAAGCGGCTCCTTATGAAGTGTGATTTCCGGGCAGGAAAAATTTGTTGTACTGTTGTTTCCCTGATATTATGATACAGGCTGACCAAATAGTTCGGATGTGGTAGTCATAACTCCCTTAAGGCTCGCGGCACGTTTCGTCACAGGGTTATTTGGTAACCGTGATAGCGTTACGGAGATGTTTAACAAACTCAAGTGGCAAACTCTGCAAGAGAGGCGCTCTGCATCGCGGTGTAGCTTGCTCGCCAGGTTTCGAAAGGGTGCGTTTCTGGATGAGGTATCGAATATGTTGCTTCCCCCTACTTACACCTCCCGAGGAGATCACAAATGTAAAATTAGAGAGATTAGAGCGCGCACGGAGGCTTTCAGACAGTCGTTCTTCCAGCGAACCATACGAGACTGGAACAGGAAAGAGAGGTAATGACAGTGGCACGTAAAGTGCCCTCCGCCACACACCGTTGGGTGGCTTGCGGAGTATAAGTGTAGATGTAGATGTAGATGTAGGCTGTAAGCGCTATGGGACTTAACATCTGAGGCCATCAGCCCCTAGTCTTAGAAGTACTTAAAACTAACTAATCTAACGACATCATACACATCCATGCCCGAGGTAGGATTCGAACCTGCGACCGTAGCAGCAGCGCGGTTCCCCACTGAAGCGCCTAACATCGCTCGGTCACAGCTTTCCTTTAGGTATCAAACTGATGCCAGTAAAAGTATTATCATCCGCATGTTATAGATCAATTATCCCAAAAACTGTCTTCTACCTCTTTGTTAACGTTTTCAGTTTGAAACCCCGTAATTCACTTTGTAAAGTACTGCCCTCCTAGGAAAAAGCAGGTCGTTTACTAGAGTGGGTGGCTTGACTACTTTCCTGACGATCCTTAACAAATAAGACGTCTTAGTTCTGTGTGTGCTAGGAGGGGAGGTGGGGAGAGGCAGCGTCAACCTTCTCGTTGGTGATGCGAACCGCTAAGGTTTTTTTCTCCTGTAGCAGTCTCAGAGTAACACACCTACAGTCCTCAACGATTTTATACAGGATGGAGAATAGAGGAAGACTGTCAGGTAAGTAGGAAATTACTATACAAAGTAGCAAATAATAAACGAAACGAATATGTGAATGTTCTTGCACAGGAATCAGATGATTGTAACTTAATGCAAACAGAGGAAGGGATCAGGGATGAAATGAAAAATTACTTCCACATGCTGCTAAATGAAGACAGGGATAATACAACCACGAATCACCGTAGTGTAATTAATGAAGTCCAAACCAACGGACACCCATTAACATGGTGTGAGGTAGAAACACCTCTAAAGAGCATGCGGAATGGAAAGTCGACAGGGTTTGATAATCTCAGCTCAGATATGATAGTGGAAGCTGGAATATTACGCTTAAATTGGCTATACAGAGTGTTATCAGTGGTTTGCAAAGAACGCAAAATCTCAGAAGATGGGAATAAAGGAGTCATCAGCAATCGACGAAGATGTGAAAATTAAAGAGGCATCATGCTGCTGTCACACAATCTTAAGCTTTTAGAAAAGATCATAGAAATGAAACTTAGAAAGATAGTAGACCTTTGCTTTAGGGAGAACAATACGCATTCAGGAAAGACCGAGGTATTACAATTTTTATTTTTTTTTCATTTTTTAAATTTTTTTGTAGTGAAAATACTGACAGAAAAGTACTGGGATATGAAAGACATCTTGTGGTTGCATTCGTGGACACTGAAAAAGCGGATATCAATGTTCCTCGAAACAAGATACGGGAATGTTTGGAAGGCCTAAAGGTGACATAGTACCTAACAGATAAAGTCAAGATGCTATAAAAAAGTGTTACAGCTGTGTCCAGATGGGCAACGGGCGATCAAAGTGGTTTCAAACAAAGAGAGGCGTCCAACAAGGAAGTGCCTTCTCCCCGCTCGAGGTTGTAATAATAATGGACAAGACCATAAAATCTATCAAGAAAATAGACAACGAACCAAATATGCTGGTTTCTGCTGATGATTTGATAGTATAGGGAGAGACAGGCGCTGAAGCATAGAAGAAACTTAGTCACTGGAACGACACATTCAAAAAGATCGGACTAAAAATAATTAAAACAAAGACAGTAGAATTTAGCATCAACAGTCCAGGAACAACCTCAAATATATTTCTAGAAGGAGTAAAAGAAAATTTTTTATCCCATTTCAAGGAAGCATGATCTCGAAAGACAACACCATTAAACGGAAAATACTCAGCATGATACAGAAAGCATACAGTCTTTACAGTCAAATGAGAAATCCTCTCTGGGACGACCCAATGCCACGAAAAACAAAAGTGACCATGTACCACACCTATTTCATATCAATCCTAACATATGGTTTAGAAACATATACCCTAGTAAACAAAGACATCAGCAGAATTTAGGCAACAGAAATGTGATTGTTCAGTACTATGAACCAGACAACTAGAAAGGACCAAATCTAGAATGAGGTGAATAGAAAAGCAGATGGTATATAGCTTCAAGTTACCAGTGTCATTAGAAACTCAAACTTCAGTGGTATGGGCGCATAATGAAAATGAACAGTGAAAGACCTGCCAGAAGGTATTTCACCCTAAACCTCGTAGGAAGAAGGCCCCGAGGAAGACCAAGAAAATGCTGGATAGAGACTGTAGAGGAGAAAGGACACAAATGGGAAGTTGTCCTAGAACAGGACGCTGAGTTGAAGAAATTTTTAAAAATAACCAGTTATTACCTGTGCTTGATTAGAAAAAAAAACAAGCATTGAAAACAGCTGCAGGCTGAAAAGGGTCGTTGTGGAGCTAAGACCGTTAAATAACATCCCAGTTAGTGACGAGAGCACGGAGGCTTGCCCGGAAAGCGAGCATGGTTAAGTGTGGTTAACAGAACGGTTCCACAACATGCCAAGAATTTTCCAGAGGACTTGTGTTGGGAAGCCACTCCGCTCCCACCTTATCAACTGAAATTGTGCTCTCAGATTTTCACCTTTTCCGCTCTCTGTCGAACAGTTTTCAAGGACCCTTTCAGGATGGAAATGCGCTCCGCACATAGCTCTTTGCCTCAAAATTACGTGATTGCTACAGTTGCGGAATCGAAAAGTTACCCCAGCTTTGGCGGACTGTTGTAACTAGTGAAGGAGAATATATCATTGATGACTAAAACAGGTGTATTCATTTAACATAGCGAAAAACGCTACGAAGTTATGCACCATCCCTCCAATAGCATTCAACCTCACTGTACCACATACCGACTGTCGTACTGCAGTACTCTTCCTGTAGTACAGCTTCTTATCTTAACAAATTAATGGCATTATGGCAATTTCAACGAAACTGATTTAATAAACAAACTTTAACCAGTAAACCTCACAGAAAATTCGCATCTAACATCACTAGCCATTGATGATGATCTTTGCTTTGTAGGGTGCTCATCTGCGCGGTTATTAGCGCCGATATAAATTCCCAATCTTTACACAGTCCAGTCTCGCCTCTTTCACGAATGATGATGAAAGAATAAGGCAACACAAACAGCCAGTCCCTTGGCAAAGAAAATCCCTGACAAGACCGCGAATCGAACCTGGGATCCCGTGGTCCACGGACAGCAACGCTAGCCACTAGACCGCGAGCTGTGGACTGCTGGCCACTGATAGGAATTTGAAATTTGCCTGTTTATTGAGTATCGAATGACTAGATGATCTTTTACTTTCACCACCGAGGGCAGCACGTACAACTCGGCTATGCCGCGCATGTCAACACGTGCGCGAGAATCGGTATAAATACCGCGACTGCACCTGGGCTCTTCAGTAGTTGTGTACTCACCTGATGATGGCCGGACGTCTCTGGGCCGTAATATCGTGGCAGAATGTCGACGGGATCCGGCTGCATACCCGGAAATTATTAGAAGTTATACAGGGTGTTACAAAAAGGTACGGCCAAACTTTCGGGAAACATTCCTCACACACAAATAAAGAAAAGATGTTATGTGGACATGTATCCGGAAACGCTTAATTTCCATGTTAGAGCTCATTTTAGTTTCATCAGTATGTACTGTACTTCCTCGATTCACCGCCATGATTTCATACGGAATACTCTAACTGCTAGAACATGTGCCTTTACAATTACGACACAACATGTGGTTCATGCACGATCGAGCTCCTGCACATTTCAGTCGAAGTGTCCGTACGCTTCTCAACAACAGATTCGGTGACCTATGGATTGGTAGAGGCGGACCAATTCCATGGCCTCCACGCTCTCCTGACCTCAATCCTCTTGACTTTAATTTATGCGGGCATTTGAAAGCTCTTGTCTACGCAACCCCGGTACCAAATATAGAGACTCTTCGTGCTCGTATTGTGGACGGCTGTGATAAAATACGCCATTCTCCAGGGCTGCATCAGCGCATCAGGGATTCCATGCGACGGAGGGTGGATGCATGTATCCTCTCTAACGGAGGACATTTTGAACATTTCCTGTAACAAAGTGTTTGAAGACACGCTGGTACGTTCTGTTGCTGTGTGTTTCCATTTCATCATTAATGTGATTTGAAGGGAAGTAATAAAATGAGCTCTAAATGGAAAGTAAAGGTATCCGGACACATGTCCACGTAACATATTTTCTTTCTTTGTGTGTGAGGAATGTTTCCTGAAAGTTTGGCCGTACCTTTTTGCAACACCCTGTATAGCATAAATTAGAAATTTCAAATACTTTTTGTCTTAAATCTCGGTTTAAACATAGAGGTCCCAGAGACCACACCTCGTGGTATAAGTTACAGAAAAGTCACCTCGCGAGTTAAAGGTTAATTAAATAACAGGTGTTATGGGGCCAGTTATACACTTTGCCGCTTGTTTCTCATTGGCTGTCGTTTTATGGGTGTAGCTCCACAGCAGTTCCATTCCCACCAACAATTTTTTGGAAAATTTGTTCGATACGCTGTCCCGCTAACCTTTTTGGACGTTTTTATAACGTTGTTTTCTCCATTCTGTAAGTTACACTTAATGACTTCGCCTATAATTTTGGATCTAAAACCCATTCTTGTACCCTGTAAATTACTCCGTGACGCCTTAACACATGTCCTATCATCTTATCATCTTGTACCACCTCCTTGTTTTCATACACAATCTTTATGACGGAAATAGTCCGTTAATGGAAGGTAATAAATGAGAGGATTAAGAATGTCCTTCAGAACTGGCCACGCTACCGTGTTAAAGGCTTTTACTAATTCACTTGCTATCACACATATCACATTAAATGTCTCGAAAGAATATATTAACATTGATATAAAATGTTTCTTAATTGCAGGTTTTTAGTCAATCTGATAGATATTAATTCTAGTGTCGTATATGGCCAAGGAAGTTTACTTTTCTTCCAGCTAGATCGAAAACCTGTTCCAGGCTGACTATTATGTCCAATATGACATATTTTCGAACTTGACCCATTAGTATAACCAGTTGTAGCAGAGTGGCCGTGCTCTCAGACACCAGAGATGCTGAGGCGGCAGACAGAGCGACTCGCGCGCCGCGCCGTTGCTGAGCCGCGGCTCTTAAATCGCGTTTCGGAGCGTAGGCGGGCCGTGTAGCTGTCAGCGGGGATATTCGCCGACATAACACGACAGGACACGCGCTGGCTGCCGAGGGCGCCTTGCCCGCCTAATTGGGACAGCCAGAGTCCTCGCATTTCAGCAACGCCACACTCAGCGAAGAAGTTCCTTTTTCTTATTTTACTCAGCTGATCTGTTCTCGACTATTCCTGTTCTGTTAGCTGGCATCTGGGACGAAGCGACTGACCTTGGAGCTGCAGTTTTGCTGTAGGTCAGTGGAACACAGACTCCTCGTACGACTTTACGTCTTCAGGGCTTAGTTACGCCGTCGCGTCCAATCAGGGGGAAGGAGAGGCTCGGAAGTTATGACGCTAGTCACTAACAAGTAAACCTATACAAGGGATACACTTCGCTTTTCATCGGTGTTAAATATGTTGCAACGTAGAGCTAAAGCTGAGAGACATATGTTTTATACGTGCCCACACGGCCGTTAAGGAAATGAAAACACACTCTTTGAAAAAAAGCTGAATTTAACGTTTCTGAATGAATACCATCAAAATGCTAACAGCTATAAAAAAATTCAAATAACTAGTTATGTGCCTTTAATATGCATAACAATGGTGCATCCCAATTTGTCGAATAAGTAATTTTTCCCGAAATCCCCTCTCCAAATCCCCCCCCCTCCCCCGCCCCCTCCAGCTATTTTGTTTTTCATTTCAACATTTGAGTAATAGCGAAACGTATAGCACTGTTAGTACCATATTCAATCATATATGATGAATTGGTATTCCAAAGAAGCATTTGTCAGAAATAACCTAAAAAGGTCCTTTTATCGTTGTGCGCACACCCGATATTTGTCCGCTTCATTGCCGATTGTCATATTGGATTGTTTAATACGTCTTTCTGGAGGGAAGGTACGTCTTTTGATGGGTGACAGCACTACAGATTCTGAATAAAAAACTTGATGTGGACATATGCCCTATTCCGAATGGTTTCCAAGATAGAACACTTTTAATGTACGTTTCTATTTACTTTCTGTATTATTCGTTGTCATTGTTTACAACGTACCACAGTAATGTAGAGGAACTTGAACATTTTGATACAGGGCACTTGTGATCTATAAAGTCGGAAAACTACCTCAAACTGACCTACTATAAGGACCTAAGGTACAGCGCACACGCGTCACGATTTTCAATATTCCTGCGATCTCTCCGCACAAAGTGTTACTACTAGGCAAAAAAATAAATAGGACCTTTTTTGTAACAAATTTAATTTAGTGTAATTGTGTATTCAGACACGTTTGAGTTGGAGCGTGCGGTTTTCGAGTTACTAAAGAAAAACGTACAAAAATGATATTAAACGTGTTCTATCTCGGAAACCATTCGCGACAGGGCATATATGAAGATCTGTATTCAGAATCAGTAATACTATCGCGTCTCAAAGCATGTACCTTTCCTCCTGACTCACCCTACATTGTGTGTGTGTGTGTGTGTGTGTGTGTGTGTGTGTGTGTGTGTGTGTGTGATGGTGGGTGGGTGTGTGTGTGATGGTGTGTGTGTGTGTGTGTGTGATGGTGTGTGTGTGTGTGTGTGTGTGTGTGTGTGTGTGTGTGTGTGTGATGGTGTGTGTGGGTGTGTGTGTGTGTGTGTGTGTGTGTGTGTGTGTGTGTGTGTATGATGGTGGATGGGTGGCTCTTCGAAGTTGACAGAGGGTAGTCAACATAATGTATAATGTTGTAAAGGGGATGTAACACGATATGTTTCTTACAGTGACTACAACACGCAAACGTCGATTTAGTACGGAATGTGTTATCTAGAACACTCGTGCTTTTCGTAGCTCGTAACTTCTGAAAATTCTAAAAAAATGTCCATATATGTACGTATACAAACCTTAAAATTTGGTATGAACGATTTTTGAACGAGGATTAGACTGCCGAAATTGTGTAAGGCACAACGGACTTTTTAACTGATGCTACAGCACGAAACACGTTTTTCTACAAGACAGAATTTTTCACGAAACACGCACTTGTTTTTGTGTTGTGAATATGAAAAGTTTTAAATTTTGTGTGGAGTTTGGGTATCTACGTTGTCGACGTAAATTGATCCGATGTGCGTGGTTTTCACAGACGTAAAGGAAATTACGATAATTGTCTTTCATACGCAAATACTTCTAAATGCAAGTGAGAACCAAATGAAAACGAGACTGATGTAAAAATGTTAGTGAACTGAAACTTTCTGGCAGATTAAAACTGTGTGCCGCACAGAGACTCGAGCTTTGGGTACTGGCAGATTTGAAACTGTGAGGACGTGTCGTGAGTCGTGCTTGGGCAACTCAGATGGTTTTGGCCTCTGAAATAAAAAAGTGAGTGTAAGAATCAACAAACGAACTTGAACGGATGTCATACACTCCACTGCAGAGTGGAAATCTCATTCTGTTAGTGAAATATTTGTCATCTCAAAAGTAAAAGTGAAATGAAAACGAGACAAACAGAAAAAAATAATTATCTGTTTATTGCTGGAAAAGTAATCGCGAGAAGTGTTAATAGATTAATCGCACTGTGAGACAAGACGGTCAGAGCCTTCGTGGAAAAATGTTTGCGTTTGTCTGCGGAACTATCAGTGTACCCTGGCTTGCAGCTCCTCGTCCGAAACAAATCGACGGGCACGAATGTCTTTCCTTAGAGCTCCAAAATTGTAGGAATCGCATGTTTCAGGTCAGGACTTTTTGGAGAATTTGTAAAGGTTTTGTAGCGAAACTTCTGAAGGTTATTCGAAACAACCTTTGGGTCATGTGTGCGGGCCCACGTTTTTCTATTAAGACATTGAACGTCTTGTCCCACAGTGGGATGAATGATTAACACTTCTGGCGACTCCTTTTCAACCATTAAACAGTTTTTTTTCTGTTCGTCTCGTTTTTGTTTTACTGTCCCTTAAAGACGTCGCTTCCCACGCCCGGGTTCCCGGGTTCGATTCCCGGCGGGGTCAGGGATTTTCTCTGCCTCGTGATGGCTGGGTGTTGTGTGCTGTCCTTAGGTTAGTTAGGTTTAAGTAGTTCTAAGTTCTAGGGGACTGATGACCATAGATGTTAAGTCCCATAGTGCTCAGAGCCATTTGAACCAACCTTAAAGACGTATTTGAAACAACACCTTCAGGATAGACAGCCATGTTATTTAGCAAATTCGAGAGCGTTATAGGAACATAATGATAGTTTCTGTGAGTGATTATACAAGAGAGACCTCTGCCTCCACGTGAACCCTACAGAATAAAACACAGTAGTTCTTGCAAGGAATTGAAAGGGAGAGAAAGGAAAGTTAGATTTAACGTCTCGCCGCTGGCAGGGTAGTTACAAGACACACCAGGTAGATTGGACAGAACTGATCTTTTCAGAGCATGTTAAGAAAAACCAAAGGTTTCGATGAAATAGGGAGGGAACTGATTACGCAGGTATGACGTACCCTCGGCGAAAATTCAAACGTTTCGTTATTCAATGAAAATAAACCTGCAAGATCGCAAAAATTAAGTAAGGAGCATATTATTCGGACAACAACACTAAGAAGTGGTGTTCAGGTCAACGTCAGGATACCGAATCGACGTGTAGTTTTAAACCGTCGCTACTGCGTGATGACAACGATTTCTTCAGCGCTGAGTGGTAGTCGTCGGTGCATTTCCTGCTTTCGCTCATATATATGTTTATTTATTCACGATGTGATTGAAAGAGGAGTCTAGGATAATTGAGCCGACGAGCACTGGTAATACGGGACTTAAATAGCACAAAAATAAAATGACGACATTTGCTGTTGAATGCTAGAGAAAACTGCCTGGCCCACTTTCGTTTCATCGGTGGGATGGTCGTTTGTTGATTGTATGTTTTGCCTTCCGTGACCTAGGCTAAGCTCTCAACGTGATTTGTCTTGCAAGCCGGACTGTAATTTGCGTGATCTGTAGAGCGAGGTCTATTAGGCTAATGATAGCCAGCTTACTGCTAGGCCGATGCAGCGCACAGCCGCTTTATGCAAGATCTGCGGCATCGCCGTGGCTGGTGTTGCAACCGGAGACCGGCGCTCGAACGACCTGTTGTCGTAGGACGGCGAAAGTGATTTCGTGTTTCGTATTCATCTTTCCCCAAAGAAACTACATACTGGAACGAACGAAGTCCTTTCGGACATCCTGAAAAATCGTAATAGGAAGACGGTTGAAGTCTAGACTCCAGCTATCCCGCCAAACCCCATTTACGAAGTTTCCCAAAGGATTATTAAGTGTGGTAACTATGTATGTATTACAGTCCCCTACGCATTGCTCCGAAAGGGACCACAAAGATCAGGTTATCCTAAATACTGCTCACAGTTATAGTGCGACGGCTACAATGGCTCAAACAAACGTGCCACCTTTCTTACTGCGATTCTTTGTATAAGTTTAGTATTCCGTGTAAATTCTATTTGGTATGAATCCAACCCAGCTGATAGATATTACGAATATGAGGTAGGCCTCACCAGCGTTTTATAAGCAATCTTCTTTGTAGACATATTCCGCCACTCAACGTTCACCTCTGCACTAGAACTCTTTACAGTAGGATCAAACGCATCTATATTAGAGGTGCTGATTGACCTCGACGAAACGAGTCGCCGGGAGCAGATGTAAAACTTAAAGTTAGGGTGTGACACCTGTTTTCGATGCTGTTGGACGCATAAACAGTGATACTTTCCACATTTTATAAACTGTGCCGTAACTACGCATTTGCCCTTAACGTCTCCGACAACTGCAATACGCTTGCAGAATGTCTCGAATGAACCCACACTTCAGTATGAGTAGAAGTGTACTTCGCCGCCGAAGGACCAAACCTGTAGAGAAAAAAGGGTACACGTACTCCCAATATCCCTTTTCTTGTGTTAAGCGTAGTGCAAACGTCGGACTAAATTGATACGAACATTAACCAAGGCTCCTATTTAAAAAAGAACAGGTCAGTAATTTAGTGTTTGTGTCATTTAAGTACGTTCCGGTAGCCATGTCAAAAACTTACTGTTTTCATTAATCAAATATGGTAAAACAACACTTGTCCAGACTTAGCGCAAATCAAAAGAGAAAAAATAATACCTAAACAGTTCGCACAGAAACAGTCTCCACCATTTGAAAGATATCATTTCTGTGGCAATGTAGACGCCAATATCATTCAAATGTTTCTCCCGCCCTCCTAGCATTTGTTGTTTTTGTAACATTAACTGTTTTCTACGTTAATTCTGTGTCCAAAAGTTTGTAAGGATTTCATAAAACACTCTTTAGTCGTCAAGAAAAGAGAACTTTAAAAAAGATACAGAAGGTAACAAGCTAAAAAGAAGATAAAATCGAAAGTTTACACGCCTGTTTCCCTTTCTAGATTTGTGAGAGCCAAAATACTCAGTCTCGAGAGAGCAAGACGACGGAACGAAATAAGATGTAGTCGAATCCGCAAACAGCAGAGGAGAGAAAATATGAAAATTTGATTGCTAGTTCTAAACTAATTTCATGTTTACTCTGAGGATATCTTTAGCATATCTTGAGGTGAATAACAAATAACTAAAAAAAATTTGAATGACAATAATCTCCCACAATGGCCATCGTAACTAGGATTAGAAGATCCTTTCACTATGTGTTTTCACTGTCTATAGCAGTCAGTTTCAAGTGTATGACAAGTGTATGATGTCCAATAGTACACTGGCGATACAATGTAGATATGCAGCTGAGTGACCCAACGTCCTCCCAGTTCCTCGGATACGACAGCTGGTGAGACGGACTAATGTTAGTAAAAATTCAGTTTCTGATAATTAGAAACTTCATCGTATAGTAATTTGCTGTTCCCGACATGATATTTCACAAAGATAGCCTTTGTCACTAAGGACTGTATGTTTGCAAAATGTTTGATGTCAGGCTGCACTATACACTGGTGTCTAAAAGTAAAGCAACATATGGAAATTACTCAAGGTTGCACGTATTTTGTCACAAAACGGTTTAAACAGATGATAGTACAGCAGAAACAATTTCTAGAATCATAAACTAAATGACTGAAACATGCATAGTGGTAGACAAAAAATGTTTTTCGTTTTTCCCTACTTGACGGATTTGCACATACATTCCGATAACTGGTTAATGAGCTCAGTATGGGGTGTGACTACCTATGGCATCAATACAGGTATGAGAACGGCGGGGTATGTTGTGAATGATGTGATTAATCTCATGTTGAGACAGTAACACCCATACTTCCAGCAGAGCTCCTCACAAGTTTTGGAGAGTGGTTGGTGGATGCTGACGTGCTCCAACCCGTTTCCCTAAAGCATCCCAGACATACTCTATGGGATTAAAATTGGGAGAACGAGCAGGCCACGCCATGCGTGCAGTATCTTCAGTCTCCAAGGGAACAGCAACCACCTGTGCTCTATGACGTCGAGTATTATCGTCCATCCCATGGCACCTAACAACAACGGCACATGACGTTCCAAGATCTCGGCACCATACCTGACAGCAGTTAAACATTGCCGATTCACCCATGCAATTTCAAGGAGAGACGTTCGAATGGTCAACATATTCCCTGCACACACCATTAGGAATCCGCCTCAATACTGGTTTCTTTCCATAATGTTTGGTTCTCGAAATCGTTTCCTACGATCCCTCCATATGAGAATCCGTCGATAATCACTCTCCGGACGAAATCGGGATTCATCTGCGAAAAGAACATTGCCCCGCCCCCCTCCCGTTCGACCGTCCAGATGACACGTTTTCTGTGAAAACACATCATCGGTAGACGTACGAAAAGCCTCCGACAATAAAGGCTACTCTGCCGAAGCCTTCTTTATACTGTTTGCCTCGAATTCAACGCTTCCAGTGACTGCTGCGAGATGAGATATCAGGTCCCTTTAATCCCACAAACCAACCTATTGCCATACAGTAAGAAGGGGGTACGAGCCTGCCTTGACAGCCGACACGAGCTGTGTGCCTCCTTTCTTGTGGAATGACTGGAAGTGATCGGCTGGCGGATCTCCTTTATCTAAAAGGCGCTGCTTAAGCATGGTTGTTTAGACTTTTGAGCGGGCTTATTGACATCTCTGAACAGTCAAAGGGACTGTGTCTGTGATACAATATCCAAAGTCATCGTCTGTCTTCAGGAGTTCTGGGAACCGCGGTGATGCAAAACCTTTTTTGTTGTGTGCACTACCTCAGCGTCGATATATACGACAAAAAAATTCTAAGTAATTGCAGCATGATAACATTTCTACAGTCCCCGTTACTAATCTCGTAAGTGTCGCAGTATCAAATACTAAGAGAGAAGAAAAACATCCACTGCGAAAAATCGACAGTCTCTTTTGATGTTACAACTACACACACAACAGAATGACACAGACACCTGAGGCAGTCTCAGATAGAACCTGATGAAGATAACAAACCACGTTCTTAAATTATCGTGTACCAACTACGCTGATATTTGGGGGAATATCAGACATCTCAGATGCCAAAACATCGCCGGAAAGTCTGAAGAATTACAGGAACTCTATTAATCACTGTCCATAGAATCTGACTGTTCTTTTCTTTTGCGGGCACCACTCGGTCATGTGGCTGGCCTAAGTCACAATCCGTCGCTTCGTGATTAACATCTTCGCCCTCTTCTTCCACCTCTTCTTCCATCAAGTAATATTTACATCTTCATAATCGTTTGGACAGAGGTGCACTACTTTACTTGTGGTCGTCAATTTATACAGTGGCCCATAAGCATATTGTTGACATCTGCCACGACTTGTCCCATTATTCCTCATCATTGAGTATCCCTGTCTGCGATTAGAGGAGCCATAATTATCTCGTCTTTCTTCGTGGTGGTTATCTTACTTTCTGTCGCTTCCTCTATTGGTGTTTTCTCTCGTGTCCCATTATTTCTTCTTTTGTTTGAATGTTTGTCGTTCCTGTCCTATATGTCTGTTATTTTGCCAGTCAAATTGGGACATTTTAATTCCCTTCGTGATGAATGTAATTTATTCATCAATTTTGATGCTAATGAACATAAGAACTGACACAATCAACATTTTGCTTATTACTTATTGGTGACCTATTCACACATCGTTTAGCACGGAGAGAAAATAAAGACCAAAGTCTCGCTCGAGCAGTATTATACAGAACGACCTGCCTGGTACAGTAAGCGGAGGACTAACATGGTTAGTTGCATAACCGAGTTACAACACAGGTCCACACCTTTACACTGCGTACCCAAAGTCTAGCTGCACGTACTCGACCAGTTAATCTTACCTCATCGTACCTCTTATTTCGTTGTTAATACACTGCACTCCCATTTGTGAAAACTGATCACCTTTGGATTAATACAACAACACTCTGGGAGAGGTCAGTGCTCCATTAACTAAAGAAAAAGCCAATATCGTAAAATTACTATATATTGTTGACGCCCTTTTTCCTCTAATTTGGCTGGTGTACGTTAATTACAACGATCGAGCAAAGCTGCAAATAACGATCATCAGAATTGATGGAGTTTACACGAACGAAATTAATTCCCATTCGCAAGACACTTAGGCCTTTACCGAAATAGCTATCACCATATAAAATTACCGTAACGCCGCTAATCTGAAAGTGTCTGCCATTCTCTGTCTCTGTCAAGCGGGACTTGGAAACGAAACGCCAGTGTAGTTGTGGATCTGCTGGCATACAATATTCTCCGAGACACAAAACAATCTACCCCAGTCGCACAATTGTGACCAGAAGGCTATCAGCGGCGATCTCTCAACAACGCAGAGGCAGTATACAACTGGATAACCAACATAGTCCAACTTTACCACAGTAGGTTGAGTGATGGCGTATGACCCTACCTTCACGATGAAGACTGGAAATATTGTTCCCATCAAAATATTCTGTCACAGCACCAATTGAAAGCACATAAATTGAACAAATACAAAACTTAGTATGCAACTGAGTTTGGACTGCCGTTTGACGCAAGTCCTACCACACTCAACACCCAGTGCGTTCTCCCCAATACGGTGCCAATATTTTCAACATCTCAGATTCAAATAAAATAACAGATAAGTATAATTCGACCTTACATAATGGTTGGTCCACTAAATAAAATAAAATTTCTAGTGTATAAAATTTTACTGGTGACCTTTTGTACCTGCCATGCCTTCTGCCTCTGCCATGGCTCAACCTTAATCGGTTCCAGTCTGTAGCCAGCATTCATAGTGTTTAACGTGGATTGGCAACCACGAAGCAATCCTTTGATCTTCATTTGACGTTATTAAAGGTGAAGAGCGTGTGTTCATGTCTATTGAAATGTTTTCTGAAGTAGAAATCGAACACAGAACTTGTCATGATTTGGCAACGTTGTGAGATGCTACAGTTCACGCAAGATGTGTTGCCTTCGATTTTAGCTGTTCTGCTGTAATTGTACGTAGTCCATTGGTGATACATCACACACTGTAAATAAAGCTACACAATATTGAGCACACTCCTTCCAGCATTTTTTTTAAACAGTGTCAGTCTGATAGAAGCTCAGAGATAATTTACCTTCTTCTAGTCTGCCAGTAATAGCACTTTCATGATGCGCGCTGGAATAGCATGGCTCTGATGCTGCCCACCATTTACCTCCTTCTTCTGCAGAAAACTGTGTATGAAAGAAACGTAACACATCTCTCATAATAAGACAGTTGGTCAAAATTATCACTTTTGTTGTCAACAATGAATCACAGTCTGAAAGAAACAGTAACTTTTACAAATATAATACTAGAACCAGAGGGACTTATAGTAAAGGGAGTGACTTATTCAGAACACCTGCCCCGCGATATCAGGAATTTAATACATAATAGAACTAATATGAAACACAAATAAAAACATATCAGCTTGATAACTCTTTCTACTTCAGAGAAGAAATTATGAGTTGTAGTAATATGGTGTGAGTGTGTGTGTGTGTGTGTGTGTGTGTGTGTGTGTGAGAGAGAGAGAGAGAGAGAGAGAGGGAGAGAGAGAGAGAGAGAGGCAGAGCGTCTGAACATTGCGAGAGGTCATAATTACGGCCATTGAACTTGCAAATAACCACACTAAACCAAACAAATCGAAACTTAACTGTTTGTCAGCGATCAAGGCCTGTAACGACTACTACGCACAGGTTTATAGTTAAGAATTTAAAAAATTATCAAATTAAACGGCGTTTTTTTATTATTTCTCGTAATACTAATCTAAGCTACAACTTAAAATATTTCATTGCATTCCATATAACTGCCTGTAGGGGCTGTTGGTATTCCATCAAGAATGTTGAGGCCATCATGGCATGTTCTGCTCTCTTTTTTGCAGTATTTCGTAATTCCTTCTGCATGAATCTCGCCATATGTTTCACCAGGTTTAAAACATACGGATTCGACATCGATTTTATGTGTTCAAAGTATATCTATGTCTAGGTCTTCCGCCTTCTTTTCTTATTTTCCACGACTCCATTCTTCTTTTTCGTTTCTGCTCATCCTCCTCTTCATTTCTTTCTTGTGGATCTTGCTTCTTACTTATTTTACCTTTCTTTACTTTTCTTGTATCCACATATACCTTCTTCTCTACCTCAATTTAGATTCCTCCATTTCCTTCTCCTTCTGTTCTTTCCTGTATCTTCTTTTCTCTCTTTCGTACAGCTCGCTGTGTCCGAGCGAAGTTCGAAGACCACTATGATGATTTTACCGTACTCCACTGGCCACCAAACTCCGTGGATTTAAACCCAGTCGCGTATCTATAGGACCTCGTCAGCCGAGCTTTACACGCCATGGTTCTCTAATCGAGAAACATAACGCAGCGGGCGACGGCACCGAAGTCAGCCTGGCTTCACATCCGAGTCGGTACCTTCCAGAACCTCACTGGCTCTCTTCCTGTACATCAGCGCTGCAAAGAGTGATTATTCAGGCTTTTGATATGTGATTGTACGATGTATAATCGGAGCAGAGAGGAATGAGGCATCATTCTAGCAACCATACAGACAGCAAACAGCGAAAACCACTGACGTAAGTGACTGGCATAGGGCAAATTACTACGGCACATCGCCCAGGAACGAAGATTTGGGAATGGGGCAAGCTGGCCGGGTGTTGGTGTATTGCTGTCGTCAGCTTCTATGGCGAGTGGTTGAGAGACGGACGATAAGTTGTCGAGCGACGACGTCTCTGTACAAAACGTGAAGTTCGGAGTCTTGACCCCTCTGGGAAACAGGTTAGACAGTGATGTACGGCAGATCTGACGACAGAGTGCAAGTACAAGTGTTTCGGAGCACAACATGCGGTATGCGTTGTTGCACATGGGGCTTCGCAGCGGACGAACCCTAGGCTTCGCAGCAGGCGAACCCTACTTGTTACCTTATTGACCAGACGACGACGTCAATTTCTGTTACAGTAGGCTCGGAATAACGGAGCTTACAGTGAATGTGGATGTAAACATTTCACCTCGTAGGGTAAACCACGTTTCTTGTAACACCACGTCAATAGTCGTAGCCGTATGCGCCGTTCCAGGCGAACGACTCGCTGCAGCAAGCACTGCTTCATATTACTAGGGCTATTCGGAAAGTAAGTTCCGATTGATGGCGAAATGGAAACTACTTTGAAAATGAGAAATATTTTATCTGCAACAGTTAGCTACAGCTTCCAGCCACTGCTCTACATAGTCATCACACCGACTTAGGCATTTGTCGTAGCGTTGTATCAATTTTCTAATACTCTTGTCGTAGAAGGCAGCTGCCTGTATTTCCCGCCAATTCTCTACGCTCATCTATAGCTCGTTGTCTGTGCGAAAATATTGTCTTCATAGCCAGTAGTTAATGTGAACAGAGATGAAACACAGTGGGAGCCAGTTACGGGCTGTAGTGCTGGTGATGAAACACTTCCAATCGAAAACGCTGCAGGAGCATTTTCGTTGCCCCTGCAGATTGCGACCGAGAATAGTCACACAGTAGGAACCGTATGACAGTTCTGTAATGTGGGCTGCAAAACATCAGGCAAAATTTCTCACCAGGACTTCATACTTGGAGGGAGACACTATTTTCTACGCATCTTTATATGCTCACCATGCGCTCAGAACTGAAAAGAGCAAAGTGATGTAACCGACGAGCATACTAGAGACACTGTCGAACACATATGTGCAAAGCTTTATTAGATTTTCACAGTGGTTTCCATTTCTTGATCGATCGGAACTTACTTTCTCGATATCCCTCCTATATACCAAATCTGCCGTTTATCACTTCCCTGGCTCGTTAATGCCAGAGGCCAATAAATTAAAAGCCGGTCGTGTAGTATTACGCTAAAAGGGACGTGTACCTGAACTTTCGTGGGTTCTGTGATAATAATGAAGGTACCATGAAAGCTATAGTCTGAGCGAGTATTATTGCTCGGGGTCTTTACTCGACAAACATGGAACGTTCCACCATTATAACTGTCCATATCACAATGGCACAATCGTGTTAAATTGGTTTTCAGGACCATCATAGTCAACTGGCGATGATACCTCGACCACCAACTTCGTCTCATGTGAACATGGTGGAGCACTTCAGGGACGCTATACGATGTCAACTCCGCGACCCGTGCTCAGAGATCTGGTACCACACACTGCTGCAGCGTACCAAGGACTCGTGTCACACCAATCTGCTGCGTTACTCCATTTCAAAAGTTGACCAGCGCGTAAATAAGCAGGTGATCATCATGTTCTGAATACCAATTTCAAAAGAGGAGAGGTACACTGCTAAAAAATTGGTAAAGAGCAAAGACATTCTTGGATGGGAATAATCACAGGCTGCGATAGATGGCACGAATCACAGTGAATTCGTTATAAAATGGAATGGTGTATTTATGACGTAATGGTACAGATTTTGCCACATGGGAAAGCATGATAAGAGACATAAAATACGTTCAAGTTTGAGGTAGATTAGGTCCAAAGAAAAAGGTGGATATCGGACTCTCAGTAAGGAATATGCACTCGTCGGGCACTAATGCTCTGGTTACACATGTTCTTCACGTTGACTAACAAACTACTGAAAAATCGTTGGAGGATATTTTCCCATTCGTATCTCAAGGCTGTATTCAGTTCTTGCGCTGTCGGGAGAGTGGACGTTCGTTTAGAAACACGTCTGCCACGAGCATCCAGTTTCCGAGGCTTGATCTGCAGCGTTTATGCCTATGGAAGGTGCAGGATTCAGTTTGTGCGACACATCAGCGGTCTTTTGTGGACGGGCGTTTCCGTCTATAACCAGAAAGTCGCGACCCAGAATAGCCAGAGTAGCCTTCCTGGAATATCGCCGTTCTCTAATGGTAGGTCGTGAAAAGGTGTTCAGGCATAGTGGATAACGCCTGTCCATACCGTAACGCCTAGGCATACCGATGACGCTCATGAATCTTATGAGTTGCGTAAAGTGTTCTCATCTCTCTTCACATTAACGGGTGGCCAGAATCACACAGCACAGTTAAGCGAGATTCGTCGGAGAACATAGCTTTCACCAACCAACGCCGGCAGATGTGGCCGAGCTGTTTTTGGCGCTTCAGTCTGGAACCGCGCGACCGCTACGGTCGCAGGTTCGAATACTGGCTCGGGCATGGATGTGTGTGTTGCCCGTAGGTTGGTTAGGTTCAATTAGTTCTAAGTTCTAAGTGACTGATGACCTCTGATGTTAAGTCCCATAGTGCTCAGAGCCATTTGAACCGTTTGGAGTCTGCAGGGAATTGTTTGAATTTTTCCTTAGGATCGATATGCACAGCACGGGATCCAGCCGCGTGCCACAAATGGTTATGACAGCCGTGACGTCAGGCGGCGGCACGCTACCGTGTCCGGCCGGCGGTGGCGGCGGCGGAGGCGGCGGCGTGTCGCGGCCGCCGCGGCGCCTCTTCCCAGGACCCCTGTGCGCGGGTCACGGCGAACCGGCCGCGCCGGGCCCCGCTCCCGCTGGGCTGGCAGACGCTACCTGCCGGCACCTCCCGCCGCCCTCTGCCCGCTGCTCACAGCTCGCTACCGGACCTCTCATTTCTGGGACACTGTGCCTCTTTACGGGGCGTCAGGCGTGCTACTGAACTGCTATGACTCCCTTCACAGCGGGGATGTCCGATGTTGGCAAATCATCGATGCTGATTTCCATTTCTTCAAATGGTTCAAATGGCTCTGAGCACTATGGGACTTAACTTCTGAGGTCATCAGTCTCCTAGAACTTAGAACTACTTAAACGTAACTAACCGAAGGACATCACACACATCGATGCGTGAGGCAGGATTTGAACCTGCGGCCGTAGCGGTCGCGCGGCTCCAGGCTGTAGCGCCACTCCAGCCGGCCTCTATTTCTTCATCTGCGTCTAAACATCGACAGCCGTCAATAATTGACCCCAGAATTCGACGTCTGTATAAAATACGTCAAATGATAAATATATAAACGTGAGAAGCCACATTAAAATACACTATGTGATCAAATGTACCCGGACACCCTCAAAAACATATTAGGGTCATTGCGCTGACACCTACTGTCAGGTACTCCAATCAGCGACCTCAGTAGTCATTAGACATCGTGAGAGCGCAGAATGGGGCGCTCTGTGGAGCTCACAGACTTCGAACGTGGTCAGGTGATCGGGTGTCACTTGTGTAAGAGAGATTTCCACACTCCTGAACATCCTTAGGTCCACTGCTTCCGATGTGATAGTGAAGTCGAAACGTGAAGGGACACGTATAGCACAAAAGCGTACAGATCGACCTGGTCTGTTCACTGACACAGACCGCCGACAGTTGAAGAGGCTCGTAATGTGTAACAGCCAGACATCTACCCAGACCATTACACAGGAATTCCAAACTGCATCAGCATCCACTGCAAGTACTATGACAGTTAGGCGGGACGTACGAAAACTTGGATTTCATGGTCGAGCGGCTGCTCGTAAGCCTCGCTTGGTGTAAGGAGCGTAAACATTAAACGATTGAACACTGGAAAAACGTTGTGTGGCCATGCGACGGCAGGGTGTGGGTATGGCGAATGCCCAGTGAACGTCATCTGCCAGCGAATGTTGTACCAACAGTAAATTTCGGAGGTGGTGGTGTTATGGTGTGGTTGTTTTTTTCATGGAGGGTCTTCCACCCCTGCTGTTTTGCATGGCACTATAACACCTCAAGCCTATATTGATGTTTTAAGCACCTTCTTGCTTCCCACTGTTGAACAGCAATTCGGTTTGGCGATTATATCTTTCAACACGATAGAGAACCTGGTCATAATGCACGGCCTGTGGCTGAGATGTTACACGACAATAACATCCCTGAACTGGCCTACACAGGGTCCTGATCTGAATCCTACAGAACGCCTTTGGGATATTTTGGAACGCCGACTTCATGCCAGACCTCACCGAGCGACATCGTTACCTCTCCCCAGTGCAACACTCTATGAAGAATGGGCTGCCATTCCGCAAGAAACCTTCGAGCACCTGACCGAATGTATGCCTGCGATAGTGGAAGCTGTCATCAAGGCTAAAGGCGGGCCAACCCCATTTTGAATTCCAGCATTACCGATGGAGGACACCACGAACTTGTAAGTCATTTTCAGACCGGTATGCGGAAACTTTTGATCACATAGTGTACATCTGATATGACATTTATTAATCAATTCGGCACGCAGTGGAAAAATGTCCCTATCGGAACAAAAGAACGTCGAAGATTCTGTCGTATAAAATAGTATTTTGGTATCGATACCAACTATGCCACTGAATAGTTTCTGAAGTTGGCACTACGAGAGACACAGACGGCAGCGCCCTCTAGGGGGTGCTGTCGCGGTCTGCAAGCTCCGCGACTGCTTCAGCCCATTTCATCAGGTGCAGCCAGCCAGGACACTCCGATTCAGCTTCGCACCACCTTGCAAGTTATGTATTCTTATTGCTTGAGTTAAGGGGATTTAAATTCGTACAGCAGTACCGACGTGTTTTACCTTTTCCTGATCCAACCCACGCGCCACCTTCCCGGGTGGATACAAAAAGTATGACTGAAAACTGGGCTACCAGCTGCCTCATTCTGCCTTCCTCAGCAACTTTAAAAATTTTCCCAAACAATTTGGCATGCGAACGTATTCGCATTCTTTTTAACATGCAGTTCACCTCTCACTGCCACAAGCTCGACTAACTGAAACTCGCTGACAGCCACTAACCCATACGTGTAATTCGGTCATGCCCATCCACTGCCGCATGTCCATTCCCAGTCACTTACTCATTGGGTCCAACTCCTTGTCATTAACTCTTTCTGTCTCACTGTTGCAATCTATCTCACAGCCACAGTCTCCTTCGTCCAGTAATACTACTAACGTCTCCTCTTGCGGCCGGCCAGTGTGGCCGTGGTGTTCTAGACGTTTCAGTCTGGAACTTCGTGACCGTTACGGTCGCAGGTTCGAATCCTGCCTCGGGCATGGATGTGTGTGATGTCCCTAGGTTGGTTAGGTTTAAGTAGTTCTAAGTTCCAGGTGACTGATGACCTCAGAAGTTAAGTCCCATAGTGCTCAGAGCCACTTGAACCACTGGCACTGTCACCTTCACTCTTTTCTCGGTACTGATCTGTTACTGCCCTACTACATTTCATTGCCACTGTCCCACTCTCTTTCTCTCATACTATCATTGTCTCCCTCCCCACTTTCTGTACCACAAACACTGTCTATTATCGTCCATTATGTGTTACTTTTACGTCTCTTTCCCCCTTGTCACTCTCACTTTGACTCTCAGCAAGCGCGAAAACGTTGCATCCAAAAATTTTGGGGGAAATATTTAAAAGTGCTGAGGAAGGTAGAACGAGGCAGCTGGTACCCCACTTTCTAGTCAGAGTCTTTTAAGCAGTAGCACATTCGCCTTTTTCGTGCTCCGATAGGGGCTTGTTCCCTTCTTTTCCCTGCAACAGGAGGGCATGTTACACATGTGAAAAGAATTTTATAGGCCAGTGAAAATTTTGATAGTTTACTTGTGCCAAATTTTACGGATCAGATCGGATTTTATGTTTATGAAACTTCTGGATATGCTTCAGTACCACAACACGAGAATCCAAGAAACTTACTGATGTTAATGGAGACTCTTTAAAGCAACGTTCTCCGTGCTATGTCACTTAATAAAGTACGTTTTCGCCTCACACCGGATTTTACGAGCAGAAATAGAGTAACTTTGATCCTTTGTACCTCAGAAACGGATAAACATAAGAAGAAAAACGTCAAGGTTGCACGAGGTCGGGATATTAGGAATACATCGTACACTTGCTCTACATAGATGACTTGGAATCCGCGACTCGGGTTTGGTACAAAAAAATGGCGGAAAAAAACGTTTTTAGGTTTATTATAGAACCGCCCATGAAGTAATGGTGCCTCCATAAACCCCTGAGGCCCACGTAGATCATGTGAAAGGGTGAATAGAACCAACCTATTTCCTCCATTTGGCTAAGCACGACGAAGTGTGTAACATCGACGCTGTGACCCTTTTCTGTAGGATAGTTAACGTTAAAGCGATCATTCTTTTGGATACTACGGTCCCCAGCCCAAGGGCCATGCAAAACGCTTGAGCGTACCTTTATGTCACAAGTACAACCCGAGGTCTGAATCCCAGAAGAGTCCCGTTTCTATGCGCTGCGTTTTGGAACATATCTGTCGCATGCGTGACGATTGGAACATATTACACTGAAGCGCCAGAGAAACTGATGTAGGCATGCGTGTTCAAATGCAGAGATGTGTAAACAGACAGAATACAGCGCTGGCAACGACTATATTATATTAGACAAGCGTCTGGCGCAATTGTCAGATCGGTTACTGCCGCCACAATGGCAGGTTGTCAAGATTTAAGAGAATTTGAACGAGGTATTAAAGTCGGCTCACGAGTGATGGGACACAGCGTCTCCGAGGCAGCGATGAAGTGGGAATTTTCCTGTATGACTAATTCACGAGTGTACAGTGAATATCAGGAATTCGGAAATCGCTGCGGCCGGAAATAGATCCTGCAAGAACGGGACCAATGATGGCTGAAGAGAATCGTTCAACGTGACCGAAGTGCAAACCTTCCACAGATTGCTGCTGATTTTAATGCTCGGCCATCGACGAGTGCTAGCTTCCGAACCATTCAACGAAACATCACCGATAGTGGCTTTCGTAGCTGAAGGCCCACTCGTGTAACCTTGATGACTGCACAATACAAAGCTTTTCGCCTCGCCTGGGCCTGACAACACCGATAATGGACTTTTGATAAATAGAAACATGTTGGTCTCTTTTCAAATTGTAACGAGCGGATGAAAGTGTACTAGCATGGAAACAACTTCATGGATCCTTGGACCCTGCATGTCTGCAGGGGATCGTTCAAGCTGTTCAGAAGAGATCTCCACCCCGTTGTACTCTTAATGATTTATGGGCAGTCCTGCAGGATTCGTGGTGCATATTCCCTACTTCAGACCTTAGTTGAGTCCATGTCATGTTGCGGCACTTCTGCGCGCTCGTGGTGACCTACACGATATTAGGCAGGTGTACCAGTATCCTGGGCTCTTTGGTGCAGGTAATATCCGACAGGTAGCTTCCAGCAATGATCAGATATAGAGTGATTATTACTGCTAACTCCACATTTAACGTAGCGTAGAATTCTCCTACATCTTTGTTCTGCTTTTCGTAACAATGTGTTAAAAACATAAAGAAGAAGTATCAATAACATCGTTCGTCGCAAATACGACATTCTTGCACTGCGGTATCGATCATAATTAGCTTTAATATCAAAGTGAAAGAGAAAATGAAAGGAAGTTCAAAGGTTCATTATTTGGGGTAGTTATGGTTTAAATGAGCAAACTAGAAAATTATTCGAGAACTGGTAGAATGCAAACGACTGAAAAACCGTAATTGGTTTCCTTTACGTAAGACTTACATTTACGTGGATCAAATGTAAGCTCTTTTTTAAATTAAAAAAGCATTCCGAATAATACAGGCACACTGCAGGGGTCACCAAGAAAGCATGACTTGAATGAACAATAAAAGGCACTATCTACACCTAGCTAAACAATAGTAAACGTTTCTGCTGGAGTGCGTTCAAAATTATTGCTCTCCTCTCCCTATCCCGCCCCCCATCTTCCTCTCGTCATTCCCTTCTACACGTGGCCACCATTGGCAAGTTCACAACAAGATTCGTTTAAATGATAAATAACAAAAAAATTATTTACTGTGCTAAAAAGTAGCCTATTTATTTTGTTAACGTCTAAGGTTGATATTTTGTCTTTAACTTCAATGTTAAGATGATTGAAAGACGTCATTATCGACACTGAAATATCGACTTCTAAACTCCAAACCTTAATATTCTGAAAATACACTCCTGGAAATGGAAAAAAGAACACATTGACACCGATGTGTCAGTCCCACCATACTTGCTCCGGACACTGCGAGAGGGCTGTACAAGTAATGATCACACGCACGGCACAGCGGACACACCAGGAACCGCGGTGTTGGCCGTCGAATGGCGCTAGCTGCGCAGCATTTGTGCACCGCCGCCGTCAGTGTCAGCCAGTTTGCCGTGGCATACGGAGCTCCATCGCAGTCTTTAACACTGGTAGCATGCCGCGACAGCGTGGACGTGAACCGTATGTGCATTTGACGGACTTTGAGCGAGGGCGTATAGTGGGCATGCGGGAGGCCGGGTGGACGTACCGCCGAATTGCTCAACACGTGGGGCGTGAGGTCTGCACAGTACATCGATGTTGTCGCCAGTGGTCGGCGGAAGGTGCACGTGCCCGTCGACCTGGGACCGGACCGCAGCGACGCACGGATGCACGCCAGGACCGTAGGATCCTACGCAGTGCCGTAGGGGACCGCACCGCCACTTCCCAGCAAATTAGGGACACTGTTGCTCCTGGGGTATCGGCGATGACCATTCGCAACCGTCTCCATGAAGCTGGACTACGGTCCCGCACACCGTTAGGCCGTCTTCCGCTCACGCCCCAACATCGTGCAGCCCGCCTCCAGTGGTGTCGCGACAGGCGTGAATGGAGGGACGAATGGAGACGTGTCGTCTTGAGCGATGAGAGTCGCTTCTGCCTTGGTGCCAATGATGGTCGTATGCGTGTTTGGCGCCGTGCAGGTGAGCGCCACAATCAGGACTGCATACAACCGAGGCACACAGGGCCAACACCCGGCATCATGGTGTGGGGAGCGATCTCCTACACTGGCCGTACACCTCTGGTGATCGTCGAGGGGACACTGAATAGTGCACGGTACATCCAAACCGTCATCGAACCTATCGTTCTACCATTCCTAGACCGGCAAGGGAACTTGCTGTTCCAACAGGACATTGCACGTCCGCATGTATCCCGTGCCACCCAACGTGCTCTAGAAGGTGTAAGTCAACTACCCTGGCCAGCAAGATCTCCGGATCTGTCCCCCATTGAGCATGTTTGGGACTGGATGAAGCGTAGTCTCACGCGATCTGCATGTCCAGCACGAACGCTGGTCCAACTGAGGCGCCAGGTGGAAATGGCATGGCAAGCCGTTCCACAGGACTACATCCAGCATCTCTACGATCGTCTCTATGGGAGAATAGCAGCCTGCATTGCTGCGAAAGGTGGATATACACTGTACTAGTGCCGACATTGTGCGTGCTCTGTTGCCTGTGTCTATGTGCCTGTAGTTCTGTCAGTGTGATCATGTGATGTATCTGATCCCAGGAATGTGTCAATAAAGTTTCCCCTTCCTGGGACAATGAATTCACGGTGTTCTTATTTCAATTTCCAGGAGTGTATAATTACTGGTCATTAAAATTGCTACACCACGAAGATGAAGTGCTACAGACGCAAAATTTAACCGATAGGAAGAAGATACTGTGATATGCAAATGATTAGCTTTTCAGAGTATTCACGCAAGGCTGGTGCCGGTGGCGACACCTACAATGTGCTGACATGAGGAAAGTTTCCAACAGATTTCTCATACACAAACAGCAGTTGACCGGCGTTGCCTGGTGAAACGTTGTTGTGATGCCTCGTGTAAGGAGGAGAAATGTGTATTATTTGATGTGTATCATTTGATACTTTGATAAAGGCCGGATTGTAGCCTATCGCCATTGCGGTTTATCGTATCACGACATTGCTGCTCGCGTTGGTCGAGATCCAATGACTGTTAGCAGAATATGGAATCGGAGGGTTCAGGAGGGTAATACGCAACGCCGTGCCGTATCCCAACGGCCTCATATCACTAGCAGTCGAGATGACCGGCATCTTACCCGCATGCCTGTAACGGATCGTGCGGCCACGTCTCGATCCCTGAGTCAACAGATGGGGACGTTTGCAAGACAACAGTCATTTACACGAACTGTTCGACGACGTTTGCAGCAGCATGGACTATCAGCTCGGAGACTATGGCTGCGGTTACCCTTGACGTTGCAAACACAGGCAAGAGCGCCTGCGATGGTGTACTCAACGACTAACATGGGTGCACGAATGGCAAAACGTCATCTTTTCGGATCCAGGTTCTGTTTACAGCATCACGATGGTCGCATCCGTATTTGGCGACATCGCGGTGAACGCACATTGGAAGCGTGTATTTGTCATCGCCATACTGGTATGGGGTGCCATTGGTTACTCGTCTCGGTCACCTCTTGTTCGCATTGACGGCACTTTGAACAGTCGACGTTACATTTCAGATGTGTTACGACCCGTGGCTCTACCCTTCATTCGATCCCTGCGAAACCCTACAATTCAGCAGGATAATGCACGACCGCGTGTTGCAGGTCCTGTACGTGCCTTTCAGGATACAGAAAATGTTCGACAGCTGCCCTGGCCAGCACATTCTCCAGATCTCTCACCAAATGAAAACGTCTGGTCAATGGTGGCTGAGCAAGTGGCTCGTTACAATACGCCATTCACTACTCTTGATGAACTGTGGTATCGTGTTGAAGCTGCATGGGCAGCTGTACCTATACACGCCATCCAAGTTCTGTTTGACTCAATGCCCAAGCGTATCAAGGCAGTTATTACGGCCAGAGATGGTTGTTCTGGGTGCTGACTTCTCAGGATCTATGCACCCAAATTGCGTCAAAATGTAATCACACGTCAGTTCTAGTATAATATATTTGTCCAATGAATATCCGTTTATCATCTGCATTTCTTCTTGGTGTAGCAATTTTAATGGCCAGTAGTGTAGATGATCACTGAAGACCCCTACTTGGCTCCTGTTTATATATCCACTGTATTTACCTCTTGTGGCTCAGCTTCACTGTATTCATATACCTTAGTGGCACCCCATAGCACTACGTGACTACGCGTGGTATTATGTGTGTCATCGAGATGGCTCTAGCATCATGAATGATACTGCATCTTGCGGCGGACGAATATATCACCTTGACTTCGACTGGATGAAAGACAACGCAGGAAGTTCTCGGGATCACTTAGCGACAGACTTACCCAATGAGCAGCTCCTAGAAACATAACGTACTCATAGTACTGTATTCCTGCGTCTGTGTCAAAAGAAAACTGAGATGTTCTGCGAAAGAGAAATAGGAAAAAATGGGTTCAAACTACAAGAGAGATGATCACATAGGAATTTTTCTATTAGACATCTTTTTTCCATTACTTTATAACTGTCATCTAATCTTACAACTATATTAACCGAGCATGGATAATTAGTCCTATAATCGTGAGTTCAGGCTAGTTCAGAGCGATACCTGACGATGACCAAATGAATGTGTCACCAAATTAACAGTCATAAAGAGGTACTAAGGAAGAGTATGCTAGAAAAAGGATGGAGCTGGCGAATCGACGAACCAGTTTTAGTAAGGCAGTACATGAACGGTTTTCGTAAGTTTTATGATGTGTTACACTTTGGTTATGTATTACTTGTCTAATATGCAAAACACCGTTTTTTTCTCAGTACCCAAACATTTTTCTGCACCATTGTGCCATCATCAGTGGGTTTCCATTTTATTTATTCTTTGCAGAAACCCACTGATGATGTCACAATTGTGTTGAAACATGTTTGGGTACCGAGAAAAAACGGTGTTTTCCATAACTGGCGGACCTCACATCCTACAAGTTTAACAGCAAACACAGTCAACACAAGGAATTGCAAATCCAAATGATGAATGCCATTTTAAAAAACTGAAGCATTCTGAGAAGTATTGTTATGAATATAATTGACCATATAATTTAACCACATGACTGTATTTCACTATATCTGGTTTTGCTCACCATGTATCTTATATAAAGATTAAAGTTAAACATGTAACGTTGCAAATGTTATAATGGAGCATGTTGAAGAAAAAGGGAAATGGAAGTCCTCTACTTACCTGTCATAAGCAAGCTTGATTTAGTTATTTCATTGTGGATGATCAGTGACAGTCCAAGTAAACCAATTTCAGCTGCCAATGCGAAAAAGTTTAGTTAGATTACGACGGAGTTCAGACCTTATAATGTTACTTAAAAACGGTCTTGATTGCAAATATTTTTATTCATATGACCGGTTTCGGTTCATTCAGAACCATCTTCAGATCTGATATTTCAGTTACAGGAGTAACCCGTCCAAATCCAGCAGTTTTCACATGTTACTTCACATCGTAGTACGGGCACGGGCGAAGGTCTGAATAGCAATCTTAAGAACCAGTTAAACTACTTCTGCCTGCAATTACAGTTATTAAAATATTTTTAAAGAACAATCGTCAAGATCTCACTGTTAGAATAAAATTGTGTAATTAAAATTTTAAGACACGTAACACTCACGGCTGAAGGCCTTAATGACAACAAATTCAACTATTTCTCGGCTCAAGGTCCCAATATTAATACTTTAAAAAGTTTTTCACGATTGAAGGCCTGACTAGCTATTAAGAACCAGTTAATCGTCTTCAAACTTGAAATTACAATTCTTAAAATTAAAAAAAAAATCGTCAAATCTGACCAAACCAAGGCGAAGGGGAGGGGGGTGGGGGGTTAAGGGGCGGCCGTTGCTGCAAGGATCGACCTGGGAAAGTCCCTCAAAACTTCGTAAGCGATGAGACAGGCAGCCAAGCGTTGCATTTACTTCACGAGATGGTAGCTCAGACTAGTGGCAGTTTAAACGCGTGACCAACAATCATTTGCCGAATCTACTTAATCTTCCATGACCAATGCAACGATGGAATAACATACCCAAGCCGGAACCGGCCTTCAGCACTACGTCTTCAGACTACATTGTTTAGAGCATCCGGAAGGAGAAAGGAACCTATACTATCAGAGTATGAAAAAAAGAAAACACACAACCCGGCCCACAAATCAAGGAAGCTGTCGAACTACACGCCTTACCGGACAGAAGCGGCAAGGCGAGGAAACGTGGACTGCCGTAACATACACTAAGCTCCATGGCAGGTAACTGGGGCGTTAGAGGCCACTAGGCAGGAAAAATACCGCTGGTTGACATTCACAAACAATAACATATAGAATGCAACAATTAATAATAAGAAGTGGAGGAAGGCTATTTAGTTTCGCCTTCCCCAAACGCTCCACTCGCTGCTCTTAGTCTTGGCGACACTGCGAGCAGCAACACGCAAGCAAATGGCGAAATCCCACAATGGTGGAGGTTTCACTTCTTGAATTAAGGCCCACTCAACTTAAACTTCCTTGGTCCAGTTGCCAACGAGGTTGTACGTCTCGCGACCACAGCCCTTCCATCTGGCAGTGCATGCACGCCGCCAGTGATTCAGGCGTGTTTACACGCACACGGACGTGGCTGCTCGTCCGTCCCCAACCGGACTGTCGACTCACACCATCCGGAAACACCACAACGTCGCCCCAAAGATAGTACCACCTTTACTAGATATCGATAACCGCCGCTGCTGCCACTAGCGGACAGACGACGCCTGCAAACGGAGTGGCGCCAATGAACACAAGAAGAAGACGACACGTCCGCAGCTCGTGGTCGTGCGGTAGCGTTCTCGCTTCCCGCGCCCGGGTTCCCGGGTTCGATTCCCGGCGGGATCAGGGATTTTCTCTGCCTCGTGATGACTGGATGTTGTGTGATGTCCTTAGGTTAGTTAGGTTTAAGTAGTTCTAAGTTCTAAGGGACTGATGACCATAGCTGTTAAGTCCCATAGTGCTAAGAGACATTTGAACCATTTGAAGAAGACGACAACCGTAACTATAACAACTAAACGATGCTAACATAACAACGGCAACAACGCGAGCCACAGCACGGCACAACCAAGTACTTTGTCCTGAATGGCGAGCGTTTATCAGAGACAAGGGCATCGTCAGTTGTGGCCCAGGTACGTACGATAGGGCCGCTCTTGGTTTCTGTTTATGTAAACGATGTGATGTGCACGGTAAGTAGCAACCTGCGTCTGTTTGTTGCTCATGACACTGTAGTCTACAGTCGTTTTAGAACAGCTGCAGGAGCATACAGAATGGACTGGACAGAATTTCTGTCTTGTGTGGTGAATGACAGCTTACTCTAAATGTGGGGAAATTTAAGTTGTAGATCAATAGGAAAAACAAACACGTAATGTTCACATGCAGTATTAATGGTGTGCTGCTTGCACAATCAAGCCAATCAAATGTCTAGGCATAGACCTCCAACGCAACATAAAATGAAACAAAAATGCAAGGTCGGTTATAGTGAAGGTGAATTGTCTTCTTCGGTTTATTGGGAGAGTTCTAAGAAAGTGTACCTCATATGTATAAAGAAGGTAGCACGAAGAACACTAATGCGACCCATTATTGTGTGCGACTCATCGTTGACTACCACTCGAGTGCTTGCCATCCCCACAACGTCGGATTAAAGGAAGACGTCGAACCAATTCAGGTTAGTGCTGTCATATTTCTTACCGGTAGTACCAACACGCGAATGTTACAGAAATTCTTGTAGAACTCAAATATGAAAGCCTGGAGGGAAGACGACGTTCTTTTGGCGAAACACTGCTGAGAAGCTTTAGAGAATCGGCATTTGCAGCAGGCTACGGAGCTATTCTAGTACCACCAGCACACGTCCCTTGTAAGGACCGCGAGAAGTGTTCGTCAGAGACAAGGGTATCGTCAGGACTGCACCAGGGAGGTATGATATGACCGCTCTTATTCTCTACACACAAAAATTATCTGGCGGACAGGGTGAGCAGCAATTTATGTCTCTTTCCTGGTGAAGCTGTGGTGTGCGGGAAGGTGTCATCATGTAGTGCCTGCAGTGAGATACAAGGTGACTTGTTGGTGTGATAAATGGCACCTTGTCCTAAATTTAGAAAAACGTAAGTTAATACAGATGAGTAGGAAAATCAATCCAGTAATGTTCGAATGCAGCGTTAGTACCGTGCAGCTTGAGACGGACTCGTATATTAAATGTATAGGCGTAACGTTGCAAAACAACGTCAAGTTGAATGTTCACGTTTGGTAGGTAGTAGGGAAGGCGAGTGCTCTATTTATTAGAAGACTTTTGGGAAAGGATAGCTCATCTATAAAGAGGGCATATAGAACGCTAACGCACCGTAGGTTCGATCAGTACGTGAGTATTACGTAAATGCTTCGTGAACCGAAATGGGAGTCCCTGGAGTGAAGACTACTCTTTACGCGAGGCTCAGTCGTGGTACCGACATCTGAGGCCGACTGGACATCGATTCTACTGCTGCCAACGTACATTTCGCGTAAGTGTCACGAAGACAACGTAAGATAAATTAGGGCTCCAACGAAGGCTTATACATAGTCATTTTATTTGCGAGTGGAATACGAAAGTTAAAGACTACTAATGGTTCGTGGTGACCTCCGCCGTGCGCCGGAGCATGTATGTAGATGTAGATGATTACGAGAAAAATCACGGCTCGTGCGAAAGCATACAGACAATCGTTTATCGCTCGCTCCATTTATGAGTGCAACAGGTAAGGGATTGACCAGTAGAGATACTAAGTGCCCTCTCCTATGCACCTTAACGTGGCTTGCTATGTATACAGATGTAGAAGTAGATGTGGAAGAAAGATTGTTCGTGCCCTTCTGGGTAAGCCGGGTTTCCTAATTTTGATCATGCCCATGATGTGAGATACATGTTGGAGCACGTCTTACGTTTCTTGACTAATTTTGAACTTGGACACCTGGCATTTGGTAAGACCCCCAGCGACACGCGTCTGTGTTGTACAATCTTCTACTGCAGTTCGTTGATCCTGTGACCGTGACTAAACAAACCCTTGATGAACTGTGCAGTTCTTTTAATAATCCATCGTGTTAAAGGTGTCAGATAAATTTGAGATTTTTGTCCTCCCCATGTCTAGATTTATATGATAATTCTACATAATGGGTCCCGAGAGAAACTTTTGGAATCTAGAAAGTTGTGACTGGTTCCACTGCCTGATCGCGTACGCAAACGAAACCGGATTCCTTTCATCTACTCATTACATTACATTTATTTGTGTTTAGCATTAGATATCAATATTTGCACTAAGTACTCGTCATCTGAGGGTCTCTCTTCATTTCGTAACAAATTTCTAAGGCAATCACCTATATGAATACATGTGCTTCGTCTGCGTACCGCCATATGGTGCTACACCTTTTAACTGCGAGGTCACATAAAAACAGATGTTTCAAAAAGATAGCTCGTTCGTTATCCAATGTACGGGAACCGATACTCCTACAGTTCAGACCTCACGACAAAGACACCAGCACGTTCAAAACACTGTTTATGTGAGGGGAAAGCTACAGGTCACCACGTAGAGCCTATGCAACAGAGTTATGCTCAGAGTTCACAGAAGCCTACTCAAAGTGTCAGTCGTGAATTGGTCATTTGTCTTGTGCCTGTCAGCCGTGTTTTGTGGCGACGTTTCTCTTTAAAACCTACTGAATTCAATGCCATGCGATCAGTGAAGGCACAGTGAACGTTTGTTAAACTTAAAAGGAAATTGACGATGTGTTAGAAGACAATCACATTGACTTTAGGAAAGGTAATGGCACGACAGAGACAATTATGACGTTGCGGTTAATAACGGAAGTAAGACTAAAGAAAAATCAAGACACGTTCAGAGGCTCTGCTGTCCTAGAAAAAGCGTTCGGCAACGTAAAGTGGCGCAAGATGATCCATTCGCTGATGACTTTTGCTACCCCGAGTGAAAGTGGAGAATAATTACATGATCTGCTTAATCAAATGGACAGTCTAATGAGTACAGAACATGGATTGAGAGTAAATCGAAGGAAGACGAAAGTAATGAGAAGTATCAGGAATGAGAACAGCGAGAAACCTAACGTCAGGATTGATGGTCACGAAGCAGATGAAGTTAAGGAATTGTGTTAGGTACGTAGCAAAATAACCAATGACGGACGGAGCAAGGAGGACATCAAAAGCAACTAACACTGACAAAAAGGACATTCCTGGCCAAGGGAAGTCTAGTAGCATCAAGCATAGGCCATAATTTGAGGAAGAAATTTCTAAAAATATACATCTTTACAACAGCATTGTATGGAAGTGGAACACTGACTGTGGGAAAACCGGAACAGGAGAGAGTCGAAGCAGTCGAGATGTGGTGCTGCAGACAAATGTTGAAAATTAGGTGGGCTGATTAGGTAAGAAATGAGGAAGTTTTGCAGAGAATGGGTGAGGAAAGGAATATGTGGAAAACACTGACAAGGAGAAGGGACAGGATTATGGGACATCCATTAAGACATCAGAACTGACTTCCATGGTACTAGAGGAAGCTGTAGAGGGCGAAAACTGTAGAGGAAGACAGAGATTGGAATACATCCAGCAGATAATTGAGTACGTAGGTGGCAAGTACTACTCTGAGATGGCACAGAAGGGAAACTCGTCGCAGGCCGCATCAAAGAAGTCAGAAGAATAAAAAGAAAAAGAAAGAAAGGATTGGGGAAAGTACCCAAAGGTCGTTTTCCCACGTATGTAGAAAATAAACTCTTGTAAAGTTAGATGGTTCTTTTGAAAATAAAAACATTATATTCCTATCCGTAAGTTAAAATTAAATCCAAGCTTCTATCTACATTCTTTCGGAACACACATGAGAGGGTCACTGAGAAAGTAAAGTTCAAATGGTTCAAATGGCTCTGAGCACTATGGGACTTAACATCTGAGGTCATCAGTCCCATAGACTTAGAACTACTTAAACCTAAGGATATCACACACATCCATGCCCGAAGAAGGACTCGAACCTGCGATCGTAGCAGCAGCGCGGTTCTAGACTGAAGCGGCTAGAACCGCTCGGCCACAGCGGCCGGAGGAAAGCAAAGAACGAATCGTTTTGACACCTGACCGCGTCCCACCAGCACCACTGCCGACTGACAATTGACCTTAGTGTTCATCCGCTTCAGTTTGGCAACAGCTGCTATCCAATATGGTTGATTACCGCTTAGCTGTGAAACCTTAAAATGTGTGATAAAATTGATGGCCCCGCCAAGTGTGAGGTACGCCGCATTACCCGCTTTTTAAACACGCAAAATTTACATCCATCGACTTTTATAGACAGGTAACTGAGGTTTACTGTAATGTGATGGGCGAAACGTCAGTTCGGCAGTGATGTATCGTATTTAATGATGAATGGAAGAATGTTCACGTGGTGACTGACAGATTCAGAGCAAAGATTGAAACAAAAATCCAAGAAGACAGGAATTTCACAATTGGTGGAGTACAGCGCCCTGAAGTCAGACGCTTCAGCGACTTCGTCGCGCCATTAAAAGCATGCGGCGCGTAATGCTAACCGATGAAGCCATCCTCCATCACAATTAGGCACGTCTGCGTGCAACGGGAGTGACGCACGACTTGCTTCAGCGGTTCCGTGACAAATATTCCGACTTCCGCCATACAGTCAGGACTTAGCCACAAGGGACTATCACTTATTCCCCAAACTGAAAGGTTTTTTTGAGTGTACAACGCTACGGGATTGATGATGAACTTGAAGAAGCCGTTAATCAGTGGTTCAACAACTTCGCGGCAACTGAGTATGCAGAAAGCATAGAAAAGTTGGTGAAACGTACGACAAATGCCTAAATTTGAAGGGTAACTTCGTAGAAAAGTAGCTTGGCAATCAAATTATATGTAAAATTTTTCTAGAAAAGTAATTCTTTACTTTCCAAACGATCCTCGTAGTTGTTCGAAATCTAATGATCCTTTTTGTAACAGACTGTATATCGTGAACAGCGGCGTCCGTACCTCTCTGGTGAAAGCCAGACGTTTCCTTCGTTGGTGCATTGTCTCTACATTACGAACGACATCTGAGTTCTTGACAGAGCACTGAAAGACCTAAGTCGAGACAAACCCCCAGGAGTGGATAACACTCCATTAGAATTACTGATAGGCTTGGGAGAGCCAGCCATGTGAAAACTCCATAATCTGGTGAGCAAGATGTATGAGATAGGCGGAATACCATCAGACTTCCAATCCCAAGGAAAGCAAGTTTCGACAGATGTGAAAATTACCGGACTATCAGTTTAATAACTCACGGCTGCAAAATACTAACACGAGTTCCTTACAGACGAATGGGAAAACTCGTAGATGCCAATCTTTGGGAAGATCAGTTTCGATTCGGTGGAAATGTTGGAACACGTGAGGCAGTTCTGACCCTACAACTTATCTTATAAGATAAATCTTATAAGATAAGGCAAAACTACGTTTCTAACATTTGTAGACTTAGAGAAAGAGAATGTAAGATTAATATCAACAACAACAACAAAGCGGGGATAATGGAAAGTAGTTGAATTAAATCAGTTGATGCTGAGGAAATTACACTAGGAAATGAGAGATTTAAAGTAAAAGACGAGTTTTCCTATTTGGGGAGCAAAATAACTGACGATGGGCGAGGTAGAAAGGATATAAAATGTAGACTGGCAATGGCAAGAAAAGCGTTTCTGCAGAAGAGAAATTTGTTAACAACGAGTGTAAATTTAAGTGTCAGGAAGCCTTTTCTGGAAGTATTTGTATGGAGTGTGACCATGTATGGAAGTGAAACGTGGACGATTAATGATTTAGATAGGAGGAGAACAGAAGCTTCCGAAATGTGGTGCTACACAAGATTGCTGAAGATTAGATGGGTAGATCACATGACTAATGAGGAGGTACTGAAAAGAATCGGGAAGAAGGGGAATTTGTAACAGAGCTTGACAAGAAGAAGGGATCGGTTAGCAGGACACGTTCTGAACATCAAGGGATCACCAATTTAGTATTGGAGGGAAGCGTGGAGGAAAAATTTGGTTATGGGAGACCAAGGGATTAAATCACTAAGCAGACTGAGAAGGATGTAGGTTGCAGTAGGTACTGGGAGATGAAGAAGCTTGCACAGGATAGAGTAGCATTGAGAGCTGCATCAAACCAGTCTCTGGACTGAAGACCACAACAGCAACAACAACATGAGTTCTTACATGTAGTAAACGTAATACCGTCCACGTTTACATCGGTACTACTGTCACTTCCCGCTTTTCCTGTTCCAGCTGCGAAGGTTCGCGGGAAGAACGATTGCCGGTAAGGCTCCGTGTGGACTCGAATCTCTCTGATTTATTCTTCATAGTCTTTACACGAGATATTCTTACGACGAGGCAAAATATTTGTTCTTTCTCGTTGGAAGTTACGCTTTCGGAACCTTAACAGTAAACTAGGCCGTGACGCAGAACGCCTCTCTTGCAGCGTTCCCGGGTTCGATTACCGGCGGGGTCAGGGATTTTCACCTGCCTCGAGATGACTGTGTATTTGTGTTGTCTTCATCATTTCATCGTCATTCATGAAAGTGGCGAGATTGGACTGAGCAAAGATTGGAATTTGTACGGGCGCTGATAAACGTGCCGTTGAGCGCCCCACAAACCAAACATCATCATTATCATGTTGCAGCGTCTGCCTCTTGATCGTCGCCGTGACTCATTTGCGCTTGCTAAATGTCCATGTAACGAAACGCGCTGCTCTTCTTTGCATCTGCTCTATTTCCGCTATGAATCATACCTGGTACGGATCCCAAACTGACGAGCAATACTGAAGTATTGATCGAACGTCTGTTTTGAACTACTTCCCTTGTTGAAGGACTATATCTCCATAGGATTCTTCCAATGAAACTCATTCTGGCATGTGCTTTTCCTGCGATCAGGTTTATGAGGCCGTTCCTTTACATATCGCTCTGTACATACACGCCTAGACATTTTTTGGAAGTAACTGCTTCCAGTGATTATTCTGCAATCGTGTAATCGTACAATAATGGGTCTTTGTGTCTTTGTATACGGAACGCGCTACTTTGGTTTATGTTGAAGTTCAACTTCACTCCCTGAATCAAACGTCAACCCTCTGCAGGTCTTCCTGAATTTCGCTACAGTTTTCCCCTAGTACAGCAACATCATCCGCGAAATGCCTCATGGAATTTCCGATGTTGTCCGTTATGTAATTTACCCACATTGTGAAAAGCAATGGATCTGTAACACCTCCTTGTGATACGCCCGAAATTACTTTTACGTCTGTAGACTTCTCTCCGTTGAGAATGACATACTGTTCTGTGTTTGCTAGAAACTCTTCTATCCGTACGCTGCTATTTTGGTCATTAGGATGCAGTGCGAGACTGTATCGAATATCGAATGGCTTACGGAAGTCAAAGAACTCGGCAGTTACCTGGACCCCGGTATCTACTACGCTCATCTCTGTTTATTGATTTAATACATGCAGAACGGACTTCAGTGTTACAGGACCCTCTTTGGCTCTGGGCAATGACATTGATACCAGGAATCATATACGTAGGTACTATATTTATTTTTTATTTATTTATTTATTTATTTAACCTGGCAAGAATAGGGCCATCAGGCCCTCTCTTACATCTAACCAGGCATTCTACTTATTTTACAGTCATATGTTTCAGTAGGCATGTTAAACTACATCTAATACAAAAAGTGAGATAAACAATTAGAAAGGTACACCTCGAAAAATGCATTATTGAAGAGAAAGATTTAAGATAGGAGTGCTGGCAGCAGGGAGTATGAGGGAGACTCATGGTGAAGGGAGGAGAAGAATAGAGAGACATGATGAAACATAATTAAGGAAAATATAAAGGAAAAGGAGACTGCGTGGCTAATAGAGATAGATGAAGAGGAAGGCATCTCAGCAGCAAGATACGAGACGCTAGCTTTGCTATTTGACAGATGAGAGGATTGGCCTTGCACATTAATTTTGTGGAGAATTTTATGCGGATGATAGTAGGAAATGCTTCAACTTCTTCTTAAAAGCCACAGGAGATTGAATTTTCCTCAAGGTAAGGGGCAGTTTGTTCCAGAGGCGGACAGCGGCAACTGAGAAGGAGTTTGCAAAAGTTTTTGTTTTGTGAGTGGGCACAGTTAGGATACCAGATAAGAGTGACCTCGTGTTTCGATTATGATGGCATGACAGGTTTTTAATCTCTGAAGCTAGGTACTGGGGTGAAACTTCCTGGCAGATTAAAACTGTGTGCCCGACCGAGACTCGAACTCGGGACCTTTGCCTTTCGCGGGCAAGTGCTCTACCATCTGAGCTACCGAAGCACGACTCACGCCCGGTACTCACAGCTTTACTTCTGCCAGTATCCGTCTCCTACCTTCCAAACTTTACAGAAGCTCTCCTGCGAAACTTGCAGAACTAGCACTCCTGAAAGAAAGGATATTGCGGAGACATGGCTTAGCCACAGCCTGGGGGATGTTTCCAGAATGAGATTTTCACTCTGCAGCGGAGTGTGCGCTGATATGAAACTTCCTGGCAGATTAAAACTGTGTGCCCGACCGAGACTCGAACTCGGGACCTTTGCCTTTCGCGGGCAAGTGCTCTACCATCTGAGCTACCGAAGCACGACTCACGCCCGGTACTCACAGCTTTACTTCTGCCAGTATCCGTCTCCTACCTTCCAAACTTTACAGAAGCTCTCCTGCGAAACTTGCAGAACTAGCACTCCTGAAAGAAAGGATATTGCGGAGACATGGCTTAGCCACAGCCTGGGGGATGTTTCCAGAATGAGATTTTCACTCTGCAGCGGAGTGTGCGCTGATATGAAACTTCCTGGCAGATTAAAACTGTGTGCCCGACCGAGACTCGAACTCGGGACCTTTGCCTTTCGCGGGCAAGTGCTCTACCATCTGAGCTACCGAAGCACGACTCACGCCCGGTACTCACAGCTTTACTTCTGCCAGTATCCGTCTCCTACCTTCCAAACTTTACAGAAGCTCTCCTGCGAAACTTGCAGAACTAGCACTCCTGAAAGAAAGGATATTGCGGAGACATGGCTTAGCCACAGCCTGGGGGATGTTTCCAGAATGAGATTTTCACTCTGCAGCGGAGTGTGCGCTGATATGAAACTTCCTGGCAGATTAAAACTGTGTGCCCTACCGAGACTCGAACTCGGGACCTTTGCCTTTCGCGGGCAAGTGCTCTACCATCTGAGCTACCGAAGCACGACTCACGCCCGGTACTCACAGCTTTACTTCTGCCAGTATCCGTCTCCTACCTTCCAAACTTTACAGAAGCTCTCCTGCGAAACTTGCAGAACTAGCACTCCTGAAAGAAAGAATATTGCGGAGACATGGCTTAGCCACAGCCTGGGGGATGTTTCCAGAATGAGATTTTCACTCTGCAGCGGAGTGTGCGCTGATATGAAACTTCCTGGCAGATTAAAACTGTGTGCCCGACCGAGACTCGAACTCGGGACCTTTGCCTTTCGCGGGCAAGTGCTCTACCATCTGAGCTACCGAAGCACGACTCACGCCCGGTACTCACAGCTTTACTTCTGCCAGTATCCGTCTCCTACCTTCCAAACTTTACAGAAGCTCTCCTGCGAAACTTGCAGAACTAGCACTCCTGAAGTGCTAGCACTCCTGAAATGCTAGTTCTGCAAGTTTCGCAGGAGAGCTTCTGTAAAATTTGGAAGGTAGGAGCCGGATACTGGCAGAAGTAAAGCTGTGAGTACCGGGCGTGAGTCGTGCTTCGGTAGCTCAGATGGTAGAGCACTTGCCCGCGAAAGGCAAAGGTCCCGAGTTCGAGTCTCGGTCGGGCACACAGTTTTAATCTGCCAGGAAGTTTCATATCAGCGCACACTCCGCTGCAGAGTGAAAATCTCATTCTGGAAACATCCCCCAGGCTGTGGCTAAGCCATGTCTCCGCAATATCCTTTCTTTCAGGAGTGCTAGTTCTGCAAGTTTCGCAGGAGAGCTTCTGTAAAGTTTGGAAGGTAGGAGACGGATACTGGCAGAAGTAAAGCTGTGAGTACTGGGCGTGAGTCGTGCTTCGGTAGCTCAGATGGTAGAGCACTTGCCCGCGAAAGGCAAAGGTCCCGAGTTCGAGTCTCGGTCGGGCACACAGTTTTAATCTGCCAGGAAGTTTCATATCAGCGCACACTCCGCTGCAGAGTGAAAATCTCATTCTGGAAACATCCCCCAGGCTGTGGCTAAGCCATGTCTCCGCAATATCCTTTCTTTCAGGAGTGCTAGTTCTGCAAGTTTCGCAGGAGAGCTTCTGTAAAGTTTGGAAGGTAGGAGACGGATACTGGCAGAAGTAAAGCTGTGAGTACCGGGCGTGAGTCGTGCTTCGGTAGCTCAGATGGTAGAGCACTTGCCCGCGAAAGGCAAAGGTCCCGAGTTCGAGTCTCGGTCGGGCACACAGTTTTAATCTGCCAGGAAGTTTCATATCAGCGCACACTCCGCTGCAGAGTGAAAATCTCATTCTGGAAACATCCCCCAGGCTGTGGCTAAGCCATGTCTCCGCAATATCCTTTCTTTCAGGAGTGCTAGTTCTGCAAGTTTCGCAGGAGAGCTTCTGTAAAGTTTGGAAGGTAGGAGACGGATACTGGCAGAAGTAAAGCTGTGAGTACTGGGCGTGAGTCGTGCTTCGGTAGCTCAGATGGTAGAGCACTTGCCCGCGAAAGGCAAAGGTCCCGAGTTCGAGTCTCGGTCGGGCACACAGTTTTAATCTGCCAGGAAGTTTCATATCAGCGCACACTCCGCTGCAGAGTGAAAATCTCATTCTGGAAACATCCCCCAGGCTGTGGCTAAGCCATGTCTCCGCAATATCCTTTCTTTCAGGAGTGCTAGTTCTGCAAGTTTCGCAGGAGAGCTTCTGTAAAGTTTGGAAGGTAGGAGACGGATACTGGCAGAAGTAAAGCTGTGAGTACCGGGCGTGAGTCGTGCTTCGGTAGCTCAGATGGTAGAGCACTTGCCCACGAAAGGCAAAGGTCCCGAGTTCGAGTCTCGGTCGGGCACACAGTTTTAATCTGCCAGGAAGTTTCATATCAGCGCACACTCCGCTGCAGAGTGAAAATCTCATTCTGGAAACATCCCCCAGGCTGTGGCTAAGCCATGTCTCCGCAATATCCTTTCTTTCAGGAGTGCTAGTTCTGCAAGTTTCGCAGGAGAGCTTCTGTAAAGTTTGGAAGGTAGGAGACGGATACTGGCAGAAGTAAAGCTGTGAGTACCGGGCGTGAGTCGTGCTTCGGTAGCTCAGATGGTAGAGCACTTGCCCGCGAAAGGCAAAGGTCCCGAGTTCGAGTCTCGGTCGGGCACACAGTTTTAATCTGCCAGGAAGTTTCATATCAGCGCACACTCCGCTGCAGAGTGAAAATCTCATTCTGGAAACATCCCCCAGGCTGTGGCTAAGCCATGTCTCCGCAATATCCTTTCTTTCAGGAGTGCTAGTTCTGCAAGTTTCGCAGGAGAGCTTCTGTAAAGTTTGGAAGGTAGGAGACGGATACTGGCAGAAGTAAAGCTGTGAGTACCGGGCGTGAGTCGTGCTTCGGTAGCTCAGATGGTAGAGCACTTGCCCGCGAAAGGCAAAGGTCCCGAGTTCGAGTCTCGGTCGGGCACACAGTTTTAATCTGCCAGGAAGTTTCATATCAGCGCACACTCCGCAGCAGAGTGAAAATCTCATTCTGGAAACATCCCCCAGGCTGTGGCTAAGCCATATCTCCGCAATATCCTTTCTTTCAGGAGTGCTAGTTCTGCAAGTTTCGCAGGAGAGCTTCTGTAAAGTTTGGAAGGTAGGAGACGGATACTGGCAGAAGTAAAGCTGTGAGTACCGGGCGTGAGTCGTGCTTCGGTAGCTCAGATGGTAGAGCACTTGCCCGCGAAAGGCAAAGGTCCCGAGTTCGAGTCTCGGTCGGGCACACAGTTTTAATCTGCTAGGAAGTTTCATATCAGCGCACACTCCGCTGCAGAGTGAAAATCTCATTCTAGGTACTGGGGTGCTTGCGCGATGAGGAGTCGGTGAAGTAGACATAGAGTGTGGTAGTCACGCAGTTTGTCTGGCCGCAGCCACCCTAGCTCGGAGTATGAAGCAGTAACATGATCATATCGGCGAATGTTGCAGGTGTAACGCACACAGGCATTCATGGTTAGCTCTAACCGTCTTTTGTTGTCACTACTCATGCCTTGTTGAATCACATCACAATAGTGGAGGTTCGGTAGAACGAGTGCTTGCACGAGCTGGCGTTTCAAGTCCTATGGGAATATGTTCCGAAACTTTTTGAGAGCATAGAGACAAGCAGACGTCTTTCGGCACACTGCGACTGTATTCTCCGCCCTGTTGAGATGCTCGTCGAAAGTTACACCCAAGTTCTTCACTGTTTTCTGATATGGTATTGGAGTACCTTCGAGCAGAATAGGAGGTAGCCGTTGGCGGAAATCTGAACTTATTAATTTCTGATGGGCTATTAAGATTACTTGCGTCTTTTTTGCATTTAATTTAAGCCCCAGATTTTTCGCCCATGTCACTACTGAAGACAGATCATCATTCATCAGAGCGACTGCAGTGTTTACGTCTTCAAGTCTGACGCTTAGGTAGAGCTGGAGGTCGTCGGCATAGAAATGATGTTTACAGGAGGACAAAACCGACGAAATATCGTTGACATATAAAGAAAACAAAAGTGGTCCTAAGACTGATCCTTGTGGCACTCCCAAAGAAACATGTTTCCAGGAAGATTTTTCATTTGCGCAGACAACACATTGCTGTCTGTCTTTTAAGTAGCTCTCAAACCATCTCATTGCACTATCAGAGAAATTAAGCTGTTGCATTTTTCTGAGTAATATGTCAAAGTTAACAGTGTCAAAAGCTTTGCTGAAGTCCAGTAGCGTCAATATTGTTGCCTTTCGATTGTCGATGGCATATTTCAGGTCATCAGTTACTTTAATTAGAGCAGTGTTTGTGCTGTGATGTTTACGGAAACCGGATTGAAATTTGTCATATAGACTGAATTCATGCAAGTGTTCAGTGATTTGGTCATGAACAATATATTCCAGTGCTTTGGAAACAGCAGGCAGTATGCTAATTGGTCGGTAATCACTAGGCAGTTGCGGGTTTTCGACCTTAGGGATGGGTCGAATTATGCTTCTTTTCCATGCAGTGGGGTATATTCCGTTCACGAGGGAAAAATTAAATATGTCAGTTAAGACAGGTACTAAGATATCGGCAACATTCTTAATCATGGCTATACCGATACTGTCGTTGCCTATTGCATCAGAAGAGATTCTCATTATTGCTTTTCTTGCCGTATTTGTTGTTACATGTTTTAGATGGAAGGTATCGTTGTTAGTTATCCTGTTTGGAGATTCTTGTGGACGGTAATTATCAGCCGTGCTGGTATTCAGAGGTGCAGAGAAGAATTCATTTAATTCGTTAGCTGACACATGAAAAGTAGTTTCCGATTTTGCCTTTCCGACCCACAAGCTACGGAGATTCTTCCATAGAGTCGTGGGTGTCAGATCGCTGCATACAAGGGAGCGAGCGTGCCTGATTTTGGCATTGCGAATGCATTGTTTCACTCTGTTCCGTAGCTTTCTATATTCTTCAAAACGTTCGGGTTTCGGATCTGCCTTGAAACGCCTGTGGGCAGCATCCCTATTAGTCATCATTTGACGTAATTCAGCTGTCAGCCATGGAGCAGGAGATTTTCTTACACGGACTGTGCGCACAGGTGCATGTTTGTCATAGAGGGCAGTGAGTTTATCACCAAGTTCATTAATTTTGCCGTCGATTGTAGGTTCTCTGATTATTTGATGCCATGAGATTTCTGAGCAATCGGCTGTTAGAGCGTCAAGGTCAATACGTTTCATGTTCCTACAAGTTACGTAACGCGATTTGATCCTTGGGGGCTGCACAGAGTAGGCCAGGAATATTACATCATGTGCTGAGAGGCCAGGGGCCGATGATTGACCAACATCTCTTACTTTGTCAGTCTGTTTCGTTGCTATCACGTCTATAAGAGTATGACTGTGCGCCGTATGGTGTGTAGGTTGCAATGGAAGAATGTTCATGCTATTGCAACTAAACAATCTTCTTAGGTTTATTGCGGAGGGAGTGTCTCTTAGCAGGTCTATGTTCAAGTCATCCATTACGATGACATGTTCGTATTGACACTGAAGTGAATGTAATTCCGACTGGAAGGAACTCATTGAGCTTATTTTTGGCGGCTTGTACACGACGCCAGTCAAGAATTTCCGACTTTGTATATTTATTTCAATGAACATGAATTCAGCCTCTTTTTCTTCAGCAGGATTTGACGTACATAAGACTTTCGCTTTGAGATCTGTTCGTATATATGCGCCGACCCCGCCACCTCGCTTTTTTCATCTGTCTGCCCTAAGAAATGTGTACCCTGGGAGATGAATAGATGCAGAGGATATGTGTGGTTTCAACCACGTTTCGGATAAGAGGATTACGTGGTAGTTTAGTTGGTGGAAGAGGAGGCTAAGTTCTTCGTAATGCGCAGGTAAAGACTGAATGTTGCAGTGAACTGCTAAAACCTCGGACGCGTTCCGCTGAGCAGCCTGGAGTAGGGTGGCAGACTGGTTTGTCCCTTTGTTAGGCACAACCTGCCGCGAGGGGCACTGACCGGTGTTTCCGCCAAGTGACATATTACAGGGGTGTCCGAGATTTTGCGCGCCCTGTTTGTGACTCCGCGAGAGCCGAAAGAAAAGCGACTGCAAGAGATTTCCTGAGGTTGCGGGAGTATAGAAAATGGATTAGTGGTATTCGGTGCAGGGAGAATATGACCAAAATGGTGACAGCTGTGTGTCACTGAGTATCCTATGTCGTAAGAGGAAAAATGTAATTAGAGTATTTGAAACAGCTTAGGGTGGAAATAAGGGAAAGAGGAGTGATTTAAGAGGCCGATGCTGCCAGCAGAGAGAAGTAAGCTTAATATTTAATAGAGTATCGTAGGAAGCTAGAATTAAATTGAAATTTGCTAAAGTGATACTGATAGTGATTTTTGTTATGAACATAAACATCCGCGTTCACTAAACTGAAACTTCTAATCTCCTACGGAGTGTACGGTGGAAATCTCAACCCTATGTTGTGAGCTAAAACTTGCTTATACATATGAAAAAACATTTGTTGTGCACTGAAATACATCGCCAAATACGAGAAAGCACTTTAAAATGTAATGCAAGTTGAGGTGAACAGTGACAGCAAGCGTAAACTTACGCCAAAGCCCTACAGGAGGGGAATAATAATTCAGTACTAATGCCATGCTGAACATTAAACATCAATTGTGACCTGTGTGCTCCTAGTTTCCCTATCTGAATGCTTAACGAATAGCACCAAAATGTATTCTGTGAACTCCGAAAACGTGCCTTAATATCAGTCACTCAATGTTGTTTAAACATCCTACAAGTCTCCGCTATATTAGTAGGAGAAAGTTGTCCGTCTCCGCAGTCTATAGACCTTGGGAGGAAACTCCATCAGCGTCATATTTATCTAACGATCTGAAAATCACTTACGAAAGAAGATTTCAGAGGAAACACACTGGTACACGTGGTGTGAAAGAGTCTGAAAAACTTACAAGCGTTGTGCAGGGTATTTTGTGCTGAGGAAGAGTTATTAAGGAGAAAATTCGATTTGTTGCGCTATTTCCGAGTTAATTAGCAATGAAGTTAACCAATCAAGTCGTTATATGGGGAAATTCTCCAGCACCACCTCCATCCCCCCTCCCCTCCCCCTCCCCCCCCCCCCCCCCCCCCAACCGGAGACGGTGTCGCAGAACGCGTTCATAGTTTGTTTTCGTAAAGTCGAAAAGAAGGCTACACAAAAGTGGGACATCTGACGGTAGTAAGGGCTAAGCAGTTCCGTGCGCTGTCATCTACGCTATGAAAAGAACTGACCATATTGTCTCTGGCGGCCGCTTGTACCTGCGCGCAACGGCCTGGTTGGGTAACTTCAATGCTAATTAACTCGGAAACGGAACAACGTATTACATTTTTTCTTACAAATTATTTCTCAGCACAACCTGCCCTGTCAAATCTTTGCAAGCTCTTCAGACTGTTTCTGACCACCATGTATATGAGATTCTATTGATTATGTGAGCTTGTTGTACGTGTTCTTTCATAATTATAATGCAGATGCCTAGCAGATGGCAAATTTCTGCCACTGGACATACAACAGGTGATACGAAGCTTCGGTTTAACGGATCCCGACGCTTCATACCTTCTAGAGACAGTATATATGCTTTACAGAACGAACATTGTCGCAATGTCAGCTGTATTTACTGTCTTTAATCGTACGGAACCGTTTTTGGTGTTACAGCACAACATCTTAAGATCGCTCTGTGACTCTGGGAGATCATGTTCGTACTGGAGGAGACCATATATAATCGCTAGTAAGGTTGGTTGGTTGGTTTGGGGAAGGAGACCAGACAGCGTGGTCATCGGTCTCATCGGATAAGGGAAGGATGGGGAAGAAAGTCGGCCGTGCCCTTTCAGAGGAACCATCCCGGCATTAGCCTGGAGTGATTTAGGGAAATCTCGGAAAACCTAAATCAGGATGGCCGGACGCTGGATTGAACCGTCGTCCTTCCGAATGCGAGTCCAGTGTCTAACCACTGCGCCACCTCGCTCGGTCAATCGCTAGTAACTGGGTCCTTTATCAACGATGTTCAGAATTTGTTACTATGTCATTCGAATTTCTCGTGTCAGGCTCTAATGAACATCTTCTAGTTCTAATAATGCGACCTCTAATGGCTCTTCTCCATATCTCCTGAAATTTCTTTTTGCAGGTCTGGCTAAGCATCATTGGTTTATTATTTCCGTATAGTTGAGACATGAAACCTCGTAGGAGGCAGGCGACCACGGTTACATTATAATGTAGTATTGTGTTGGAGCTGAATAGGTCTCTTCAAAACAGTATTACTGCCAGTGAAAAATAACTTTATTATTCAAATTACTCTACTTAAGACTTTCAGATTTATTTCTAACAACATATCTCTGCAAAGTAAGAAGAGAACAAATTTGTATATAGAGTAAGAAAAAAACGTAACAGACATTAACAAAGTACAAAACGCAATACATGAAAACCTATCGAAATGCATGGAGGATCTCAGGATACATGAACAACTGCTCGGCTCCATGTAACATGGATGGAAGCAGAGTAAATTTCAGTACTGTCCTTAATCTTACGTTTCTGTTCCATAGTCTCCTATACAGATCTAAATTAATTCTGGTCCTGTTTAACCTCTACCCTTAACAGTCTTCTGCTTTACGACTTCTCTTTCTAGACATCCCATTTCTGTAACCAAATGTACTATTCGAGCCGACTTTCATCTATCCTCTTCTAGAACTTTCATGTTCTTGCTCCTACAGTCCCGAAGTTATGACTTTAACTATTTGGAGATCCGATCTGAAGTCTCCCATAGTTCTTTCATCTCATAGGTAATTTACATTTGCTCATGTCATATTCGGCCGATATTTTACTTCAGTTCAGTTTGGGCCACGTAATTCCTGCCACTACGCTTCATATTATCTATACAGTAAATCCATAATATCGCCTCAGTGATGATGTAGGATAACCGCTTAGAGGTCAAATGTTTATGGAAGGTCACAGCGCCAGTTTTTGTTACAGTCAGTTCCTACTGGAGGTGACGACTTTGGTATTCGTCCAAACCTCCAATTTTTACACTTTATACACTTGATACGGCAAGACGACAGAGATCAAATTCTTTATTCATTGATGTCCTGGCGAAAAACATCATTCACATCTTCCGCTCCTTGTCGCTCTCACAAAAAAATTTCAGACAGGCCGTACAAAGAGAGCTATGTCGCCATATGTTTGCTTTGTGCCAGAAATTCGCTGTGTCCTCTGTCGAATTACTGTTATCCGCTGAGCTCGTGGTTTCTGTGTGGAATTATGTACCAACAGTTTTCAGCAGCAGTGTTTTCACTGCATTTTCATGTTCACTAGTCATTATTCCGTCCGTGCAGCATCAACAATTTTCGATGGCACATTGACTCTCGAGTGCATAAGTAGTTGTAAGATTGCAAGTGCCTTTGTACGACCACATCCTTAATGGCTGCAAACTGCATCAAGAATACGAATATTTATCTAGAATCCTTGGCCTGTACTGCTTTAACAATCCGTTTTACTTGAACCCCTGATCTGATTGGTTCAAATGGCTCTAAGCACTATGGGACTTAACATTTGAGGTCATCAGTCCCATAGACTTAGAACTACGTAAACCTAACTAACCTAAGGACATCACACACATCCATGCCCGAGGCAGGATTCGAACCTGCGACTGTAGCAGCAGCGCGGTTCCGGACTGAAGCAACTATAACCGCTCGTCCACAGCGGCCGGCCCTGATTTGATATCGATTCAGCTTTAGCAATACGAAAGTCCGCTATGCTAGTTCATAACCCTACTCATAAGTTGAAGTTTAAGAGGATTGTTAAAAAATAAAGATAACAGATCTTCTGTGAGAAAGGGTTCACGTGGGAAACTAAAAGATAGAAAAGTTACTAAACCACTAGTACATCTTACTTTCCCATATAGTCACCATAGTTATCTAAGCATATGTTCCGTTGGTAAGCTGACGTATTGCTATCGGCATAAAAGAAATCGAGGACTACATCTGGAGTCACATTCTGAAGTAGCAGACTGCCCAGTTGCTCCTGTAACTATCTCAAGAGATGAAATTCACTTGGTATGAGGTGCAGACAGTACGGAGAGCATTCTGGTACAGTCCATTAGACATACTTGACAGCGTGCCTGTACAGACACAACCATTGATTTATTCTTAGTCACTTGTGGGCAGACAACCTCTCAGCTTGTGCTCTAATGCCTGCTTGTGGCGTATGGCATACTGAAGGGGTTGCCTGTCCTCAGGCGCCTAGGAGTCTGTTAAGGATTTCGCTGTAAAGGTACATTTTTTAACTGTTCGGTACAGGTGCATGGGTGACACTTTGGCTGTAGCGACCTGTGGGTCTTATGGGAAAATTCTGTAATTTTATTTACGCATTCTCTGTGATCATGCCACAGAAGAGTGTGAAACAGAAGTGTAGAAAATACAAACTGCATTTGCTGCTTCAGATCACTTTCAAATTTCATAGAATGGTTTTGAACAGCCTTAGTGGTTTCACTGTGTATACCAGAGAAAAAATTATAGTTGTGCTACACTGTAGAAGGGCCAGATCACTTCAATGGGGTTGCAGCCCACAATGTTCTTAGAGAAGCACTGATTCCTTTGGAGAGTGCCAGCGATCATAAAATTTGCCAAGTCCATCATTCCGTTACACATTACACTGCAAACTGTCATTTTCGACCACGAAATGTGTGTAAATGAAGGCCCCAATTGAAGTAATGGTTCCATTGAGGCCATTTACGACATCTCCTGCTTTTTCATGCCAGTTCTGAGAAGAGGTGCGGCTGATAGGTTTTCCTCAGCCATCCGTAATAAAACAGCGTGATTTCAGCACTGGGTGTCGCGATTCTGATCTACGTCACAGAGGCATCAAGAGAAGGGGTAAATGGAAATGCCGTGTGGCTAGGGCCGCCCGTCAGGAAGTGAGATGTGTGTAATGGGGATGTGACGACTTTCCATGGCGTGACACGCTCAAGGTTGCGTTGTGAGAATTATGGTAAAACTTAGTGTCTGTGTAACACCAAATACCCATCTTATTCGTCACATGAACTTTTGAGCTCCGGACGTTTCATCGCATGTCTGGACACCTTGTTGTTTGATGCGTCGCCCAGCCTGAGATTAAAGTCCCATGTTTTTGTACCATAACAGAGGAAGGTCGTAGGCACCTTTCAGTCCTATTTCACACATCTGCGTCGCAATAGGGGAAAATGATGAGGGTTTGAAAAAAGTGACCCTTTAATTTTTTCCGCAGTGCAATTACTTCATAAGTCGACTTAGTCATGCTATGAAGGTGCTGAAAGTTCTGTACTTATTCATATTACTGCCTTGTCTCCAACCATCCAACCGTACTGTGAAGTGCTATAAGGCTCACACAGCTCCTTATAGCAGAGTTCGACTCCCCGTACAAGCTACACCCTTTGATGCTCATTTGTTTTTCAGAATAAGCATTGTTATTCCTCGGCGTTTTCTAGCAGTAGTATGTCAGATGGCCGGTGAGTTCGTAATAAATTTAATGCCACACCCCCAGAATTCTTTAAAACAATAAAGCAAATCAGTCGTCGCTCAATACCGCCTCGAATATTACTTTGAAATGAAGGCTAAGTTTCTCAGACAGTGTAATTATGGATTGTATCAAAATAAAGATCAAACACCTTACAAAAAGAGACAGAGGATCCAATTCAAAAAGTGTTATTGTTTGGCACTCATTTTTCTGAAGTGCCTCTATTTTGGCTAAGAATTTCGAAATAATACTCGTCATCTTGAAATGTGCCCCCAAATTTAGGAGATATCCAGCAACTAATCTGATGGTTTCAAGTCTTTTATTCAACAAGGCTAGCTTCCAAGAACTATCATTGCTAGGGAAGTAACCAAGCCGTTCAGTGGTACAGTTTCTTCATGGGTGCCATTTCGTAAGCTTCTTTTTTTTAAAGAGTTTCCCCTACAGTCTTCCCCACTTTTAAACTCTAGTGTCTTACTTTTTGTACTGCAAATGTCGACTTAATTTTCAACGTCCTTCTTGGAAGCCATGTTACAAATTCCTCTAGTTTGCTCTATTCTCGTCTAAGGATATTTTTGCTCAACCTGCATACGAAGATAAGCCGTCCTTCCTCAGCATTCCGACGGTGTATCTTTCTTTCTCGTCTAACTGTTCGCTAAGAAACAATTTGCGGAACAATTTTACTCGATGACATTTCACAAGCACAGCACCGTTCATTTCACCAGCAAAAAGTCTAATTACGCGTCATTAATGCCACAACCGATTGAAGGAATAACAGAATGTTTGTTTATGTACGGGCCTTGAAATTTGGTGTTCATAATGTTAACTGGCAGTCATTAGCGCTTGTAGCAATTTACTCAAGGCTGCGCTGGACGTCGAAACAGCTTCACTAGGATAATATTTCTCGCCGGACAGGTTGCTATTACACACGGAACTTTTTCAGAGCAAATGACTTGAGTAATTTACAGTGTGTCACGTAATGACAACCGCCCGCTAGGCCGGTTACTTTTGTCCAGGGCACTCCACCACTTGTCTCACCGCTACGAAACGGCCCGGAGGTTTTCCAGCATTACTGGAGCTGGTTTGGTACTATCGCGTCATCTCTTCTGGGGGAAAAGACGGACGATACGATCTGTAGAGCTTTCAGCGTCTTCACTGCATGAAACAAGACAAAAAAGAGTTGGATTATATACGTTCTTGAGAGCTTGAAACAGTAACAGCCTTAATGTAATCTCGTATCCTGATACACTTATGCAGGCTCTACAACACAAATTTTTCATTTGCTCTTGTTATCGCCTGCGGAACAGTCATTTGACTCTCCAAACTTCGAAGTAGTGACCAAGAGTTTCCGATTATAAAACCGGTTCTTTCGCTGTACGCGGTAGAGATTTCCTGTAGGGAATTATATTTTTAATTGAATGGCTGTCGCAGAGAGATGTAAACAGGTTGTGCATTCTTATATTTTTCGTGTTTTAACGAGTGGAGGCGCTGACAGCGAGCATCCCAGATTTCGACTGCAAAAAAGAAAATTCCTCCATAGTTTAAACGTTTTACAACATTGTGAGAGACTTATAGCTTGATCCACTTCTATGTGACAACCAAACCCCTACCGAAATGGACGTGTTGTTTAATCCGAAATTCAGCTTCATGACGAAGCAAGTTAAAATAGAGCTGACGAAGAGTAATAGAAGGGAGAAATCCAATCTGATAAACGTTGGAATTCGGTAATGAGCGAAGGAAGAAGTGACAAAACTCTGCTTCCTAAGAAACTATAGCACGCTACGCACAATAAAATCAAATGGAAAAGAAGTTATTGACGCAAAAATTTCGTTTCTGATGCTAAACGTGTATGACACAGTAGTGTACGGTTGTTTAAGTTGTGCAATGGGATCATCTAAATAAAAGAGGGTATGTAACGGTCCAGTTACATTCTGCTTCTTACGTCTCCTCGTAAACCACTGCACTGATCTCGATCAAACTCAGTACACGTATGAGTTACTGCCTGGAAAGAATTACTTTGAGGGTACGAACAAGTTACCGGTCAAAGGGATGGGGGTGATGAAAACGTGGGGCCTATAACGCATGAATACCCAGACTTTATTCCTCTAGTATTTGAGAATGGCAGCACTTAGTAACTTGATAAAAATTTTACATGTAGTTTAAACCCCTTACGTAACATTTCCTCGCTGACAACCCCACAGGATTATGAAAGAATGAATGTTTGTTGCTTACATTTTCGTTGGTCATACAGTAGAACCACCACATAAGGGATGAAGTTTTAATTTATTACTTCTTTATTATTAACTGTATTCGTCGCACATTCTGCAGACGCTGTTTGCAGATACCATTTAATGTACTTGCGAAATTATATCATTGTACGACCCACACTTAGGAAATATGACGTCATAATCACTGAGATGCTTGAAAAACTGCCGCAACAATCGTAACTTTTAGAGATATTACTTCTTTGCTATTAATTCGATACGCAACATCTTTTGCATGTAGTAGTGACATATGCTGTTGAATGTATCTAGAAAAGTACATCATTTTACAACACATAGTTCAGGAGATATAAAACAGAGAAAAGCCTGAAAAGAGCCTGCAGGTTGTTATTTGCTACAGATACAGGTGAACCGTGTGTACCAATATGTGTGAAATATGTGCATCTGGATACACAGGCAAAAGCTCCTCCTAAACCCTTGGATCAATTTGAACCAAACTTGCTGCACATACTACTTATTGTCTGGAAGGAAATACGGTGGGGCAAGAGTCAATAACCTCACGTTGAGTTAGTGATGAAAGGGAAAGGAGTAGGGGGAGACAGGAAGACATACAGGGAGGAAGAGAGAGGAGATGGGCACTGATGGCAGAGGGGGGGGGGCGGTGGAGGTGGAGGCAGGGAGTGGGGAGAAACGCTCAGAAAGGCAAGGGGAGGAGATGGACAGAAAGAGGGGCGAGGAAGAGATGGACAGAGAGAGGAAGAGAAAGGAAAGAGGAAGAGACAGAGAAACGAAAAAGGAGATATGGACAGGGTGAGGAGGAGGTGGTGATGGACAGACAGAGAGGAAATGGGCAGAGAGGGGAAGAGGAGCAAACGTACAACACAGAGTGGAGAAGATGGACAGAGAGAGGGAAAAGAAGGAGGGCAGAGAGAGTGGGGAAGAGGAAATGGATAGAAAGGTGGCGGGACAGATGAGCAGCGAGAGGGGAAGGAGGGGATAGACTGATAGGAGACTGGAATAAATATTAGGTTGTGGCATAAGTTACTAGTGTTTTTCCGTATGCTGCGTTGGGTCAGTTTAGTTTTGTATCAGTTGCTTATGTACGTTCACCTGCTTTTCCTTTGTACGCCGTCATGTCCATGACACCAGTTCCCGAAGAAGAAATACTACTTTCGCCAGGACACTTGAGACGTGTATGTGGTTCGCGGGATGTCGTGTGTACATTGTAGGGTCCGGTAGAATTTTCTACGAATATGTTATGCATGTATTAAATTTGTTGATCGCCATTCTGCAATGTACAGCATTACTGAGTAAACAGTAGGTTACTTTTGCTGAACTTAAACCGCTTGTCCATTGATTACGTTTAGACGATCCTCTTCAAATCATGAAAGTCTTCCTAAACTTCGAGAATCCCTAATGTCAAAACGATCCTTTATGAAACCATTTTCTCACTGTGATCTGTGAAAAGGTGTTATTGCTTCCGGTTGCCTCCGCTGCTGTCACCCTTCTATTGAACTCAAATGTCGAAAATGTCCCGATTTCTCCACTTGGCACTCCATTTCCTAGTGTCCACAGATCTGCTCCCTATCTCCAAAGGACAAAATTACAATACGTAAACTTATATAGCAACAGTGAACTAAAAAGGCGAAGGATAAATAAACCCATAGCAACAGAAATTCCAACATGCGAAATATAAACGCTACGAACTTATGCACCAACCTAATAAATACTCGTGCAAAGTCGTTTCTCAGTTAGTTCAAAATATAAAAGAGAATATTACTAAACTTACATATTTGATAGTGATGAAAGCACAACTGTAGGACAGAAAAAATATTTGTGTAAGGAAAGTAAAAAGTTTTCAGACAGTTTTTATGTTCCGTATATCTGATACGAAAATGCATACAATTTTAGTAACCATGAAAGGATTGAAGAGAAGAATATATCGTAGAATAAAACATTTTAGTCAGTCTCCCTGCTGCTTTCTCTTTACACTAAAGCGAGATATTCGGAACTTAAAACATCCTTCCTTCAAGATGCTGCTTGTTAACTGGTTAGTTTTAATGAAGCTATAAGCTAGTTTTTTTAAATTAATTGCTATGAGATGAAATACTACTCTTAAGTTAGCCACATAGATATATGGTATTCGTAAGTCCTTTAGTAAGTATAAACTATATAGTTAATACCCAAATGACCATCAACTTTAAAGTATAAGCGCATATGTGCATATCTATGGATATAGAGAGTGTCCCAGCAGGAATGGTCACTATTGAGAAATATGGCAGAAGCAATCATTCGAAGTAAAAATGTTAAATGAACATGGGCTCTAAAATGCATACCTGAAGAGCTGTGAGCAATTCTTCACCATCTTCTAGTGCAAGCTCTTTACTTTCCATATTTTGAGGGAAAGGATGGGAGGAGATAGTATGGATCGAAACAAGAAAAAATTTTTCTTGCAAACATAGGCTTTAAGATGTATGCGGTAAGAAGTGTGACCACCTGTTCAGTAGAAGCGATGTGTTTGGCTGTAGTAAATATTAACAAGTGCTCGTAACTCTTAATATAAGCACTTTAGAGGCCACAATTAGTGGACATTTTTCCTTGTTTTCATCCACACCACCAACTCCCAGATTACGGAAAACAAAGAGCTTACAATAGAAGAGACTTGTTTCACAGAATCGAAGGCAAAGAGGTGCTCTTAGCTATTAAGGTGTTCCTTTTAGAGCCTATGTTTACTCGACATTTTTTGCTTCTAATGATTGCTCTTGTCATATCCCGGGATGTTGACCATTACTGCTAGGAAACCCTGATCTGCGGATAACTGCAGTAACAGCCACTCACGGACAAAAGCCTGCGCTGATGTAGATTTATTTATTTTTTACTCATCAGTCCTCTGACTGGTTTGATGCGGCGGCCACGAATCCCTCTCCTTTGCCAATCTTTTCACTCAGAGTAGCAACTGCAACCAACGTACTCAATTATTTGCTGGATGTATTCCAATCACTGTCTTCCTCTACAGTTTTTACCCTCTACATATCTCTCTAGTACCGTGGAAGTTATTGCCTAAAGTCTTTAAACAGATGTCCTGTCAAGACGTCCCTTCTTCTTTTGAGTGCGTTCGATTAGTTTCTTTCGTCACCGTCCGTATGCGGAACCTCCTCAATCCTTACCTCATCAGTCATTTTCAATACTCTTCTGTAGCACCACATCTCAAATGCTTCTGTTCTTTTCTGTCTCGGTTTTCCCAGTTTCGAAGATGCCATGTTTCATTATCATACAATACTGTGTTTCAAACGCACATTTTCAGAAATGAATTCCTTATATTAAGGACTATGTTTGATATTAGTAGACTTTTCCTGGCTATAAATGCCCTTTTGGCAGGGTTAGTTAGCTTCTTATGTTCTCCTTGTACCGTTCGTTCATTTTGGGTTACTTTGCTGCCTAGGCAGTAATATTGGTTAATGTCGTTTACTTCGCCATCCCCATTTCTCATGTTAAGTTTCTCGCTCTCCTCGTTTCTGCTGCTTTTCATTACTTTCTTCTTTCTTCGATTTACTCTCAGTCCATATCCTGTACTCATTAGAGTGTTTATTTGATTCAATAGCTCATGTAATTAGTATTCATTTCACCGAGGACAGAAATATAATCAGAGAATCTTATCAGTCATATTTTTTCACCTTGGTTTTAATCCCTCTCTTGAATTTTACTTTTATTTCCGACATCGCTTCTTTTTTGTACAGACTGAACAGTAGGAGCGAAAGGCTACAGCTCTGTCTTCCATTCTTTATAATCCGAGCACTTGGCTCTTCGTCTCCCACTCTTATTGTTCCCTCTTAGTTCTTGTATACATATTTCCCTACAGCTTACCCTTACTTTTCTCAGAATTTCGAAACATCTTGCACGATTTTATACTGTCGACCTTATTTTCCGGATCGAAATATGCCATGAACGTATCTTAATTTTTCTTCAGTCTTGCTTCCACTATCAACCGCTGCGTCGGAATTTCCTTTCTGGCGTCTGTACCTTTCCTATATCCAGATTGATCGTCATCTGACAGGTCCTCAGCTTTCTTTTCCATTGCTTTCTATAATATTCTTGTCAGCAACTTGGATGCATGAGCCGTTAAGCTGATTGTGTAATTATTCGCGCACTGTCTGCTCTCACTATTTTCGGAATTGTGTGGCGTTTATTTAGAGCAAAGTGTGATGGTGTCCAGCCTGTCAAATTCTACGCACCAAACTGAATAATAGTTTTGTTGCCATCTCCCCCAAAGATCTTAGAAATGGCAATGGAATGTCGTTTATCCCTTCTGCCTTGTTAAGTCTTCCAGAGCTCTTTTCAATTTCGATTTTAAGACGGGATCCACTATCTCTCCCCCATCGTCCCGTTTTTCTTCTTCTATCACGTCATCACGCAAGTACTCCATCTCATAGAGGCCTTCAACATACTGTTTCCACCTGTTCGCCTTCTCCTCTGGATTTAACAATGGAATTACCATTACACGCTTAATGTTACCGTCCTTGCTTTTTATTTCCCTGAAGTCTGTCATGACTTTTCTATATGCTGAGTAAATCCTTCCAACCATAATTCCTTTTTCGATTTTTACACAGTTTCCATACAACTATTTCGCCTTAGTCTAATTGCCGCTACTATTTATTTTATTATTAATTGACTGGTGTTTCTGTATTCGTGAATTCCCCTGAACATTTTCGTACTTCTTTCTTTTGTCAGTTCACTGAAATATTTAGTCTGTTACTCAAGGCCCCTTTGCAGTTACCTACTTTTTATCTACGTTGTTTTTCCAAGTTTCGCGATTGCCCTTTTTGAAGATGTCTGTTCCTCTTCAACTGAACTGCCTACAGAGCTATTCATTATAGAATATTATATCCTGAGAGAACTTCGAGCTTATTTCTTCTCTTTCCTTAATATGTACTTCTGTATCTTTGCGCATTGATTCTTCCTGACTAGTCTCAAACTTCAGCCAACTCTTCATCATTAACATATTGTTACCTAAGTCTGTATCTGCTCCTGGGGACGCCTCAAAATCCAGTATCTCATTTCGGAATCTCTGCCGGGCCGGGATGTAATCTAACAGAAATCTTCCCGAATCTCCTGGACTTTTCCATGTACACCGCCTCCCCTTGTAATTCTTGAAGAGGCTATTCGCTATTACTAACTGAAATTTCTTGCAGAACTCCATTAGACTTTCGTCTCTCTCATTCTTACTATCAAGGAAATATTCCCTCGTAACCCTTACTTCTGCTCCTTCCTCTATGTCGGTTTTCTAATACACCATGTCTACTAGCTTTTCTTCTCCCTTTACGTATTGAATTTCTCGTTCAGTATCCTTATATACTTTATCTATTGTAAGTAGGCTGTTTAGGTTTTTTTTACTGGTAACGCCGCCGCCACGTAGCGCTCTGTATGAAAATCACCGGCTGTGCCGTGTGCAGTCTGTGGCTGGTTTGCATTGTTGTCTGCCATTGTAGTGTTGGGCAGCGGCAGCTGGATGTGAACAGCGCGTAGCGTTGCGCAGTTGGAGGTGAGCCGCCAGCAGTGGTGGACGTGGGGAGAGAGATGGCGGAGTTTTGAAATTTGTAAGATTTGATGTCATGAACTGATATATATATATAAAATGATTATTAAGGTAAATACATTGTTTGTTCTCTATTAAAATCTTTCAATTGCTAACTGTGCCTATCAGTAGATAGTGCCTTCCGTAGTTTGCATCTTTTATTTAGCTGGCAGTAGTGGTGCTCGCTGTATTGCAGTAGTTCGAGTAACGAAGATTTTTTGTGAGATAAGTGATTTGTGAAAGGTATAGGTAAATGTTAGTCAGGGCCATTCTTTTGTAGGGATTATTGAAAGTCAGATTGCGTTGCGCTAAAAATGTTGTGTGTCAGTTTAAGCACAGTCGTGTATAATTTTTCTAAGGGGACGTTTCACTATCTCTTCATCTTCTGCCTGCAACGTCGGCAGAAATCCTTGTTTTCTTTACGTTTCACTTCACTGATCCCAACTGTATCTACAGTGAGCCTTTCCAGTTTAAGATTTTCTAGTCTCCCCAAAACTAAAAAAAGGAAGAATAATCTTAACTCCTCCCGAACATGCAATGAAGGCCGAAGGGTACCGACCGGCCGCCGTGTCATTTTCAGACCATAAGCATCACTGGATGCGGATATGGACGGGCATGTGGTCAGCACACCGTTCTCCCGGCTGTATATCAGTTTCCGAGACCTTTCTAGTCTCCCTACCTGGTTAAAACTTTTCACATTCCGCGCCCCGACTCGTTTATATTTTCACTGTTTATTCAGTCTTTTTCTCAAGGTCACTTTTACAGTCTGCTCCCGGAGATCCAAATGGGTACTAGAACGGAATCTTTTCCCAATGTGAGGTTTATCGTGACACCTTTACAGTTCGGGTCATATGTCTTGTGGATACACATTATGTGTCTTTAATGCAGTCGTCTCCATTGGCTTCTGCATCCTCATGCCGCTGATGACTCTTGATTATTCTGCTTTTTATTTTTAGCTTCCCACCCCAATGGTTAGAGCATGCCCTAAACCTCTGTTTGCTTCTCCGCTCTCTTTTGACAAGGCCGTTGACAGAACGAGGGTGACGTCTTATGTCGTAGCCTTCGGGTTGCCATTCGGTGATGACTGTTATTCAAAATTTAAGTAGTGGTGAGGTTATTTTTCACTTCTTAATTAGTAGTAGAAGACGTTACTGAGAGACATCAGGTAAAATCCTCACTAATAACTTTTTTGTTGTTTTAAGTTCAAGGAATGTGTCAGTATTACGGTTTTCGTGTACTTGCATAATATACGATCGATAATAAATGATCGTTAGTGCCTCAAACGTTGAAAGACTAAAGAGCGAGTACACTATGTATTGTCCTTACTGTTACTAGCATGAAGTTTTTATTTGTTTGTCTGTGTACTGGTGTATAAGACTGCGCAATTTCTTTGTGGCAGTGTAATTGTGATAATCTAACTGCACGCGGAAAAGCTCTCTAGTACAGAATTATCTCGAATAATTATGTTGCAAATGGTATCCACACCCTCATACAGTACTGTCATACCAAGTCCGCTTGACCTCAATTGATAATTTAGATCTCTCCACAAAATAAATTTCTGAAAGTCTTCGTTATTTCGTATCATGACTTTCAAAGCAATAAAGTATACGTCAACAATGTAAATAACTTTCAGGAGGTTAATGTAGACTGCACAGGTTTAATCACTTGCTACGCACTATTAATTACACTTTAATTTTCAAGATTTGATCACCAAGAAACTCATCAGTAATCTGATGGTCGCTCTTTTATATATATAAACTGACAATCATGTACTTGTGGTAGATTGATCAGCTTACTTCTCCTCTCTGATGCTACTGAGATTCCTGTAATGTTCTATTATTTCTTCTCTTTTATGACCCTATTCATACGTCACGCATAAAACTGCGGGGATCATCCTAATGCAGTGACAGACTGCTATGTAGGCATTTGGCTGCGGCGCAGTCGAGTGAACGGAAAGCTTCCAGAAACTTTCGAACATAACATTTAACTTCAGACCGCGTAATTATTTACAGGCTCTTCCGCGTAACCAACGCATACACAAGCTTATTTCTCCCGCAAAATCCCACGTAACCAACGCATAGACAGGCTTATTTCTCCTGCAAAATCACAATATCTAATACAATTAAGTGAAATGAATAAAATTGTTATTTTCATGAACCTTTTTTGACTGAAAATAATTTCAGTCTTCATTTAATGATCCGTAAACAACTTACACTTGTTTTCAGGTTGACTATGAGTTATCTATTACATCAAAGAAGCAATTCCTTTCTAATGGTGCCCAACAATGCATTTAAATCTCTCTAAGTTCCGCACACGTCTATCTATTACAAAGCTTCACCCCATCATGATTAAAGTTAAATAACTCAGCAAGCATCTAACATTTAATTTGAAAAAATAATTATTCTGTCAGGGAATTCATCGCACTGATGAGAGTGTATCTCATCGTATTATCTCTGACTACTTGAGGCGCGTTGCACTTCCATCTGTCCATCGCTCTCGCTCACTTGCTATACCAGTATCAGTTCCGACGCCTCGCTTGCGCGGCTAATTCCCAACATTTCAACATAAGAACGTACAATTAATAAACTTTCGTAAGATTTGTATGATAACCGCACAAGATATGGTATAATCAGTAGACTGATAATAACTATAATTATTGTTTAGTCACTAAATAACAGGACGCCACCTTCGCCACTTGCACGTCCCTTAATTACCATAGTAATCCTACCAGGAAAAGGGGATGTACAATTTGGATAAAACCATCTCGGTTTTCAAGCCATGTTAGTCCCAATAAAATTCTCGAGCTTTCGAAGGAATCAGTAATAAAACTACTGACTGCTCGTTTTTTTTTCCTTTACTGTGATTTCATTTCCCTCCGCAGATGGGCCGTGGAGGACTGGCAGCGGCACAATCCACAGCTCTTCAGCAGAGGGACATTATAGACATGAAAAAAGATGAAACAATACAAAAGGCGATGAAAAGGGGGGACACACATAGCAAGGGGGGAGAGAATTGGGGTTTAAATATACACTGACACGGAGACTTTCATGGGGAGACACGGTTTAAAAAAAAGACCACATAAAGATAAAAACACAGTTTTCGATGTGCGTAGCATGCAAAGTACATCAAAGTCACAAAGACACAGAGAATGACACATTCAGTCAGGTCACTGAGCAGGGGTTGTGGGCAGACAAGGATGTGCTTAAGGTATCCAATAGCAACCCCACATCGCACTAATAGCTAGGAGATGTGTGGACAACATTGTGAGGTTCGAGGATGGTTTCATTAAGGATGAAGGAGTCGACTTGGTGCTGTGACAAGGTATGCATGAAGAGGTATTAGTTGTCAGGGAGGGAATGAATGTTCAGGTTTAGTAGACGATACTGTTGGCATGTCAGGAGGGGGGGGGGGCAGAAGGGTGCAGATGGAGAAGGAGAGAGGCTTAAACGAGGGTGCTGAGGTGGATGAAGTGGGCCTGGTTGTGGGAGTATCTGGATTAGGTTGTAGGTGTTCAAATGGAAAATGGAGCACGTGGCAAGAGAGAGCTGCTGATGTTCTGTAGGAAATGGGTGATGTCTTCAGCCATAGGGTATGGGCAGAGGGAATTGTTGAGGTGGTTGGGCTGATCGATGGGGCAAACAGGAATGGTAAGATCAAGGTTGGTGAGAGGGAGTTTGGCCTTGTATTTGGAGGAGTAGATGAGATGAGATTCCTTGCAGGTGTTGCAGGAAGGAGGAGAGGCGAGATTAGGACACTGTATGAGGAAGTGGGGGCAGGTGTTGGGGCTTTTGCAGTTTTGGGTGAGATGGTCATTGTAGACAGCATTGGCAGGGATAGGATTGAGAAGGGGTATGGGGGGGGGTTCAGTGGGATGGTGACTTAAGAATCAGGGCTCCCTGAGTGAGGAGGTGATCTATGGAGGAGGCCGACTCTGTGAACCCATGCGTGAGGAAGGCAGGTCCGGAGCTTCTGTATATGAGTTGGGCTGAGCGGATTTCCAGGGCAGGTTGGGCATTCAGTGACCACAGGGCTGAGCTTTGTTATCATGGCATTAAGGGTTGGTGGATGACGAGGGGGTTGGGGCTGATAGGAAGAGGAGGAGGGAATGTAGGGCGTGAGAAACGCATGTGGGCCAAAGATGATACAGGGAAGTTTCTGAAGGAGATCAGTGTGGAAAAAGGGATGGGGGAGAGATTTGATGAGGATGGACTCTCTGTGGGGGATAAGCTGAGCAATGGGGACACTGGGGATATACTTGTGATTTTCTAGCATGAGGGTGCAGGCATTGAGGAACTTTGGATTGTGGTTGGAATGGACGAATGTTTGGATGGCAGGGGTTGGAGACAGGGGAGAAGAGTTGATGTCCATGGGGGATCAGAAGGAAGAGGGGTGGGCAGTGGTTTCTTGGAGGAGGGGGCAGAGGTGAGGTTTGCACTTAGTCATTTGAGGCTTTTTTGGTGGCGTGGCCTGGGCATAGGGGTGAGGACTGGATGGAGTGGGGGGGTAACAGAGGCAGGCCTCTCATGTGATGTGTAGGCACTTTGAAGGAAGGGTGGGTGTTAGGTGGTGGCGACTGAGCATGGTGGATGGTGACGCAGGTGGGGAAAGCATGGAGGGAGGGGGTTGTAGCAGGGCAAGTGAGGAGGGGGGTAGAGTCGTTCTGGCAGTTGGTAGCAGTGGGAGTGGCAGCAGGAGCGTGAGTGGGAGAATGGGAAGGAGCAGGAGTAGGGGCAGTATGCAGATTTTGACACAGGGGAGGGGAGGAGATGTAAGGGGATGAGACTGTGAGGAGGTTAGGTGGAGCAGAGGGGGAAAGCCTGGAAGGGGGCACTCCAAGAAGTAATGGTGGGGGCAGGAAAAGGGGAGGTGTACATGATTGTGGTGGTGGGGGTGTTCATAGTGGACAGTGCAGTCTACTGGCGACAGGTGTTGTAGAGGTGGGGAAAGAGAACAAGGATGGAGTCAGCTAAGAAATGGGAACAGGAAAACAGGGCTACATCAGTGGCAGTGATGGTTGTGATGTGCACTGGCATTAGGCGGCGGCGGCGACAGGCATCAGCAAGAGACGGACAGATGGACAGGTGGACAGATGGATGGAAGGCAGCGGAAGGTGATGCACTGAAGCAGATGGCGATGCATGGCAGCAGACAGCAACGGACAGAAGGAGACAGCAATGGACAATAGCAGATGGCTACAGACGGCAGCAGACAGATGGACAGGTGGCAGCAGACTGATGGATGGATGGCACCAGACAGTGATGGATGGCAGCAAGCGGCGAGAGACAGCAGCAGACGGCGTGGACGGCAGCAGACGGCGATGGACAGCAGCAGACAGCGGCAAATGACAGTAGACGGCGATGGACAGCAGCAGACGGCGACAGACAGCAGCAGATGGCGACAGATGGCAGCACACAGTGATGGACGTTAGCAGTGATGCACGGCAGCAGATGGCAATGGACGGCAGCAGACAGTGGTATGTGGTAGCAGACAGATGGATAAGCGGCAGCAGACCGACGGACAGATGGCAGCAGATGGAGATGGGCAGAAGCATACAGCAACATACAGCAGCAGATAGTGACAGATGGCAGCAGACTGTGACGGAACTAATTTTTCACACGTGTCTATTTCAAACTCTTCGATTCTCTTGTGTTACTGTTTTCCCACAGACCATGTTTCACTACCCCGATCATATGCTCCAAACGTATATTCTCAAAAAAAGTTTTCCTCAAATTAAGGCCTATGATTGACATCTCATAGCCAGAAATGATCTTTTGCCAGTGCTGGTCTACTTTTGATCTCATCCTTGCTCTGTTCATTATTGGTTATTATTCTACCTACACATCAGAATTCCTTACCTTATTTTGTATCATCAGTCCTGATGTTCAGTTTATCACTGTTCTCACTTCTGCTACTTGTCATTACTTTCGTCTTCGGATTTACTCTCAAACCGTGTTCTGCACTCATTAGACTGTCCATCCCATTCAGCAGATTATGTGATTCTTCTTCACTCTCACTCAGGATAGCAATGTCATCAGTGAATCATACACTCCTGGAAATTGAAATAAGAACACCGTGAATGCATTGTCCCAGGAAGGGGAAACTTTATTGACACATTCCTGGGGTCAGATACATCACATGATCTCACTGACAGAACCACAGGCACATAGACACAGGCAACAGAGCATGCACAATGTCGGCACTAGTACAGTGTATATCCACCTTTCGCAGCAATGGAAACTGCTATTCTCCAATGGAGACGATCGTAGATATGCTGGATGTAGTCCTGTGGAACGGCTTGCCATGCCATTTCCACCTGGCGCCTCAGTTGGACCAGCGTTCGTGCTGGACGTGCAGACCGCGTGAGACGACGCTTCATCCAGTCCCAAACATGCTCAATGGGGGACAGATCTGGAGATCTTGCTGGCCAGGGTAATTGACTTACACCTTCTAGAGCACGTTGGGTGGCACGGGATACATGCGGACGTGCATTGTCCTGTTGGAACAGCAAGTTCCCTTGCCGAGCTAGGAATGGTAGAACGATTGGTTCGATGACGGTTTGGATGTACCGTGCACTATTCAGTGTCCCCTCGACGATCATCGGAGGTGTACGGCAAGTGTAGGAGATCGCTCCCCACACCATGATGCCGGGTGTTGGCCCTGTGTGCCTCGGTCGTATGCAGTCCTGATTGTGGCGCTCACCTGCACGGCGCCAAACACGCATACGACCATCATTGGCACCAAGGCAGAAGCGACTCTCATCGCTGAAGACGACACGTCTCCATTCGTCCCTCCTTTGACGCCTGTCGCGACACCACTGGAGGCGGGCTGCACGATGTTGGGACGTGAGCGGATGACGGCTTAACGGTGTGCGGGACCGTAGCCCAGCTTCATGGAGACGGTTGCGAATGGTCCTCGCCGATACCCCAGGAGCAACAGTGTCCCTAATTTGCTGGGAAGTGGCGGTGCGGTCCCCTACGGCACTGCGTAGGATCCTACGGTCTTGGCGTGCATCCGTGCGCCGCTGCGGTCCGGTCCCAGGTCGACGGGCACGTGCACCTTCCGCCGACCACTGGCGACAACATCGATGTACTGTGGAGACCTCACGCCCCACGTGTTGAGCAATTTGGCGGTACGTCCACCCGGCCTCCCGCATGCCCACTATACGCCCTCGCTCAAAGTCCGTCAACAGCACATACGGTTCGCGTCCACTCTGTCGGGGCATGCTACCAGTGTTAAAAGACTGCGATGGAGCTCCGTATGCCACGGCAAACTGGCTGACACTGACGGCGGCGGTGCACAAATGCTGCGCAGCTAGCGCCATTCGACGGCCAGCACCGCGGTTCCTGGTGTGTCCGCTGTGCCGTGCGTGTGATCATTGCTTGTACAGCCCTCTCGCAGTGTCCGGAGCAAGTATGGTGGGTCTGACACACCGGTGTCAATGTGTTCTTTTTTCCATTTCCAGGAGTGTATTATTGTTATCCTTTCACATTGAATTTTAATTCCTCTCGTGAACCTTCCTTTTATTTCTGTCACTGATTCTGCAATGTACAGATTGAACAGAAGAGGCGAAAGACTACACCCTAGTCTTACAACTTTTTTAACGAGCACTTCGTTATTGGTCTTCCACTCTTGTTATTCCCTCTTGGTTCCCTAGAACTTGCACCATTTTACAGTCTCGAACGCTTTTTCCAAGTCGACGAAACCTATGAACAAATCTTGATTTTTCTTTAGTCTTGCTTTGATTATCAACTGCATCGTCAGAATTACCTCTCTGGTGCCTTTACCTTTCCTAAAGCCAAACTGTTTTTCGTCTAACACATCCTCAATTTTATTTCCCTTTCTCCTGTAGATTATTCTTGGCAGCAACTTGGATGCATGAGCTGTTAAGTTGATTGTGCGATAATTCTAGCACTTGTCGGCTCTTGCAGTCCTCGGAATGGTGTGGATGATATTTTTCCGAAAGTCAGCTGATATGCTGCCAGACTCATGCATTCTACGCACCAACTTGAATAGCCCCTTTGTTGCCATTGCCCCCAATTATTTTAGAAATTCTGATGGAATGTTATCTATCCCTTTACCTTATTTGATCTTCTCCAAAGCTCTCTTAAGTTCTGTTTCTAATAGTGGATCCCCTGTCTCTTCTAAATTGACTCCTGTTTCTTCTTCCATCATCTCAGACAAATCTTCCCCTCATAGAGGCCTTCAATGTTTTCTTTCCACCTATTTGCTCTCTCACCTGCATTTACCAGCGGAATTCCCGTTGCACTCTTAATGTTACCACCCTTGCTCTTAATTTCATCGAAGGTCAATCTGACTTTCCTATAAGATGAGTCAGTCCTTCCGACAATCATTTTTTTTCAGTTTCTTCAAATTTTTGATGCAGCCATTTCGTCTTAGCTTCGCTGCACTTCCTATTGATTTCGTTCCTCAGTGACTTGTTTTTCTATATTCCTTCTCTCGCTATCAAGTGAAGTATGGTTTTTTCGCAGTTACCTTCTTTGTACCTATGTTTTTATTTGCAACTTCTGTGTTTCCCGTTATTGGAAATGTCCATTCCTCTTCAACTGCACTGCCTACTCAGGTAAACCTTATTATTCTATCTATAGCCTTAGAGATCTTCAAACATATCTCGTCATACCTTAGTACTTCCATATAACACATCTTTGCGTATTGATTCTTCCTGACTAATCCCAAACTTCAGCCTACTCTTCATCACTACTACATTGTGATTTGAGTCTGTATCTGCTCCAGGTTATGCCTTATAAACCAGCATCTGATTTCGGAATATCTTCTCGTGTCACTGGCCATTTCCCCAAGTGTACCACCTCCTCATGTGATTCTTGAACAAAGTATTTGCTATTACTAGGTGAAATATATTACTTAATTCAATTAGTCTTTCTGCTCTCTCATTCCTTGTCCCAAGCCCATATTCTCCTGTAACGTGTTCTTTTACTCCTTCCTCTACAACCACATTCCAGTCCCCCATGACTATTAGGTTTTAGTTTCCCTTTACGTACTGTGTTCTATATCATCATATACTTTATCTCTTCATCTTCAGCCTGCGACGTCGGGATGTGTGCCTGAATTATCGTTGTAGGTGTTGTTTTGCTGACGATTCCTATTAGAACAACCCTATGTCTGAACTGTTCGTAGTAACACTAACTTTGCCCTACCATCCTATTCATAAAGAATTCTACTCCCGTCATACCATTTTGTGCTGTTTTTGATATGACCCTATTACCTTTTTGTAATGCACCTCTAACCACTGTAGCGCGGTTTTGGCTCCGAGACACGGATAATTATACTACTGAATGATGACATGGTCGTCGAGGGAGACATCAAGCATGAAGGGATGCATATAGATTGCAGCTGTCTGCGTGTCTTCGATTACTACCACTGGTCCCATGCAATCGCAAGAGAATGTCTCCCATAGTATAATACTGCTACCACCAGCCTCCGTCCGTGGCACGCTGCATGTTTCGAGCCGGCGTTCACCTCAATGAAGGCGTTTGTGCATATGACCAGCACCTAGTGTAGCAAAAATTGACCCGAAGAGCCGACACATTTACATCGATCGACGGTCGAGTCCCGATGATACCGTGCCCACTGCTACCGTTGGGTCAACATGTGAAAACGTAGGGGTGGTCTGCTCCGGATCTCCATGTTCAACAATGTACGATGAACGGTGTGCTCCAAAACAGTTTTGCGTGCAGCAGCACTGTGCTCTTTCGGCATAGATACCACACATCATCCATCATATACCATACTTTACAGAGCGGACAAGCCTCCAAACCACACTATCTGTGAAAAGTCGTGGACGTCGAAACATTTAGCACTTAGAGGAATTTTCATTGTCCTTCTGCCTCCTTCCATAGTAGGTCAGGACAGTAGGAGATCAACTTTCGAGCAGCTTCACCGTTTTCGAGATATTCGTTCATAGGCCCTGCCTAATAATAATGTTCCCTTTGTCAAAGTCACTTATCTCAATGTATTTCCCCATTTGCAGCCAATGTCTTCGCTACGGTGATTCCTCACCCGCGTCTGCTCCGTTTACATGCTTTTGCTACCGCGTCACGTGGCCTGAATGCCACCAAACGGCGTCCAACGTCGTGGTGGGCAGTGATCATTATGTTTTGGCTTATTGGTACGAGTACACGTTGCAGCACTTAATATACTGACAAGTCTAGGAGCTTGCAATAGTACTATATCTCGCTCCCCAATGTTGCGGAAAATTTCGGGAGAAGACTTCCAAAGCCTGTTTTACTACTTACGACATGAAGCTGTAACTTACCGAACTTGTAAAGAATGTGAGGCTATATTGTTTTAAAATTTGACGTTTATTGGCCTTTACGTTCTTTGATAATGAAATGTAAATTTGGTTGTCTGAATCCAGTCATAATTTAGGGCAGGTGCATTTCAACCGCCAGGGTTCTGAGAGACTCAGCGCCCTCAAGCTGCGGCCCTCACCCTTCGCCCTCGCTAGTTACCAGTTAGTATTTCTGCTGTAAGTCGGTTTAACAAACATTAAAATAACTGACAAATATTAGTTAAATGAACCATATTGACGCCCCTGATTGTATTCGTGTATCATAGTACCAAATAAATTACAAATTTTATAGACTTTCTAAATAAAGTGGAAGTAAAATAAATTTCATACCTTATCGTTTATGGCAGCTACTCTACACTGGTTTTAATACGATGTATACTGAAGAACAGATTTTATTTACTCCTCGTAATTGATATTGCATAAATAATAAATCATAAATAAAAGGAAAAGGGCTGTAATTATAACTGAGAGAAATCCAAGTCAAATATTTGTCACGGTAAATGATAACAGCCAAACAGTTGCAAGATAAAGATTTATTGAACCTCTTGACCACGGTTCGTTATACCTAAATATAGCTTCATTAGAAGCAAAAATACGCCTGATCAGGAAGACACATACATTAGCAAAAAAACTTACCAACATAACTGAGGTAGAAGAAAAAACAAGTGCTTATAGCTTTAAGGAACCATGAAAAGCACCCCGTATTAGAAGCACAAAAACTTTTAGTCACTTACTAACATCACATCTTGCAGTGGAGATGCATAAAACAATCGTGCCAAAGGCGTCACCAGTAGTTAAAATTAAAATATCACCTTCATCTGTACAGCATAATTATGAAGAGATGGTCGATGCGAAAGCAGCATAGTATCAGTACATAGCCTGTGAACTAGCCTGAAGAAGGTGTGGAAGTATTAGGGCAGACAGTTACACTGAGAGAGGGCACTTGTGGTATGCGCGAGTCACTCGCGCACATTAAAACCTGGGATACATACTCATGGATGTCAAAATTTTAAACCCTCTGTCTTAATAAATAAAACATATCAGAACAATTTAAGACATCTGCCTGTGTCCTAGTACCAAGCAGGTGAAACTGCTCTAAGTAACATATCCAACGAGGGGGGGGGGGGGGGGGCACAAGTGTTATGTGCGAGAATCTCGCGTTAAATTAAAGGCTAACATACATACTAACGAAAACGAACAAAATGTTATAGAAAATCGAAACTATGTGTCATCATAAACAAAAAACATAACAGAATCGTGTAAACCAAACATACATATCGAAAACCGCGAACAACAATCATCAAAAATACGCAAAATCCCAACAAGACATGAAAGGAGCATCTCACCAGCATCAACAGACAAGAAAACTAGCTTATAATCAGACAAACTATATTACGTTAGAGCAAGAAGGGGTTTGAAACTGTGAAAAAATATTTGTTTCTGAGCTGCACCTGTTCGTTAAGAATAAATCCATCTTTTTGAGGTAGATGTTTAAAAATTTCTAATTCCTCGAACAGGTCCAGTTTGTAACCCTGTCTCTTCGTGTAGCAATTCTACGTCATCCAGTTTACGTGGCGTATGTTGTAAGAGCAATAGATGTTCAGCAAACGTGGAATGGTACACGTTTTACCCATTTTTACATAGCATGTGTTCTTTATGTCTTACTTTAATGGGTCTCCCTGTCTGTCCAGCGTAATAGTTGGGGCAGTCGTTACAAGTAATTTTGTAAACTCTGGATTCAATGTCACGTTCTTCCAGTGCCCCAGTACTATGAATCACTCTTTGTTTCAAGCTATTGTTTACGAGAAAGGCAACTCTGTAACCTTATTGCTTCAGTAGAAGTCTCCTTATCTTGTATCATACGTTCCTCAAAAATGGAATAGAAGTAAAGATATTATCCTCACTCTTTATCGCTCTGTTATCTCCTAATGTTGAACATTTTACAGCTGTTTTTTCCCTAACAATTTGGTCAGCTAACATAGGATCGTAACCATTGTTAACAGCTGTTGATTTTACTGAAGGTATTTCCTTTTCTATACAATCCTGCTGTAAAGATGTGTTCACGGGACGATGAACTGCAGAGTGAAACTGGGCAATTTTGTGAGTTTGTGGATAACAAGAATCTAGTGGGATAATATTATGAGAAAAAGTATATTTACAAAAAATGTCAAAGCTAATTGTGTTGTGAAATAAATAAAGATTCAAATCAAGAAAATTGAGTTCTCTCTCATAGTTTTGCATCTCTTGTCAAATTGAGTCTTTCATGAAAATTGTTAAAACATGATACATTAGTTGGCAGATCTTGGTCGCTCCCTTGAAATATTGTGAGTATGTCGTAACGAGTATAGAAAGAAATCATATTACCCAACACATGATTATTTTTGAAAAAATTTCCTTGTGAAGCATTCACAAAGATGTTAGCTAAGATACCAGCTAAAGGGGAAACCCATGGCTAAGCCAAATGGTTACTCATACATTTTGCCATTAAACTGAAAGTACACTACTGGCCATTAAAATTCATACACCAAGAAGAAATGCAGATGATGAACGGGTATTCACTGGACAAATATATTATACTACAACTGACATGTGAATACATTTTCACGAACTTTGGGTGCATAGATGCTGAGAAATCAGTACCAAGAACAACCACCTCTGGCCGTAATAAAGGCCTTGATACGCCTGGGCATTGAGTCAAACATAGCTTGGATGGCGTGTACAGCTACAGCTGCCCATACAGCTTCAACACGATACCACAGTTCATCAAGAGTAGTGACTGGCGTATTGTGACGAGCCAATTGCTCGGCCACCATTTACCAGACGTTTTCAATTGGTGAGAGATCTGGAGAATGTGCTGGCCAGGGCAGCTGTCGAACATTTTCTGTATCCAGAAAGACTCGTACAGGACCTGCAACATGTGGTCGTGCATTATCCCGCTGAAATGTAGGTTTTCACAGGGATCGAATGAAGGGTAGAGCCACGGGTCGTAACACATCTTAAATGTAACGTCCACTGTTCAAAGTGCCGTCAATGCGAACAAGAGGTGTCCGAGACGAGCAACCAATCGCACCCCATACTATCACGTCGACGTCGACGAATACACGATTCCAATGTGCGTTCACCGCGGTGTCGCCAAACATGGGTGCGACCATCATGATGCTGTAAACAGAACCTGGATTCAACCGAAAAAATGAGATTTTACCATTCGTTCACCCAGGTTCGTCGCTGAGTACACCATCGCAGGCGCTCCTCTCTGTGATGCAGCGTCAAGGGTAACCGCAGCCATGGTCTGCGAGCTGATAGTCCATGCTGCTGCAAACGTCGTCGAACTGTTCGTGCAGATGGTTGTTGTCTTGGAAACGTCCCCATCTGTTGACTCAGGGATCGAGACGTGGCTGCACGATCCGTTACAGCCATGCGGATAAGATGCCTGTCATCTCGACTGCTAATACGAGGCCATTGGGATCCAGCACGGCGTTCCGTATTAGCCTTCTGAACCCACCGATTCCATATTCTGCTAACAGCCATTGGATCTCGATCAACGCGAGCAGCAATGTCGCGATACGATAAACCGCAATCGCGATAGGCTACAATCCGACCTTTATCAAAGTCGGAAACGTGATGGTACGCATTTCTCCTCCTTGCACAAGGCATCACAACATTTCACCGTGCAACGCAGTTCAACTGCTGTTTGTGTATGAGAAATCGGTTAGAAACTTTCCTCATGTCAGCACGTTGTAGGTGTCGCCACCGGCGCCAACCTCGTGTGAATGCTCTGAAAAGCTAATCATTTGCATATCACAGCATATTCTTCCTGTCGGTTAAATTTCGCGTCTGTGGCACGTCATCTTTGTGGCTGCGTTACACATTAATACGCGGATCTGCGGAAGCAGAATTTGGTCCATCTCTACGACACCGCCATCTCGTAGTGCGGAGACGGACGAGCACTGCGCCTGCGCTGTTGTGCTTAGAGGGGCGCGTTCTAGTTGGAAAGTTGTGTACGCGCTGTCTACGCGGAACTATGTACACAACAGGTAGATTATTTTTTTTTCTGTCTTACGCATACTGAAATTGAAGACAGTTTCGTACTAGATGGGTTACGATTTTCTTTGCAAAGCATCATCAGTGATAGCTCTGTAAACATGACTCATACAAGTTGTAAGAATGCGAGGCGTCTGTTCTTCTGGACATTTACGAAATAACAGACACCAAACGGAATCTGCAGCTCTCGGTCCATATTCCCACCGAGCGCCGCCTATCTGTATTCGCTGTCCACTTTAGTCACTGTTTGTTCTCTATTTTGAGATTCCCATGGGACGTTGGACGTATTTGTGTGTGAAAGTGGATCCATTCCCAACTAGACGTATCAATTATATGAAGGCAAAGTGTCTGTTTTTTCGGACATGTGTTTGTGAAAAATTTTGCTGGCAGTATCCAAATATACCACTTGCAGAATTATATCATCGCACTACTTCAGGAACTATAATGTCATAAACATTGAGATTCGTGAATGACTAAGTTTTGATTAAAACGCACTGTGTATCACCCAGACTATACTCAACCAGTGTTTCATAACGAGAGTGCTTATCGGCTCCCAAAGAACTTTAGATACAATTTCGAACTTTTTCGAAATACTTTCTCGCTTACATTCTTAACATAGAATATTTAAAACATTAACTCATCTCTAAAGAAAACGTAAGTATGAAACTACTGTGGCGGTGCGCCATATAACGTGAAAAAATAATACTGAAAAATTTCGCAAATTTAACAAAACTGACGTCGTAACGAAATAAATTTTATCGCAGAAAAATCGAAAAGTCTATGTAATAAACTAATATGATGTGTGATTGATATTGTAATCTCTGTTCCTTTTGATAAAGGACCGGACAGACTTGCATTTTGTTTCTTGGTTGTGTAAGAAGTCATTTTTGACGACGCACGAAAGCGTGTAAGTTTCATGTAATATTTAGTCTAAATATAATCAAATATTACTTAAAAGTGTCGCTAATGTTTTACTGTAACAGATCCTATACTCATGAAGTGAGTGACTTAAATAACTTTCGCAAATTTTACATGTGACCAGTGGTGCAGAGGCCAACGCCATGGTTCTGAACGATAACGGCCCAGAGTAGTAGTAAATATTTTGACAAATAACAAAAATAAATGTAAATGCAGGAGATCTCTCTTGATTCGGTTCTTCTTTGAAGCAGTAACAGTAGTTAACTTTTCTAATATTGAACTATGTCCATACAAGGTGATTTCACTAACTTAAGTTGGTTTCCAATAACGGAAATTGTTATAAGCTCCTCGGCATTGCAATTACATAAAGGTACAACAAACAATTAATTGTACAACACTGTATCAGGTGTCTTTTGATATAAAAACATCGTATCGGGCAAACTAACTGCGAGAAGTACCATAACAGAGTCAATGACATAAATAATTCTCAAGTTGTGAAGCAGGCAGAATAATATTAACTCCAACTTGTCATAACATATAAAAACCAACACAACATAACATGAAAAGTACCATCACATTAAGTTACCCATAGGAGCTCAGTTCTTTGCAGCACGGGACAGCAACAACTGGCACTCGAACCGGATCCTGCACGCGATTCATTTGTCTGGGCTGCGTGCAGAATTTTCCAACGGAAGCTTTCAACAAAGCTTTTGTAACACGTCGTAAGTTAAGGAACAGTGTTCATGACGCCTAAATAAAAGTAATCTTCTGAAGATGGTGTGAACTAAAATGAAAGTACTCTCACAAACACTGAGGTGACAAAAGTCACGGTATACCTCCTAATACCTTGTCGGACCTCCTCTTGCCGCCGTAGTGCAGCAAATAGACGTGACATGGACTCAACAAGTCATAGGAAATCCCCTGCAGAAATACTGAGCCAAGCTACATCTACAGCCATCCATAGCTGCAAACGTTTTGCCTGTGCATAATTTTGAGCAAACTGACCTCTAGATCACATCCCATAAATCTTCAGTGGGGTTCCTGTTGCGGGATATGGCTGACTACATTATTCGCTCGAACTGTCCAGAATATTTTTCAAACCAGTAGGGAACAATTGCGATCCGGTGACATGACATAGTTGTTTGGAAACATGGAGTCCACAAATGGCTGCAAATGTTCCCCAAGCGCCGAACATAACCATTCCCAATCAATGATAGGTCCAACTGGACCGGACGACTCAGTCCATTCCATGTAAACACAGCCCGCACTATTATGGAGCCACCACCAGCTTGCAAATTGCCTTGCTGATAATGTGGGTCTATGGCTTCGTGGGCTCTGCAGCACACTCGAACCTTACCATCAGCTCTTACCAGCTCAAATTGGAGTTTATCTTACCAGGCCATTGTTTTCCAGTCATCTAGAACGCAAACGATACGGTGACGAGCATAGAAGAGGCGCTGAAGGCGATGTCATGCTATTAGCGTTATTCCACGCAGTGTTGTTGGTTGTTACCACTGACAAATCTTCGCAAACGCTGCTGCTCTCGCTCGTTAAGCGAAAACCTTAGGCCACTGCCTTGTCCATGGTGAGACGAACTGTCTGTAATTTGGTATTCTTGGCACTTTCATGACACTGTGGATTTCGGAGTATTAAACGATTTCCGAACTGGAATGTCCCATGCCTCTGGCTCAAAGTACCACTGCGCGTTCGAAGTCAGTTAATTCTCGTGGTGCCGCCATACTGACTTCGGAAACTTTTTCACGTGAATCACGTGAGTACAAACAACAGCTGTACCAATGCACTGCCCTTTTATACACGGTACAAGCGATACTATCGCCACGTGCGTATCGCTATCCCGTGATTTTCTCATATCTGTGTAATTGTTGGCATCGCTTTTCGGGAAAGGGCTGTGATTCCCATCGATGTGTTACCCCACATACATTAACGTCACGGACGCCACACTTCTGAGTTCCTGCGCTAAGATCGCTGCTGTTGCGACACGTGACGAGGTGACCCGCGAGCTTAAGAATGTAAATCACGCCCGTGGGTCACCAAAGTTGCCCATACCTGCTTTACAGAATAGGGGGCTTGCTGGTTGAAGCAGAAGGCGGCAGTTGAGCAGGCAGCTGCCTCGGACGTGACGAGGTGGCCTCAGAGCCCTCTGCCGCGCCACGACCCGGTTCGGACGTTCCTGACCGCACCGTCCCCCCGCTGTTGTGTCAGGGAGACCAGTCCTGTTCGGCACGTAGCGGGATACCGGACATTCCATGGCAGGACGTCCTGCGAGCGGTAAACCTGATCCAGTGGGCTGGAGCAACAACTTGTAGGCCGTAGCAACTGATACCTCACAACAAGGATTGGGGTGATTTTAAGGAAAGACACGTGTAAGGTGAATCCGTACATTTCCTCATTTGTTGTTTCATGGAATTCACTTTTGCTTAACAACAATTGCTGTAATTACAAATTTATATCTCGTCAAAATAAAAAGAAGGCCAACAATAATTAAAAAACTAGAACAGGATCAATTAATTAATTAAAAGGAACCTTGAAAATTCATGGCAGATTAAAACTGTGTGCCAGACAAAGACTCGAACTCGGGACCTTTGCCTTTTGTTGTCAGGACAGTTTCTTTGAATTTTGGAAGGTAGGAGACGAGGTAATGGGGGCACTGAATCTGCAAGGACAGGGCGTGAGTCGTGCTTGGGTAGATCAGACGGTAGAGCACTGGCCCGCGAAACGCAAAAGGTCCCGAACTCGAGTCTCGGTCGGGTACACAGTTTTATGCTGCCAGGAATTTTCATATCAGCGCACACTCCGCTGCAGGGTGAAAATCTCATTCTGAAAAGAAACCTTCATAATCTACACCATTAAGAAACCGGGTTAAGACCAGGAATATACATAAGTGAGCAAATGCAAGCAAAAATTCACACCAACTATATGTGACTGCAAGCTGGTTCAAACCAACTGAGTTTACCTGTAAGATAAATTACAATTGAGTGCCACTAAAGGCAACAACACCAAGCATAGGTAAAACATTAAGCAGCTGACAACGCCGACCCAAAACACAGGAAGGCCAAGGAGTCACCTCACTTAACAATTTATACCCTTAATTTAATCCTTTAAGCAATAATATACACAGAGAGGTGGTTCAGTGGTTAGCACACTGGACTAGCATTCGAAAGAAAAACGGTTCAAACCCACGTCCGGCCATCCTGATCTAGGTTTTCCGTGATTTCCCTAAGTCGCTTCAGGCAAATGGTTTCTTTGAAAGGGCATGGCCAATTTCCCTCACTATCCTTCCCTATTCCGAGATTGTGCTCCGTCTCTAACGACCTCGTTGTCGGCGGGACGTTAAACACTAATCTCCTCCTCCTCCTCCAATAAAATACACATTTTCCCAAAATACAAGAAAAGCCAAAGAGGCATACTATTTAAATGTGACTATAAAGTAGTACACACCAGCAGACACATCGACAATGACCCTTAAATAAATGTGCAATCCCCCAAACTACGAGATAAGCAAGGAAGAAATTAAATTTAAATGTGACTCCCAAATGTGACACACCAGCAGAAACATTAACAATGCCCCTTATGTAGCCACCAAAATACAAGAAAAGGTTTCGATTTACAGCAGACGGCTATCATAGCCAACACGCAACAAGCAGGAAAGTTTCGCAATTAACAGAGTGAGCTAATTACTGTGTATAAAAAAGGAAAAGTCAGCAGATCATTTTCATGAATAAAGGGCTTTAAAACTTAACACGCTCCAGAACTAGTAATTAGGGTGCAAGGTTTAAACAAGTAGTTAAAAGAGCAAATTCGGACTTGCAGAATTCAATTTACGGCTTATGCGCTTGCTGAATTCACAGTATTGAATACATCAAGAGTTTCGGAATTATCAGGTGACACTCCGTCGTGGCAAGAATTTACTCAATTTGAGCCAAGACGAGGCGGCTGGTAGAGGCACCTGACTGCAGGACAACCTAGACATCGTGCGATGACGGAAGTGTCGCCACAGCACACAGAAAACACGTATCCCTTCTGGGCCCAGGAACGCTTAGTCTGCTGCCAAAACATCCTGCCACACAATCAGAAGGGAACACTAATCTGCCCAAATAAGGCAAAAAAAGAGAATGCCTAGGATGCAGCCAGCATCAGCTTATACCGGAATTGACTACACATTGAAGTTAGAAGCTTAACAGTCCTTAAAACTGCTTGAAAATTAACGATATGAAATACAGTGCCAGAAAATTCAATTGTTGTTGTTGTGGTCTTCAGTCCTGAGACTGGTTTGGTGCAGCTCACCATGCTACCCTATCCTGTGCAACCTTCTTCAATTCCCAGTACTTACTGCAACCCACATCCTTCTGAATCTGCTTAGTGTATTCATCTCTTGGTCTCCCTATACGATCATTACCCTCCACGCTACCCACCAAAGCTAAATTTGAGATCGCTTGATGCCTCAGAACATGTCCTACTAACCGGTCCCTTCTTTTTGTCAAGTTGTGCCATTTACTCCTCTTCTCTCCAATTCTATTCAATACTTCATCACTAGTTATGTGATCTACCTATCTAATCTTAAGCATTCTTCTGTAGCACCACATTTCGAAAGCTTCTATGCTCTTCTTGTCCAAACTATTTATCGTCCATGTTTTACTTCCATACATGGCTACACTCCATACAAATACTTTCAGAAACGACTTCCTGACACTTAAATCTATACTCGATGTTAACAAATTTCTCTTCTTCAGAAACGCTTTCCTTGTCATTGCCAGTCTACATTTTACACTCCTGGAAATGGAAAAAAGAACACATTGACACAGGTGTGTCAGACCCACCATACTTGCTCCGGACACTGCGAGAGGGCTGTACAAGCAATGATCACACGCACGGCACAGCGGACACACCAGGAACCGCGGTGTTGGCCGTCGAATGGCGCTAGCTGCGCAGCATTTGTGCACCGCCGCCGTCAGTGTCAGCAAGTTTGCCGTGGCATACGGAGCTCCATCGCAGTCTTTAACACTGGTAGCATGGCGCGACAGCGTGGACGTGAACCGTATGTGCAGTTGACGGACTCTGAGCGAGGGCGTATAGTGGGCATGCGGGAGGCCGGGTGGACGTACCGCCGAATTGCTCAACACGTGGGGCGTGAGGTCTCCACAGTACATCGATGTTGTCGCCAGTGGTCGGCGGAAGGTGCACGTGCCCGTCGACCTGGGACCGGACCGCAGCGACACACGGATGCACGCCAAGACCGTAGGATCCTACGCAGTGCTGTAGGGGATCGCACCGCCACTTCCCAGCAAATTAGGGACACTGTTACTCCTGGGGTATCGGCGAGGACCATTCGCAACCGTCTCCATGAAGGTGGGCTACGGTCCCGCACACCTTTAGGCCGTCTTCCGCTCACGCCCCAACATCGTGCAGCCCGCCTCCAGTGGTGTCGCGACAGGCGTAAATGGAGGGACGAATGGAGACGTGTCGTCTTCAGCGATGACAGTCGCTTCTGCCTTGGTGCCAATGATGGTCGTATGCGTGTTTGGCGCCGTGCAGGTGAGCGCCACAATCAGGACTGCATACGACCGAGGCACACAGGGCCAACACCCGGCATCATGGTGTGTGGTGCGATCTCCTACACTGGCGGTACACCTCTGGTGATCGTCGAGGGGACACTGAATAGTGCACGGTACATCCAAACCGTCATCGAACCCATCGTTCTACCATTCCTAGACTGGCAAGGGAACTTGCTGTTCCAACAGGACAATGCACGTCCGCGTGTATCCCATGCCACCCAGCGTGCTCTAGAAGGTGTAAGTCAACTACCCTGGCCAGCAAGATCTCCGGATCTGTCCCCCATTGAGCATGTTTGGGACTGGATGAAGCGTCGTCTCACGCGGTCTGCACGTCCAGCACAAACGCTGGTCCAACTGAGGCGCCAGGTGGAAATGGCATGGCAAGCCGTTCCACCGGACTACATCCAGCATCTCTACGATCGTCTCCATGGGAGAATAGCAGCCTGCATTGCTGCGAAAGGTGGATATACACTGTACTAGTGCCGACATTGTGCATGCTCTGTTGCCTGTGTCTATGTGCCTGTGGTTCTGTCAGTGTGATCATGTGATGTATCTGACCCCAGGAATGTGTCAATAAAGTTTCGCCTTCCTGGGACAATGAATTCACGGTGTTCTTATTTCAATTTCCAGGAGTGTATATCTTCTCTACTTCGACCATCATCAGTTATTTTGCTTCCCAAATAGCAAAACTCCTTTACTACATTAAGTGTCTCATTTCCTAACCTAATTCCCTCAGCATCACCCGAGTTAACTCGACTACATTCCATTACCCTCGTTTTGCTTTTGTTGATGTTCATCTTATATTTTCCTTTCAAGACACTGTCCATTCCGTACAACTGCTCTTCCAAGTCCTTTGCTGTCTCTGACAGAATTACAATGTCATCGGCGAACCTCAAAGCTTTTATTTCTTCTCCATGGATTTTAATACCTACTCCGAATTTTTCTTTTGTTTCATTTAGTGCTTGCTCAATATACAGATTGAATAACACCGGGGAGAGGCTGTCTCACTCCCTTCCCAACCACTGCTTCCCTTTGATATCCCTCGACTCTTATAACTGCCATCTGGTTTCTGTACAATTTGTAAGTAGCCTTTCGCTCCCTGTATTCCTGTATTTTACCCCTGCCACCTTTAGAATTTGAAAGAGATTATTCCAGTCAACATTGTCAAAAGCTTTCTCTAAGTCGACAAAGGCTAGAAACGTAGGTTTGCCTTTCCTTAATCTTTCTTCTAAGATAAGTCGTAAGGTCAGTATTGCCTCACGTGTTCCAATATTTCTACGGAATCCAAACTGATCTTCCCCGATGTCGGCTTCTACCAGTTTTTCCATTCGTCTCTAAAGAATTTTGCAGCTGTGACTTATTAAACTGATAGTTCGGTAATTTTCACATCTGTCAACACCTGCTTTCTTTGGGATTGGAATTATTATATTCTTCTTGAAGTCAGAGGGTATTTCGCCGGTCTCATACATTTTGCTCACCAGATGGTAGAGTTTTGTCAGGACTGGCTCTCCCAAGGCCGTCAGTAGTTCTAATGGAATGTTGTCAACTCCTGGGGCCTTGTTTTGACTCAGGTCTTTCAGTGCTCTGTCAAACTCTTCACGCAGTATCGTATCTCCCATTTCATCTTCATCTACATTCTCTTCCATTTCCATAATATTGTCCTCAAGTACATCGCCCTTGTACAGACCCTGTATATACTTCTTCCACCTTTCTGCTTTCCCTTCTTTGCTTAGAACTCGGTTTCCATCTGAGCTCTTGATGTTCATACAAGTGGTTCTCTTATCTCCAAAGGTCTCTTTAATTTTCCTGTAGGCAGTATCTATCTCACCCCTAGTGAGATAAGTCTCTACATCCTTACATTTGTTCTCTAGCCATCCCTACTTAGCCATTTTGCACTTCCTGTCGATCTCATTTTTGAGAAGTTTGTATTCCTTTTGGCCTGCTTCACTTACTGCATTTTTGTATTTTCTCCTTTCATCAATTAAATTCAGTATCTCTTCTGATACCCAAGGATTTCTACTAGCCCTCGTCTTTTTACCTACTTGATCCTCTGCTGCCTTCACTATTTTATTCCTCAAAGCTACCCATTCTTACTCTACTTCTTTCCCCCATTCCTGTCAATTGTTCCCTTATGCTCTCCCTGGAACTCTGTACAATCTCTTGTTCTTTCAGTTTATCCATGTCCCATATCCTTAAATTCCTACCTTTTTGCAGTTTCTTCAGTTTTAATCTACAGTTCATAACCAATAGATTGTGGTCAGAGTCCACATCTGCCGCTGAAAATGCCTTACAATTTAAAACCTGGTTCCTAAGTCTCTGTCTTACCATTATATAATCTATCTGATACCTTCTAGTATCTCCAGGATTCTTCCATGTATACAATCTTCTTTCATGATTCTTGAACCAAGTGTTAGCTATGATTAAGTTATGCTCTGTGCAAAACTCTACCAGGCGGCTTCCTCTTTCATTTCTTAGCCCCAATCCATATTCACCTACTATGTTGCCTTCTCTCCCTTTTCCTACTCTCGAATTCCAGTCACCCATGACTATTAAATTTTCGTCTCCCTTCACTACCAGAATAATTTCTTTTCTCTTATCATACATTTCTTCAATTTCTTCATCATCTGCAGAGCTAGTTGGCATATAAACTTGTAGTACAGTAGTAGGCATGGGCTTCTTGTCTATCTTGGCCACAATAATGCTTTCACTATGCTATTTGTGGTAGCTTACCTGCACTCCTATTTTTTTTATTCATTATTAAACCTACTCCTGCATTACCCCTATTTGATTTTGTGTTTATAACCCTGTATTCACCTGACCAAAGGTCTTGTTCCTCCTGCCACCGAACTTCACTAATTGCCACTATATCTAACTTTAACCTATCCATTCCCCTTTTCAAATTTTCTAATCTACCTGGCCGGTTAAGGGATCCGTAGAACGCCAGTTTTCTTTTTCCTGATAACGGCGTCCTCTTGAGTAGTCCCCGCCCGGAGATCCGAATGGGGGACTATTTTACCTCCGGAATATTTTACTCAAGAGGACGCCATCATCATTTATCCATACAGTAAAGCTGCATGCCCTCGGGAAAAGTTACGGCAGTAGTTTCCCCTTGCTTTCAGCCGTTCGCAGTACCAGCACAGCAAGGCTGTTTTGTTTAATGTTGCAAGTCCAGGTCAGTCAATCATCCAGACTGTTGCCCCTGCAACTACTGAAAAGGCGGCTGCCCCTCTTCAGGAACCACACGTTTGTCTGGCCTCTCAACAGATACCCCTCCATTGTGGTTGTACCTACGGTACAGGCATCTGTATCGCTCAGGCACTCAAGCCTCCCCACCAACGGGAAGGTCCATGGTTCATGGGGAAGGAAAATTCAATTACTAGGACATATTCATCTATAAAAAGTGCCTTACCTTCGACACAGACTATGTTGCAATTTCAGTTTGATCATTTCAACTTCCAACAGAGAATGCTTATACACTTGCATGGAATTCGGCCTGGAACAACAAATTGTTATCATTTACACTGACCGATGACCACCCACATAAAAACTCGGAGACACGTTATTATGATACGTCTAATTCCACATTAACACAGACGTGGCCTTATGGTAACTAGTACCTATATGAAGCAACACTTAACTACACTCAGCCTTGAGAGGGCCGTGATTTCCAGGATACCAACCAGCGGTGTTACTGCCTCCGAACTGTTCAGGTGATCTTTCAAGTGCCATAAAATTTAAGCTCGCAAACTTAGCCCAGAACTTGCTGACCAGGTTTCACGTGGTGTCCCCTGCTCTTCCAGCAACTCTCTGATATCAGTCCTTCATCCAGCTGGCAAAGCTTGCCTCCGACTTATTTAACAACCCATGGCTTCTCAAGGCCAATACTGGGTAGCAGAAGTAACCCAAAACCAAGAACTTGCCAGCCATGTGGCCTCCAGCTATCAGTCAGCACCAGGCCTGTAAAAATTAACAACATATCCCTCAACCAAAGCCCGTGACATATCGTAAGAATAGATATCGGCAGCCCAAGTAGTTGGTGGCGCCAGCGGAGTGCCATGCCCGTCAAAAGTAAGGCCGCCACGGCTCAACCAAAATATTCCCCCCACCCCCAACCCCCACCCCCGAGAAAAGGTGGAGAGGTCAACTAACCGGCTTAACTTGACTAAAGTCGACTCTGAAGGTCTTGCCTGTTGCTAATTCCTTGACCAGCAAATTAACTGGCCCTCGAACCTTAACAATGGAACATGGACCCATCAAAGCGGGGGGGAGGGGGGGGGGGGATGAACGTATTAAGTCTAATGCCACGCTGGGCTCGCCTGGCATAGTTGCTAACAAAGATCTTATCCACTACCTTGCCCTGAAAGGGTCGTCTACTCCAGTTACAGTGCTTTACCTGCAGATGGCGGTCCGATTCGATATTGTTCCTAGTCGACTGCTAATTTTCCTTGAGGGTATTAGGAGTGATAAAAGTTGGTAGAAGATCATTCATATTCCACAAGTTAGTGAAGAACTGAGAGGATATGACAACATAAAGTCACCATGAACAGCTTCTGATGCTTCATGTTTAGCGTAATTAAAGGTAAAATAGAGCCAAGGAAGGACATTATCCCAGTTACAGTGCTTTACCTGCAGATGACGGTCCGATTCGATATTGTTCTTAGCCGACTGCTAATTTTCCTTGAGGGTATTAGCAGTGATAGATGTGGGCAGAAGATCATTCATATTCCACAAGTTAGTGAAGAACTGAGAGGATATGACAACATAAAGGCACCATGAACAGCTTTCGATGCTTCGTGTTTAGCGAAATTGAAGGTAAAATAGAGCCAAGGAAGGACAGTATCCCATTTACTTGGGGATTTATTATGGTATAAAAACAAGGCTGACTTAAGATTACGGTTCTCTTTTTCAGCAAAGGATGCCTGAGGATAATATGGCGTGGTAGTGTTAAGTTTAATGGCATTGTAAATACAGAGCTTATAGCTCTGGGAGGGCCAAACCAGGAGATGTTGGTCAAGTGTCCGGCAGTAATAGCAGCAGTAGCCTCTTGGCAAAGCGCGTCGACGATTATAAGGATATAACGGTTTCCTGTTTTAGTATGGGTAAAGGGCCCCACCAAATCGATAAAGATTTTATCCATAGGCTACTGTTTGCTCTCGAATCGGTCGAATTGCAAGAACCACCTCAGCGGACTGTTTTTAGGTTTCCACTTTCTAAAAGAGTCGGATATCCTCGTCCAATGATAACCAGGTGAGGTGAACTCGCATCTTCACCAAGGTCTAGTATAGGACTTAATGCTCACCCACCAATAAACAGTGAAAGTAATGATAAAATGGAGGGGACTAACTCAAGCAGCCAGCAGATCCTGAATTCTCTGGGTTCACTCACTTGTTTACGCAGTATACCATTCTTCAGTGGAAACCTCGGCACCTCCTCCCCAGACAACAACTGCCCCCTACTCGGCCCCCACAACGGCTCCTGAGCATGCTTAATTTTAAGCTCCGCAAACAAACGGGGCACTTTGTTGAGAACAACACGAGCCAGATTATTGGAGCCATGGGCTCGATGTACCTCAGTGGTATCTTCCTGCTCAAATATGTGGCTGAGCGCATCGGCTACTTGACTGTTGGGACGTTTAATGAGGTGCACCTTAAAACGCCGAAATCCAAACCCCCACCTCGCGATTTTATTGGTCTTCCTAGGTCTGGCCAGAACCCGTCTTGCCTGATTATCGGTTTCTAAATCGAGCCCCCTACATTTCAGACAGAAACGGAATTTTTCTATGGCGAACTGCCAGTGCCTCATAATCGTATACAGAAAAATTCAACTCGGGTTCGGACAGCCTCCTTGACGCAAAAGCTAAAGGACGTCTTTGACCTTCATCCTCCTGGAGGAGAACCGTTGCTATCCTTGCTTTGGATTCGTCGGTCTGTACAATAAATCTCTTGCTGAAGCCTGGCACCGCTGGAAGGTTCGTGATGGCAGTCTTGATAGCTTCAAAGGCACACTATTGACTTTCGCCCTACACAAAATTTTCTGCCTTCCTCCGCAGATTATCAAGAGGGGCAGCAATATGAGAAAATTTGGGAACGAAACTGCGAAAATAGTTGGCCATTCCATTAAATCTAGCTATCTCCTTCTTAGTTCTAGGTTGGGTAACCTCTTAAAATCCTTCATTTGCTCTTGGTTGATACTAATGCCATCCACTGAAACAAGATGAACTAAAAGTGAAACCTGATGGCTGGCGAGAGTAATGTTAGACAGCTTGATGTTTAACGTAGCATCACAAAGCTTCGGTAACACCTGTCTAAGATGGGAAAGGTGTTCCTCAAACGAACCACTGCAAATGACCACGTCATCCAGGTAGTTCAGTACGCAGACGAATTTCAAATCCCCCACTCAATCCAACGAGAGAGAACAGCGGCTCCGGTGGCCAACCCAAACGGCGCCCTATTGAAATCATGGAGATCCCAGTCGGCCCAAAGGGCCGTGACGTGCTTAGAATTTCCAGTGAGACGGATTTGGTAATAGGCGTGATTCAAGTCAAGCACGGTGAAGCACTTAGCCTCAGAGAATCCCTTGAGACCGTTGTGACGATCAGGCAAAGGGACTGACTCTAAAACAACCTTTTTATTCAACAGCTTGTGATCCACAACTGGCCTGTATCCTGACACTGAGCTTGGAGACAAAAAAAATCGGCGAAGCATAAAGAGAAGGCCTGATTACCCCATCCTGCAAAGTACTAGCCAACGTATGCCTCAGGATTTTCATTTTAGGGGGTGAAAGTCGATAAGGAGAAACAGGAATGATCAGTCAGACGTCAGACTGATAATGATCAGTCAGACGTGTATCATATTGGGTCACACAAGTCACTCCTAGCTTATCAGGAAAAAAAATCAGGAATCTCCCCCAACAGACGCCAAAAATGTAGCGCGTGCTCCGACTGAAGATGAACCATGTCGAATTCCCCGGTCTCGCACCTTACAAAATCACTCTCAGACGACGACAAGAACAGAGGGCTATCTTCTCACCTGCCAAGAGCTTACAGAAATGCAAAATCAATGACCAACCAGATCCTTTGAATAAAATCGCAGCCGAGCAACAAATTAACTGTTGGGTCTTTTACAACCAGAAGAGTTGCCGCCAGGAGAAATAGCAAATGGACAAGCTACCACACACCTCCCGCACCAGAGACAACTCTCTCCCATTGTCCACACACAGCACTCCGTCATCAGGCCGCAAGTGGCCCATCGGGACCACCCGACCGCCGTGTCATCCTCAGATGAGGGTGCGGATAGGAGGGGAGTGTGGTCAGCATACCGCTCTTTTTTTTGACCGGAGCCGCTACTATTCGGTCTAGTAGCTCCCCAATTGGCGTCACGAGGCTGAGTGCACCCCGAAAAATGGCAACAGCACATGACGGCCTGGATGGTCACCCGTCCAAGATTGTCCACACAGAGGTAACACAGAACAGTTAAGGCTTTCGTGGGCACTGTCAACAAGTGGTCACAAAAGCCTTAGCAGTTCTGTGTTACGTCTCTACGGGGAGAACGTTTGCTGATTGTACCGACGCCTTGACCAACGACGGAATAAGAAAGCGCGATTGATGTCCCCTCTCGCCTTTCTATCGGTGTGCTGTGATGAAGGTGCTTCTCGGAAGTTCTTGAAGAGTAAGCGCCTGTTCACCATTGCCCAAGCACGTCGTATCTACGGAAGAACGGTACGAGATTTTTTTCGTGAGCGAATTCGTGCAACACGGAGATACTTGGCAAGAACGGATGAGGAACTTTTAAACATTTTCTATCAACTAAGTAGCAGAATGCATCGAGACAAGTGGAACAAGATCCACAGCAATGGAAGGTGTAACTTTGACAACGCCAGCCACTCGAGCTGGCGAAACCTCAGAAAAGTCATCAGATGAACATCGGCCGAAGAACCCTAGACAGAAACCAACAGGCAGTTTGTCAGCAAGTGGCCACGAAAGCCTTAACAAAGTTGTATTAGGTCACACTCATATAGAAAAGGTACATTGTCTTCGACACAGACGGAGCTGCAGTTTAGGTTTTATCAGTTCAGTTTACAACAGAGAATGCTCAGAGAGCAACAGAAAATGGAATATGGTTTGGAGCAAGAAACAATTATCAGTTACGCTGGCCGACGACCATACACACAATCGCTCGGAGGAGCGTTACTAAGACAGTTCTAATTCCACATTGACACAGATGTGCCTTATGGCAAATCTTCCAGATGCCGTAAAATGTAAACTTGTAGAATTAGCCATGATCTTGCTGACCAAGTTGCACATGGCGTCCGCTGCTCTTCCCGCAACTCGCCGCTGTCAGTCCTTAATCCAGTCGAATAAGCTTGCCTCCGACTCATCGAACCACTCGCGGCTTCTCGAGGCCAGTACAGGACGTCAGGATTCTCCCGAAACTAACAACTTGCCGGCCACGTGTCCTCCAGCTGTTAGCACCAGGGCCCACCAAAAGTCCACAACACACCCCTCGTCCTAAGACGCCACACCTGACACATAATGAGGCCCGATATCGACAGCCCAAGTAGTTAGTGGCGCTAGCGGAGTGCGATGCCTGGCGAATTTAAAACCTCTACAGCTCAGCAACGCTGCGGCAGATATCGACATTTCCTAGATCTGGAAAGCACGAACCATTTATTGGTTCTGTGGTATCGAAGTTACTTAAACATCAGTCTTCACACCATAGAAGTCCTGAAGTAGCAAAATTATCGGACATCATCAGTATACAGTTGAATGGTACTTCGGAAACAATATACCGAGTTTCCTCTCTGAGCCGGCCGCGGTGGTCTCGCGGTTCTAGGCGCACAGTCCGGAACCGTGCGACTGCTACGGTCGCAGGTTCGAATCCTGCCTCGGGCATGGACTTGTGTGATGTCCTTAGGTTAGTTAGGTTTAAGTAGTTCTAAGTTCTAGGGGACTGATGACCACAGCAGTTGAGTCCCATAGTGCTCAGAGCCATTTGAACCATTTTTTCTCCTCTCTGACACACATGGAAAAAACTGAAGACTGTCCTTACAAAGTGTGAGTGAAGTTAGAGGACCGTCTGGATGTCGTGAACACCGCGTAGGTCTTATGTGTTAAGCTTACCTTATTCCGTCACCTGGTTGCACGCAACTGAGCTGAAGCCCACTGCACATGCTGGGAGCGCGGTTGCGAAACTCCTTACTGAAACAGAACACTTTCGTCTTGTTCCAGCTTTAGTGACTGAAGTTGCACGAGTATTGAAGTTAGGTGTGTCAGTAGAGTGTACGCAAACTGAGCTGTGAAGTGGGGGAGGAAATTTATCGCTTTTCGGATTCCATGCACAGATGTTTATAGGATTTTATTTATGTTGACTACAAAAACAACCAGCGACATGTTGGGCTTGAGGCCGTCATATACGATTTGAACATAGGTCGGTTGACAATATCTGAAATGCAGAATAAAATTCATTCAGTTGGCAGTACATGAACAAATGAATTTAAAAAAAATACAAGTAAACGAAACATCCGGCTGTGTAACAACTTGCATGTAAAAGACTAAAATCTCATGGTTCGAGTTGACCGATTCTTTTTTAAGGAAAATTATTGATAGGATAATCTCGAAAGCGGAATTCTATATTCAATATTCGTTTATTTATAATGTCACAGGATTGCTCCTCATTCACAAATGTTTTGAAATGCACGAAACCAGATGGCAGTTATAAGAGTCGAGGGGTATGAAAGGGAAGCAGTGGTTGGGAAGGGAGTGTGACAGGGTTGTAGCCTCTCCCCGATGTTATTCAAGCTGTATATTGAGCAAGCAGTAAATGAAACAAAAGAAAAATTCGGAGTAGGTATTAAAATTCATAGAGAAGAAATAAAATCTTTGAGGTTCGCCGATGACATTGTAATTCTGTCAAAGGCAGCAAAGGACTTGGAAGAGCAGTTGAACGGAATGGATAGTGTCTTGAAAGGAGGATATAAGATGAACATCAACAAAAGCAAAACGAGGATAATGGAATGTAGTCGAATTAAGTCGGGTGATGCTGAGGGAAAGAGATTAGGAAATGAGACACTTAAAGTTGTAAAGAAGTTTTGCCACTTGGGGAATAAAATAACTGATGATGGTCGAAGTAGAAAGGATATAAAATGTAGACTGGCAATGGCAAGGAAAGCGTTTCTGAAGAAGAAAAATTTGTTAACATCGAGTATAGATTTAAGTGTCAGGAAGTCGTTTCTGAAAATATTTGTATGGAGTGTAGCCATGTATAGAAGTGAAACATGGACGATAAATAGTTTAGACAAGAAGAGAATAGAAGCTTTCGAAATGTGGTGCTACAGAAGAATGCTTAAGATTAGATGGGTAGATCACATAACTAATGAGGAGGTATTGAATAGAATTGGGGAGAAGAGGAGTCTGTGGCACAACTTGACGAAAAGAAGGGACCGGTTGGTAGGACATGTTCTGAGGCATCAAGGGATCACAAATTTAGCTTTGGAGGGTAATAATCGTAGAGGGAGACCAAGAGATGAAAACACTAAACAGATTCAGAAGGATGTAGGTTGCAGTAAGTACCGGGAATTGAAGAAGGTTGCACAGGATAGGGCAGCATGGTGAGCTGCACCAAACCAGTCTCAGGACTGGTACGGATTGTATGCGTCGCATTGAATTCTGCCGATGAGCTCAACTTCATATTCAGAGGGATTACACATTTATTAATTCGATTTTATTTACTGACGGGGCTACATTCACGAACCATGGAAGTGTTAATTTGCATAACATGCTTTATTGGGCAACTGAAATTCCATGTTGGCTGCGGCAAGTTGCACACCAAAAACCGTGGTCGATGAATGTATGGTGTGGGATTCTGGGGGACATAATTATAGACCCCTATTTCATCGAAGAAAATCTTAATGGTAGGAAGTACACCACATTCCTGCAAGAAACATTAGGTCTGTTACTGGAAGAAATACCTTTAGGAACAATGAACAAAATGTGGTATTAACACGATGCATCTCCGGCACAGTTTTCGTTGATGGCCATAAATGAGTTGCAAAAACAATTCCCAAATCGTTGGATTGGTCGCGGAGGAGATGTGTCGTGGTCAGCTCGTTCTCGAGACTTGACGCCTCTGGATTTTTTCTTGTGGGGATTCGTAAAAGACATTGCTCATAAAGACGTTCCAACCACATCTGAAGATATGCGAGAGAGAATTGTCAGAGCATGTGCCTTGATCGGTGCCGATGTGATAAGGAATTCCACTTAATATATGATAAGGAGATTGCAGCAGTGCATTGATACCAATGCTCATCACTTCGAACACCTTCTGTAAATGGACGTTCATGCCACCTTTGTGGCCTTCGTTGATCTTCAAATGCCTTACTGTAACACACCATTTGATTCGTCTCGATAGCCGTTTTCAGAAAAGAAGTACCAGACTATAGCACCCCATTAAAAAAAGTTGACCTTCTTATCTCTGAAGCGACCTCACCTAGGAACAAAAAACCAACGTCATATTATGGCCCCCGTTGTCCCATGCAACTTTTGTCCCACAATGTTTTCAGCTGCTATCGTACTTTCGGAGTTATTCTTGGTGGAAATATTTAGTGACTCACCCTGTATATTGGTTACACCCCCCGTTCGTCCCATTGGTACCGAAACGTACATCCCTGATTTTCTCAGTTAGTGATAAAACTCGTAACATATCGTTCACGAGCAGTGTGGGAAACTAAGGACGTAGTGCTCAGATTAAAAGGGTGTATAACAGAGATGTAGTAGTTCAACCGTACTGTTCAATCTACACTATCTGATGATAAGCTTCTAGTCACCACTACGTAATACGGAAATGGCCCCTAAATATCACGAGAGGTTGAGCTGCCATTATAAAAGGGGGTGGGGCGTACTGTGTTGGCAGTAGCGAAGCAATAACTGCACAATGGGTCTGTCAGGCGGGCACGGTCACTCCGAACGTGGACTAATCAAAGGGTGAAGTCTGAGTAACAAATTCATCATAGACATTTCTACCCTAATAAAGCTTTCCAAGTCGACTGTTGGTGGAGTGGGGTGTGAAGTGGAAATGCGAAGGAACATCTACAGCTATATCGGAACGAGGGAAGTCATATACTGACGGACAGGGATCGGTCGAGCATTGCGGAGAATGATTATAAAAATGACATGAAATCAGCGAAAGAGCTCACTCGTGTGTTTCAACGAGCTATCAGTAGTCCATGTATCACAATGAACATGCGTAGAGACTAACAAAGAATGAGGCACAATAGCCGGCCACTTCCTCATAGGCCACGTACTTCTGTAGTCACTGCTAAACGATGCTTGAGGTGATGTGAAGAACGACACCACTGGATAAGGGATACTGGGAACAAGTGATCTTGAGTCATGAATCACACTAGACCCTGTACAATTCCTATGGAAGCTTATGGCTTGGGCGCATGCCTGGAGAACATTTCCTAGCATTATATGCCGTGCAAAAAATTAAGAACGGGGGAGGTCGTGTTACGCTGTGGCAGTATTTTTCGTGCTTGTGGTGTGGTCCCGTTATTGCACTAACTGTGTAGGACAGGAATACATTTAACTGCGCTGTGCTATGCGTAAAGTAAAGGAACAGTTTGGAGACGATAATTGTATAAGCATGATAATCCATCCTGTCATGACGCAGCGTCTGTGAGGCAATGATTTTTGGATAAAAATGTTCCTAAAATGCTCGTCTGCTCGAATTAAGAGGGGAAACCACATTAGGAGGCTGCTTGATTTGTTGGGAGTTTTCTTGGTCGGAAGAATTAATTAGAATTTAATCAAATTTTGACATCATTTTATTCATATTTCTAACACTTATTATGAATTTTTTTGAATAATGACCGTCAAAAATAATAAAGCTACGCTGTGATGACAGTTGAAGGTTGTGAGCATAGTTCTCCCATGGAGTGCAGTGCAGCCATTCCGATTTCCATCTGCTATCAAAAAGGTTTTGATTTTACATTAATATCTTACTTTCTAAGTATATGAACCTCAATGCAGGTGAAAAGAATGAAAATTAAAAATTTTGCGGGCGTTGGAACAGTTTACTTCGATTTTCAGAACTTTTTCTCTAACATTATGATATCATCTCACAATTTGGTTCATATAATTCGTAATTTTATAAAGAATCATAATGTCAGTTTTCATAATGATCAGTTTTATACTTTTTGAGTCAGACTGCACGCAAATGTGAAAAAAGTCATTTCGAGATAAACAATTTTGAAAAATAAATTCTCAGAAACTAGAAATTTAAGGAAGTGATTACAGATTAATCTGCGATTCCAGTACCAATACCAATAATAATCCTTCTTCCTCATAGAGTTCGTTTTGCGATTGCAGCAGTGCTTTCCGAACTTTCCGACCTTCCTTCCATTCGAATGAAGTACCTCGATTTTGCCGTCTCACGCGCTGGTTACCCATTTGGTCGGCATAATTGAAGTTTTGCGTACCTACTATAATTGCCGACTCGTTCGCGACCTTCAGAAGGGATGAATTTCCTTCATTGAATAAGCCCGCTGCTAAATACGATGCCAATTCGACGACTTTTAGATCGGAATGCAAGTTGTTTAGGAGCTAATCTCCAAATAGTGAAATTACAATTTTCATTCGCATTTTGTGTATGGCCAGCTAAACATCTCTCTAGTAATTCATCCCTTGATAAATTTTGCGCTCGAGCCTGTACCCAATCAGCACTCGGCTCTAAGCTCATAAAATCTAAAGAAATGCGAATTTCTCTTTGAAATGTTGCCATCGTATTCTTGGATAGTTAAGCTACCGATTTATGCAAAAAAGAAATCGTATTTTTTTAACTTCCTAATGTGATTTCCCCTCTTAAGAAATCTCATTTAACAGAATTCAGGCCAACGCAAGGGTAAGGGGGGGATGCACCACTTGCAATCCTAATGGTAGGTGTTCGGTTACTTTTGAACAGATAGTCTATACATCAAAGAAGCGAAGACGGAAATGAGGGATAGGGAGATTAAAATTCAGGGTGAAAGGATATTAACGATAAGCTACGCTGGCGACACTGCTATTGTCACTGAAAGTGATGAAGAAATTCAGGGCACATTGAACGGAATAAACAGCCGAATGATCAAATATTATGGATTGAGAGTAGAGAGGCAAAAGTAATGGGCAGTATCAGAAATGAGATCAGCAATAAATTTAGCATCGAAACTGAGATTAAATAAGTAAACGAGACAAATGAATTCTGTTGCCTTGGTAACAACACCACGGGCGAAGCAAGGAGGATATAAAAAGCAGAGTAACAAAAGCGAAGATGTCACTCCCAGCCAAAAGAAGGTCACGAGTCTCTAACATTGCACTTCATTCGAGCAATAAAATTCTGAGAATGTACGTTTGGAGCACAGAATTGTGTGGAAGTGAATTATGGACAGTAGTAAAACAGAAAAAGAAGAAAATCAAAACGTTTGAGATGTGATGCTATAGAAGGGTTTTGAAAATTCGGGGGACTAATAGGATAAGAAGTGAAGAAATTCTCAGCAGATCGGTGAGAAAAGGAAGACGTGTAAAACATTGACAAGCAGATGGGACAGGGTGAATGTATAAGTTTAAAGACATTAAGGAATAAGTCCCTTAGCACTCGAGTGAGCTGTAGAGCGTAAAAACTGTAGGGGAAGATAGAGACTGGAATGTAGCCCTCAAAAGAATTGTGAATGTTGAGTGCAAGCTACTGAGTTTGGCATAGGAGATAAATTCGTGACGGGCCGCGTCTGACGAAATTCTGCAGGGTAATAGTGTGTCGGTACAACGAAGAGGTCCAGTGTGCTGTAAAAGAGGAGGCGAGTGAGGGTGGAGGAGGTGGGTGGCAGGAAACACAGGGACTGGGGTGTGACCTGGGGGAAAGAGGCGGTCATGTAGTGATGTAGGCTAGAACAGAGAGGGTTTGTAATTCGTGTTCCAGTAAATTCTATATCAATACGGATTGTATTGTTTCAAACAATCCATTAATTCCGTATGTTCAGTATCGGAACAACAGTGCTGTTGAATGTAGTAAGGGAATTTAGTTTCAAAGTCTGTCACACGGTCGGAGAAGTTATCGGTGATGCGTTTATTTGCCTCTGGTTACATCCACTGATGTAATCGTCCTGTCGCCGAGGCTGGTGTCGATCGGTTCTGAAACCAAAAGTATCAAGAAGCAAAAGGGAGGTTGCTGGTTTATCAAGAAACAGAAGGGATGTTGCTGATTTACCAAGAAGATACGTCTGACCACCACATAATAGCACAAGAAACAGATATTTGTCCATCTCCTCTTCCCATTCCTTCTGACCTTGAGTCTTGTTTACTGTTACTGCATTTTCTGATTCTGTAGTTGAAATACGGCCGGGAGAGCGGTGTGCTGACCACATGACCATGTCCGCTTCCAGTGACGCCTGTGGTCTGAGGAAGGCACGACGGCCGGTCGGTACCTTTAGGCCTTCATGGCCTGTGCGGGAGGAGATTAGTTTCAGTTTTTAGTAGTATTGTAATCATAAATCGATAAGCCACAAATGTAACAAGGTTTCACCATTATACATGATGTGATCAAAAGTATCCAGACACCTGGTTGAAAATAACTTATAAGCTCGTGGCGCCCTCCATCGGTAATACTGGAATTCAATACGATATTGGTCCACCATTAGTCTCTTGCCGGCATAAGTTTAATCAGGTGCTGGAAGATTTCTTGGGGAATTGCATCCCATTCTTCACAGAGTACTGCCCTGGGGAGAGGGATCGGTATCGGTGGGTGAGACCTGGCACGAAGTCGGCGTTCCAAACCATCCTAAAGGTGTTCTATAGTATTCAGGTCAAGACTCTGTGCAGGCCAGTCCATTACAGGGATGTTATTGTCGTGTAACCACTCCACAACAGGCCGTACATTATGAACAGATGCCCGCTCGTGTCGAAAGATGCAATCGCCTTCCCCGAATTGCTCTTCAACAGTGGAAAGCAAGAAGATGCTTCAAACATCAATGTAGGCCTTTCCTGTGATAGTGCCATGCAAAACAACAACGGGTGCAAGCCCCCTCAATTAAAAACACAACCACACAATAGCACCACCGCCTCCGAATTTTACTGTTGGCACTACACACGCTGGCAGATGACGAGCACCGGTCACCCTGCCACATTGTGTACGGTGACTTTTCACTCCACACAACGTTTTCCCACTGTTCAATCGCCCAGTGTTTACATTCCTCACACCAAGCTTGGCGTGGTTTGGTATTTACGAGCGTGATGTGTGGCTTATGAGCAGCCGCTCGACCATGAAATCCAAGTTTTCACCTCTCGCCTAACTGCCATAGTACCTGCAGTGGATCCTGATGCAGTCTGGAATTCCTGTGAGATGGTCTGGATAGATGTCTTCCTATTACACATTACGACCCTCTTCAATTGTCGGCAGTCTGTCAGTCAACAGACGAAGTCGGACTGTACGCTTTTGTGCTGTACGTGTCCCTTCACGTTTCCACTTCACTATCACATCAGTAACAGTAGACCTAGGGATGTTTAGGAGTGTGTAAATGTCGCGTACAGACGTATGACACAAGTAACACCTAATCATCTGACCACGTTCGAAGTCCGTGAGCTCCGCGGAGCGCCCTATTCTGCTCTCTCACGATGTCTAATGACTGCTGAGGTCGCTGATATGGAGTAACTGGCAGTAGGTGGCAGCACAATGCATGGAATATGAAAAACGTATGTTTATTTGTATATTTTATGTCCATACTAATGTTCATTTGAGTATTGTGTAAAAATCTGAAATAACTCGGTCAAGACGTTTTCGAAGTTTTTTGTAGTGACCTTCCCCTTTATGCATTACACTGTTATTTATGCATTATATATATTAAAAATAGGTATATAAAGTTAGGCATGTAATCGAGTGAAACGTAGTGTAAAAATTTCAAAGCAGTCGGTGAACAAGCTGACGAGATTTAAAATTTTACAAACACGAACATTCACATTTTTATTTATATAGATGAAAAACCTATGCAAATGAGTTAAAAAGTTATGGCCGGCTGATTAATAGCGTGTTAGTCAATCTTTGCAACAGAATACAAGACCGGTTTGACATGGCATAGGAATGATAAGCCATTGACAGGTTTTCGGAAGTGTGTGGTGCCAGACGTTTGCGGAAAAGTTACGAAATTCTCATAAATACTGGGCCAGTGGTTTCTAGGCTAGTAGCTGGCAGCCATCAGCCGATGATTTTCATCGCGTCAAGGTCAGGTGAATTTTATAGCAAAGACATTGCCTTAAGTTCGCTGTCATTTTCCTCAAACCACGTGGCACTAGTCTGTCTTTGTGACACGGTCTGTTGTCCTGCTGGAAGATATCATCAAGTATGAAACAAAGCAGATGTTCCGTAGTGTTCATGAAGCCCGTAACTGTCGTGGTACCTTAGCTTAATACCAAAGTTCCCATGGACGCGTAGGTAAATGTTCCCGATAGCGTAACACTGATCCCACAGAACTGCCTCTGCAGCGCAGTACATGATTTTGATTCGTCCGACCGGGCGACACGTTTTCGCTGATTCACGGTCGAGTTTTGAAGAACCTGTGCCCACCGCAATTCTGACGATGTCGTACCGACACGTAAGGATCGTTTGCTACGCAACCCCATGTTCAACAATTAGCGCTGAGCTGTGCTTCCATCAGCATTTTACTACGTCGTGATGTCAGCCGCAGATCGCCGTCTGTGGTGCTTTATAGAACGGGAAAGCCTTCACCTCCATTTTCTGTGCTTGTGACGTGTTTTCACTCATCGGTACAAGAATGACACATATAACCAAACGTCCAGTAAATTTCAGAAAAGGCATCTATTTCGAGGACGTTTGTACCGACAGAATGAAAATAAGTGTATTACTGAATGTTATTACTTTCGGTTCAAAATGAAGGACGTTATAATATGTTTGAAAAATAATTATCATCACTCTAGACACTTCACAATAATTCAAAACCAAATATCATTCATTAAGTGTAACACATAGTGCGGTAACAACTGCATCTTTATAATGTCTATTGTCTTTAAATTTCACGGACCATTTCTTTTCAGTAACACGACTCAGTAGCAGAAATTCAATAAATGAACACTGAATACGTCTCAGTCAGCAGCAGAGGAAGAACAGGCAACGCCGGAAGTACAAAGACAAGAATCACACAACACATACATAAATACATAAAATCACGTAATACTGGCGAAATAAATTATGTACTGTAATTTTCCCTGACAAACTGATTTAAATGATAGATAAGTCTCTTTCACAAGAAGAGTAACGAAAGTAGTTGAATTCGCATAAAGATAATTGACATAGCCATTTAAATTGTAAGGTTTCTCTTTCCACCGAACTAGCAAAACTTAAGATTAACGTTCTAGCTCTTTCATGAATTTAAAATGCAAGTTTTTTCATTAATATCGCACTCGGTTATTATCATAATAGGAACAGGATCCTGCTGTTGGAAGTGATGTCTCCAGATAATTATTAACACTGACAAAATTTAAATTGAACAAAGTAATTGTAATGTTCCCTTATTGATCTTAATAAGCGGCTGTTTTTCTCTTATGAACAGAATTATATATAACTGGCCCCACAGTACTCTTCATTAATGTGACTGGACCGTATGTAATAAACAGAGGTGAAGATACTTGCTAGCGCTGTACATCGCTTTGAAGGGGGCGCCGCCATGTCAGTAGATGTAAACATTAGCAGACTCCCTTTTAACAATTGGTACCTAATTTCTGTTGCGTGCACGCAACAGTTGTTTTAAATAGCAAATGTCGCACTGTCAGGAAAGCCTTTTCTGACGTTTTTATGGTCTTAAGCCATATTTCGTCCAGTAATAGGACGCATTTGACCTCGTTAATGTAAGTATCTTTATGTAAAATGTTTCGAAACCAGGAAACGAACTATGTGAGCCGGCCGCGGTGGTCTCGCGGTTAAGGCGCTCAGTTCGGAACCGCGTGACTGCTACGGTCGCAGGTTCGAATCCTGCCTCGGGCATGGATGTGTGTGATGTCCTTAGGTTAGTTAGGTTTAAGTAGTTCTAAGTTCTAGGGGACTGATGACCACAGATGTTAAGTCCCATAGTGCTCAGAGCCATTTCATTTTTCAACTATGTGATGTAAAAATGCTTCTTTCGTAATATAGAATTTTACTAGATATGGGATGACGAAACTGAATTTCAGTCTGTCACCTCTTCTCAAAAATTTCGATAACATATTTTACCATGTCGGAAAGGTCTGCAATATTACCTTCTCACAGCTTTCAGTTAGAGCACTCATCGAGTTGTACTGATAGTAAATGTAATTACAGTAAAAGTAACCAGTACAACTAAAATTCATGTACATAAAAGAAAATATCGCTTGAACGAGTCCATTTACAAATAAAATGTGATGCTTTACGCTTTATACTATAGTCAGAAAGACTAGTACAGCTGTAAATGATGCGAACTGGTACCTTCTATGAAAACACTCCTACCGGAAGTCATTGTTTGATCCTAATAACATGGTGGACGTCGGCTTCCAGTTTGTGACATCATTTCAACTCTCCTCTCCTTATTGGAGCTCCATGACTGTTGTCATACACTGTGTCAAAAGTCATGGGTTACCACTTAATGTCGTCTCGGAATTCCTTTTGTCCAGCGTAGTGAAGCAACATCACGTGGCATGGACTCAACAATACAATCCTGATGCAGAAACACTGAACCATGCTGCCTCTACGCAGGATTTTGTGTACGAACTTATCCATAGATTACGCCCAATAAATGTTTGATAGGATTAATGTCGGGTGATCTGGTCGGCAAAACATTGTCCAGAAAGTACTTGAACTCAGTTTCAAATGACTCTGGCCCAGAGACATGATGCTTTGTCATCCATAAAAATTCCATCGTAGTTTGGGAACATGACGTCCACGAATGGTTGCAAATGGTCTCCATGCAGCCGAACTTCGAAAGGACTCAGTCAGTTCCATGTAAACACAGCCCTCATCATTATGGAGCCACCACCAGCTTGTACAGTGCCCTGTTGACAACTTGGGTCTACATCTACATCTACATTTCTACCCCGCAAGCCACCCAACGGTGTGTGGCGGAGGACACTTTACGTGCCACTGTCATTACCTCCCTTTCCTGTTCCAGTCGCGCATGGTTCGCGGGAAGAACGACTGCCGGAAAGCCTCCGTGCGCGCTCGAATCTCTCTGATTTTACATTCGTGAGCTCCTCGGGAGGTATAAGTAGGGTAAGCAGTATATTCGATACCTCATCCAGAAACGCACCCTCTCGAAACCTGGAGAGCAAGCTACACCGCGGAGCAGAGCGCCTCTCTTGCGGAGTCTGCCACTTGAGTTTGCTAAAAATCTCCGTAACGATATCACGCTTACAAAATAACCCAGTGACGAAACGCGCCGCTATTCTTTGGATCTTCTCTATCTCCTCTGTCAACCCGACCTGGTACGGATCCCACACTGATGAGCAATACTCAAGTATAGGTCGAACGAGTGTTTTGTAAGCCACCTCCTTTGTTGATGGACTACATTTTCTAAGGACTCTCCCACAGAATCTCAGCCTGGCACCCGCCTTACCAACAATTAATTTTATATGATCATTCCACTTCAAATCGTTCCGTACGCATACTGCCAGATATTTTGCAGAAGTAACTGTTACCAGTGTTTGTTCTGCTATCATATAATCATACAGTAAAGGATCCTCCTTTCTACGTATTCGCAATACATTACATTTGTCTATGTTAAGGATCAGTTGCCACTCCCTGCACCAAGTGCCTATCCGCTGCAGATGTTACTGCGTTTCGCTGCAATTTTCTAATGCTACAACTTCTCTGTATACTACAGCATCATCCGCGAAAGCCGCATGGAACTTCTGACACTATCTACTAGGTCATTTATATATATTGTGAAAAGCACTGGTCCCATAACACTCCACTGTGGCACGCCGGAAGTTACTTTAACGTGTGTAGACATCTCTCCATTGAGAACAACATGCTGTGTTCTGTTTGCTAAAAACTCTTCAGTCCAGCCACACAGCTGGTCTGATATGGCTTCGTGGGGCCGGCGCATACTCGAACCCAGCCATTAGCTTTTAACAATTGAAATCGGGACTCATCTGACGAGACCACGGTTCTCCACTGGTCTAGGGTCCAACCGATACAGACACGAGCCCACGAGAGGTACTGAGGGCGATGTTGCGCTGTTACCAAATGCACTCGCTTCGATCGTCTGCTGCCGTAGGCCATTAAAGCCCAACTTTGCCGCACCTTTCTAAAGGATACGTTCGTCGTACTTCTCCATTGAATTCTGAAGTTATTTCACGCAGTGTTCCTTGTCTGTTAGCACTGAAAACTCTACGCAAACGCTACTGCCCTCGGTGGTTAAGTGAAGGCTGTCGGCCACTGTGTTGTCCGTGGTGAGAGGTAATGCCCGAGGCTTGGTACACCCGGCACACTCTTGACACTGTAGATCTCGGAATACTGAATCCACTAACGGTTTTCGAAACTAAATGTCCCATGCGTGTAGCTTCAACCACCATTCCGTATTCAGAATCTGTTAAATCCCGTGGTGAGGCCTTAATAACATCGCAAGCCTTTTTGTATATCATTTCAGTACTGTCCCATCAACGCAGTTCGTTTTGTTGTTTTGTGTATGTGATACTGGCTTCACCTTCATTTGTGCATATCACTATTCCATAACCTTTTGTCACTCCTGTGTATATCTTGCTGTGAGCAGTTGTCATTATGTATGTTACCGAATGGAAAACACCGGAGCTGTCATCGTTCCGGAACACTGGACCCCGTCACAGCATCACAGGAGAATCGCCATCAACTGCTGCATTAGCGGCGGTTGTCCGTTGCTGCAGCTTGCAGCCAGCCGCTGGCGGGTCGGTAGCTCGCTCACAATATTAACGCGGCGTTCCTGCCCGCCCCTGACACACGCTCTGGACCGCTATTTGCATTTAATTAGAGCTACCTGCCGGGAGCGCTGGCTACAGTACCTCAATTAAGGTCCTTTTAATTTGGAGCGCAATGCTGCCTCATCCTAGACTAGCAGAACGGCGACTATTAAAATCGCTGTAACCACCATGTCGAGAGCGCATAAATTGTGTCTAACGCCGGGGACAAGGTGTTATTTCTTAAGTATAACACGCTTAATAAACTACTTGCTGTTTCAGCAGACATGTTACTTACGCGAGGTAAACGAGTCGACGTGTATAATGTTACAGTTCCATATCAAAGATTTTAATCAGTTTGGTGGATACGAAATATTAAAACACAAGAAAGCTGGTATTTTGTGTAATTACTGAGTTAATACACATTTCATGTACGAGATAATATCTATTTGGGACCAAGTGCTGTCTGTCTGGCTGTACACCGACCGTCCTTGGACAATTAGACCCCTCCGTCTACTTTTTCTGTTCCGTACGCCACCGACTGTGATGTCTGAAACAACTTCCTATCTACTGTAGCCTCACAGCAGTTCATGGTAATTATAAACAAGTTTCAGTATCAACCGTGCTGGGAAATTTGCTCGTATGGAATTCCAATGAACAAACTAATAATAATGTGGTTCTAAACACCTTTCTTTTTTTGCTCATGATTCAAAACCTACTGCAGGACAGACACAGAAACTAAACCCGTCCTTAACTTTTACAGAAATAGGGTTCTCATAACTGACTAAATCTGTAAACGTTGTTTCACAAAGAACTAATCACTGAACGTTGTTATTGCATCCCTCCACAATCCTCCACAAAATATTGATCGGACTTATCCTCTCTTACCCAAATGACTTGCTCCACCAACAGCACACTTCCTCACACTCCATACCATCTCCCAAAACACTTCAAACAAGTTCTTCTCGGAGACAAATCCGTTCCAACGTTTACCTATCTTATCAGCTACAATTCATCTCTCTATGCAAACCCACACCAACCTTCCTTTTCCCTCCCAACTTCCACTATTATTCTTCAGACAACAGTCAAGGCCACATCCCATGTCCATTTTAATTTGTTTTCCACTAACCATCTTCTACATCACCTAGCCTCATCTCTCCATTAACACACCACAGGCCCTCTTTGTTATACACAGATCCTATGATTTCACAGAACTTCTAAACTTCTTTCCTCTATCAGTTTCAGGCGCAAGTCTTAATTTCATTAAATCTGAGCTAATTCTTCTCTAGAACTTGTCCCTTTCAGTGCCGTCTCTTTATACAGGGCGTAAATCTAAGGGGTACAAGAGCAGATGTTTCTGTTGGTGACTGAGGACGATGTACTGAACGACATGAAATCAGTAAATACGTCATTTCCAGACTAATAATTATAGCTATTACAAATCTTATGTATTGAAGTTGGGTAATACCTCTAACTATGTGTGGCAAGAGCAAGCCATTAATTAATGCTTATTTTCCTGTGAACGGCTGGTCAGTCGCTGAAGTGTGGACATACGGACGTAAAAAAGTTAGTCCTTATTGACAGGCGTAGTTCACTGACTGACGCAGTTACGACAATGCAGAAAATATCAGGTAGTTAAGTATGTGACGTGTTGGTGGGAAAACTCTTCGATAAACAGGAAAAATAAACAACCCATTGGTTTGTGTACATATTAAGGTACCACATTCAAAAATATCTGCACTTATGCTTGATACAGCTTAAATATCACATTAATTTTTTAAATTTAATTTGAAACAAACAAGTAGTAATAATTATTTTTGATGTCAATGAACCACGTCTTTTTGAATAGCTGTAAACGCTCTAAACATTTCGCCTTTTTAGTTTTACTGTAGTAATTTACAGCCACGTCTTTTTGAGTAGCTCTAAACGATCTAAATATTTCACATTTTTAATTTTACTGTAGAAATTTACATTTTTTTAAAGTTTTAGGTTGAATAATGGAAAGGTATTACGTGTGACAAGGAAAATAAAATGATGAAAAAAACATTGTATAGACATTCCACTCCGTAACGCAGCGAGTGTCCAGTTGAAAGTCACAAACCTTAAGGTTTAATAGTAGATAAATCGCATAATAGCCCTGAAGCCTCTCTTGCGATACTTTTTACTATTTTTCCACTTTTCAGTAGAAAAGATTTAGTAGAATGCTCGATAAAGTATTGTTGATTATCTACAAGACAGCAATTAGAAATTGCAGGACTATGTTCCAATTACGGATTCAGGAACCTAGACGAATTTTGAAGCTAACAACTGCAATATTTCAAGGCAGACTCCTCCCGCCAGAAGATCGAGTCTTCCCTCGGGCATGGGCGAATGTGTGTTGTCCTTAGCGTAAGTTAGTTTAAGTTAGAATAAGTAGTGTGTAAGCCTAGGGACCGGTGACCGCAGCTGTTTGGTCGCACAGGAACTCACCACAAATGAACAAACTTCCATGCCACAAATGTTCGGAAGTGGCAAGTTTAGAGGAGAAGAAACACGTGTTTTTTGCTCAGAAATTTGTGGATTCCTTAAAGATGCCTTAAATTTTATATATATATTTAGAAAAGTGGTCTTCACTGTAGAAAAAATAATTCGAACCGGGGAAAGCGAAAAATGTGAAGAAATCGAAGAAGAAATGACTGTCGGAAGGTCGGATTCAGCGCGTAGGAAATCCAAACAACCCCAAACAACCTTCAGCGACATTAAAAGCAAGGGCATTAGAATTAACAGAGCAATGGCAATTTAACTCTTAAATGCGGTGGAGGGAGCAAGTACGTGGGAAGAATACAATGAAGACCTGTACGAGAGGGAAGATTTGTCTGATGACATGATAGATAAGGAAACAGAAGTCGACAGGGAAGAGGTAGGGAATGAAGTTTTGGAATCAGAATTTGAAAGGGCTTTGGATGTGAAGCGCGTCAATCGAAGGATAGACAACAGTCCTTCATAATTGGTGTGTAGAATGTGTGAGACTGGAGATATACAATCAGACTTTCGGTAAAACACCAGTCACACAATTTGGAAGATAGTAAGAGCCGACAAGAGCGAGCAATATCGCACAGTCAGTTAAACAGCTCATTCATTCAAGTCGCTCACAAGAATAATATACAGAAGAATATACAGAACATACAGAAGAAGGGAAAAGAAAACTGAGGATCTGTTAGATGACGACCAGTTTGGTATTGACAATGGAAGCAAGACTGAAGAAAAATCAAGACACAATGTGCGACATGTACAAAAACGAAGAGGAAGCAATAACACTAGAGCGAATGCACGGATTAAAATTGGTGTAAGGCAGAGGTATAGTCCTTCGGCCCTACTATTCAGAATACTCATTGAAGAATAAAGGACGGAAATTTGAAAATGTTTCAAGAGTGGAATTGAAATTCCATGTGAAAGGAGTGAACGACAAGATTCCCTGATAACACTGCTGTCCTCAGTAAAAGTGAGGAAGAATTGTAGGATGTATTGAATGGAATGAAGTCTAATGAGTACAGAATATGAATTGCGTGTAAATCTAAAAAAAGGAAATTAATGAGAAATATCAGAAATGAGAACAGCGAGAAACTTAACATTAGAATTGGTCATCACGAAGTAGACGAAGTTAAGGAATCCCTTAACTTCCAAAAGAGTTACCCATGATGAACAGCGCAAAGAGGACATAAAAAACAGGCTAGAACTGGCAAAAGGGGCATTCTTGGCCATGAGAAAACTGTTAGTACCAAACATAGGTCTTAATTTGAGAAAGAAATTTCTGAGAACGAACTTTTAGAGCACTGCACTGTGGGATAGTCGGAACAGAAAGGAATCGAAGCCTTTGAGGTGTAGTGCTATAGAAGAATGTTGAAAATTAGATAAGGTAAGCAATGATAATGTTTTCCGCAGAATTTGGGAGGGAAGGAACACATGTAATACGCTGTGAAACAGAGAGACAGGATGATACGGCATCTGTTAAGACATCAAAGAATGACTTCCATGGTACTGGAGGATGCTGTAGAGGGCAAAAACAGTAGAGGAAGACAGAGAATAGTATAACTGAGGACGTTGGTTGCAAGAGCTACTTGCACAGGAGAGAAATTCGTTGCGGACCGCATGATATCAGTCAGAAGATTGATGACTTAAAAAAAAAACTATACCTGTATAACAAAATAGCTCGTCAATTTTATCAAGAGGAATATAAAATACAGTGAACAGCCCAATTTCATATTAATCAGTTTATTTCTGTTATTTTGCGTTCTTTTTCAACTTTGCTTCTCTTTTATCTCTATCGCTTCTTGTCTTTTTATATCGTTTATTTCTTTAAAATTTTAATTTTTAATCTACACTCCTGGAAATGGAAAAAATAACACATTGACACCGGTGTGTCAGACCCACCATACTTGCTGCGGACACTGCGAGAGGGCTGTACAAGCAATGATCACACGCACGGCACAGCGGACACACCAGGAACCGCGGTGTTGGCCGTCGAATGGCGCTAGCTGCGCAGCATTTGTGCACCGCCGCCGTCAGTGTCAGCCAGTTTGCCGTGGCATACGGAGCTCCATCGCAGTCTTTAACACTGGTAGCATGCCGCGACAGCATGGACGTGAACCATATGTGCAGTTGACGGACTTTGAGCGAGGGCGTATAGTGGGCATTCGGGAGGCCGGGTGGACGTACCGCCGAATTGCTCAACACGTGGGGCTTGAGGTCTCCACAGTACATCGATGTTGTCGCCAGTGGTCGGCGGAAGGTGCACGTGCCCGTCGACCTGGGACCGGACCGCAGCGACGCACCGATGCACGCCAAGACCGTAGGATCCTACGCAGTGCCGTAGGGGACCGCACCGCCACTTCCCAGCAAATTAGGGACACTGTTGCTCCTGGGGTATCGGCGAGGACCATTCGCAACCGTCTCCATGAAGCTGGGCTACGGTCCCGCACACCGTTAGGCCGTCTTCCGCTCACGCCCCAACATCGTGCAGCCCGCCTCCAGTGGTGTCGCGACAGGCGTAAATGGAGGGACGAATGGAGACGTGTCGTCTTCAGCGATGAAAGGCGCTTCTGCCTTGGTACCAATGATGGTCGTATGCGTGTTTGGCGCCGTGCAGGTGAGCGCCACAATCAGGACTGCATACGACCAAGGCACACAGGGCCAACACCCGGCATCATGGTGTGGGGAGCGATCTCCTACACTGGTCGTACACCTCTGGTGATCGTCGAGGGGACACTGAATAGTGCACGGTACATCCAAACCGTCATCGAACCCATCGTTCTACGATTCCTAGACCGGCAAGGGAACTTGCTGTTCCAACAGGACAATGCACGTCCGCATGTATCCCGTGCGACCCAACGTGCTCTAGAAGGTGTAAGTCAACTACCCTGGCCAGCAAGATCTCCGGATCTGTACCCCATTGAGCATGTTTGGGACTGGATGAAGCGTCGTCTCACGCGGTCTTCACGTCCAGCACGAACGCTGGTCCAACTGAGGCGCCAGGTGGAAATGGCATGGCAAGCCGTTCCACAGGACTACATCCAGCATCTCTACGATCGTCTCCATGGGAGAATAGCAGCCTGCATTGCTGCGAAAGGTGGATATACACTGTACTAGTGCCGAAATTGTGCATGCTCTGTTGCCTGTGTCTATGTGCCTGTGGTTGTCAGTGTGATCATGTGATGTATCTGACCCCAGGAATGTGTCAATAAAGTTTCCCCTTCCGGGACAATGAATTCACGGTGTTCTTATTTCAATTTCCAGGAGTGTATTTTAATGTGTTCTGTACAACAGTGTACAGGACTGCCAGTTTTGTTAGTTCATATTTCAAGATTCGCTCTCTAGCCAACATTGACAATGCGTGCAATTGAGGATGGTTCCACTGTCATCGACAAGCCAAATGGCTCGAAGCAGCAAAGGTGGTAAAATATGAGAGGATTTTGCCATTGCAGCTATGTGTCTTACAACAACGGAACTTCCCCAGAATTCAAGGACAAATAATTTTATTTTTGTTTTATTCTTGAGAAAATGCAATTTAGTTTCTATACCATAAGTGTTCTCTCTCTCTTTCTCAACATGCAGTTATTTTTGTTAGCAAGCTGGTCATCTATTGCCATTGAGATGATCGAATTTTATGAAATATTACACGGCGGAGGAATAAAGAATGAGAAAATATTTCACTAAATACGCTATCTCTATAATTTGGAGACAGCGCTAAGAAGCCACTGGAAAACGCTGGACAGAGGACCAACACAACAAATTCATGTACAGGTTTTGGGAAGAGAAGAAGACAATTAACGTGTCAAACGTAACGTGCTATTTAACTGGGTGTAACGAAGAAAGAAGAAGATATCTCTATAATTCAGCATTACAAATTTCATATTTTGCGAAGTTTAGATCGGCCAAGGCGCCACAGAGTGGAATATGGCTACAGTCCATAAGGCCTCGGCTATGCTGATCTTTGTAACTGAAAACTGCTCTATTGTGTACATGATAGCAGATGAGTTGATGGGCACTGTTGTTCATTTGGCACCGTCTAGTCCCTTTACTCTGCCCTTGGATGCGCTGCTAGAGTAATCGGGGTCGAAATTGGCAATGAGCCATAAAAATAAAATCGTGAACAACGAATAATAGATCCGTCATGAAACAACAGGTATTTTTCTGGATAGGATGAAGTAGTCACTGTCTTTTCCCTGCATGTAGCAACATACACAAAATCTGCACCTGAAGAACTAAATGTCTCCTCAGATCTTTATGACTTTTATAGTTTTATTGTAAGTTAATTATTACTGAAATCTTTAGGTGACGGGAGGCTATGCTTCATCTTTCCGTGAAATGCACATACAGTCGCAGCACAAGCTTCAGTTAGACAAAGACAGGGAATGACATCGGCAATGTCCTTTTCAAATAAATAGTCCCGGCATTCTATTTAGGGAAACCAGAGGAACACCAATTTAGATGGCCAGACGGAATTTGAAGTGCGCTGCTTCCAATTGCGAGTCCAATGTGATAAACGATTTCATTCACTGTAATTGCAGTGTCTGAAGAACATTTGCAAGATCTCGGAGTCTGTTGCTGGTGAAGTTGCCCAAGGAACCGTTTCTGTTGATTAGCGGTTGTGTGACTTAGAACATACACTCTAAAAAAAAATAATTTCTACATGAGAGGGTAACATTTGTTAACTGAGCACCGTGTTTACCTGTGTACCGTTTAGAAACGCACCACGAAGACATTACTTGAACGGGATGGAAATCGGTAGATGCGATGTGCATGTACAGACAAACAACTCATTACATTTTCAGAAAAATTGGATGATTTATTGAAGGGAAAGAGCTTCACAAACTGAGCAAATGGACAACGCGTTGGTCCACCGGTGGCCGTTATGGAAGTAGTTATTCGGCTTGGCATTCATTGATGGAGTTGTTGGATGGACCAAGTTCTGTCCAATTGGTGCCTTGGATCTCCAAAATTCCGAAATGTTTAAAGGGACTTACTCGCAATGTTCCAGACGTTCTCAAAGGTGGGGAAATCCAGCGACCTTGCTGGATAGACCTGCTATGATCTTGCATGTGCGGATGGCATTATCTTCCTGAAATGCAAGCCCAGGAAGGCTTGCCATGAATGGTAACAAAAAGAGGCTTAGGATATCGGCGATGAGCCCCTGTGATGTAAGGGTGCCTCAGATGACAACCAAAGGGGACCTGCTACGAAAAGAAATGGCATCCCAGATCATCACTCCTATTTGTCGAGCCGTATCGAGGGTGACCAATAGTTTGGCATTCCACCACAGTCCAAGTCGTCTTCAGACACGTCATCGCCCTGGCATCTCATTGACAGGAGTAGAACTGTCTTCTGTCATGAGTCCCGCTTCGAACTAGTCCCAGATGACCAGCGAAGACGTCGTTTGGAGACGACTTGGATAGTGATGGGATACCAACTCGACCGTCGCCATGACCGTGCGGTCCGACACCCAGGACCGGTTTGTGGTATCATTCATTTCATAGCAGGTTCCTTTGGGTTGTCATGTGCACCCTTACAACAGAGCGATACGTTGACGATATTCTAAACCCCGTTTTTTGCTCGTCTGGGCAAGACATCCTGTCTTACATTTCAGAAAGGTTATGCCCGCCAGTACGTAGCGATAGTTTCCAATGCTTATCTTCGTGCTTTCAAAGCTCTGCTATGACCAATAACGTCGCCAAATCTCACCTCAACTGAGGAAGGTTAGAGCATTATGGACATTCTCCAACGATCTCGCAGTTTTGATGATCTAACATGCCAATTGGACAAAATTTGATAGGATACCTCTCCCGAGGATATACAACAACTTTACCAATGAACGCCAAACTGAATAACAGCTTGCATAAGGGACAGAGGTAGACCAACGCGTTACTGAGTTGCACAGTTTGTGAAGCCCTTTATCTTGAACAAATCATCCTGTTTTAATAAATAATCCTTTATTTTTTTTTGAAATTTTAATCATTTACTGGCGCGTACATGTACGTCACATCTCCAGATTTGTGTCCCATTCCATAATTCCCTCACGACGCGTCGCTTTTATCGTCTTAGAGCGTATTTATATTTTGGGTGAAGATAAATACGTTCCTTTTTTCTGGATGGTTCAAAATGGTTCAAATGGCTCTGAGCACTATGCTACTTAACTTCTGAGGTAATCAGTCGCCTAGAACTTATAACTAATTAAACCTAAGTAACCTAAGGACACCACAAACATCCATGCCCGAGGCAGGATTCGAATCTACGACCGTAGCGGTCGCGCAGTTCCAGACTGTAGCGCCTAGAACCGCTCGGCCACTCCGGCCAGCTCTCTTTTACAAATGAACCACACATTCCCAAAATTTTCCAATACATTTAAATCGCTTTTTCCACTACAATCCTTACATGATCGTTCCGTTTCATATCGCTTTGCAACGTTATTAATCATTTAATCGACGTGTCAAATACCACACACTCGCCATCGAGGACAACATTCTGTGTTCTATAACTTAAAATGTTTTCGAAATTTTCACTTATTTGTGTACTTATTTTATATGGACTTACCTTCGTTAACAGCCAGCAATGGGATACCGGAAATCTAGAATTATGGAAACTGCCTGTCGCCCTTCATCCGCAGTTCGCGGTGTATCTACATCTAAGTGATTACTCTGTTATTCAGAATTAAATGTCTGGCAGAGTGTTCAATGAACCACCTTCAACCTGTCTCTCTACCGTTTCACTCTCGAACGGCGCTCGGGAAAAACGAGCACTTAAATTTTTCTGTGCGAGACCTGATTTCTCTTATTTTATCGTGATGATTATTTCTCCCCATGTAGGTGGGTGCCAACAGAAAACTGTTGATTGAAATTTCATGCTAAGATCCCGTCGCAACGTAAAACACCTTTGTTTTAATGACCGCCACTGCAATTTATGTATCATGTCTGTGGCACTATCTCCCCTATTTCGAGATAATACAAAACGAGCAACACTTCTTTGAAATTTTTCAATATTATCCGTCAGGCCCACCTGATAGGGATCCCACAACGCCGAGCAGTGCTTCACAATATGGAGGACAAGTGTAGTGTAAGTAGTCTCTTTAGCAGATCCGTTCCACCTTCTAAGTGTTCTGCCAATGAATCGCAGTCTTTGGTTTGCTCTACCCACATCATTATCTATGTGATCATTCTAATTTAGGTTATTTGTAATTGTAATCCCTAAGTATGTAGTTTAATTTACAGCCTTCAGATTTGTGTGACTTATCGCATAATCGAAATTTAGCGGATTTCTTTTAATACTCATGTGAATAACTTCACACTTTTCTTTATTCAGGGTTAATTTCCAATTTTCGCACCACACAGATATCTTACCTAAATCATTTTGCAATTCATTTTGGTCATCTGATGACTTTACAAGACGGTAAATGACAGCATCATCTTGAAATAATCTAAGAGCGCTATTCAGATTGTCTCCCCTTTTAGACATACGTCCTTTCTGTGGTTTTGTGAGACCCTCTAACCTAAAAAATCGTCCCTTCCACGCAGGCCCCACTACCTGTGTAGCCACTGACCTATTAAACAGAACCCAGAAACCCACCACCTGATGGCGCGAGTCAAGGAATCTGCAGCCCATAAGGTCACAGAACTGCCTGAGTCTCTGATTCATATCTTCCACTCGGCCCTGCACCAAAGGACCACAGTCGGTTCTATCGACAATGCTGCAGATGGTGCGCTCCACCTTAATCTCGGAAGCAAGACTGGCAGTCTTTACTGTTTCCGCTAGCCACCTGAAACCAGAGAGAATCTCCTTCGATCCAAAGCCACACACATCATTGGTACCAACATGGGCTACCACCTGCAGTTGGCTGTACCCTGTACTCTTCGTGTCATCCAGAAGGGCTCTTTCCAAATCCAGAATTACTCCCCCCAGTATGAACACGGAGTGCACACGGGCTTCCTTCCCCTCCTTGGCAGCCACATTCCTAAGGGACCCAATTACAAGCCTAACACTGTACCTCCCTACTACCAACACGCCCATCCTCTGTGAATTCCCAAACCTTGCAGGCCGAGAAGCTTCCTCTGGAACATGGTGGACGACTGCATCTGGCTCAGAGACCTCGTCAGCCACATATAACGCCCGAAACCTGTTCATCAAACGAACTAGGGAGGCCCTATGACCGGCCTCTGCCTGCCTTTGGAATGATCTCCTACTCGACCACGGGTGAGAGGTCAACCTCAGTGCAGGCAGTACTGGGGCAGCCACAGCAGTGGATAGATCGGGGCACATGTGAGTAGTGCTCGACGTCTCTCGCATCCCCGCATCCGACCCATCACAGTGATGCCCCTCGGCCGCAGCATCAAGCTGTGTGACAGAAGCCAACACTGCCTGGAGCTGTGAGCGAAGGGTCACCAACTCAACTCGCATCTGTACACAGCAATCACAGTGCCTATCCATTTCTGAACTGACTCCTGTTTGAAACTCTTAAGGATATGTAATAAGCAAATGGTGTACTCGCCAACATTAGCAGCTCTCTCACTAACAGTCTAACCGACACTGAGCTGTTCTAAGACAAAAGAAAGCCTTCATGATACAAGGGTCGATACAACGGTCGATAGCAATGGCGGTACTGTACACTACACTGTTTTTAAAATGAAAGGTTGCTCCTAGTAAGCACTCAAACACGCAAGAAATTACAAAAATATGCCAGTAACTACATAGGTAACTGAAAAGAAGTCGCTCCTGTTTGAAGCTCAAAAAAATATGCAATAAACAAATGGTGTACTCGCCTTATTAGCAGCGGAACTCGCGGTGCTCTCTCATTTCTGGTCTAACCGAGAGAATAGGCAAGTTGAGTTTCGCACGAACGATGCTTTCTAAAACCATACTGATTCTTGGACAGAAGCTTTTTCACTTCAAGAAAACTTATTATAAGTCATTCTAAAGAGAATATGTTCAAGAACTCTGAGCAAACCGATGTTAAGGGTATTGATCTGGGATTTTACGCATCATTTCTTTTACATTTCTCATATACAGGAGTCACCTGCGCTTGTTTCCAGTTCTTGTGAAGAGAGATTCGAAATACATGCAACATAAGAAAGAGGACAATGTGGTAGAGCACTCTTTGTAGTAAATAAGAGAGAGTGAAGTTCTTATCGGTGAATTTGAAATATATTCGTACGGAATCACTGACGAAAATCGACGAAGGGTCAAATGGAATGAAAAAAACCAAAAAACAAAAGATGAGTGTCGCTGCCTCTAGATTTTTGGTCCCGTGTTCGATTCTACGTCGCATCGGAGATTTATTTCTCTTGGTGACTGATTGATAAATTTATCCTAATCGTTGCATCTCATCTTCATTGACATGAATCTCTCCGAAGTGGCGTCACATGTAAAGGGCGATCAAAAAGTTTCCGTTTGAGGACGATACTGCAGCGTACATGCAACGCAGCGCGACTCCGGTGCGGGTATATAAGCACCGACATGTAAGCAAGGAATTAGTGTGGCATTCGTATCTTCATGAAGTGCTTGCCGTTAGCGCAGAAACTCGAAATAAGGTAACGTTATTACCAAATGCGTCCAAAGAGCACCAACGTACTGTTGTTATTTTCTCGGCTGCCGAGGGCAAACGCCACCACACATCCATCAGAGAATGAAACGTGTATGGGGCTTCACGTCTGTCGGAAACCACCGTTGTGGAATGGTGCTTCCTGTTCTGAAAGGGATGCTGCTGCTTAATGATAATGCACGTCCCCATCTAACATGTATGAGACTGGTTCTGATCTGTCTTCCTACCACAGTTGTGCAACGACGCTCTGTGAGTGTCTTAGGAATTTGGTGTTGAACCTAAGGCCTGTGAGGAAGGAAGATACCATCTCACACATGCAGAGTTCAGAAAAGTCCAGCAGTACGGACAGTGATGTAATCAGACAATGATCTCAATGTAGGTTCCACTACACTCCCTACAAAGCAAACGTTATCACTAACAGAAATTAGTGTATGGGTTCAGGATTAACTAAATGTTAGCAAAAAATGGAAATCTCAGATTTTCGTTGTCAAGGTTTATTTTTTCTCTAAGTCTGACTTCAGAATTAAAATACATATAGTTCGGTAAAATATTGATATTGCGTATTCACAACTCTGAAGCGAAATTCTTAACTATTGTAAGCTTCTTTAAGAGTAATATGGCTGATGACCATGTCTGCGAGTCGATAATATATTTATTTATTATTTTTATTTCGAGTCCAGGACATAACGTAATTACAAAAGCTAATAAGTATTGATTCACATAACAAATTTGTAAAATTAAATACGTACAGTAGTATTTATGACACAGATTCAATAATATATACAAACAAGGAGCAAATAAACAAACAGCAAGATGATTATATTTTATGAGGGGCCCAGTATTCGGCGGTTATCACAGCAGTTTCGCTGGCTGCAGCAAGACCACAGACAGTGCATGCAGCCGGTAGGTTCCTGCAGACTAGCAGATGATGTTCGTCCTGTTCGTCAACACACTGACAAGTTTCCTTCTCATTACTGAAGCCCAATTTCCCGAGGTTGGCTTTGCACCTTGACAACCCAACTCGCAGTCTGTTCGAAGTCTTCCAGGTCACGTATGGCAGGTGTGAACCTTGACTATTTCCTCCTTGACCGTTATGTGATTGTCTTCAGTTAGGGAGTCTCGCCAAAGCTCCTCTCTGCAAGTTCTGAGAGATGAACGAAATGCCATAGTTTTCTGTAGGAAGCTTTTTCTTGACCTCAGTCTTGGCTCTTGAGGGTCATGTCTAGGGTCGATTTCGTGTTTTTTTCTTCTCCACTTTGGCTGCAGCTTGCCTTCGAATGCGTGGCGATGCTATACCCATAATTTGGTACAGCTTATTGACAAGACAATGGTCGTAAGCAGCCTGTAACAATGCGTCCTGTCTCGTTCAGGGCTGTATCTACATGTTTAGCATTTGCAGAGTTTTGCCAGACGGGTGCTGCGTATTCTGTGGCTGAGAAACGTAGTGCCAACGCAGATGTTCTAAGCACATTTGGCTGGGCACCCCAGGTTGTTCCTGTAAGTTTGCCGATGATGTTGTTTCACGCTTTTACTTTGAGGCTCGTTTCTTCACAGTGGGCTTTGAATGTGAGGGTACGGTCCATCTTCACCATAAGATATTTAGGAGTTTCGCAGTGGAGTAGTTTTTCTCCTCTCCAAGTGATGTTCAATTTCGTTTTGGCTTCCCTATTTCTAAGATGGAATGTACAGAATTGGGTCTTTCTAGGGTTCGGTTTCAGTTGGTTTCATTGTAATGCTTGGCCAAATTTTCAAGAGCTGTTGTCAGTTTCTTCTCTACTTCCTCAAAGTTATTACCTTGGGCAGCGAATGCTGTATCATCAGCGTATATGAATGCCTTAATTGAAGAGTTAATTGGCTGGTCATTTGTGTAGATATTACATAACAGCGGAGACAGCACACTTCCCTGGGGGAGACCATTTTTCTGCATTTTCCATCGACTCTTCTTGTCTTGGACAGAGACGAAGTATCTCCCGTTTTGAAGCATACACTGAAGGATCTGAGTTAGTCGGTAATCCTTTATAGTTAAGTATACTTTTCCAAGCAGCTTTTTGTGGTTAACAGTATCATAAGCCGCCGTGAGGTCGATGAAAGCCACACCTATTATTTCGCCTCTCTCATACCCATCCTCAATATGCTGAGTCGAATTAAGGATCTGTCCACAGCAAGACCTTCTAGGTCGGAAGCCGGACTGCTCGTTTATGAGTATTTTATCAAGATACTCTGATATTCGATTTAGGATCAGCGTTTCCAATACCTTGTACAAATGACAAAGGAGTGAAACCAGACGGAACCTTTTTGGGTCTGTTGGTTCTATCCCAGGTTTCAAAAGTGCTATTACCTTGGCTTTACGCCAGATCTTGGGGATCTGCAATTTTGAAATGCAGGTGTTCATAAGGTTTAATATCCACTGTTTTGTGGCAGGTCCAAACTTTTTGATTTGTTCCTTCAGTATTTTGTCTAGGCCAGCAGCTTTATTACTCTTTATAGTTGTGAAAACTGTTTCCAATTCTTTTAAGGTAAAAGGGGTTTTAAGATACTCCTTTTCATCTGCATCTCTAATGAATTTAGATTTTTCTGATCTTCCTCCGGTTTTGCCATTGAGAAGTAATTTATGAGAAATTTGGTCAGGGGTTACCTTTGAGAGGTCAGGAGAGTGATGGTTGGGTCATTTTTGAGGATCTTCCCTAGTTTCCACGACTTTCGGCTTTTCTGTTTCATATATAGATTTGATACTAAATCTCATCATTTTCTGCTTCTGGAAACTGATATGGAATTTAATAGGTCCTCATCTGTTTTTATTGTTTCATCAAAGAGTGGATCTATTTCAGATAGTTGTTCATATCTCTCCAGCAGAGATTTGGAATGTTCATCGAGTCCTGGGATATAGTTTGTTCTGCATCCTCTCGTGATATATTTACGTGAGATGGCTTGAACTGTTTTGACAAAATCATCATACGTATCTGGTGATGTGTCGAGATTTAGGACTTCCATATAAAGTTCTTGTGTGAAATTCTCCCACTTTGCTTTCTTGAAGTTAAATTGTCTTTTGAGCTGGATGCCCTCTGGTTTCACAGCTGCTTTAACAGAACAAACAATAAGTCGAAGTTATGTGCGTGGGATTACGTCTGTAACGTACTTCTTTACTTGTTGGGCAATATGTTCACTGGTGAAGATGTTATCTGGGTTATAACCTCTATGCCATCTGTCACTATTGAAGGATGGTGGTAGCTTCGGATCATGGATTAACATCAGTCCCATTCGTTCACTCCAATCTTCCAGATCTTCTCCATTTTTGTCAGTTTCCTTGTAGCCCCATGATGTACTGTGGCAGTTAAAGTCTCCGATTACTAATTTTGTTGGTTGAGAGTGGAAGTTAGGTGCTTCCTTGAAGCAGAATTTAGCGTTAGGTGCTTTATATATGGATGTCACTGTACATGACTGGATTTCCACCGCCAGGACCTCTATGTCGTTATCTTACGTGTAACGTACTGAGATGATGCTTATATTAGGTTTAACAAGCACTACACTACCATATGTCATACTTGGTCTTTCAGTGATAAGTTTTCATTTCACTTACTTTTGGTCTTCGGTCTTCTGGGCCTCTATGGGTCTCTTGAATTAACAGAAAATCACAGGCTGTTTGTTTGCAGATATTAGATAATAAAACTTCTTTATCGGATGAAATACCTTCTGTATTAACGGATATTATTCTAAGGGCTGGCTTTGATAGAAGCCTTTGTTCTTTTTGTCCTGGTGGTGGAAGGATTCGCCGCTAGGTTCTTCCTAACGCCCAGGATACGCCCGATCGTGCTAAAACTCATTCTCTCTTTGTCAATAATGGCCCGTGCACGATCTTCGTGGAGGCTCCTTCCTTAACATACAAACTACTTAAATACAGTTGGGGTCACAGATATGAATGAAGCTTAAATTCACAATTGAAATAACCAAATAATGGATGGGGGTCGGTAAAGAGCAATCAGAAAGAAGTACCCAATTAAAACATTTCCATAACTTAAGAGTATGAAGCACACTACAGTGGCTGATCAGTTATTTCCGTTAAACCGGATATCTCGCGTTTCTGCTTCAGTTCAGTCCAACAATCATGAATATGTTTAACTATAGGTCATGGTTGAATGTACAAAAAGAAAAGATAAAAATTAAAGACGGAGATGACAGCAGTTCTCAGTCTCAATAGAATATCACTTGCTGACGTAGAACGAGCTCGTGTGCTTACCGTTCGTCGGCGGCAGCAGTGGCGATTGTTGGCGCGAGCTGTGAACCCGAGAATCTATTCCAAATCTCTCTCGACTATGAAATACCACTCTGATACATTCCTACATCTTCGGTGAAGCCGCGACTCCTAGTTGTTCCCTAGCTATGATAATTGGCGTGGCGCACGCTATTTGGCTGGAAGGGTGCTAACGTTGCGGCCCTCCAATCGCTCGCAAGTGTGAACTGTCAGTGCTCAGCGCAATTCTCCGTACTAGGAGACTTCGTGGTTTAACTCCTTACGAGTTAAGATGAGCCTATGAACAAGTGTTCACATAATGACTCTCGCAATCGTCTTAGCATGGCGTCAATCGCCTTGCTCAAACACTTGACGATTTGCTGCAAGAGAAAGAGCGAATTCGTCCCTCTACATTTGCCTATATCAAAGCTGGTAGCCACGCACTTCCTTTCTGACCAATCAGAGCATTCGTACTTGTTATAGCTCCACCCACTAGAGTTTCTGTCGGTTATAAAAGGCGTCGTTTCTTCTGTAGGGCAGAGTTTCACTATTGCTACATAATACTGAGGTAAGGAGTTTTTTCTTTCGTTAAAACCAGAGACAGGGGTGGCTTTTGCCACGCAGTGGCTCTGGCATCTCATTGCGTCTGCTGGATATCCCGTTGTGAAGTTTTCGGCCTATGTGGGACGAATGTTGTTGTCATAAAATTCTCCTTCCTCCAGAACTGCATCAAATAGCTCGGTTATGGGAAATTACTTGCCTGCAATTGCTAGTTTGAGTGTTGGTGGTTCATATTCACGAAATGCCAGCTTGTATATTCAATGTGCATATCAATAAAATTTGTACGATTTCGCATAAATATGTCGTGCGACATGTTAATTTAACTGGAATTATTTCAGGAATTCAGTGTAAGGTGTGTTACTTATTTGGCACCTTAAACCCATACCGCAAATGTCGTAGAGCAGAAGTTATGCCACCACAAGTAGGAGACTCTCGAGTAACAGCCTTATAGTTCTGATCTCTCCCCATGCAGTTGTTATTCCTTCAGTTCCATAAAAGAGGCCTGGAAGGGTCGGCGATTAGTGCTGGATGAGAATTTGCAGCAGGCGGTTACATACTTCTTCACAGCAGGACACGGAGTACCAGACAGATATCTTCAACCCGGTGCATCCGTGGGATGGTTGCCACAATACTCGAGTGATTTTGCGTGATTCGCCCTCTGTTTCTGGACTGTGTGAATTTTTGATTGCTCCTTACAGAAGGACTTGCACTAGGAGGCCAAACAACGTCAGGTTGGGACTTCCGGCAAATGATGGTGTACCATTTTACTGTTAAGATTTTATTTCAAATTCTTTTGAAACAAAGCGTATTACTATCTTAATTGTTCTAGCAGCTATAACGAAAAGAGCTCAGATTCTTTCTATTCTTGACTTTGTAACACCCCACCCATCATTTATCTGGTTTTGGTGTGTGTTCACCCCAGGTAATTGACTAACAGATCAACAGAGAGTGCAAAACTGCCCCAATGTCGGATAACACAAAGAAAGTAATAAGGCCCTGTGAGTCCTGATTGAATTGCGGTGGCAGTGTTTACATTAATTGGTTCAGAATTGATCCCTTTTAATTAAAAACGGGTGCACATTGATGTTATATTCAGCTATCGAACACCAGATGCAAATGTTGAACATAAAATTAATTAAGAAAGTAGCTTGGGATTTCAACTACTTGATTGAAAACAGATGCAGTCGAGTAGCACAGATTTATTTTAACTCACGACCTTCAATCATCATATTACATGACTCTCCTAACAGGTAGTGGTAATAAATTGCGTTTGCGTGGAGTAAAGCACGATAAATCAAAGTAATTCCTATTGACTGACCCAGGCATAATGCAAAGTGTGAGAAGAATTCTACAATACACGGCCCATGAAACCCTCATGGAAACTTTGCCGAATTGATCCAACAATTTAATCAGTGGCCAGAGTTGGCGCAATATCACTGAATTCAGCATGGTGGAGCGGTGTCGTTGTGTGGATGTCAGCCGACCTCGTGGTGCTGCAAGGCTGCGCTCGTCTGTTCACTTCTAGCTATTTTGCTCTGTACATAGCTGAACGAAAAGCTCAATCGTTCCGTTTTCTAAGTCCTGAACTGCAGAGATGCTCACTCTCTCTCAGGCAAGCTGAGTAAAGAAGGCCACGTCCGCAATCTAGACAAGCTGGGAATGGAAGACCACTATGGACACTTCTCACAGTCCGCTCTTCGCCATGCTTTCCCCTCCAGCAAAATCACTTACGCCAATTGCAGTGCAAGTCACGTTAATTATGTATCGCTTCCCAGCGCCGACCAATGCCTGTTCTGGGAAGTGAACAAATTCCCACAAAATTTCCCTTTCTCTCAACTTCTGCTATTTAGCTCCTCCCAGGCCACCCATCAAGGTTAGCATCTGCACAAACACAAAGTTTTCCGGAATTCCGACTCCCAGGAGAGTACTTCAAATTCCTTGCTCCTACGCTCCCATCGGAGGCTGGCGTATTTCATTCTGTCACTGCCGGCTTGGTTCTAGGCGCTACAGTTTGGAACCGTGCGACAGCTATGGTCAAAGGTCGAATCCTGCCTTGTGATGACTGGGTGTTGTGTGATGTCCTTAGGTTAGTTAGGCTTAAGTAGTTCCACATTCTAGGTGACTGATGACCTCAGAAGTTAAGTCCCATAGTGCTCGAGCCATTTGAACCATTTGATTCTGTCACTCTTCACCTGATTTATTTCAGCCTCTGCAGACCGTGAATTCAGTGTGAAGTTCCTATAGTCACAAACACGCATATTTTGACCTCTGTTGACCGCTTCACCGTAGCTTTGCACGGCTTTCTCGCATGTTTCACTGAAAACGGGATGACGGACATTTATCAACAGGTGTACAAGTTCTCCGTCTGCTTCCCGGTACACCAGAACGGGGTCAACCACCCCCTCTCACTGTCACTCATCTTAAGGCAGCTGGAGGCCACGCCCCGTTACCACTTTCTCAAGAGTTTCAGCCGCCCTATGCTGCCTATTGTTGCTTCCCTTAGCCGCTCCCCAGCCGCGCGCCGTGTTCAACTGGAATACTTCCCTGGGGTAAACTAGCCTCCAGTAAATTGACGCGTTTCCACAAATTTTTCATGTCGTGTGAATTACTTTAAAACCATCACCCGACATTAATTATTCCAATACGCCCATACTATACCCTCTACAAGATGCATTGTGCCTTGTCAGTCATTTTTGTGCAGCTCTACTGTTCTCTCAACGTGAGGTAGGTGATCTTTAATGCCTTCATGTAAGGGGCATAGTTCTTGCCATCTTACAACTTCCTTTAGATCTCAACACAGTGTAATAACCTACAGGTAATGGAAACGACCCTTCCTCCATCGCTCCCTCCGAGTTCTTTTCAATATTTTCGGTTACCAAGTATTGCTCTTTCTTCTTCATCTTCATGATGAAACTCTGTGTTTCTGGATGACAACAACCAAGTTTATAAGCCTGCCGGCATATGTTGATTCTTTGTGAACGCTCTGGTGCTCTATTGCATGTCGCCTCACCACTTTAAGTCGTTCGACTTTCGTGTTCTAGGAAATATTAACGGAATGAAGACTCGAGTTGGCACTAATTTCTTATTTATTGCACGACCAGTTTCGGGGCCTACAGCTTCATCTTCAGGTGCCGCCGAATAATTATGGAAAAATGTATGTGGTGGTCTGACCAGCCAGCCATGGGGGATCACACATACACCTCACAAACGCATGGGATCATAGTACTAGCAACAAAAGCGCCCACCTCGACAGCACTTGAGGAGTCCCCCCCCCCCCCCCCCCTTCTCATGACTGACTCGCCTGGCCGCCCCACATTTGCACTGAGGTGACAAAACCCGTGGGATACCTCCTACCATCGTGTCGAACCTCCTTTTCCCCAGTGTAGTACTGTAGCTCGATGTGGCATGGACTCAACAACTCGTTGGAACTACCCTGCAAATATACTGAGCCGTGCTGTCTCTTTATAGCCGTCAGTAATTGCGTAGGTGTTGTCAGTGTAGGAATTTGTGCACGAACTGGTCTCTCGATTATGTCCCATAAACGTTCGATGGCAAACATGTTAAGCGATTTCTGTGGCCAAATCATTTGTGACATGGTGTATTGTCATCCACTACAATTCCATCGTATTTTCGGTACATGAAGCCGATGAATGGATGGAAGTGGTCTTCGTGTAGCCGAACATAACTATCTCCAGTCAATGATCGGTTCACCTGGGCCAGAGGGCCATGTCCATTCCACATAAACACAAGTTGGCCGCTGTGGCAGAGCGGTTCTAGGTGCTTCACTCTGGAACAGCGCGACCATTACGGTCGCTGTTTCGAATTCTGCCTCGGGAATGGATGTGTGTGATGTCCTTAGGTTAGTTAGGTGTAAGTAGTTCTACGTTATAGGGGACTGATGACCTCAGAAGTTAAGTCCCATAGTGCTCAGAGCCATATGAACCATTTCTCAATCAGTGCAAAGTCTCAAGCGACTGGAAAAAAAACTCAAATGACCTTTACTTTTTTCTTTTTCTTTTTTACTGTGCCCTGCTATGAATTCCTTTCCGATGCCAACCTCTTCATGTCAGAGCATCTCAGAGTAGCATTTACAACAGATCAGCAGGGGTACGAGGAGGGCGGGGGGTTAAGAGAGGAGAGAGAGAGAGAGAGAGAGAGAGGGAGAGGGAGAGAGGGGGGGGTATGTCCTCAATTATTTGCTGGATGTATTTCACTCTCTGTTTTCCTCACACGTCTTAGTACTTGCTTCTATCGTCGATGAACTGAAGTATTTCTTCTGTTGTCCATGGTTTCCTCGCAGTTACCTTCCTTGTACCTACGTTTTTGTTTCCAACTTCTGTGATTTCCCTTTTCAAGGATGTGCATTTGTCTTCAACTGAACTGCCTACTGAGCTATCGCAGTATCTATAGCCTCAGAGAATATCAAGCGTTTCCCTTCGTTTATAGCACTTCCGTATCACACTTGTTTACGCATTCTAGATGGATATAAGTGATTACCCTAATACAATTTGAGAAATCAGAGCTCTTACAGATTTAAGTCTTTATTTTTCCCACGCACTGTCAGAGAGTGGAAAGGCAGACATAAATCTCTAAGTGCTTCGGAGAACGCTCTACCAGGCACTTATGTGTGAACTGCAATGATGTAGGTGTGGAAAGAAACAAGTTGAACAGAGATGAATGAGGAATCTTTCTAGCGACGATATGGACCACAAATGTGAAAATCCACACACGTAAGAGACTCTGACAAAGGGCAAATTGTTATGATACAGTGCGTGGGAAAGAGCATCTTGTAAAAGGATCAGCTGAACAGCTGTTCGCTTGCTACTGCCATGAGCAAGTGGGTGAAGGACGGTAAAACCGAGCGTAAATGACAAGTAGTTGGACTTCTACACCTCATGAAAGAACCTAGTAGTGGGAGCTTTACCCTCTCAGTAAAGCAGGATAGGTGGCAATCTGTGGCAGATGTGAAAGCAGAGTACAACTCTTATGCAGATACAAGTGTTTAGGATCACCCCGTTCAGCACGATTGTTCAAGGTAGGACACCACAGTCGACGACCCCTACGGGTTCCCATGTTGACCCAACGACACCGTGAGTTACGATTGCTGTGAACACGGGATCATCGATATTGGATCATGGATCAACGGAAACGCGTCATCTTGTGGAGTGAGTGGCGCTTGTTGTTTAAGCAAGTCGGCGGTCGTGTCCGAATTCACAACATCCAAATGAACGGCTGCTTGAAATATGCAGCACGCTACGGACCCAGACCGTTGGGAACAGTGTTATGCTACGGGTGACGTTCACCATCCAGTCACTCACTGATCAGTCTGGCCTGGCAACGGAAGACAGCAAAGCGAAAGCTGAAATTTTAAATTTAGCTTGTGAGAAATCTTTCACGCAGGAGGATCGTACAAACATACCGCCGTTTGTGTCTCGTACAGATTCCCTTATGGAGGACATAGTGATAGACATCCCTGAAGTTGTGAAGCAGCTGAATGGGTTGAAAATAAATAAACCGCCAGGGCCGATGGGCCTTACAGCGAGTACTCTACTGCATTGGCTTCTTACTTAGCTTGCATTTATCGCGAATCTCTTGCCCAACGTAAAGTCCCGAGCGCAGGTGACGCCTGCATATAAGAAGGGTAGAAGGACGGATCCTGAAAATTACAGACCAATATCCTTAACATCGGTTTGTTGCAGGATTCTCGAACATATTCTCAGTTGAATAGAATGAATTTCCTTGATACAGAGAAGTTGCTGTCCATGCATCAGCACGGTTTTAGAAAGCATCGCTCCTGCGAAACGCAACTCGGCCTTTTTTTCATATGATATCTTGCGAACCATGGATGAAGGCTATCAGACGAATGCGATATTCCTTGACTTTCGGAAAGCGTTTGACTAGGTGCCCCACTGCAGACTCCTAACTCAGGTAGGAGCATATGGGATTGGTTCCGAAATATGTGGGTGGCTCCAAGACTTCTTAAGTAAGAGAACGCCCGCATCTCGTGGTCGTGCGGTAGCGTCCTCGCTTCCCACGCCCGGGTTCCCGGGTTCGATTCCCGGCGGGGTCAGGGATTTTCTCTGCCTCGTGATGGCTGGGTGTTGTGTGATGTCCTTAGGTTAGTTAGGTTTAAGTAGTTCTAAGTTCTAGGTGACTGATGACCATAGATGTTAAGTCCCATTGTGTTCAGAGCCATTTGAACCAAGCAATAGAAGCCAATACGTTGTCCTCGATGGTGAGTGTTCGTCGGAGGTAAAGGTATCATCTGGAGTGCCACAGGGAAGTGTGGTAGGTCCGCTATTGTTTTCTATCTACATAAATGATCTTTTGGATACGGTGGATAGCAGTGTGCGGCTGTTTGCTGATGATGCTGTGGTGTACGGGAAGGTGGCGTCGTTGAGTGACTGTCGGAGGATACAAGATGACTTGGACAGGATTTGTGATTGCTGTAAAGAATGACAGCTAACTCTAAATATAGATAAATGCAAATTAATGCAGATGAATAGGAAAAAGAATCCCGTAATCTTTGAATACTCCATTAGTAGTGCAGCGCTTGACACAGTCACGTCGATTAAATATTTCGGCGTAACATTGCAGAGCGATATGAAGTGGGATAAGCATGTCATGGCAGTTGTGGGAAGGTGGATAGTCGTCTTCGGTTCATTAGTAGTATTTTGGGAAGATGTGGTTCATCTGTAAAGGAGACCGCTTATAAAACACTAATACGGCCTATTCTTGAGTACTGCTCGAGCGTTTGGGATCCCTATCAGGTCGGATTGAGGGAGGACATAGAAGCAACTCAGAGGCGGGCTGCTAGATTTGTTACTGGTAGGTTTGATCATCACGCGAGTGTTACGGAAATGCTTCAGGAACAGGGGTGGGCGTCTCTGGAGGAAAGGAGGCGTTCTTTTCGTGAATCGCTACTGAGGAAATTTTGAGAACCAGAATTTGAGGCTGACTGCAGTACAATTTTACTGCCGCCAACTTATAATTCGCGGAAAAATCACAAAGATAAGATAAGAGAGATTAGGGCTCGTACAGGCAGTCATTTTCCCCTCGTTCTGTTTGGGATTGGAACAGGGAGAGAAGACGATAGTTGTGGTACGAGGTACCCTCCGCCACACACCGTATGGTGGATTGCGAAGTATGGATGAAGATGTAGATGTAGAAACATACCACCTGCCTTTCACTAAGGTAGCACGACTGCTGTTGACCAGTAATCATCATTACTGATGGTCTAGATCCGCTCATGCTTAATGTCTACCTCGACAGCAATGGCTCTTTCCAGCAGGATATCTTGCCACAAGGCTACATTGATTGAAGAAGCATGGTACTGAGGACGCGGTGATATACTACCAAAACTGCTCTGAACGCAATGGAACACATCTAGGACGCCACCAGGCCCACATCTGCGTTCATTAAACAATGGCCAGTGTGAAGCCGTCTGGTGGTGCTTACCTCCGAAAACCTACCACGCACTCGTCGAGTCCATCCCTCACAAAAGTGCTGCATCATTGGAATTCCAGAGGTGGACAAACACGCTGCTAAGCAGACTCTCTAATGTTTTGGATTATCAAAGTACCGGGTGATCAGAAAGTCAGTATAAATTTGAAAACTGAATAAATTACCGAATAATGTAGATAGAGAGGTACAAATTGACACACATGTTGAAATGACATGGGGTTTTATTAGAACCGAAAAATACAAAAGTTCAAAAAATATCCGACAGATGGCGCTTCATCTGATCAGAATAGCAATAATTAGTATAACAAAGTAAGACAAAGCAAAGATGATGTTCTTTACAGGAAATGCTCAATATGTCCATCATCATTCCTCAACAATAGCTGTAGTCGAAGAATAATGTTGTGAACAGCACTGTAAAGCACGTCCGGACTTATGGTGAGGCATTGGCGTCGGATTTTGTCTTTCAGCATCCCTAGAGATGTCGGTCGATCACAATACACTTGCGACTTAAGGTAACCCCAAAACCAATAATCGCACGGACTGAGGTCTGGGGACCTGGAAGGCCAAGCATGACGAAAGTGGCGGCTGTGCACACGATCATCACCAAACGACGCCCCAAGAGATCTTTCACGCGTCTAGAAATATGGGGTGGAGCACCATCCTGCATAGACATCGTACGTTCCAGCAGATGTTTACCAACCAGGCTGGGAATGATGCGATTCTGTAACATTTCGGCGTACCTCTCACCCGTCACGGCAGCAGTTTTGCTGTCTAGCGCCATCTGTCGGATATTTTGTGACCTTTGCTTTTTGGTTCTAATAAAACCCCATGTCATATAAATTTTTACCTCTCTATCTACATTTTTCGTGGTTTATTACGTTTTCAAATTTATACTGACTTTTTGATCACCCGGTATTTCTAGCGTCAAAAGCATGGCGCTGCATTTGGGGAAATTCCGTCTCATAAAAGAAGATACAAGCGTTCTCCCCGTGTACCACCGGCGAATAGTATAGGTGGCGTGGGGGTGGAGTTGTGGGAGGGGGGCGGGGTGAGGTGGTGAGGTGCTACTGGCACATCCTGTGCCTTCCTCTACGCACCAGTGCAACAGATGTAGATGTAGATAAGCGTGTGTGGAAAACTGGCTTCAGCTTGCTGCTCTGAAATATAGTGTACCCTGCGAGTAACAGGATGTGCACGAATGTCACAATGCGATTCTCGCCTTTAGATCTCCACAGTGAGATTAAGTTCAGACGCAGACAAGTTTCAAAGGATGCGGCGCATAATTTTTTCCGTTGCGAGAACTCTTTAAAAGGCGCTAACTCGGCGGCTTATCGGAGTGGAGTTCGCTGTACCCGAGATGGGTTATTTATTAGGCGCGCCGAGCATTCAGCTGCCAATGGAAAGCGACAAATGACGCAATGAGCGGGACTCTGTACCCGCGGCACGTAGGGCTGTTCCGGACCACGCGCCACGCACTGTTAGCTCACACTGCGGCGCCCGCGACCGCGGCGAGGCAGCGACCGTGAGTAATGGGTGCGAGTCCGCTGCCGTCGCCGCCGCCGCCACCGCCGCCTACACGCTCGGCCAGACCACAGGCGCCGCCGCTGCACGCGGTAATTAGCTTCCTGGAAGCTGCCTACAGCTCTGCTCGTCTTCTGTGACAAAAACAGTTCCAGTTCGCATTTCTTGTGAGCTGTTTAATGGTGTTGATGGTATTTTCAAGCAACTGGACTGAATGAATCATACTCGAGGAAAAGTATGCAAAAGTTTATCTAAAGGTTTTAAACAATGATGTAAGGAGAGAAAAATTTAGTGAGTAGAGAAAAATCACAGGGGACATCACACAACACCCAGTCATCACGAGGCAGAGAAAATCCCTGACCCCGCTGGGAATCGAACCCGGGAACCCGGGCGCGGGAAGCGAGAACGCTACCGCACGACCACGAGCTGTGGACCGAGGGGATTCAGTATTAGAATCAGAACTTAAAAGAGCTTTGGAAGACATAAGACTGATTAATGTAGAAGGGATAGATAACATTCTACCGGAATTTTAAAAAGGTTGGGGAAAGTCGCCACAAAACGACTATTCACGTTGATGTGCAGGATACGTGATGTAGCCCATACACTATGAGACTTTCAGAAAAACGTCACCCACACAATTCCGAAGATAGGAAGGGCCGGCAAGTCAGAGAATTAACGCCCAGTCAGCTTAAGAGCTCCTGCATCCAGGTTGTTGACAATAATAGTAGAATGGAAAAGAAAATGAAGGATTTGTTAACTGACTATCAGTTTGGCCTTACGAAAGGTACAGAGAGGCAGCTCTGAGGTTGTGGTCGATATTGGAAGCTAGACTGAAGAAAAATTGAGACACATTAATTGGATTTGTCTACCTGGAAAAAGCGTTCGACAGTGTAAATTGATGCAAAATGTTTGAAATTCTGAGAAAAGTAGGGTGAGCTATAGGGATGGTCGGGGAATATATGATACGTAAAAGAATCAAGAAAAAACAACAAGAGTGAAATACGGAGAACGAAGTGATAGGATTAAAAACAGTGTAAGAGAGACATTTAGTCTTTCTCCTCTACTGTTCAATCTATATATCGATGTAGCAATGACAGGTGTAAAAGTCATTTTGAACAGAGGAATTAAAACACAAGGTGAAAGGATATCAATGATAATATTCGCTGAAAAAATTGCTATCCTCTCTTGAAAGTGAAGAAGAATTACAGGATCTGTTGAATGGAATGAACAGTCCAAAGGCTACAGAATATGAATTCAGAGTAAATCGAAGAAAGTCGAAAGTAATGAGAAAGCAGAAATGAGAACAGCCAGAAACTTAACATCAGACTCAGTGTCACAAAGTAGATGATTTCAAGGAATTCTAATATCTAGGCAAGAAAATAACCCATAAGGGATGGAGTAAGGAAGATGTAGAAAGCACAGAAGCATATGCAAAAAGGACATTCCCGGACAAGAGAAATATACTAGTGTCAAACATAGGTTTTGGTATTAGGAAGATATTTCAGAGGATATTTGTTTCGAGCACCGATCTGTATGTAAGTGTAATATGGATTGTGGGAAAAGCGGAACAGAAAAGATTCGAAGCATTTGACATGTGGTGCTATAGAAGAATGTCGAGAATCAAGTGGACTAGCAAGATAAGGAGTGAGTTAGTTTTCCACAGAATCGGGGAAGAAAGGTATAGATGGAAAACGGTGGCAAGAAGAAAGGACAGGATTGTAGGACACGTGTTAAGACATCATGGTACTAAAGGTAGCTGTTGAAGGTAAAAACATTAGAGGAAGACAGAGATTTGAATTCACTCAGTAAATAATTGAGAACGTAGAGCGCCATTGCTACCGTGAGCAGGACAGGAATATGTGGGAGGCCACGTGACACCAGTCAGAAGACTGTGACTCTAACAGTAATAATAATAATAATAATAATAATAATAATATAATAAATAGGTAAATAAATAAAAATAACGTTCCTGAAATGTGGTTGCCTGCCGGTCCCAGGCTAAATCCAATGGAGCTCCTTTGTGGTGTGTGAGACGTGGAACTTAGGGAAAGCAGGAAAAGGTGTGGACGGGGCCTAATTAGTTACCTTTGGGTGCACAGTAAACAGGTACACTTTATTTAAGGAAATAATTTTTTAAAAACAATCATTTAAAAAAAATTCTGTAACACAAGCTACACTGACGGCTGAAGGCCTTATTAAGAAAGAATTGAAATTATTTGTGGGCTGAAGGCTACAAGCAATACTTCAGAACAATTAACAGCTGAAGACCTGACTTACAAGTGAGGAAGACAATTACACGTTAAAAATACCAAAATAATTTTTAAAACAACCAAATAATAAAAATTGATTGTAACACAAACAACACTGACGACTGAAAGCCTTATTAAGAACAGTTCAAATTATTTGTCGCATGAAGGCCACAACCAGTAGGAATAATTTAAACAAAATATTATTTTTTTTAAATATTGACACTATCAGAGCAAATAACGAAAGGAGTGATCCACAGACAGCGCTCCAAGGATCGACCTGGGAAAGTCTCTCAAGCGTAAGTAAGGTGAGACAGGCAGACCAGTGTTATACTCACTTAACAGGATGACAACTCAGACCAGTCACAGTTTAAACGCAAGACAAACACTTTCGCAGCATCCACCTAAGATGCGATAACCAATACCACGATTGAATAACAGTTAACATCGTCAAATGACAAGTATTTAATTACACAAGTTGGCTTCACCAAATCCTAGTACGCAGACAGGGTTCAGACCAAACTGCCTATTCAAAATCTGACTAGAGGCACATGGAACTGTGAAAAACAATTCCACAAACAACTCAAACAATGCTAAAACAGTCACCATACAGCAACAAGACGAATTGCACGTAGACATGAACGCTAAGAACACAGAAACGGTCGAAAGACCAGATACACGTCGTCCACTGAGACGACCGACCGAACGACCAACCATCGGTCGTGGCCAATCAAGTCAGGCGAGGGAAACGTCGCAGTACGAAACCGCCAACTGACAGCTTGATGGCATGAGGTCAGTTCGACGGACGGACACACACAAGTGAAAGTTGCACTACTCGAATATAACGATCCATTCAGAATCCGGACCTCGACGTTGTGGTGCACTCTCGCGACCACATCCTTCCATCGGGCAGTGCACTTATCGCCAGCCCCCTCGGCCAGTACTGGCGCTGTCGGCCTCACTGCTGCTCCGTCTCAACTGAACTGCCTGACACACGACCACCAGGAAATACTAGAGGTCGCTCCAGAGGTAGTTGTAGCGGGACTTTGAATTTCGCCGCGCTACACTCGTTCCCTCAGATATAAATTATACCGTTGCAGCTGTATGAGCGCTCGACGGCAGAGAAAATATATAAGAAAAGAAAAGTACTAAAAATGTAACTTTTTTGTTTTCTATCCGTCTTTTGTCTCTCGAGAGCGGAAGCTTCATACAGACGTAAATTTTTTTTTAGCTAGTCTTGGTCTGATTAAGACGGAAAACAACTTATTGTTGTGCAGACGTATTGTGGAAATTTGTATGAAATTCAGAGGATGGAAGCAGCAACATAAAATACATTGCATTTAATCTCAAGACGATTTTGATTTGTGTAAATTAGTGATTCCTGGACGATTGCAAGATTTCGGAGCACCTATTACTTTTCACGTAGAAAGGAAGTAGGAGATTTTTGAAGACCTGGACGCCTCACGAAAGAAGACATGTTAACATGGTAAAGGATGAAATCTTATCTACGCCATTTCCCCCTGTTAATCACGTTTTGTTATTCTCTGGCTTTTTTTTTTCAAATAATTTTTGTAGTGGAAATTGGTTTGACTTTTGCTCAGAAACTCAACATGGACCACACCAATAATAGCTTTTCAGAATCACGAAATCCGATAACCTTTCTGTAATACGAAGTCCGACTTGCATTTTATTCTTTCCCTTTTTCACGGTCATTAACGATTTAAAAAAAAACCATTTTATCACGATTTCTTGCCACATTTTCAACCTTTTCTTTTCTCCTCTTTTTCTTTTTTATTAACCACTAAATAGTACCACAGTACTAGCTATCGATAAGAGCTGCTGCTGCCACCGACTGACAGACAAAGCGAGCAGACGCAGTGGGGCCAGTGAACAGACTAAGAAAACGAGAGGTGACAATCCAATACACGACGCCAACGTGTCAATGGCACCAAGGCGAGCCGGAGCACGGATCACTGTGTTCGGTGGTCGACTTCGCTTATGCCCCCAAGCGTCCACTATCATTACCTTATTTGGTTTTGGCTCTCGAGAGAAAATGTCCTGTTATTCACCCAGAGACATTGGGACACCTCCTCAGTGAAAGTGTCTGCAGCAGAGCTGAACCAGTTGTAGGGGTGAACACACCTCATGTTAATATCCGCTAGTAAGTTTCAGAATACTTATGTCGACGTAGTGTATGTGCTGGACGTGCGGAAGGCTGCACAGAGGTGAATCCCCGTTCGGCAGGTGGGCTGTATTTGTCTGCCCGTCCCGGCACTTTCTCGCAGGTGAGGACGAGCCCGCCACGCCGCGCCTTGGTTCTTTTTTCGCGGCCCGCTTCTCCCACACACACACACACACACACACACACACTCACACGCAGAGAGAGGAAGGCTCGTGAGCGGCGTATGAAGGCGTCTGCACAGAGGCGTGCCGGCCGGTCACGCGCCGACTCGGGCTATTAACGGACGAGACGGCTGGGACGTTGGCTGCGAGCGCCCACGGCTTTCGCAACGTGTGGCCCGAGGCTCCTGCTCCGCTTCTGCTCTGCACTCGCGGCACCCACGGCTCCGTAAGGATGGGAAAAGACGGCCGGTTAAAACCGACACGGGGGGGGGGGGGCGGTTCTGAATAACCAGTAGTTTTCTGTATTTGGCCTTCATTACAACAGCCGTTCTTTATTTCTTCCTAATAACCGAGTACAAAAACTGAAATAGCAGTAGGGCTAAATTTCTTGTTTTTAGATAAATCTTTTCTAAAAAAGGAGCAATTTTTATTCGTAAGACTTGAATTGCTTTGAAATACTGCATTATTACAGAAAATGGGAAACGAGGTCAGTGTTATTTCAATAACAACGCCGAAAGAAACGAGCAACACTCGTATAGCTCAATAATTGGTACGTCACTGGTGAGACAATGATGTCCTTGTTGCCGTATCCCTTGACTTAAACCGAGCGAGGTGGCACAGTGGTTAGCACACTGCACTCGCATTCGGGAGGACGACGGTTCAATCCCGTCTCCGGCCATTCTGATTTAGGTTTTCCGTGATTTCCCTTTGAAAGGGCACGGCCGATTTCCTTACCAATCTTTCCCTAACCCGAGCTTGCGCTCTGTCTCTAATGACCTCGTTGTCGACGGGACGTTATACACTAACCACCACCACCACCACCTTGACTCAAGGTGCGGGTATACGCGTAGTGCGCAAGATCTGTCCCCACCTCGTCTATGACGTATTTCCTCACTGTCGTCGCCGGACATCTATTGTGGTGAAGAATGGCACCAACCCTAGTCTGGATATATTTTTACGAAGTGACTTAACAATGGCTGTGCCGTGTGCAGTCTGTGGCTGGTTGGCATTGTTGTAATACTCGCCATTGTAGTGTTGGGCAGCGGCAGCTGGATGCTAACAGCGCGTAGCGTTGGGCAGTTGGAGGTGAGCCGCCAGCGGTGGTGGACGTGGGGAGAGAGATGGCGGAGTTTTGAAATTTGTAAGAATTGGTGTCATGAACTGATATATATATATTATGACTATAAAGGTAAATACATTGTTTGTTCTCTATTAAAATCTTTCATTTGCTAACTGTGCCTATCAGTAGTTAGTACTTCCATAGTTTGAATCTTTTAGTTAGTAGGCAGTAGTGGCGCTTGCTGTATTGCAGTAGTTCGAGTAACGATGTTTGTGAGGTAAGTGATTTGTGAAACATATAGGTTAATGTTAGTCAGGGCCATTCTCTTGTAGGGATTATTGAAAGTCAGATTGCGTTGCGCTAAAAACTATTGTGTGTTTAAGCACAGTCATGTACAATTGTTCTAACGGGACGTTTCAGTTATGACCAATGTAACAGAGTAAACAATAGCAGTGCTTAGAGCTGAAGGCAGTGCCTAAGGCTGCGTTCACAGAGCCATCGGCAACGGTCGATTTAGACATCCAAAAGGATATACCACACATGGAACCTGATATGAGCCCACAACTGTTAAAGGGCTTTTTGAGTGGTTCGGAACGTACGCGCCGTCTCTACACAGATGGATCACGTACTGCAAATGGCGTTGGAAGCACTCATTATGATGAATAGACACACCGCAGTACTCAATTCCAGCTCTCTCCGGAAGCCTCAATACTTAAAGCGGATCTCACCTCAATTCTAGGGTCTTAAATATGCCGATGTCTCATATTAACATACAACCATTATTCCGTCGGATTCAGGAGCAGCATTACTGCTCATACGCAATCATTGCGTCTATAACACCAGTTCACCTGACTGTATTGCAGCACTACAGAATCATGATAAGAAAATCACCATGCTGTTGGTAAAGGGTCACCATAGTAACAGGGGCAATGAAATTACCAATGCTCTCGCTAAGAAGGCAATCCACCAACGTACAAAGGCATGGCCATGTTCCTCACACAGATCTACTCCAAGAATTGCGGCAGCGGAGGCCCAGAAGTTTGTGGAATAATAAGTAGCGTCTATCGCACTAACAAAGAGGAAGGCGTTATGCAGCTATACTGCCACATTTCCCTGCACTGCCGTGGTACTCCCGTGGTGTGTACCAAAAGAATGTTTCTGGTTACCATGTCTCGCCTCCGCTTGAAGCGTGGACGGTTTCGGGTGCACATCTATCGGCTACAACTCATTGGTTCGCTCTTAAATGACTGCGGCGCGGAGGACATCAAGCACACCATTTTCGGCTGCCCACTGCGGTACTACGCGAGAACCGGATTGTTGCAGTTTGCTGCTTAGTCGGCAACAACTCCCTGCCACTGTGACGTCACTGCTCGCAACGCGTATACACACATTGTATACACACATATATTACTATGACAGCGGAACGCATCATGGTTAACTATTTTGTATAAATCAAACAAAATATTCTATGACCAAGCAATAAAGGAAACGAAAGAAAAATTCGGAGTAGGAATTAAAATCCATGGAGAAGAAATAAAGACTTTGAGGTTCGCCGATGACATTGTAATTCTGCCAGAGACAACAAACGACCTGGAAGAGCAGCTGAACGGAATGGACAGTGTCTTGAAAGGAAAATATAAGATGAACACCAACAAAAGCAAAACGAGAATAATGGAATGTAGTCGAATTAAGTCGGGTGATGCTGAGGGAATTACGTTAGGAAATGAGACGATTAAAGTAGTAAAGGAGATTTGCTATTTGGGGAGCAAAATAACTGATGGTGGTCGAAGTAGAGAGGATATAAAATGTAGACAGGCAATGGCAAGGGAAGCGTTTCTGAAGAAGAGAAATTTGTTAACGTCGAGTATAGATTTAAATGTCAGGAAGTCGTTTCTGAAAGTATTTGTATGGAGTGTAGCCATGTATGGAAGTGAAACATGGACGATAAATAGTTTAGACAAAAAGAGAATAGAAGCTTTCGAAACGTAGTGCTACAGAAAAATGCAGAAGATTAGATGGGTACATCACATAACTAATGAGGAGGTATTGAATAGAATTGGAGAGAAGTGAAATTTGTGGCACAACTTGACAGGAAGAAGGGATTGGTTGGTAGGTCATATTCTTAGGCATCAAGGGATCACCAATTTAGTATTGAAGGGCAGCATGCAGGGTAAAAATCGTAGAGGGAGACCAAGAGATGAATACACTAAGCAGATTAAGAAGGAAGTAGGTTGCAATACGTACTGGGAGATGAAGAAGATTGCACAGGATAGAGTAGCATGGAGAGCTACATCAAACCAGTCTCTGGACTGAAGGCCACAACAACAACATGTGCGTCTGGGCTACATATGTGCGTGTCACTGAATGTACAGTACCTTATAAACCGTAACACACGAGGGCTAATCGGAAAGTAAGTTCAGATCGGTCGCGAAATGAAAACCACTGTGTAAAACCGATGAAACTTTGCACAGTTGTTTTGGGCAGTGTCTCTAGTATGCCCAGCAATGGCGTCACTTCGCTCTTTTCAGTTCTGAGCGCAGAGTAAGCCCGCGAAAGTACATATAAAATAGCGTCCTCTAGAAGTACGAGGGCCTCGTGAGAAATTTCTCCTGAAGCTATGCAGCGCACCTAACATAATTATCAGCGCATCCTTCTTCGAGGCAATTGTCAGCCGTAGTCTGCAGGGGCAGTGAAGATGCTCTTGCAGCATTTTTGATGGGAAACGTTTGATCACCCACAACACAGCCCGTAACTGGCTTCCTCTTAGTTTCGTCTCTACGCACATAAACCGCTTGCTATGAAGACAACGTTTTGTCAAAGACAACGAGCTGTAGATCAGAGTAGAGAATTGGCGGAAAGCACTGGCGGCTGCCTTCTATGACGATGGTATTCGAAAGTTGGTACAACGCTGCGACGAATGTCTAAGTCGGAGCGGGACTAAGTAACTGGAAGTTGTAGCTGATTGTTAACTTTCACAGTGGTTTACATTTCGCGGCCGAGCAGAACTTACTTTCCGAATGCCCCTTGTGTCATGTGCTGGAGCCTGTCCGAGTGAGTAATGTCCGTAGACCACAATTAAAAGAAAAGGTCATCAGACGCCGTCGTCAGAGGTCGCCCGATGACATTGGACGATATCTTGGTCTCGTGCTTCCGACCTCTTCGTCAGTTTTTGGCGGGGTAGAGGAGGTTAGGTTAGGTTAGAATCTATTATTCTGTGTATGAAGTAGGCTAGATCTTAACCTGTAAGCGTGCAATGGATACGACGACGCCACGGTGCTTGGAGACGAGTGCTGCTACATGGCGTTTGCTATCAAAAAACACGCCAACTGCATGTAAATAAGCTATTTGTCTCGAAAGTAGCTGGAGAGTACTATAAACTCTGACCTCAGTTATTGGTATTGCCTGATAAGTTGTACGAACATATGAAACGAAGGGAAAAACACAATGCCAGAGAAGTTAAGGGCGCTTTAACTTTGTAACGCCCCTTTCCTTCTCAGCCACTGATAATCATCACTAGGGTCGCCACCTTCGAAGCTGACATGCGGTTTCTCATGTTTTTCATACGTATACCCCTTCACTACGAAAGTATGTAGTTTCAACGATACACCCATTGACGGTCTCTCCAAAACTCGTTGTTCCGAGTGTGATTTATTGTACTATAGTAGTAGAATGTGCGACTTCGATGTATAAAGATTTTATGAAATACGTTATGAGCACATGATGGTCAATTTAAGCGGTCAAAGGACAAGATAATTCTATTATATGATGCATAGATAAAATTTATGTGTGGGAAAGTAAGAATTCTTTAATTAAAGAATGTAAGTTAGATTGGTGGTTTCATAACAGTTCATTTTATTCTAAAAATGGCGATAATTAACGCAATATTGGCGTATATTGATAATCAGGTTCTAGTACTGGGAACTTTAATGCTCTGGAAACAATAGCCCAGTTAATTTGAGAAAGGAAGTAACAAGGTTTCTCGTGGTAGGATTATTTCAGATTGAGTTTACGAAGGAAATCAACTACTGTGCACTAAGATGACAAAAGCCTTCAGATATCTCCTAATATCACAGAGACTCGAAGTGGCATGGACACAAGATGTTGTAGGAAGTCCCCTGCAGAAATACTGAGTCATGCTGTCCTCTATAGCCAACCATAGTTGCTAAAGGGTTTCCGGTGCCGGATTTTGTGCACTAAGTGACCTCTATATTATGTCCCATGAACGTTCGATAGCATTCATGTCGGGCGATCTGGGTGGACAAATCATTCACTCGAATTGTCCAGAATGCTCTGCCATGATGCATTGTTATGCACAAAATTGGAACACGAAGTCTGTGAGTGGCTTCAAATGATCTCCAAATAAAAGAACATAACCTTTCACAGTCAATTATTTGTTCAGTCCGACCAGAGGACCTAGTCCATTTCATGTAAACGCAGCCCACACCGTTAAAAAGTCACCACCAGCTTGCACAGTGGCTTATTGACTACATGGGTTCACGGTTTTGTGGGGTCTGTGTCACACTCCAACCCTACCATCAGTTCTTACCAACGGAAATCGGGACTCATCTGACCATGCCATGGCTTTCCAGTCGCATAGGTTCCAATCAATGTGGTCACGAGCCCAGGAGAGGCGCTGCAAACGGTTAGGAATGGCACTCCTGTCGGTCGTCTGATGCCATAGCACATTAACGCCAAGTATTGTCGCTCTGTCCTAACAGATACGTTCGTTGCACGTCTCACATTGTGTCTGCACGCAGTGTTGCTTGTCTGTTGGCAGTGACAATTCTACGCAAACGCCGCCGCCCTCGGTCGGTAAATGAAGGCCGTCGGCAGTTCTGCAGTTATTTCAGGCAGTGTTGCTTGTCTTTTGGCAGTGACAATTCTACGCAAAGGCCGCCGCCCTCGGTCGGTAAATGAAGGCCGTCGGCCACTGCGTCGTTCGTAGTGAGAGGTGCCTGAAATATGGTGTTTGCTTCAAACTCTTGTAATGGATATCGGAATACTGAATTCCCTAACGATTACAGAAACAGAATGTCATGTGTCGCTCCCAAACTACCATTTTGCATTCAAGGTCTGTTGTCGGCCTTTGTGGCCGAGCGGTTCTAGGTGCTTCAGTCCGGAGCCGCGCTGCTGCTGCGGTCGCAGGTTCGAATCCTGCCTCGGGCTATGGATGTGTGTGATGTCGTTATGTTAGTTTGCTTTAAGTAGCTCTAAGTCTAGGGGACTGATGACCTCCGATGTTAAGTCCCATAGCGCTTGGAGCCTTTTTTTATAGTATGTTAATTTCTGGGACCATGAGCGTTTTAGGAAAGTGTAAGCCATCTTCAATCGAGACCCCCTATAGAACACTTGTGCGACCCATTTTTGACTACTGCTCAAGTGTTTGGGACCCCCAACAGTTCGAATTAAAGGAAGACATCAAAGCAACTCAGAAGCGTGCTGCTTCAACCATGGGTTCAGTCAGCACCTCAGTGTTACGGAGATGCTTCGTGAAAAGTAGGTATCCCTGGAGGGAATATGCCATTCTTACCACCTTATCGCGAAATACTGTTGAGAAAGTTTAGACAACAGGTATTTGCAGCTGGCTGCAGAACGATTTAATTGGCGCCTTGTATATTTGGCGTAAAGACCGGGAAGACAAGAAAATTAGCTATCATACAGAGGTCTGCGGACAATCGTTTTCCCGTCTATCCATTTGCGACTGGTGTAGGAAAGGAAATGATTAGTAGTGGTATATGGCACTCTCTGCCACACACCATACCGTGGCTTGAGGAGTACGTATGTAGATGTAGACGAAATTAACGTAAAACGTAAAGTCTCACGGCCGGAAATGTCAGAGTTAATGAAATATTCAGGGCTACTATGTCATACTCATGGATTTCACATTATAGCCCAAATCACCCCCTGTATCGCTAAGGACTGCAGCAAGATTCCATTTACTCGTGTTTCCGCGCTGTAGCGTGACGTCATATATTTTGAATACGCGAGCGCAATTGACCGTTGTCAGCTGCCGTTGTCCGTTGTTGCTCTCACCCCATGGTGGAAGACTGGTACTCATCTTCATCAGCTGTCAGTATCCAAATGTGATTCAATAATTTTTCTCCCTACTCCTTCCTACTGAAATCCCGGTTTTTTTTTTTTTTTTTTTTTTTTTTTTTTTTTTTTTTTTTTTTTTTTAGATTCTCTGTTGCCTCTCTGCACAGCCTTTCAGGATATCCGCTTGAGTCCTATCAAAATGAATATGGTTGTTTCCTGGCTGCAAAGCATATTCTGCAACAGCTGATGTGTCAGTCTCTCCCCTTCTTCAGTTGCCGATGCGCTCTTTCTTTAGTACCCACGTACACGTCCTCGCAACTACACGGAATCCTATAAATTCCTGCTTTTTCTAGCGGTAAGGGAGCATCCTTGGCCAGTTTTAGGCGACCTTCTATCTTCCAGGTGGATTTTTAGAATACCGCTATGTTCTGTTTCGTCAAGATCTTTTCCTAAAACTTTCAATTTCACAGGCGATTGTACATTGCTATGATTTCTGCGCGACGGTCGTAACGCTGTCTATACGCCAGCGGACGAAAAATCATTCTGGAGCAATGCCTTAGTGAGGTGTTGTAATTTCACGTCAAGCAGCTCTGGTTCGCAAACGTTCCTTGCTCTCGTCACCAAAGCCTCGGTTTTGTTGTGGGCGGTGTTTCGAATCCCGGTGTAGGTAACGGTCTGTGTGCGTCGGTTTCAGTAAACTGTGTGGCCCATTCTACCATCTTCTTTCTTGAAAACGAACTCATCAAGAAAGTTTTAAGTTGCCTCTTTCTGATTGATGGTAAAGTGAATCTTCGTATTAACCTCGCTGAGATGCTCGTGAAAACGACGTAGTTCCTCTCTGCCACGCTTCCACAAAACAAACGTATCATCTACATAGCGGAAGCAAATATTTAGACTTTTGTTCACAGTCACTAATAAAGAAATCCGCTATAACTGTGCGGTAGTAAGCGGAAACGGAATTTTGCAGTAGTCAGTGGCGAGGCGGGATATGAATCTGACGCTCAAAGCAGCTACCATCCTTGTTGAAAGTGCCCTCAGCAGATGGGGACGAAAGGTCAGGTTTTAATGTGAAATTCGACCACGTCAAAAAAAGGCCGGAATATTTTATTAAATCTGAGATGTAGATACTATGTGTGCTTGGCAGCGGATCACCCCTTTAAGTTAGTGTCACACCAAAATTTTAAGCAGGTCAGAGCGCGAGACTTTGAAAAATGGCTGTCCTGATTGCTATGAAAATTCTGAGTATGTCAGGGGGCACAAATATGAGTTAACTTGTAAATTTGGTAAATGTGCTCGAGCCTTGTAATTTGGGTTTTAACATTGCCTCTATAATTTTACACTTTGGAACAATATTTCAGAACAGAGACATTAATGAGAGAGGTTAGCTTTACTTTGTCAGAGTAGAGTCAGAGTGTATTAGTAGCAACGATGTGATAAAGCTCTTGGTTACAAATGGACGAAAATGGCTTGCTCTGGAGTGGAGGCAACATTGTTGGGAGCAATTTTTGCAATATGATGTTTAACGAAAGGTATTAAACAGAAGGATTTTAATACTGGATGAATGAGAAAATGTAACATTGAAAGGTAACGTAATTTTTTATTTTTGTAATTACTTTGCATGCTGATGGTTATAACAATGCTTATGGTTTAGATTTTCTGTACAGTTTTTGTAATGAAATTATATGGCTCTATCCTTCATTGCAGTGATAAATGCTAAAGAAACATACTGAAAATAAATTCATGTCTGAGAAGTCCGGAAAGTTGTAGTGTTTCTACGACTTAATGAAGTTCAGTTAAAACTTGAAGTGTCGGTTCAGCTATTTCTTTGTCGGTGAGTTTAGTACCAGATTTTTCATTTCCATTTGTGGTAATCCCTACTCGCACTGCACGTCGCGAGTATGGTGAGTGAAACTTAATTTTGAAAGTCAGATCATTACTCTATATAAAAAAAAGGTTGCAGAGCAGACGAGCGTTCCACTGCGCACAATTAAATCACATTCAGTTAATCCTTGTTCAGAATCAGGCACAGCGATTGCCTGAGTGCCCTTACGAGAATAATATCAGTAAAAGTCCAAGGGTTTAATGAGAGTGAAATATTTTATGGAAATGCTACATTGTGATTTCAAACAGATTTGACAGATAAAGTCCGATGCGTTTTATTCAGTGACCATTTACAATAATACTCTGAAGACCCAAAGAAACTTGTACACCTACCTAATATCGTGTAGGGCCCCAGCGAGCACGTACAAGTTCCGCAACACGACGTGGCATGGACTCGACAAATGTCTGAAGTAGAACTAGACGGAACTAACACCACGAATCTTGCAGGGCTGTCCATAAATCCGTAAGAGTACTGGGAGAGGGGGTGGAGGTCTCTTCTGAACAGCACGTTGCAAGTTCATGTTTGCGGAGTTCGGTGGCCGGCGGAAATGTTTAAACTCGGAAGAGTGTTCCTGGAGCCACTCTGTAACTATTCTGAACGTGTGGGGTGTCGCATTGTCCTGCTGCAATTGCCCAAGTCCGTCGGAATTCACAATGGACGTGAATGGATAAGGGTGATCAGACAGGATGCTTACGTACGTGTCGGGATAGTATGTAGACGTTGATACGTCTAGATACGACCTCCAACTGCACACGCCCCACACAATTATAGAGTCTCCACCAGCTTGAACAGTCCCCTGCCGACATGCAGGATCCATGGATTCATGAGGTTCTGTGCATATCCGTACACGTCCAACCGCTCAATACAATTTGAAACGAGACTCGTCCGACCAGGCAACATGTTTCCAGTCAGAAACAGTCGAATGTCAGGGTTGAAATGCCCAGGCGAGGAGCAAAATCTTCGTCTCGTGCAGTCATCAAGGGTACACTAGTGGGCCTTCGGCTCCGAAAACCCACATAGATTATGTTTCGTTGAATAGTTGCACGCTCACACTTTTTGATGGCTCAGCATTGAAATCTTCAGCAATTTGCGGAAAGGTTGCACTTCTGGGCGATTGTCTGCAGTCGCCGTTGGTCCTGTTCTTGCAGGATCTCTTTCCGGCCACAGCGATGTCGGAGATTTTTTATCAGATTCCTGATATTCACGGTACACTCGTGAAATGGTCGTATGGGAGAGTCCCCGCTTCATTGCTACCTCGGAGATGCTCTGTTCAATCGCTCGTGCGCCGGCTATGACACCAACTGCAAATTCACTTCAATCTTGATGACCTGCCATTGCAACACCACTAACCGATCTAACAACTGCGATAAACACTTGCTGCCTTATATACATGCCGCCTATTCCAGTTTCTTTGGCGCTTCAGTGTAGTTCTGGTGCATCAGTTGTTTTCTAAACTAACAAAGACTCGCAAAAGTCAGGGCCAACATTTAACACAAAGTCATTTTGTTACAGTGAGATAGCGCACGTAAATTTTTTTGGGAACAGATTCCTTTCTCGCTTTCGTTTTGTTTGATAGTCCGGCTTCTCTGTCTTCCATCCTGCAGCGTGAGCTATACGTACTTGCAACTCAAGTAATCTTCAAATATTTTCAATCAACATTTCTCAGCTTTGTGTATTTTACCTTTAACTTCTCAATTATATGAGGATTGAAACATTTTAATGGATACTTTCAACTTCTGTTTTGTGTTGATCACCTGCTTAAATTACGATTGTAAGTCATTCACTTTAAATTATCATACCGGAAAAATCAAACTGTGGCACCTTCATTGCTATATTTTGGTCAGCGATAGAACACTTTGTAGAGAAACTGTTTGCAGAGCTTTTCGTTGTTGCTGTTCGTCAAAAGTTCCAGCTCGAAAATCATTCCGGAAATGCCTCTCAAAATATGTCGTTTTTTGTTTTGCATCCGAGGAAGAAGCAAGAAGTCAGTGGGTGCCACGTCATGGGAACACGGGGAAGGGGTTGGGGAGAGGGGGGGAACGAGGAGGGGATGAGGAAAATTTTATAGCCGAAAGAATCAGAATGTGTGACAGAGTCCTTTGCAGAATGAATTGGTGAGTTCCGGTGGAGCAGTAACAACTCGTTGGACAGCTTCTCCCAACATTTCATCTTGACGAACTCCCATAACTAAGTCAGATTTCGGGAGTGTGCTCTTTTGACGCTTTGTCCCTTTACGAACATGACATATTGGCACGACCCCTCGCCACTACCTGGACACACTCTGCACCACATTTTCCGGTGGAGTATGGGTGTTCGACTTTTTCAGAGCTGGTGAATCTACATGTTTCCACTTCTGGCTATTCATTGAACTCGCATCCGTGCTGATTACACGGCTAAATAAGTTATGTAGTTTGCAAAAAAGGAAGCAGAATACAGTAATCGTAGATCTAGTCTGTATTTTTATTGCAGATCTACAGGGTGGTTGTAAGGGCAGTATCTATTTGTAAAAATAATTATTTAAAGAATGCAACTTTCCACAGTTTTATTCTCAGTGAATGCATTATTAGAGTGTACCAATTAGTTATTAAGTCACATTTCAATTTATGCATCCGTATTTTCCACACAAATCTTTAATCTCTTAGGAACAGCATCCACGGCTTTTCTTAGCATCTCAACTCGGACGTTTGCAAACACTTCACGGATATTTTCTTCAAGATTGTTAATATCCTTTGGTTTTAACTTTTACGCTTGTTCCTTGCTCCAACGACAAGCAGCCTTGAGCCCAATCAGTCGATCCACAGCGCCCAATCTATCTATCAAGGAAGTTATCATCAGGCTATTCTCTCATTGAAATTGCATAGTGGGGTGAAGCTCCATCTTGCATGACTAGCAATTCCCTTCCAATTTCTCATTCTGGAATCTCGCTGTGAGCTAACACCCCACAGCTGTTCGGGCTCACATGCGGTTCCTCGTCGTAGAAATGTCTTGCCTCAAACTCGTCTAGAGGTTGAACCGTACGTGTTGCATTACACGCTCTAGGTTAAATTGACGGGCTGATGGCAAGTTTGCGGGATTGTAGGAACCATACAATCTTAATACAGATTCAGATCTTAGCATTCAGGTCAAAGTGAATTTCACTTTGACAGTAAATCGTAAACTATTATAGGTATGATCAGTACTCACGTTTTATTGAGATCACCATGAAAATTTTTGCAGGATGGTAGATTAAAATTACTGTGCTTCCATTCCCCAAATTACTAGAGAATTAAATAGTTTTCATATATGTTTCCCTTTATAGCCGATCTTAGGTCTGCCGTATTTAACACTGCTATGTCTCCCTGGCCACAAACGGCATTTAGGGTACCTCTATGACATTGGTTCTCGTCTGTCTCAATGGCACACTACAAAGCCCAGGTCTCATTCAGCACAATAGACGCCTGCGAATTTCCCCGTCTCGTGGCGAATGTGCGTTCTTTGTGCACACGGTCCTGGACGCCAGGGTTCGTTTCACAATTCCTGAAGGCTGACTCTTTCGGCCATATGTGTAAATGAGAGCAAAATGATCGTTATCTCACAGCGTACCATACATACGTTCAAATCATCTCCAAGAACTGTGCACCATTAATGATGTCGCGTAGAACATGCAGGACAATGAATCGGCTTGACGTCACCAGACGGTTACCTTTGATCTTGATTGCATTTTTTCAGCTGTTATGTTGGGATACAAATTTGACAAGTAATGACAAATTTGACAGGTCACAAAAACTCCAGCGTGCACTACCGATTCATCAGACCACAGAATATTGTCATACACACCGAGATAATCATCATCTTCTTAATCAACCATAATCTCACAAAATTCCATTCTCCTGCGGCAGTCCTCATCAAGCAGTTTTTTCACGTAAAGTAGAAAAAAAAGCAGCTCACTTTTTATTATCTTGTGAGACGACAATCCCATTTCTCTAGTCGATTGACTTGCTGACTTTAAGGAGCTCTGTTCAAAGATGTACTGAACAAAATTCTCATTATTTAAAATTTCTGTGTTGTGAGTCTTCATGATCGACTTGCATCTTTCAAGCTACCATTTGTCATTAATTTCTTATGGCAGTTTTTTCCTCTCTTAAGTTAGGCTTTTCATTCCTCCCTCGCTCTGGCCTGCACCATCTCTGAATTTGCATCGCCAAATGCTTTAGTTCATACCTGGCGTCAGTTTTAGTTCTGTCTCCTACTGTGAGTGCACCAAGCATTTTTCGGATTTCGCTCGATCAACCTCTGAAATGATAAATGGTTAACCTCATATTAGTCAACGTTATTAGGTGCCAGCAGGAGTTGATGCTATTTTCTACAAGAATCGAAATAAAAAACACATATTGGCTTTACAACTAACCTGTACGTTTCAGCTACTCAACAGTCACCTCCGTTGTTAAATTATAACTAGGAATTATACAAGAATCAGTGCTTGAGAGATGAAAATTAAAACCATTTTGTACAATAAAATATTAACAAAGTTAGGTAACATACCATTTAAGTTGAGTCATATAGTATCGACAAGCTTCTGACCTCACACATTACTATACGACTTCAAGATAAACATTGTCAGATTCTGAGGCTGTTGTTTACAGAGCAGTACAGGGAACCTCAGTTTACGTCAAGCGGATAGAGCACAACATCAGCTCAAAATTACCAGTACAATTTTTTATAAAATGTATGTTAAATTAAAGAAACTAAGATCAAGGAACCTTTATTAAAGTTAACAATCATGTCATATAGCTAATTACATGTTTAAAAATTACAAAACGTTGATTTTGTAGAAAATTAACCACTACATAAATTTGTAAGAAGTTAAAATATTGTAAAAACATTTTCATAAAATTATACATCGGTATAAGCCCAGAGTAACCAGTCATACCCAACAAGTGTTATCACACTTGCCATCTATTAATATAATATGCCCGTATTAGCGTACAAAACATCGTTTGAACGACAGTGCCCTCGAGAAGATTTGATGCATACAGATTGCCTTATACTTTCATTACTATCATATCATTTGACGTATATAGTGTGCAACTGACGGTAAAAACTTTAACAAGAAAAATATAAGCCAGAAACTGGAAGCAGCCAACGACCACAAGTAGTAATAAACTTTGTTCTCACATAGTGAATTACGAAGTGTTGCCATATAAAAAGAAGAACGGTTAGATATGCTCCCTCCCCCACATGTAACCTCTACCAGCTTACAAAATTCATTAGCTTACTCTTCTATCATGAACTCCTCCGAATATTCAAATGGTTCAAATGGCTCTGAGCACTATGGGACTCAACTGCTGAGGTCATAAGTCCCCTAGAACTTAGAACTACTTAAAGCTAACTAACCTAAGGACACCACACACATCCATGCCCGAGGCAGGATTCGAACCTGCGACCGTAGCGGTAGCGCCAGAACCGCTCGGCCACCAGCGGCCGGCTCCGAATATTCCATGTTACTTGTAAACTCGACCCTGCCCTTCTGTCCTGATACTCTGCCGCGCCCAAGCCAGCACATTCACCCAACACTGAACCTCCACACCTTCCATGTCCTCTCCCAACTAAATTTTGTTTAATCATATTCTCTTAGCCGACCATAAAATTTGCCCTGATATATACCCATCCTAGAAGATCTAAGACATCCGACCCAACCTCCCAAAGTCAGAGCCCCCTTCCTCTCCACTCCTCACCACCCACATCTGGCCACAAAAACACCCTCTGTACACACTGGCCCATCTGCTACATTCCCATCATACCCCTATTCATGGCAGACGTATCAGTTTACTCATCTATGTGTCTATTTTAATTCGTCAACTCATTTGCTTTTTACTTTTTTAACGTATGGTGCTGTTACTGTGTCTTTTATCTTTTGTGAAACATCCATTTGCCGTTTCGTCTGTTGTAATCTTTTAATTAATCAGTCAGTCCACCTTTCATATTTTAAGTGATATGTCTTTGTTATGTCAGACTTTCAATTTGTTAATTGCTGTGTCCAATTTTATACTACATTTTAAAAGTCTTACTCTAATATGGCTGAAGAGCGGCGACTTGTATCCGTTGACAGCCCACTCACTGCTCATTCGGGGCGAGGAGAGTGAAATGACAATAAGGAAATGAAAAATTGGATATGGTCTTCAACTAACTCTCTCTCTCTCTCTCTCTCAGCCAATGAGATCTGCTCGATATTTATCTCTGATACCAACTTTAACTGTTCCCAACTTACAACACCGTTCCACATCAGGGCGCCTCCCTGCTTTTTCCCTCTCCATCTGAGGGTACTCCTTTCCTCCTGTGACCACTGCCCTACCCACACAATACACTACTCTTTACCCTCTGTCTCTCCCATCGGCTGTATTTCCCACCATCCACTTCAACTTCTACCTACCATGTCCACAGTCTTCTTACCTAACAGACCCCTGTCTTTTCACCAATACCTTTCCAACCTCCGGGATATGATCTCTTCTCCCGCAATACTTCTCACCCTGTGCAGGTTTTCCAGGTTTTAAGTGAAAATGCAGGGCTTCGGTGTTTTTATCTGAAGAATTTCACCTTCCTGAGATGTTTCTTAATATATATACATATTCGTTTCTTTACTGTCCATTTTTTATTTTTAAATTAAAATAGAAACCAGCATCAAATTTTGTTTATATTTTTCATTATATATTTTTTAATTTGCTTGGGTGATAGGCGGAGAATTTTAAAACTGACAGCCCAAACCATGCCCATATGGAACAAGGGGCTGAGATAACAATAAAGAAAACAATAGACATGCTATGCCCACCACTTTTCCGTAAGTACCTCCAAATCCTCGAACGCCATGCACTCCATCTCGTTTTCCACATCCTTTCACCTTCCTACACGTGGATCCTCTACCATCCGATCGAATTCTCACCCTTTCTCACCCACATCGAACAGCTTCCCATCTCCTGTACCATCCACCGATTATATTACCATCACTGTTTCCAATCTTACAACCAAGCCTGGAACGCTGCCACACCTTTACAAACACATCCCTCTATTCGCAACCTTACACACACTCCATATTCTATCCCAAAGCAACTTCAATCAGACAATGAGATCAGCTCCGTTACACAGGGTTGTCCATTGATCATTACCATGCCAAATATCTCACGAAATAAGCGTTAAACGGAAAAACTACAAACAATGAAACTTGTCTAGCTGGAAGGCGGAAACCAGATGGCGCCATGGTTGGCCCGCTAGATGGCGCTGCCATAGGTCAAATGGATATCAACTGCGCTTTTTAAAATAGGAACCCCCATTTTTATTGCATATTCGTGTAGTTCGCAAAGAAATATGAATGTTTTTGTTGGATCACATTTTTCGCTTTGTGATAGATGGCGCTGTAATAGTCACAAACGTATGGTTCACAATTTTAGACGCACACTTGGTAACAGGTAGGTTTTTAAATTAAAATACAGAACGTAGGTACGTTTGAACATTTTGTTTCGGTTGTTCCAATGTGATACATGTACCTTTGTGAACTTATCATTCCTGAGAACGCACGCTGTTACAGCGTGATTACCTGTAAATACCGCATTAATGCAATAAATGCTCAAAATGATGTCCATCAACCTCAATGCCTTTGGCAATACGTGAACGACATTCCTCTCAACAGCGAGTAGTTCGCCTTCCGTAATGTTCGCACATACATGGGCAATGCGCTGACGCATGTCAGGCGCTGTCGGTGAATCACGATGACAAATATCCTTCAACTTTCCCAACAGAAAGAAATCCGGGGACGTTAGATCCGGTGAACGAGCGGGCCATGAAATATACTATTCAGTGCCGCTTCAACCGCAAGCGAGCTATGTGCCGGACATCCATAATTTTGGAAATACATCGCCCTTCTGTCATGCAGTGAAACATCTTTTAGTAACATCGGTAGAAAATTACGTAGGACATCAGCATACATTGCACCATTTAGATTGCCATCGATAAAATGGGGGCCAATTATCCTTCCTCCCATAATGCCGCACCATACATTAACTCGCCAAGGTCACTGATGTTCCACTTGTCGCAGCCATCGTGGATTTTCTGTTGCACAATAGTGCATATTATGCTAGTTAGTTACCGCTGTTGGTGAATGTCGCTTCGTCGCTAAATAGAACGCATTCAAAAATGGTTCAAATGGCTCTGAGCACTATGGGACTTAACATCTATGGTCATCAGTCTCCTATAACTTAGAACTACTTAAACCTAACCAACCTAAGGACATCACACAACACCCAGTCATCACAAGGCAGAGAAAATCCCTGACCCCGGCGGGAATCAAACCCGGGAACCCGGGTGCGGGAAGCGAGAACGCTACCGCACGATCACGAGCTGCGGACAAATAGAACGCGTGAAAAAAGTGTGTCATCGTTCCATAATTTCTGTTGTGCCAGTGGCAGAACTGTACACGACGTTCAGAGTCATCGCCATGCAATTCCTGGTGCGTAGAAATATGGTACAGGTGCATTCTCAACACCGACGTTTTTGAGATTCCCGATTCTCGTGCAATTTGTCTGCTACTGGTGTGCGGATTAGCCGCGACAGCAGCTAAAACACCTACTTGGGCATCATTATTTGTTGCAGGTCGTGGCTGACGTTTCACATGTGACTGAACATTTCCCGTTTCCTTAAATAACGTAACTATCCGGCGAACGGTCCAGACACTTGGATGATGTCGTTCAGGATACCGAACAGCATACATAGCACACGCCCGTTGGGCATTTTGATCACAATAACCATACATCTACACGATATCGACCTTTTCCGCAATTGGTAAAGGCTTCATTTTAACACGGGTATTGTATCACGAAGCAAATACCGTCCGCACTGGCGGAATGTTACGTGATACCACGTACTCATACGTTTGTGACTATTACAGCGCCATCTATCACAAAGCGAAAAAAGTGGTCCAACTAAAACATTCATATTTCTTTACATACTACAAGAATATGTAATAAACATGGGGGTTCCTGTTTAAAAAAACGCAGTTGATATCCGTTTGACCTATGGCAGCGCCATCTGTCTTTCCCACCGATTGTGTTTCCCACAATGCGCATCAACTTCCTATCATGCCCACAGTTTTCTTACCTAACAGAGCATCTTTTTACGAACATCCTTCATACCTCTGGAACACGATCTCTCGTCTGACAATACTTCTCATCCAGTGAAGGTCGTTCAGATTTAGAGAGAAAGTGCAGTGCTTCAATGTTTTTTATCAGAAGAATTTGACTATTCTCCGATGTGTTTTTTAAAATGTACATATTTCCGTGTTTTAGCTGTCAGTCATTCATTCTAAGTTTAAAATAGAAAAAGAGCACTATTAACTGTATTTTATATAATAATGTGATAATTATATGTGGTTTGGGCCGCGCAGGGTAGCCTCGCGGTCTGGGGCGCCTTGTCACGGTCCGTGAGGCTCCCCCTTCAGAAGTTCGAGTCCTCCCTCGGGCATGCGTGTGTGTGTTTTCCTTAGCGTAAGATAGTTTAAGTTAGATTAAGTAGTGTGTAGGCTTAGGGACCCTCTGACCTCAGCAGTTTGGTCCCATAAGACCTTACCGCAAATTTCCAATATTTAATCGTTTGGCTGAATAGTGTAATATTATACCGCTGACATACGTGGCAAGGGGGTTGAAATAACAGTAAAGGAAAAAAATAGCCATACTATGTCTCTCCTGGGTCGTTTAAACTTCTGCCCTCAAGTAGGTGACCCTCGGAAAGCTTAAAAAATGGTAGCTTTTGGTCACTGCCTGTTCACTGAGTAGGCGGAAGATGTTGGAAGGCCTTAGATTGAAACTGGTAATGTACTTCCTAAAATCGTATATAATAACATTTTTAGTCAAAAGCTTGACTCTATTTGAATGGTACATTGACAGGTAGTATTGCACAATGTCATTTTAATGTACATCTTTTAAGTAATCGTTCTTGTATAATTTCTTATTATCTTTAGCATTGAAGATAGCTATTAAGTATCTGAAAATCTAGGTCTGCAATAAAAGTACAAATTTGCGAATGATTCTTGAATTCCTTTTCCTTTTTTTTTTTAAATTTACTACAGTCGCTGTGCTAAACATTTCCAGTGGAATTGTTTTTCTTGTGGACTCACTTGACACTGCTGGAATACATGCGTCGCTACCTCGGTGCGGTAAGCTTGTGAATGTCTGTAAGCAGTCGCGGAACCCAGCGGAAGGCGATCTTACAGAATGTGACTCAAGATATTGGAAACTGATCGGTGGCTGACTTTTGCTATTACTACTATCGTCTCGAGACATCGTACATCGCACGTAACGTGTATCCGCAGGACATGTGGCCTGTGGTTGAAGAAGTGTCATGATGATCTCTCCATTGGCAAAAGATTCCGGAATAGTCCCCCATTCGGATCTCCGGGAGGGGACTGCCAAGGGGGAGGTTACCATGAGAAAAAGATTGAATAATCAACGAAAGGATAATGTTCTACGAGTCGGGGCGTGGAACGTCAGAAGCTTGAAAGTGATAGGGAAACTAGAAAATCTGAAAAGGGAAATGCAAACGCTCAATCTAGATATAGTAGGGGTCAGTGAAGTGAAGTGGAAGGAAGACAAGGATTTCTGGTCAGATAAGTATCGGGTAATATCAACAACAGCAGAAAATGGTATAACATGTGTAGGATTCGTTATGAATAGGAAGGTAGGGCAGAGGGTGTGTTACTGTGAACAGTTCAGTGACCGGGTTGTTCTAATCAGAATCGACAGCAGACCAACACCGACCACGATAGTTCAGGTAAACATGCCGACGTCGCAAGCTGAAGATGAATAGATAGAGAAAGTGTATGAGGATATTGAAAGGGTAATGCAGTATGTAAAGAGGGACGAAACTCTAATAGTCATGGGCAACTGGAATCCAGTTGTAGGAGAAGGAGTAGAAGAAAAGGTTACAGGAGAATATGGGCTTGGGACAAGGAATGAAAGAGGAGAAAGACTAATTGAGTTCTCTAACAAGTTTCAGCTAGTAATAGCGAATACCCTGTTCAAGAATCACAAGAGGAGGAGGTATACTTGGAAAAGGCCGGGAGATACGGGAAGATTTCAATTAGATTAGATCATGGTCAGACAGAGATTACGAAATCAGATACTGGATTGTAAGACGTACCCAGGAGCAGATTTAGACTCAGATCACAATATAGTAGTGATGAAGAGTAGGCTGAAGTTCAAGACATTAGTCAGGATGAATCAATACGCAAAGAAGTGGGATACGGAAGTTCTAAGGAATGACGAGATACGTTTGAAGTTCTCTAACGCTATAGATACAGCAATAAGGAATAGCGCAGTAGGCAGCACAGTTGAAGAGGAATGGACATCGCTAAAAAGGGCCATCACAGAAGTTGGAAAGGAAAACATAGGTACAGGGAAGGTAGCTGCGAAGAAACCATGGGTAACAGAAGAAATACTTCAGTTAATTGATGAAAGGAGGAAGTACAAACATGTTCCGGGAAAATCAGGAATACAGAAATACAAGTCGCTGAGGAATGAAATAAATAGGAAATGCAGGGAAGCTAAGACGAAATGGCTGCAGGAAAAATGTGAAGACATCGAAAAAGATATGATTGTCGGGAGGAAAGACTCAGCATACACGAAAGTCAAAACAACCTTTGGTGAAATTAAAAGCAACAGTGGTAACATTAAGAGTGCAACGGGAATTCCACTGTTAAATGCAGAGGAGAGAGCAGATAGGTGGAAAGAATACATTGAAAGCCTCTATGAAGGTGAAGATTTGTCTGATGTGATAGAAGAAGAAACAGGAGTCGATTTAGAAGAGATAGGGGATCCAGTATTAGAATCGGAATTTAAAAGAGCTTTGGAGGACATACGGTCAAATAAGGCAGAAGGGATAGATAACATTCCATCAGAATTTCTAAAATCATTAGGGGAAGTGGCAACAAAACGACTATTCACGTTGGTGTGTAGAATATATGAGTCTGGCGACATACCATCTGACATTCGGAAAAGCATCATCCACACAATTCCGAAGACGGCAAGAGCTGACAAGTGCGAGAATTATCGCACAATCAGCTTAACAGCCCATGCATCGAAGCTGCTTACAAGTATAATATACAGAAGAATGGGAAAGAAAATTGTGAATGCGCCAGGTGACGATCAGTTTGGCTTTAGGAAAAGTAAAGGTACGAGAGAGGCAATTCTGACGTTACGGCTAATAATGGAAGCTAGGCTAAAGAAAAATCAAGATACGTTCATAGGATTTGTCGACCTGGAAAAAGCGTTCGACAATATAAAATGGTGCAAGCTGTTCGAGATTCTGAAAAAAGTAGGGGTAAGCGATCTGGAGAGACGGGTCATATACAATATGTACAACAACCAAGAGGGAATAATAAGAGTGGACGATCAAGAACGAAGTGCTAGTATTAAGAAGGGTGTAAGACAAGGCTGTAGCCTATCGCCCCTACTCTTCAATCTGTACATCGAAGAAGCAATGATAGAAATAAAAGAAAGGTTCAGGAGTGGAATTAAAATACAAGGTGAAAGGATATCAATGATACGATTCGCTGATGATATTGCTATCCTGAGTGAAAGTGAAGAAGAATTAAATGATCTGCTGAACGGAATGAACAGTCTAATGAGTACACGGTATGGTTTAAGAGTAAATCGGAGAAAGACGAAGGTAATGAGAAGTAGTAGAACAGCGAGAGACTTAACATCAGGATTGATGGTCACGAAGTCAATGAAGTTAAGGAATCCTGCTACCTAGGCAGTAAAATAACCAATGACGGACGGAGCAAGGATGACATCAAAAGCAGACTCGCTATGGCAAAAAAGGCATTTCTGGCCAAGAGAAGTCTACTAATATCAAATATCGGCCTTAATTTGAGGAAGAAATTTCTGAGGATGTACGCCTGGAGTACAGCATTGTATGGTAGTGAAACATGGACTGTGGGAAAACCGGAACAGAAGAGAATCGAAGCATTTGAGATGTGGTACTATAGACGAATGTTGAAAATTAGGTGGACTGATAAGGTAAGGAATGATGAGGTTCTACGCAGAATCGGAGAGGAAAGGAATATGTGGAAAACACTGATAAGGAGAAGGGAGAGGATGATAGGACATCTGCTAAGACATGAGGGAATGACTTCCATGGTACTAGAGGGAGCTGTAGAGGGCAACAACTGTAGAGGAAGACAGAGATTGGAATTCGTCAAGCAAATAATTGAGGACGTAGGTTGTAAGTGCTACTCTGAGATGAAGAGGTTAGCACAGGAAAGGAATTCGTGGCGGACCGCATCAAATCAGTCAGTAGACTGATGACAAAAAAAAAAAAAAAAATCGCCGTTCCGGCTTGTTTCATCACGTTTGAGGCGTCTTGCCATCTTACCAGTGTGCCACATGTTTGTGCGATGTTGTTGTACACTTCCACCAACTCACCATGGATTGTGACAGCGTTTTCCCCTTTCAAATGAAGACAATTAATCACCGTACGATGCTCCCGTGGTCAGCTGCGGAACCCAGATACGATCCGAGATGCTGCCAGGGATTTTCGTTTGGTGGGAGAGCTGTGCGAGGTTCCCTCAGCCTTGTGAGGCCAGCTTTGAAGCTGCTGGGCAGTTCCAAGGTCAGTAAGCCTGACAACTGCTGAGAGAGTGGTGAGCTCATCACATGCCCAAGCATACCGCATCCGAAGACGCTATTGACAGTAGATCACACGGCGATCGGTCGGTCCCGATGGACGCGTCTAGTGCCATAAAGCGAAACTTCACTCCATTTTGTTTATGGACTGCTCTGTTTAGGCCCGTGTAGCGACGTACTACGTTTCTGTCTGACGGGCATTTCAACTCGCCTCAGGGAAGCAGCCATTTACGTGCTAACGAATAAAAAATTAATCCATTAACTGCACCCTGGGGTGCGAAAAGTCGTGGTATAGCGATATGTGCTTACGCAGATGGCGGTAGTATCGGGTACTCAAGGTACAAAAGGTCAGTGCGCTCGCGGAGCTGTCATTTGTTTTCAAGTCATTCATGTGAAAAGATCTCCGACATGGTTATGGGACACGACGGGAATTAACTGACATTGAACGCGGAATGGTAATTGGGGCTAGGAGCATGGGACTTTTCATTTCGGAAATCGTTAGGTAATTCAATATTCTGTGGTCCAGATTGTCAAGACTGTGCCGTTAATACCGAATTTCAGGCATTACATCACACCACCGAAAACGCACTGGCCTAGAGCCTTCACTTATCGACCGAGGGCAGCATCGTTCGTGTACCGCTTTCAGTGTTAACGAGCAAGCAACACAGCGTGAAATAAAAGCAGAAATTAATGTGGGACGTACGAAGAACGTATCAGTTAGGATTTGTGACGAAATTTGGTGTTAAATGGCTATGGCAGCAGACGACCGATGCGAGTCCTTTGCTAACGCCATGACTTTTTCGGCCTCGTGATCATATTCGATGGGCCGTAGACGACATAAAAACCAGAGCCTGGTGAGATGAATCCCGATTTCATCTGTTAAGAGTTAATGGTAGGGTTCAGTTGTGGCCCACGAAGCCATGGACCCAAGTTGTCAACAAAACACCGTGCACGCGGGTCGTGGTCCATAATGGTGAGGGTTGTGTTTGCGTAGAATGGGCTGGGTCCTCTGACCAAATTGAACTGAACATTGAAAATAGTTATGTTCGTCTACATGGAGACCATTTTCAGCCATTCGTGAACTTAATGTTCCTAAACAAAGAGGGAATTTTTATGCATGACAATTTGCTATGTCACTGAGTAGCAATCGTTCTCGACTGGTTGAAGAATAATCTGGACAAATCGATCGAATGGTTTGGCCACCCAGATCGCCAGACGAAAATCCCATCGAACATTTATGGAATGTAATTGAGACGTCAGTTCGTGCAGAAAATCCTGCACCAGCAACACTTTATCAGTTATGAACAGCGGAAGGGGCACCCTACGTGAATATTTCTACAGGGGACTTCCAACAACTTTTTCAGTCCATGCTACGTCGAGTTTCTGCACTACGCCGGACAAAAGACGGTCCGTCGCTATATTGGTAGGTATCTCTAGATTTTTGTCACCTCAGTGCATTTTTCTTCTGGTGACAAAAACTACCACTCGTAGACCTGATTGCACCAACGGACGGTCGATACTCTCATTCACATTGTGATACAGAAATTAACGTGGAGTTATCCTGAATTGCCCGACTCACCACTCCTACCGCCAACCACTTATCTCTGCGACAATCTGAAAGTAGTTTTCCGCATTTCGTTGTGCAATTAGAGTACGCTAGTTCTATTTTACTCAGCGTGATCTCGTTGCCTATAACACGAATGTGTAGGCGTGAACCTTACATAATTAAGAAGTTACGCAATGTGAGTGAACACGGGCATTTATTCAGACTGGATTGCTGAGGCCTTCACCAGTGAAAGCGTAGCAGTGTCGGAGCGACATCTCTCCCACCAGAAGAGCTTTCCACTGCCGGCTGCTAAGACCGCCCAGTCGAAGCAGTAAGGTGGAGAGCGGACTCATACCTACCTGCGCCGTCTTCCTGCATCTCGTCCTCCTCTACGTCAACTTTCACTTCTTAATACCAGGCACACTACGGTGCAGTCATACGTGTGGAATTTGTCGACAAATCTCAAAACTCTTTCGACAGTTCGTGTTTATTAGGCTTCCAAACCTCGTCGATATCGAACTCATTAGGCAGGGAAACGTTTTCAAACCGGTCCCATACGTGTTTAGTATACTGATGTGGCGGTAGTTCTACCACGCACAAATCAGTTCGAGCACTGCTCCTATGCTGCTGTTTATTTTTTGTAATTACCATAAAATGGTGTCATTTTTATGGTTATTGTGTACTTTATATTGCGTTCCCGGATGTTCTACCCTGTTTCATTATAGTAAAAATAACTGTACGAAAGTTAGTAAAAAAGTAATCTGTTGTTAACATTTTTTCGTAAGATCTCTGTTGCGTAACATCTGTACAAGAAATGGAGTAGTTATGTAGCAAGTTATTTGTAGGCGATCACGATGCTCTTCAAAATATCGACAACTATATTCAGTATTGTTTTGAAGCCGGCTTGAGCCCACAGATTTACTCACCACTAGTCGCCACGGCAAGCTGCTTCTCACTACTCAATTCGCCCCTTTGCATTTGCCTCCACCGAGCCACGTTTGAAACGTTCTGTAAAGAGATCTATAAAATGGTGAAACAGCCAGTTGTTGATTCCTGAGGACTGGAACAGTGTCAGCTGCCGGAAACTTCAGGATATTAAAGAAAATGTATCACCTGCTAACTGTTTATCCAATAATGACAGGTTGGAATTAAACCTACCGTTCTATTTTATGACGGCCGCGCGGGGTAGCCATGCTGTCGCAGGCGCCTTGCCGCGTTTCGCACGGCTCCCCCCGTCGGAGGTTCGAGTCCTCCCTGGGGCATGGATGTGTGTGATGTCGTTAGTGTAAGTTAGTTTACGTTAGATTAAGTAGTGTGCAAGCCTAGGGACAGATGACTAGCAGTTTGGTCCCATAGGAACTTACCACAAATTTCCAATTTTTTTTTTTACGACGGACGACTTTACTTCGACTTGCAAAATCACTTTATTAGGCTTTATTAAGTCATATCAAATTTCACGAGAAAGCATTTTCCGAATGAATCCGTACCAACTTTTATCCTGTAACGTTTATTAATGCTTGAGATATATAAATCGTGATAAATAATGCACCAAGTGCTGTTTGTCACAAAAACTGCCTTTTCCTTCAGGTCACAACAATTTTTCGGCTATCGGACGTTGTTTTAATTTCGATATGGTGTCAAATTAATTATAATAATATCTGCATGGTCAACGCGGAAGTTACTGACGACAGAAAAGTGTGTTCTACGTGGAGAACATAAGTCTCAGTTTCGCTATGCTGGAGTCGTAAACGCCGTACGAAAAACTTCCCGCTCCTTGCAACAGACCAGGGCACAATCACTACAACTTTCGCTCTCTCTTCAGCCTTCCCCGCTCTTCTTCATATTTGATCATAGTCAATGAAACTGATTTATTGTAAAGTAAGTCCGCCTGCTTAGATGGGTGGTAACGTGTTCGCCTCCCACGCAAGCGGGTCCGGATTCGATTATACGATTCCCGGCTGGGCTGGAGATTTTCCCGCTCCTGGACTGGGTGTTGTGTTGTCCTCATCAACGTTTCATCCTCATGACCCGCGCGCAAACCGCCCATTGAGGCATCGACTGAAATAAGACTTGCATTTGGCTGCCGAACTTACCGGGATGGGGCCTCCCGGCCAACGATGCCATACACTCATTTCATTTCCATTGTAAACTAAACTTTCCTGCAAATATTCCAGATGGTTATAACTAAAGTGCAGCTGCACACAGAAGTTCTGTGTTGGTTGTAATTATCCCATGGCAGCAAAACTTGCTGGATATGCTACTGCATTAATGTGAAACCGATGTACGCTGGAAAAAAAAATTAGCTCTAATTTTAGCCACCAGGTACAAATCTGACACTGTGAGTGGAAGAAAGACGTATGTTGCCGTGTGTAATAGATTGGGGTCGCGGCGTGGTCAGGAGAGGAGAAACAAGTGAAAAAGGCATAATGTTGATTTTATTATTAACGCAGTTTGTTCACTATGAGCACCGGAGACGCCGACGAGATGCAGCAGACGTAAAACGATATCATCAACAGCTGATCGCAGTACTTCCACTGGAAACTGAGCAAAGTATTCCTGTACGCTAGCCTTCAGATCAGGCAGAGACCGAACGTGTCACTGATAAAATTGTTCTTTTAGATATTCCCAGAGTCAAAAGTCACATGTATTCATATCAAGTGATCTTGCAGAACATGCATCAGCAAAACACGTGGAGATAACACATTCGAGGAAGACTACATTAAGCAGACCTTTCTCTGCGCGAGCGACATGAGACGTACCCCCGTTTGGCACGAAAACAGTTGTTTCCACATAGTTGATCTCTTCCAAAGTAGGAATCACTTGCTGTACAAGAAGATCTCGATAACAAGCAGAGGCTCTCTGGGTGTATTCTCTTCAAAGAAAAAGGAATCGAGAATAAAGGTGCTTGCCAATCCACAGAACAGAGTCACGTATAGCAATGGCTTTTCTTACACGACTCGCGATTTAACACTGCCCCTAATACGGCAGTTCTGTGTGTTTACTGTGTCCTGTAGCATAAAAAGAGCCTCGTTACTACATAGGAGTCATCAGTTTCGCTCGCGTCACTAAACCGAAGAGCAAATTCAGAAAGTTGCTGTTCATCATGAGGCTTTATGTGCTGCGCTGTTTGGATCTTGTACGACTTTCAGTGTAATATAGACCGCAAAACGTTCCATAGTGTTGGCTATGGGATGGACAATTCTGGTGACATTGCACGAGAAGGGATAGGACGCCTTCCTCTTCCAGGTGTCACAACAAGATCATCCGCGTTTGCTGACTTCATTGTCATCTTCTTTAAACCATTTAACGACAGCGGGCCTCTCCTCAGGCCATTCAGATGACGGTACAGTTTTACTAGTGTACAGCGTCACATTTCCACTTGGTGGCCATAATTCGAACTAATTTTTCTTCAGCGTATATCGGTTCCCCATTAACGCTTTAGCATATCTACCAAGCGTCGCTGTCATACGATAATTACAGCCAACACTAAACCCCCGTCAGTAACAGCACTTTAGTTATAACCACCGGTCACCACAACGCCACATAAATCTGTGGTGAACACATTTCTTTCACCAGCAACGCTGGAACGCGATTTTCGTTTTCATCAAACAAGTCTAGTGTACGAGATGAAAAATAAATGTTTTATATTAATTTTAGTACTGACACGTTAGTAAAACAAACTAAACAAGCTTCAGCAGTGACTGAGTTAATCAAACAAAAGCTCATTGAGGAAGTTAAATCTATTGTCTGAAATTAAATTGGTCATAGTTCTATGTAGCGCGGAACTTCACTTACTTGCAAAAAAAAAAAAAAAAAAAAAAAAAAAAAATGTTCAAATGGCTCTGAGCACTATGAGATTTAACATCTGAGGTCATCAGTCCCTTAGACTTAGAACTACTTAAACCCAACTAACCTAAGGACATCACACACATCCATGCCCGACCATTTCCGAGGCATGATTCGAACCTGCGACCTTAGCAGCAGCGCGGTTCCAGACTGTAGCGCCTAGAACCGCTCGGCCACAGCGGCCGGCTCTTATTTGCAATCTCTTCATAGCACTGATTTTGGCAAGATGATGCCACGCAGTTCCCTACCTACTTTTACATCGTTCCACGCGAAATTTGCCAGAGGAAAGGCGGGCAATGGTGTATAGTCAATAATTTACAATGATTTTTGCAGATAATAAATCACTAGATTAAATATAGTTTATGAATAGTATACGTATTCTGGGGAAATAAGTTAGTTTACCTAAATGCAATTCTGAATCATTGGTACAATGTTAAGTTCAGTTAAGACTATATCCCTGGAGGAAGTCTTTGCAGCTGCAGGGGCCATTTCACAAGGTGGTGGAGGTTCGTTCCTCTATGTTCTGCAGCAGATGACACCTTTCTTTAGAAGCTACTACTCTTCTAATCTACGCAGCCTAGGAGTTAGGCCATAACTCTGGATGGAGTCTCCAAAACGGCAGGAGATGGGTCGTCTACGATGGCAGCGTCCAGCGATGCGTCCATTTCCGCTGGACCGACGCTCTACGGCCGCTGGTACTCCCCGCTGGCTGCAACGGCCTTCACTTATCTCTTCCACACACAGTGGTAAGCCTCCGCGTTTGCCGAACATGTGCCTGCTTCTGTTACAAGGAACACACTCTCGTGTCCCGTCCACTATCTGGCTGTCACCACGAAGACAGGAAGAGAAGCTCTCATTCGTTGCCTTTCCAACGTACAAAAATACCAGTTATCTTTCAACACAAGGACAACTAGCTATCTATGGCTCGAGAGCCTTTTCGTCATCGCAACCTCGCTGATAGTGGTAGCTTGCGTTTGAATCAATTTCATCTTTCCACGTCTCATAAATTGTGTCTACACGTGGACAAGGCTGCTTAATGCGCGTAGCGCCTGTCAGACCGCAACCTGCGTCTCAGCGGTGATGTCAACGTGGCCCACATTGCAGGGTATTTTGACTGCGGAGGAGAAATGTCTTTTGGCGAAATGCGTTTTTACAACCGACGCAGATGTCACTTGGACTTCGAATCAGCCCAAAAATAATTTTAAATTTTTGTTCAGTCAAATTTAATAGCGCAACAGCCTCCGTCATAGTTGTTTGTACTCATCTGAGTATAAGGAAAGAAGCGAATTACTTTTTCACAAACGGCATTTTAAAAGATTAAACAGAGTATGTCCCCACTTTGCTGCTCACATTCCTGTAAATTTACCACGACTGAAGAAGAAACAATAACAACAGCGATCCGTTTTTGCTCGTTTCACTGGTGTAAGGCACCTTCTTGAACTACCAGCGTAGAACGGAACAAGCTAACTTTACACGCGTATTTACAAAGTAAATTCAACCATTAGGGAGCATTGGTGTCTTAAATTCTTACATTGCTTGTCGAAGTAAAAGTTATGACTAGACCACAATTTTTTGAGTACTTAGCACCTTTGGATACTGGCTTCTGGTTTCGGTCATAAGCAAAGTGTGGTCATTAGCTTTAGTGAGACTCAGTTGTTTTTCTTGGACCTGATTCCGATAATGTGAAGATCAGGTAGTGAATTCGCATTACGTGAATCTCTTTTACCAGATGCTGTCTCACTTATGCATGAATGTGAATGACTTCAGGTGAGCAATACGATAATTTCCTCGGCCTTCATACACACGTTGTTTTATTTCTGTAGTGAAATGAGTGTGTCTACAATGGTTGTTTTCGTCTATGCATCAGCACCAAAACTGCTTCTGTTGTGTCTGATGTGCACTTTGCACCTGAACTTTGTGAAAGCAAGTTTATGGGGGACTACCCTATTAAAAAAATCGAAATATAATAATATAATGTAGGAACAAACAAAGAGTTTATTAATGCCCAAAGTGACATGCATGTGGATGCCCTTGCCAAAGGTCGTGTGGTAAATTCTCTACACTCTTGAGTACACTAAGAATAGGAAAATATATACTTGCACATACGGCAACCTATATCTAGAACGCAGTAATTTGCGCCGCTTCACCTCATTCTTTGTGTCTTATTTTTCCACTAAGCGCCAGCTAACATTGAAATCTATTTTTCTCGTCGAATAGTTCTGAATTTTTCACAGCTGAAGTAATTTTCATTACACCACTGGTTATCTTTTTGCTCCTTTAGTTTCCATTCCTCAACCGGTGAAAGTGGGACTCTTAAAGGATCACTTTGTTTTCCCTCTGTCTTTTCTGTCTGTTCACTGTTCGACTGTTAAGTCCCCATTTTCCCAGGAACGGGTAGAAATATCAAGTTGAAATAATCGCATACTAGGGTCTGCGGTCCCTTGACGGTGTAAAAAATGTAAGCTAAGTTAATGTCATCAGAAGATACGGCCATTTTTAATACTCGCAAAAACACTCATCAAAAGCAAGGTTTCACACAGAAGTAAAGAAAAAATTCCGAAAATTGTTAATTTGTAATTATATTGCATAAGAAATATTTTTTGCCATTACAGACCTATACTGCATTCTTAAACGTCAAAAGTCTCAGGAACTGTTACAGGGATTGTGGTCTCGTTTTCAGGAATAAGTATACGTAGAATGATTCACGATGAGGGTTTGGTTTGTGTATATGGTTTACAAATATTTCTGGCTACATGTCAGAGCTGCGATGAAGTGAAGGCCCCTGCCGCTGTGAAAACGATGCCTTTGCCATCAGGCAAGCCGCCCAGCAGAGCGTTGTTTCACCATGTATCGGCATTATTCTTAATTTATGAGCAGAAATGTAGCATACAGTGTCAAAATAACTTCAGAATTAATAAAAGAAATGGCAAATGACAGTAGCGAATACAAAATTACACAAAATTTAAAATTAAAACATTCTAGAAAGTCTTGGAAATCCCGGCACCGATATCTTGCCATTATCAATATCGATAACAGCAAACATCATCGAGATTCTCGATCGCCAGGATGGATGAATTATCAGCGAGGCCGTGCTGGAAAGTATTACCTCCGATTTTTTATCTTTAAACGCTTAGATCTTTTTAAATAAAACAAACGTTATTTATTCCTCATGTCTACATACTTTCAGCCCTCTGCCGCTAGGGGGCACCGAATGGTAGGGTGTAAAATGGCGGTGTGTAACGTAAGTACGTCGATGCCTGATAAAAAGCGTGCTGTAATCGAGTTAAGAATTTAGAGAGTTCGTACACACATAGAGCACCCCGTCCTTCAGCGTGACAGTTCCAGACCACGCAAGAGCGTCGCGACGTCAGCAAGGATCTGACGCCTTAGATTGACTGTCATCGATCATCCTCCATACAGTCCCGAATCGACCTCATCCGAATTCCCGCTGTTTCCAAAACTTAAAGATGATCCTCAACGACCACTTTGAAGAAACGGTGGAACCGGAGGTGAGGCTGTGGCTCCGTCAACAACGTCAAATATTCTACCGTGATGGTATCAATAAACTGGTCTCTCGTTGGAAGAAAATTTTTCGTTGAAGAGGTGTCTATGTTAAAAAATAGATATGTATAACTGAAGAACAGAGATATAGAATTTTAATAAAGTCAGTTTTGTTTTAAAAGCTTTAGGAGTTTTCACATAAATATCCCAGGCTTCACTTTTCTGCACGTCTTCGTACATACATAATTAATCTTGTACGGAACCTTCTGAGGGAGAGTCCTGCTCGCACTTGTTGCTTTTTATTTGTTTATTGTTATTTACGCGTAGTGTAGGCTTTTTTTCCTGTAAAACAAAAATACTTGATTGCTTTCTAATATTTCGTCTCTCTCGTAGGACAACGGTAGTAAGAAAAATACAAGGACTCGTGTATCTTTTTCAATGTATCTCAAAAACAAAGCAACCAACACAGTAAAGTTTAAGTAGCAATTAAATCACAGAATACATTTCTCTACTGGGAGTGAGATCGAACAGAATAGGTAACATCTAGTGTTATCAAAATCCGGCACAGTCCTTTGTTTATGCACATGCGCAGGGTGCAGTACACTCGAAAATATGGAACTCTACAGTCGGCACTGACGTCGTAGACACGCTCGCGGCATTGTTGGATACTTATTTACATGCACAGCCACGAACGGTGCATGTAAACCGGGTGGTCGGTATTGAACAGAAAGTCGTTCGAGTAAAACGGGCTTAACACGCCTAGGAGAAGAGAGCAGGTAGTGTGGTGTCATGCCGCTGGGGCAAACCAGGTGGTCGAAAGTTGGACGATCCTGGCAGGGTAAGGTACCACGATGGCGGAAACTGAGTGGTTGAAAAATTATTTCACGAGCATAAAATCTATAAAATCTAAATCAAGATAGCTGAGCGTCGATTTAAAGAGAGAACTGAGGCTTGAATGTGCATCTAGACGCCTTCTCAATGCTTCGAATAGAATTTTATTCAAGATGCAATATATTTAAATACCTATGAACTTAGAAAATAAAAAACTCCGAAACACCTCAAATGGTTGTAACAAACCAGGTGTCTAGATACGCTGGAGGAGCCCTATCGAAATGTAGTTTCAGATTTTTTAAACATGTATATTAAAATATAAGCTGCACAGTACACTCCAAGAATTAGGTCTTTAATTCAATGTGAAATAACTCGTAAATCGCTAAAAGTAGAGGCAGTATTATAAATTTGTCTGTGGTAGCCCTCTATAATTGTGTAGATTTCATTATTATGATAATAATTAACAGTAGATTAATGTGCATGTACTACTCCACTGATAAAATTGCAGCCGGCCGTTGTGGCCGAGCGGTTCTAGGCGCTACAGTCTGGAACGGCGCGATCGCTACGGCCGGAGGTTCGAATCCTGCCTCGGGCATGGATATGTGTGATGCCCTTAGGTTAGTTAGGTTTAAGTAGTACTAAGTTCTAGGGGACTGATGATCTCAGAAGTTAAGTCCCATAGTGCTCAGAGCCGATTTTGATTAAATTGTAACTATTTCAAAACCTAAGAAAGTTATCAAAAATATGGCACTATTGAAACACTGGCGAAAATCTGGTCTATACTGATGTGTCAGATGAATGGTAGCAGTAAGAGAAATGTTCGTGTATCTGAGCAGTCTGCCTGATGACAGGTCGAGATCATAAAACGACAGCCGACATCTTGACACGAGAAAGTTCGCTCTGATACCTGAACGAAAAAAATGGTTCAAATGGTTCTGAGCACTATGGGACTTAACATCTGAGGTCATTAGTCCCCTAGAACGTAGAACTAGTTAAACCTAACTAACCTAAAGACATCACACACATCCAGGCCCGAGGCAGGTTTCGAACCTGCGACCGTAGCGGTCGCGCGGTTCCAGACTGAAGCCCGTAGAAACGCTGGGCCACACCGGTCGCTACCTGAACGATGTCGGATCTATGTTCCCATGAATGACGAGTCAGTCGCAATTTTAAAGTGATAGAAATTTTAAGAACAGTTTCGTGGACATGTAATATTTTCACACGTTAGCGCCGTTCACAATTTTTGTATAGTCGAGGTATTTCGTGCAGGAGTCGTGTGACAGAAAAGTTTAGATAGATACGGAGTTTTGGGGAAAGCTTCCGGTCTCGTAATATTGTCTGCCATTTAGCCGAAAAATTGTAACAATTAAGCCCAAGTGCCGGACTTGTAAAATTGTAGATAGTTAGCCACAAGTACTAAGTATTCAACAGTAGAGTGACGCGATGCAGTTAGCGATGTTTGGTAAGGAATTCAGTCTGCCGTCGTGCTAGTTGACAAACTTAAAGATTCAGAACACTTTATTTTTAAATATAAACCAGCAAGCATTTTGTAGAACATTATTAAGTTTCACCAGTGTCCAAAATCCTGCCAGTAATAAATTTTTGAGAAGTCAGTAGAACTACTTATCGAGTGATGAGACAAGTGTGAGTGAGCATAGTGAATGAACATTAAACTCAGTCACGCTTGTGATAAAACGTTGACTTCCCATGACTGTGTTAGCAACCCGATTTGGCAAGTACATCGCAATGTTAAATTTTTTTTCTTTACTAAGAGCACTAGGACAGCTTTTTATTCGTGTAATTACACTGAATGTAAAGAGGGACAATATTTCAATCCAGAGACAGTGGACATTGAAGATCAGTAATGTAATTTGAAATAGTAATGTATCGAACACAGTTGGTTACTGATACCTGACTGTCTGAGTTACTGTAGCTATGAGACTTCTAGCTCGTGGAAAGTAATTAACAAACTTTTCAAAACATTAATCTATGTAATGATTTTAATTTTTAAAAAATGAGAAAACTTTGTGAGCAACTAGCATGCTTTCTGCTGAAACAATCTTCCAAGGTTGTCACGAGGAAATGCGCGTTACACAACGTTCTTCACCTTGAATGCGTCCAGTATCTGTATCATATAGTAGTAATGATTTAAATACACACTGGACTAGTTTATTACTCTGAGCGACAAGAACGTCACTTGAATGATAACAATAGTTCTTTAACATACAAAACACATAAATTAATATGAGTGATGGGCGTGTACCCTTGTTACGTCATGACATGTTTACTAATACAAAAGCTGCTCATAGATCTGATTTAGTGGCTTGTGCGCTGCACACAACGTGAAAGCGTTCTGCATCGATGAATAATAACTAATAATACATGGCAGCTGTTCAAACACCAATTATAAATACTGTATCGTTACGTCCGATCACGTAAGCACATCTGATCGTCACGGCAATTTTCCACCTTTATGAATATGACAAAGTCCACTGTGAATATTTTTGCATAAAAATGTGAGAAATGAAGCACTGTAATTCTAAGAATTAGATCACAGATCGTTGTGCTGAAACTATATGAAAGTGGAGTGACGTAGCCTGTGCGAAGTAACAGAACTGTTAGGTTGTATGATTATCAATATCCGTTTCCTTACGGTTCCCTATAATTGTTCCAAACCACCAACGCTTTCGAGGGGTGAGGTAATGCTGTTGAACTTGTCTTCGCTTCGTGGCTCAGAGGTTAACATACAGTTTGTTGTGCCCGCTTTTGTGACAAAGCCTCGTGGGCTCTTAAGAAATGTCGTTGGACAGTGCACTTATCAGTATACGTCAAGGTGCGAATTCATTTCAAGTAAACTAACTTATTCGCTATCGCCGTTTACCTCTTACCGAGGTAGACGTTACTTTGATTTTAGACAGGGTGCGCATTCTTAGTGAGTACTGAATCAGTTTTTAACTTTTGTTAGCCATGGTGTAGCTGATTCCGTCAGTTATCTTGGTCTGTTACCTTTCTGCATTTTTTAATATTAATTTTCAACTACACAGACATAACACAACACCACACTGTTATGGATGAGATTACAGTAACCTACTTTTGATAGATACACGAAAGGGGTAACTGTCACACACCGCGTGGAAAGCGGCCATTGTGCGAAGAGGAAGCAAAAACTTTTCGAGTAGCACACCGGCAATGTCATAGGACTGTTTATTGGTTTCTTTGTGAAAAAAGGAAGGAAGAGTTAGACATCGTGTTGACGACGGGGTCATTTCAGACAGAGAACAAGTTCGGGTTCGGAACGAGTGGGGAAGGAAATCGGCAATGCCTTTTCAGAAAAAAATTCGTGGAATTTAGGGAAATCAAGGTAACCTAAATCTTAACTGCAGAAGAAGGTTTGAACCACCGTCCTCCCAAATAAAAGTACAGTTTTTTGTGTTATAAGTGAGACATGGTTCTCACAATATGGACACTGGGTTACAGAAATGTTGTGCATGAAGAGTAGAACTATTTGCCACTGAATTGCAGTGACGTATTGTTGTCTGTGTCAGGGGAAATGGTCTTTCCAGGAAGAAGAGTACAGTTGCCTTACACACGTTCTTTATGTAGATTGGGTTGCTATACGTTAGTTAAACACACATTAATGTGACCAGCCTATGTTCGACGCCAGTGCGCAATAACAAGCCACAGAGGATAGGTGGCGACATGAGCAGTGGAGGGGATACAAAGCCCACACGAAAATAGTTGAAAAATGGTTCAAATGGCTCTGAGCACTATGGGACTTAACTTCTGTGGTCATCAGTCCCCTAGAACTTAGAACTACTTAAACCTAACTAACCTAAGGATATCACACACATCCATACCCGAGGCAGGATTTGAACCTGCGACCGTAGCGGTACGCGGTTCCAGACTGAAGCGCCTTTAACCGCACGGCCACACCGGCCGGCAAAGCCCACACACTTGGCGACACAAGAAACTGTGAAATCGTTGTCGTAATTGGAAAACGGAACCATTAATGTGACGTCCTAAAGGGCCCAACAGTTGGCTTTCGAGCCAAGTGAGGAAGCATTTCCGAAATGCCTAAGTACCTAAACTGTTCGCTTGCCTCCGTGATTAAATGCTGCTATCAAAAACCGCCGCCGAGGCAACTGTGGTACGAAAACGGGCCATAGCTGACAAGGATGAATGACGGCTGTTGAGATGTGAAGAAGTGAATAGACGTGAAACTATAGAGCAACTGACCGGCCAGATGAAGCAAGAGGCTACCAATAGTGTCTTCTCGAAGATCGTTCAGCGGATGTTGATGCGTACGGTCCTCCGTAGCAGGCGCCTGGTTCATGCACTCTATTGACAGTAGTTCATCGGAGGCGATGGCTGGGATTTGCACACCAATACCGCAACTGGATGCCCAGCGGGAGGCGACATGTGGCTGTTTCAGAAGAATCACGTTTTGTGCTCCATCGGCGTAAAACGTCTGAGAGCGAACAACACCCTGCAACAATTGTCGGAAGGGTCCAGGAAGGAACGTTATGGTCTGGGGAATGTTTTCGTGGCATTGGTTCAAATGGCTCATGAGCACTATGGGACTTAACATCTATGGTCACCAGTCCCCTAGAACTCAAAAGTACTTAAACCTAACTAACCTAAGGACATCACACAACACCCAGTCATCACGTTTCGTGGCATTCCCGAGTCATGTCATTCTGAAAGGCACAATGCATCAACACAAGTTTTCATCTGTCTTTGGGGACCACCTTACGGCCTTGTCGCAGTAATAACACCGGTTCCCGTCAGGTCACCGAATTTAAGCATTGTCGGGCTAGGCTAGCACTTGGATGGGTGACCATCCGGTCTGCCGAAAGCTGTTGGCAAGCGGGGCTACTTGATTGAGAAGTATCAGCTCCTTTCTCGGAAACTGACATACGGCAAGGAGAGCAATGTGCAGACCACATGCCCCTCCGTATCCGCATTCAGTGACGCCTGTGGCATGTTCGGGAAGAGTTTTTGGGAACTAGGTCCTCCACTAGATGCAGTTTATTTTTCCTCGGATCCGATGGCATATATCAGCGTGGTTTAGAGAGCACCAGGATGAGTCTGCCATACTTCCCTGTCCACCAAACTTCCAGGTTGAAACCCAACGGAGAATCTGTGGGACGATCTTGACCTGACTGTAGGCGCCATGGATCCTCAACCGAGCTTGTCATGGCATTGGAGTCGGCATGGCATCACATCCAGATCGGACATCAAACTCTCTTCCTTCACGTCTCGCAGCGGTATGCGCTGCAAAAGGTAGATATTCTTGTTTTTGACAGGCAGCCACATGAAGGTCACTGGACAGTGTATTGGTTACTAAGTTTGTAGTCTGTGTAGTGTTAACGCATTTAGAGAATCATAAATACTCCTGGAAGTGTCGGCAAACTGCGTCACCACTGGTTTACAAGAGGAGATAGGGAGACGTCAGAGTTCGTTACCGTTTCCACCCCCACCACACCACAAATATTGGTTGCGGTCTACCACGATTCTAACGTGCAACAGATGCCTCCGATTTTAGTACTAATAACAGTAAATTACACTACCCAACAAAAAAGTGAAGCACCACGACGTACACACCGACGGTCGGTATGCAAGTGATGACAATTGAAAATCTATGTGGCAGGTACAGCGGCCATCAGAGTGTATTAGTGTTGTTTGTGTTTGGTTAGTTACCAGGTCTGGTAGGGTACAGGGTATGATTCAAAAGTTTCAAGACTTAACTCAGAATTAGAAATTTATTGGACATTTAAGTACAGTGGACTACAATTCTTCAAAATATGATCCTTCAGCATCAACACAGCGCTGCCAGCGCGTCTTCCACTGTTCGTAGCCCTTCTGGAAGGCCTCGAGCGTCACGGTGTCAAGGGCTCTCGTCGGATCGCTTCCCTTTTAGGCCAGTCATGATTCGGGGGAAGAGGAAAAGTCACTTGGATCAAAGTCGGGGCTTAGGGTGGCTGCGGCAGTATTGTCAGTTGAATTTGACCACAACTACTGCAGCGGTGCGCGACGTGTGAGCGAGCGCGTTGTCGTGGTAGAGAATCCAATCGCCCTTGATCGCAGGGCAGACATGGCATACTTGATCCCTCAAGGGGACACAGCAATCACACTAAGACGTCGGTCATTGCTTAAAAGTTACCACATTCTCTCCACATTTTGATCCATTCGACTTGATGATGGCTTCCCAGAGCGATCGTCGGCCATATTGAAACGTTTATGCAACATGAAAACCACTGCACAGGACATGGCTTCTTCTTTAACGGCCTCTTGAATCATAGCGAGAGTCTCCGTGGCGGTTTTCTTCAGTCGCACACAAAACTTAATCGCATAACGCTGCTCCAAGTGCTGCCCCATTATCACCTCTCCACTTTTCGACCTAGGTCAATGACATGTACTCACAATGCAAGTGATCAGCACTGTCCAGGATTCTGGAGGCACCTGCCGCAGCGTTAGTTCCTTCCCTGAGACCCCCACTACTTCTTCCATCCGGCGGAACCGGTCTGCGCGCGCTCCGCTACTCAGAAATGAGACTCAGTCTTTAAACTTCCGAATCACACCTCGTACATGCGGTGTGAACAGCGTCAGATGTGGAGCGACTAGCGTGTAGGCCACGGAAATGCCGCGTACTTGAGCGAGGCAGTGTTGTCAGCGCAGGAGAGATTTTCAAAGGGGCGTCATTGTGTGTCGCCATTCGGCCGGTTTTCGAATGCGCAGTATGCGTATTTCTAGGGCATTCAGATGTGACAGTTGCCTAGGGTTGCACTCAATAGGAACGTGAGGGCAGACTTACGTATCAGGGACACAGTTGACCATAGTATGCACCAAGTACACCGTAAGCCCGCCACATCTGTGCCGGTCCCAAAAGCTATACAAAAATTTGAAAATCACAAAGCACCAGGGCTTGGCCTCATTACTGCTGCAATGATTAAAGCATCTGGAGACTAGTGTTTCGTATAATTCATGAAATATGTAATAGCGTCTGGAATAACCGAACGTGAATAGAAGACTGGACCATGTCAGTAATGTTACCGTTTTATAAGAAAGGAAACGCACAGCGTTGTGAAGACTACAGGTCCATTTCATTGACTACACATGCCAGAAGGAATCTTCTCGGTGTCATGCATGAGCGCCTGAGAATCTACCTAGATAAAGAAATACCACCAAAGCAAGCTGGGTTTAAATGATTAACACTGCAAGATCAGAGGTTAATGTAGGTGCGAAATAAGCGACTACAATGTTAAATGCTGGTTCGTTAATAACCAGCGTAACCGCCAGAATGTTGAATACAAGCACGCAAACGGGCATGCTTTGTATTTTAGAGATAGCGGATGTCAGTTTGTGGGAAGGAGTTCCAGGCCTGTTGTTTTTTATAATATAATATAAAAAATAGTGTTTAGATGTATGGAAATAATGAGATTAATTCTCCAGCGTGTCGGGCAAGCACAATAAACTGAGATATTCCTGTAAATGAGTAAAGAATCTTTTCATATTAATTCCACATAAACAAAATAGTCTTTCTCTTCTTGTAGATTCATGCTTACCAATTAATAATACTACGTCCGATCGCGGTATACATCTACAAAATCTTGACCGTGTCCATAATGTAGTAATCGGATTATCGTGGTAACTTCGAAGTGCACAATTGGGCTTCTTGGATTTTTATATATCACAGTACTACTTGGGATAATGACTCACACAACTTCACTGGTAAAATAATGCTATATTCTTCCTTTCAACATAAAAAATACGTACTTTTTACTTATTAGCACAACCAAAATGGCTAACGCCGATTACGCTCTAAAATAACGTGCGTCTATCTCCGTTCATTAGCCTAGAGCGAGTCCTTCCTCATAGCGAAGAAAAGGAAAAAGTCTTGTTTTTTAACATTTGAAAATCAAACATACATGCCGGTAGGGGCAGGTTCTACGCTGGGCTCCCGCTTCGCCTTTTCTCTCTGCCTTTGAAGAAAACGAAAACATAAAAGCAAGAAATGCAAAATGTACATCACAACTTTTTCGGTGAATGCAGGGACGGCTAATGCTGTTTATGGATGACGCAGGAGTTATCATCCGATAATTTCCCATATATGCTCGATTGGAGACGGGCTTGGTTATCGAGCAAGCCAAGGAAATACGTTGACCATCTATAGGTCATGTTGGTTACATCTGCACTATGTGGTCGAGCGTTAACCTGTTGAAAACACCCCCTGAGATGGTGTTGATGAATGGCAGCACATGTGGCCGAATCACCAGACTGACGTACAAATTTGCAGTCTGGGTGTGTGGGACAACCACGAGAGAGCTCCAGCTGTCTCCCAAAATCGCATCCCAGACCATAAATCTCCCTGTGAGTCCACTGTGTCTAGCACGCAGATAGGTTCAGTGCAGGTCCTCAACTGGTCTCCACCTAAACAACACACGTCCATCACTGGCACCAAGGCGGAGCCAGCTTTCATGAAAAACGCAACAGACCTCTTCCCTGCCCTCCAATGAGCTCTCGCTTGACGCCACTGAAATCGCAAATGATAGTGATTTGGGATGATTGGAACGCACGCTGGAGCGTATCTGGCTCAGCGGTGTTCCTGAAGGAACGGTTGAGGTGCCAACTGCTGCTCAGGTTACTCGTGCCAACTGCTGCTCAAATTGCCCCTTCAGATGCGGTACAGTGCTACAAAGCCATACGCTGAACACGATGGTCTCTCACAGTGGTACCGGCCGCGGTGGTCTCGCGGTTCTAGGCGCGCAGTCCGGAACCGCACTACTGCTACGGTCGCAGGTTCGAATTCTGCCTCGGGCATGTATGTGTGTGATGTCCTTAGGTTAGTTAGGTTTAAGTAGTTCTAAGTTCTAGGGGACTGATGACCACAGTAGTTAAGTCCAATAGTGCTCAGAGCCATTTGAACCATTTTTTCCTCACAGTGGTGCTACATCGTCATCTGGAGCCTGGTCTGCTTGCGATCGTACATTCTCGTGACCACCGCTGCTAGAAATCATACACACTGGAATGAGATTTTCACTCTGCAGCGGAATTTGCGACGATATGAAACTTTCTGGCAGATTAAAACTATGTGCCGGACCGAGACTCGAGCTCGGGACCTTTACCTTTCGCCTGCAAGTGCTCTACCATCTGAGCTACCCAAGCACGACTCACTCCCCGTCCTAACAGCTTTAGTTTTGCCAGTACCTCGTCTCCTACATTCCAAACTTTACAGAAGCTCTCCTGCCAACCTTGTCGAACTAGCACTCCTGGAAGAAAGGATATTGTGGAGACATGGCTTAGCCACAGCCTGGGGGATGTTTTCGGAATGAAATATTCACTCTGCAGTGCAGTGTGCGCTTGATATGAAACTACCTGGCAGATTAAAACTCTGTACCAGACCGAGACTCGAACTCCGGACCTTTACTATTCGCGGCAAGTGCTCTACCATCTGAGCTACCCAAGCACGACTCACAACCCATCCTCACTGGCTACATTCCTGCCAAGATCTTCTGCAGTATCGCAGAAGGAACATCGAGCTTCTCGTTGCCCTGTTGCACCATCTCGTTAAGACTCAGTGACGTGTTGATAACGCCGTCTTTGTCGTCATAAAACTATTGACTAACGTTAGTGCATTACGTCCAGTCTTGAAGGTAATTAACGCTCACGACCGCTAGAGCGTGCATTCAAAGAAAACCCGATTTGCATCCTCGTAGTGGCTCGAAATTTGGACAGACATTGTCTTTCAGATGTATGATCGCCCCTACAAACTTTCGTTTATGTCGCACAATTCCTTCTTGATGTTGCGATTTTTTCCCCGTCATTGTATGGAAGGTCGAGTGTTGGTGATGAACGGTCCTGTTGATCTCAGACTGGAACTAATGTCCAAAAGTGTATGAAATCTGATGGGACTTAACTGCTAAGGTCATCAGTCTCTAAGCTTACACACTACTTAACCTAAATTACCCTAAGGAAAACACACACGCCCATGCCCGAGGGAGGACTCGAACCTCCTGGAACTAATGATTTGTTGAATGTAGTCACTGAGCATTCCCGAACAGAATATGAAATGAGGTCTGGTGACACACTGCGCGCCCCCCACCACTCACAGCTGTGCACGCCTTGGAGCCGCAGCTTCTCCGAAGACGACTCCTCCTCGGCGACAAGTGGACTGCCCCAGCCGCATCCTCCGCCGTAAACAATGGCGACTCGTCCGCGCCTCGCTAATTAACTGCGGAGGCCGCCTCGCTGCCCTTATACCGGCGGCGGCGGCCGCGTCCCTCGCCATTTTTGTGGCACCGCGACGTCGCTGATCAAAGGCTCCGAGCCGGCTCTCCCGCCCCCCCCCCCCCTCTTCCCTCACCCCTCTCCCCCATGCGACCACAGCCGCACTAGGCACTCGTGCCGACTCCGTAATTGCGCACTAGACGTAGGAGAGTCGCCACTGCGCTATGACGGCGTGTTCCTCATGACAGCTGCTGGATGAACCGCTTTTTGCGCAGTAACCTACCGCTACGCGGCTAAGAAGAGGCGTGATGCTCCCACGACTCATATCATACAGACGCGAGGATTAGCGACCACAAGGTTGCTGTTGAAACACTAAGTACCTTAACAACCAAATCCACTAAAATAAACGCAAAATCAAACTGTGGAAATTCAAGATGGAATAATGACAAGTCAAACCACCGTTTAACGATTACCAATACAACGATAAAATCGCGTACAGCGATAATTTAATAAGCCCCCGCTGATTTCCTATATGTACTGTGTTAATTACCCCTCATTACAACGATGAAGTAAATTTAGCAACAGCCTGTTATAACGAAGACAAAATTTCAAGGAATTTACGATTTCCTACTTCTAAGAAGCTCACTATAGCGGTGGGTATTGTTTTGTAGCTACTAGACTTTCGGCGCTTTATTTCCAGGAGATTCGCTATGTAAGCCGGCCGAAGTGGCGGAGCGGTTCTAGGCGCTACAGTCTCGAACCGCACGACCGCTACGGTCGCAGGTTCGAATGCTGCCTCGGACATGGATGTGTGTGATGTCCTTAGGTTAGTTAGAGTTAAGTAGTTCTAAGTTCTAGGGGACTGACGACCTCAGACGTTAAGTACCATAGTTCTCAGAGCCATTTGAACCATTTTTCGCTATATACTACAGTACTGTATTTGTTCTAGCGGTAAGAGAATAGTGTACAGCCGCGGGCGAGCTGTGCTGAGCGGCAAACGTGAAAGAGCTCCTTTGTTTGAACGAGTGTTAAGTTTGACCATTGTCGATCTTCAGTAGCATACAAAAGTGTTTCGTTGGGCTCATATGCACCTTATCTCAGTGATTTTTGCAATCTGTCAATGTTCTCCTTGATGTAAACGCTTTGGACTTCGCTATGATTTGGACTACGGCTAGAACTTGGAAACAATTAAGGTTGGAGCAAAGATTGACGTTTCCACTCATAACGGAATGCAACAAGTAAAATGTGGCGAGAAAGTATGGACTCGCACAATCAGCGTTAACTACATTCCTTAAAAAAACGAAGAAAATGTGTTTCATTATTTGTATTTTAATGTTATTTTTTTATCAGGAAAGTACTACAGTAATGTACTTCTCAGCCATGAAAACATGGCTCCTTGCTCCGAGTCACGATAACAAAACCTCATTATAACAATAAACCTGGTACAACAATTTAATTTTTCATAGTCCCATGAAATTCGTTATATCGAGGTTGGACTGTGTTTGAAAAGGATAGATTTCTGGACACTACATAAGGCAGATCTCTGTTCGTCCGTTATTGGTACGGAATAGTGGTCGGCCAGAAATTGACCAAGAAAAACGGCCAAATAGTTTCTACTTCTGTATAATGGTATCTTCAGGCCCCTATGCGTCCCTTGTATACACAGATTTATCGATGGTTGCATAACTCAAGCCATCAGTATCTGGATTCTGTGAATTCCTTTTTTGAGTATTTACTTAGGACTTGACCACGACTCACTCTGTTGACAAGTCATCGAAGTAAACACTCCAAAAACGACCTCATTGAATCTAGATAATGGACGCGCCAATTATGCAAGCGTCTGATTGTCTCTACGTGGTGTGCACTGGGGAACGAAGATGTCGAGAGACGGCGAAATTAGTAGTCTAAACAAAATAACTTCTCAAAACATACGGCTATTTGGTGATTTTCCTTGGTAAATACAATTGAGATTTTGAGTCGCAAACAGGCACAATGAAAGAACTGCTAAGCAAGTAATCCTTAGGCAACATGGCCATCTTCTGAAGAAGACAACACACACCCATATTCACACAAACACAACTCTCACACACATGATCACTGATTCTGTCTGCTGAGGCCTCGGTACTACTTCAGACGAAGGCCTTCTGGTCGAAAGCTTAGATGTTTAGCAATATTTTTGTTGTGCCAGTCTGCGACGTAACATCTCCACTATATGGCGAGCAGCAGTCTTTCCTTTTCATAATATTGGTCAAAAATAATCCCAAAATATATCTGTTTGAAAAAGTAGATCAAAATTCGTTTGACACGTTCCTACGACACAGTCTTCGTCCATACTAACTGTTAAAGCATAAACTAGGTGTTGCTTGAATGGAAAGAAATAGTATAGACAGCAGTTAAGACATTCATCCCAAATAAAATAGGGGACGGAGTTGAACCAACATAGTACGGAAAACGCAATTAGACCATTGTTGCATAAGAAACGGAAAAACATACCAAATTTAAAAGAACGCAAAAATGTCCAAAATTTTCGATATTGTACAGAAGGTCGAAATTTAGAGTCGAATTCAATGAAAGAAGCTTTTAGTTTCCAAAATGAAGCTCTGTCTCGAAATCAGGCGGAAAACTAGCGGCAAGACTCAAGCCAAGCCTTCACTGCGCAACAGGAATGGTAATGTTGCTGACAACAGTGCCATTAAACCACAGTAAAAAGTATAGAATTCGAAGTAAGAACCAGTGTCAATATGAATAACTTAGGAGTATATTTTTTCTGTGTAGCAAAGCAGCTTAAATCATTTAATGAAAGTAAGTGTTTTGGTACAGATTGTATGCCAGTTATGTTGCTTTCAGAGAGTACTGACACAGTAGGTCCATACTTAGCAGTCACATACAACAGCTCGCTCGATGGAAGATACGCGCCTAAAGACTGAGCCGTTGCACAAGACACACCATTACTCAAGGAAAGAAATAGGAGTAATCCGATCAATTACAGGCCCTCGTCTTGCAGTAATATTCTGAAACGTGTACTCTGTTCAAACGAAGTGAATTAACTCGAAGAAAGTGATCTATTGACCAACAGTCTGGACAGGTTCAGAAAATATCGTTCTTGAACAACACAACTAGCTCTTTATTCTTACGAAGGAACGGGTTTAGCCAACAGTTGGTCTCAAATTTATTCCATATTTAAGCATTTCCAGAAGGCCTTTGATACCGTTCTTCACAAGCATAATCTATTCGGGTTGCGTGCCTGTGGGGTATCATCTCAGTTGTGCAACTGGATTCGTGCTCTTCTGGCAGCAAGGTCACTGACGGAAAATCATTGAGAAAAACAGAAGTGATAGCTGACGTTCTCCAGGAAGTGTTGAGGGCTCTCAGCTCTGATTAATCTATATAAATGATTTAGGAGACAAAACAATCTGAGCAGCCCTCTTACAGTGTTTGTAGATGATGCTGTCGTTTACCGTATATTAAAGTCTCATATGATCAAACCAATTGCAAAATGATATACATAAGACGTCTGCATGACGTGGAAAGTGTCAGTTGTTTTTAAATAATGAAAATTTGCAGGTCATTCACATGAGTTCTAAACAGAATCCGTTACATTTCCGTTGCACGATGAAACATTCAGATCTAAAGCCTGTCAGTTCAGCTAAATACCTGGGGATTACAATTACGAATAGTTTCAGTTGGAACGTTCACATTTCTAGCATTGTGGGGAAGAAAACGAAAGACCGTTTTGTACTGGCAGAACATTTAGAAGATGCATCAGGTCTGCTAAAGAGTTACCTATATTATTCTTGTCTGTCCTCTTCTGGAGTATTGCTCCCCGGTATGGAATCTTTACTTGATAGGATTGAAGGTTGACGTCGAAAATCTTCAAAGAAGGGTGACCCGTTTAGTATTATCGTGAAAGAGGGGAAAGAGTGTCGTGGATATGAAAAGCGAATTGAAGTGACAGTCATTAGAACAAAGGCGTTTTTCGTTGCGGCGAGATCTTTGCACGAAATTTCAACCGCCAACTTTCTCCTCCGAATACGGAAACAATTTTCTGTCTCTCAGCTACATAGAGATAAATTACCAACGCAACAAAATCAGAGAAATCCGAGCCCGCACTTTCTCCTGCCCGCTATTCTGCCGTGGAACGGTAGAGAAATAGTCTAAAAGTTGTTCGATTACACCTCTACCATGCACTTAAATGTAAATTGCCGAGCCGTCATGTAGATGCAGATGTAGATGTGGATACACTTAAACTGTTCCAATAGCTACTTTCAACCCCTGCTAAATACCTACCTAATCTTTTCTCTGTTTGGACCTCTTGACGCAGCTGCATTCTTCGAGGAGCAGCAGTAAGACCATATAACATCCTTATGACATATTTTTACTCCGCAGTGGAATATAACGTTGACCATGTTTTGTCAGAGACTAACATTATGTGCAGAAATGAGACTCGCACGCAAATCCCTACTGTCTTTAAGGTGCACGCTTTTAAGGAAGAGGGCACAATTTGTGTTAGTTACAGAAGAAAAATTGTGGTCCACATGTATATCACACATCACTTCTCTACCACTTGGGGGTGTTGATCGAGGTCTGGGAGAGTAATGACAGACTGATACATCTATTAACAACAACGCATACACTAAAACAAGAAGTAAGTCGCTTAAAGTCAAGAGTATGCGCTCACATTCCAAATCAACTTTATCAATCACCTCGTTAAGGCATCAGTTTAAAAACTAAAACAATGATGAAGCTTTAATTCGTTGAGATATAACACTAGGTAAGCTAACGCAATACAAAATTTTCTACAACAGCCATTAGGTTATACTACAGTTACAACAAACGCAATATATCACTATTCCATAAAAGGCTTTAAGTTCAACTAATAGTTGAGCTAACGTTGCTGAAATACTTAGATTCACGTCCTAAATTTGATAGTTACAATATACATCTGATTCAAAAATAAATTCCAGAAACCGGACTTTTTATTCCGTCGGTGGGACGAGCATCTGGTCAACCGCCACAGTGACATTATATTACTATAGACCAAATAAAATTACTTTAAGAGATAAAGGAAGTATATGGGGACCTTAAATTCAATACGTATAGGAAAATCTAATAGTAATTGGGAGTGGAATGTTGTTGTAGGGGAAGGAATAGAAGAAAAAGTTACGGGTGAAATGGGCTTGGTATTAGCAATGAGAGAGGAGAAATGCTGATTGAGCTCCGCAATAAATTTCAGCTAGTAATCGCGAACGCTCTGTTCAAGAATCACAAGAGCAGGAGGTATACTTGGAAATGGCCGGGATACGGCAAGATTTCAGATTACGTCGTAGATAGGCACAGATTCCGAAATCAGGTACTGAGCTGTAAGGCTTAACCAAGAGCCGATACACATCTACATATACATAGATGCTCTGCAAGCTACCGAACGGCGAGTGACGGAGGGTACCTTATACCGCTACTAATCTAATACCACTACGAATAGAGCGAGGAAAAAACGATTGTCTACATGCCACCGTATGAGCCCTAATGTCTTATATGCTGTCTTCATGGCCCTTACGCGCAATGTGTGTTGACGAAGTACAGTCGTATGGCAGTCAGCTCGAAACTTTCTCAATAATATTTCTGGGAAAGAACGTCGCCTTTCTTCTAGGGATTCCCGTTTGAGTTCCCGAAGCATCTCCGTAACACTTATTTGTTGCCGAAAAAATACCGGTAGCAGACCACAATTTAGTAGTGATGAAGAGAAGGGTGGAGTTTAAGAGACTAGTCATGAAGAACGAATGTACAAGGAAATGGAATACGCAAGTACTAAGGAGTGAAGAGAGATGTCTGAGGTTGTCTCAGGCTACAGATAATGCGATAAGGAATAGCTCAAAAGGCAATTCAGCTGAAGATAATTGAACGTCTCTAAACAGGGCAAACACACGGTCTGGGAAGAAAAACATAGGTACAAAGAAGGTAACTGCGTGGAAACCATTGGTAACAGAAGAAATACCTCAGCTGATCGATGAAAGAAGGAAGTACAAAAATGTTCAGGGAAATTCAGGAATACAGAGACACAAGTCACTTGGAAATGAAATAAAATGGAAGTGCAGGAAAGCCAAGGCGAAATTGTTATAAGATAAATGTGAAGAAATAGAAAAAGAAATGACTGTCGGAAGGACTGACTCAGCATATAGAAAAGTCAAAACAATCTTCGATGAAATTAAAAGCAAGGTTGGTAACATTAAGAGTGCAATGAGAAGTCCACTGTAAAGTGCAGAAGACTGTGCGTATAGGTAGAAAGTACACTGAAGGCCTCTCTGAGGGGGAAGACGTGCTTGATGACATGGTAGAAAAAGAAACAGGAGTCGGTGTGGAAGAGATAGGGGATCCAGTATTCGAACCTGAATTTAAAAGAGCTTTGGAAGGCTTAAGATTAAATAACGCTTATGGGATGGATAACGTTCCATCAGAATTTCTAAATTCATTGACGGAAGAGGCAACAAAACGACTATTCTCGTTAGTGTGTAGGATCTGTAAGTCCGGCGAGTCTGCAACAGAGGACAACTGCGAGAATTGTCGCAGAATAGGCTTAACAGCAAGTTTTTGACAAGAACGATATACAGAAGAAAGGAAAACAAAAGTGAGAATGTGTTACATGACAATCAGTTGAGCTTGAGAACGGTGAAGCCATCAGCGCGGCAATTCTGACGTTGTGACTGATAAGAGAAGCAAGACTAAAGAAAAATCGAGATTTGTCCATACGATTTGTCGACCTTCGAAAAGAGCTCGACTGTGGAAAATGGTGTATGATTTTTGGAATTACTAAGAAAAATAGGGATAAACTATGACCCTACGCCCCGTGATGGGCAGTGGCGCCCTCTGCACTGCCTATATAATTAGCCCTTCCTCTAGTTCTCTTTGCAGATCACTGCTTTACCTCGGAGGATGTCTCCCGCACGTGGAGACGAAACGTCAGGGGAGAGTTTTATACATTGACCACGGCCTGTGAGCCCGGAAGTTTTAAGTGAAGAAACTCAAGACTGAAAATTTCTTAAAACGTTTGTTTGCATAGCCATCTTGCGCAGCAAAATGTCAATTTCAGTGGTAAAAGAAAATTGCAGCTACCTCTGTCATCGGTTACCTGGGGTTGTCCTTCCACGGGATGCCGAGCTACCAACCGACGAGCGGCAATGGTTGGCACTTGGTTGCACATTATAGACGATATCAGCAGATTCCAAGTAAAGAAGAATGGAAGAATGGAAGAAAGGAAGAAAAATAAGAACAAGTAAAGTCAATATGATGATAAAAATGACGTGGAAAAATATCAAAAATAGAAAAAAAACGTTTAAAGCTATCTTTTGAATAAAAATATGACAGAAGTCTTTTGACTAGATTTAGAAAAATGACAATAGTAATTGCATTAGATGAGATTCGAGCGTACGACTTGCCACACATCAGCTGCATACATTAACGACTACGCCATGCAATTAAACTGTAGGATATCGTTGGATATGTGCCTGCGACTCCCAGTCACAACGATTAACTTCACCCTTAAAAAATTTTTACTTCCGATGGTAACTGAAGAAATTATAAAAAAATTTGAAAGAAAACATCTGTTGTTCTATAGAGCACCTCATTAAGATATCGGTCATGGAAGCGTCAATTATTGACGAAATTTTCTGGGCCTTCCAAAATATCCAAATAAACATCTCCATTCTCATAATGAAGAATCTGTTAATTGTTTTTCATGTCACGTAGCTGATGACTGCACTGACGTAAATGAGCTCTTCGTGCATGTAGGTTATCCGTGCTCTGAACTCCCTCCCAGTCTGTCCGATGTAAAACTTGTCACCAGCTCCGCACACAGTCGTATGAGCCCCTCCCTACCCCCCGCCCCCTTTTCCTCTGCAAAACTTACTAACAGGCTGCTCTGTACTGTGCCGGAGGAACTTCCCAATCTGTAATAGTATTAGAAACCACCACCACATTATGCATTTTAAATTCGTTACTAATCATCGGAGAGCGTGGGCCATCATACGTGATAGCAGCACAGCTAACTTCTTGATTCTTTACTATGGTCCCTTTGTAGCCCTGTGACAACATTTTTTCTCCCATTTTCCTACTATCAGTTTCCCTAAACCCATTTGCTATCCTTGTCTGTACAATGGTTTCTATTTCCTGATCGGTGGCCTCGTGGCCGAGTGCAAATTTTTGTAACCTGTGGAACATAGAACGAAAAAATGCTTTCTTGTGTTGAGGGATGATTAGAATTCGTAGCAATAGTGACATAAATCTACCAACACCAGTACTGATGGCCCCTGTCTCGCTCACAATAGTAGAATCTCCCTACACGTTTGTCAGAGACCTGAAGATGGCGTAGTAAAACGCTGAAACTGGTTGCCAAATAAAATAAAGTTGGAAACTAGAATGTGTTTAACTTGACATTCACTCTCATTCGAGGTGATCGACGGATGACAATCGATCACTGGCTGCTCCAACAGACGTCAGTGTTGGTAGTGCTGACACATTCGTCCACCAGTTGCGATACTCAGAGGCGTGTGAACACTGGTTTCCTTGGTAAAGAGTAATGAAGGCCCATTTGAGCGGAGCTGCCAGCGCTTTACGAGGCTGTGACAATTTTTATCTAACATCGTCACGTACGATGAAACATGGGTTCATCACTTCGACACGGAATAATAACTGCAATCAATAGAGTGGCGCCACACCACTTCTCCTCCGATGAAAAAGTTCAAATGCGTTGTAATATTTCTGGCTTTGTAGCCATCATATTCACGTACAAGAAGCTCTTCTTAGAGCAGTTGATAAGGCAGCAGTGGGAAGATGACGTTATGAGGTGTGAGGCACCGGTGACAGATACGAGGGATGTGAGAAAGACCTAAATTGTGGTCCTCCTCCGCGATTGACCGCTGCGTTCGGAAGTAGCGAGCCAACATTTTTAGCTATTAATATTAGGAAAAATAAACACTGCATTTACTTGCATTCGTGTAAAAGCATCTCGCAATAACAGGCCATCATTCCATTATTTCAAAAGTGTTAACTACCAGCAGAATAGTAAACAGCTACTATACGCAAAGGCACACTTAGCACTAATGAGATCTTCGGATCACGCTTAACTTGTATGGCGGACGAAGTGTTTCGGCTGTAATATCAGAAACGGTTCGCAGTCTCGGAAGACTGACATGTTATCTGTGTCAGGTGGTATCGGTTAAGGACTTAATTAGCAATCCCTTGTTATTGTGATGTGTAATTGAGAACGATTTGACAGTAATAACGCAACTACGCAGTTTTGTTTTTATGATAATGTGAATGTTGGAGATTAAACGTGATACATAAAGGGGATTATAATTGTGCAGTTCCTCGTTAGCATCCCCTGCTATACCCGCAGGACAGGACAGATAGTTTAATTTGTGGAAAGGGGCTAAAATGAGTGGATGTCAGTTGCACTCGAACATACTGCTTTATTCATTTGACAAACAATACAAGAGTAAAGAAAATATTAAAAACAGAGTAAGCCAAACATTAATCTTAGATACTTTCAGCATCTTAGAACTTAATTCCCGGCTAAATGCGCCATTCAGTCTCACGCCTCAAGGGTGAAACAACTTTCATTTAAAACCGGCTGAAGGCCAATCACTTAAGACTCAAAACAAGAATTTTAAAAGGCAGAAGGCCTTATCTTAAAACATTTCTCTAAATTAGGCTGAAGGCCCAGACAATCTCACCTCTTAAGGGCAAAACAACTTTAATTTAAAATCGGCTAGAAGCCATACAGAAACAAACAACGTGTACAAATAAGAACAGGCAGCACATTAAACGGCCCTCAAACGTTTCCAAGGGTCGCCCTGGAATTCAAACACTAACGCTCGCTTAGGTGAGACAGGCAGTTGGCCCAACAATTCTCAATCCGACGGCAACCCAACCGACAGACAGTCAACAGACCAAGCGACAGGATAACTTCCGCTCCACCCAACCAGCACACAACAGGGACTTCAATGGAAGAACGCAGAAGGTATCGGCGCAAGGCAGAAGATTCAGCTGGTGCACTTCAATTCAAAATTAATCAAGTAAAGTTACACTCCACAGGAGGGCGGCTAGAATTTCACCAACTTGAAAACACAAGTTGTTGCGCGCGGGAATGTCCCAACAGCCCACAACGAAATTCAAACGACACAAAGTGAACAGTTGGGGCTGGCTGGTAGATTAAGTAAAGACTCAACTTGCGTGTCCGGGGTCGGTGAGCCACGGACCTCGTAGCAATGGGAACAGAACACTCGAACCGCGCGTGGACGCCGCCCGCGGCAACGGCTAGACACGCGCCACCGAGACTTCCTCGCTGCTCCACGCCAACCGTGGCCCGGAAACGGAGAAAGGACCGAATATACGTCGGCCGATGAGACGATCAACCAACGGTCGTCCCGCTCCAATCTCCCTCCGTCGGAAAGTTCATGTGTGTCCCCAGCGGTCGGCTAGCACTGGCTATCCCCGACTTCACTGCTGCTGCGTTCAGACTGCACAGCTCGTCCGTCTCCCACTGGCTGCCAGACACACGACGACCCGGAAATACTATCGGTCGCTCCATCGATGGTATGACAGTGCACTTATCGATACGCGCTGCTCTTGCTCCTCACGGACAAGTAAGGCAGGAAGTTAGTGATGCCAGTAAATGGAATAAGAAAACGAGGCGGCTGTACAGTAATAGAAGATGACAATGAATAAATGGCATGAGCACGAGCCTTGCAAGGCTCAGTCGTGTTCCGCTAATAAAGAAAAGCGGGTAGTATCACTTATAAACAAATTTATTGAAGATTTATTATTTCTCCAATATCAGTTCCTTGCTGTTTATTACACAGTCAAGATAATGGATTCACGACGTATGTGCTGTTTTCTACAGAAGACTCGGTTCGTGGACATGCAATAGAACTTATGCATTCCACTCAGGACGGTGGAAGCAAATAGGTACCTCTCGTGTACTGCAGTCTTAAGCACAAATGAAATAAGTGACACGTCATCTGTGTTAACATAAAGGAAGTATGAAGGAGAAATTTTCGAGAGAAGGGCTTTATCATACGCACGTACGTATCACGGTCTCACTATTTCATTCTCTTTTTCAAGTCGCCGTACATTACCATTGGCCGGTACAGTTATGGTGACGATCTTCTCGGACTCTGAAGGGGTTATTCTGTCTCCTCCTTCATGGTGCAACGATCATCTCTGAAGTGTACCGTGCACTCTTCTCCGTGACAACGCAAAACCTCACGGAAGTCTGTGCACCCGAGAGGAGCTCACAAAACTTTATTGGACTCATTTTCTTCAATATTCCTACAACGTGCATCTCAAACCTTCCGACTTCCATTTGTTTGGCCCAAGGAAAGATGCACCGCTTGAGATTCAGTACTTGGATGATGGGGAGGTTATTGATGCAGCAAGACGTTGGATCCGACGTCGATCAGTAGAATGGTACCATGCCGTCATGCAGGCCCTCCCAGTAAGGTGACGTAAGGCAATCACACTGAATCAGAGATTAAGTTGGAAATTAGGATCTGAGTAGACAATAATATGGTGTATAGGAATCCTGAATAATACCATCCTGCTTTCAGGAAAAACGTGTTGCATTACTTATTGAACGCTCCTCTTAAATAAGGAAGTCTTGCTCGAGAATTGGAACGCGGAATAAAACTAAAGCGAAAAATGGTTCAAATGGGTCTAAGCACTATGGAACTTAACATCTGAGGTCATCAGTCCCCTAGACTTAGAACTACTTAAACCTAACTAAACAAAGGACATCAGACACATCCATGCCCGAGGCAGGATTCAAACCTGCGACCGTAGCAGCACCGCGGTTCCGGGCTGAAGCGCCTAGAACCGCTCGGTCATAGCGGCCGGCAATACTAGTGCGAAAGAATAGTATAGTCGATCAGTTTTCTTGCTCATATACTGGTATAATGCCGACTACAGGACGTGAAACCATCCGTAGACGAAGAGATTTGTGACGTCCCAGCCTGCAGTTTCACTGCGAAGTGTGAAAGGAAAAATACTTCAAAGTCCGACTTTTTCCTCTTGGAGAGAACCGTGGCCAGAGAGGTACAATTACGAGAAGAACTTAGGAGAGGTCATGTTGGATAAAGTCATATGGAGTTGGTGGTTTTTTTACGCGGTCGGAGAAAAAATTGGAACACCAAGAAAGAGTTGTGCGAGATAAACGAAAGTTGTGTTTCTACATTTGAAAAATGATGTCGGGTCAAATTTGGCGCCAGCCATATAAGACTGGCACTAGTAGTTTGAATATGAGGATACAAATCAGGGATACTTTACATACTTGATGTAACGGACCTTCAGGATTAGACGTAGTGAGTTGATGTTACTCGAGAACAGCGTTTAAGGGGACGAAGATGCCATTATCAACAGCTATCTGCGTTTGTACGAGGTAATGTAATTTTCCTTCTGCGATATCTCAGAAAGGATTGGCAGGTGTGTAGCCACTGTACAAGTTGTACTGCTGGCAGCAGTGGTCACGGGAATGTACGGTCGCAAGGAAACCGGGCTCCAGATTGCCAGAGAGGAGACTGTCGAATCCGATGTATGGCAGCGGCACATCGTAAAGTGACTGTAGCAGCAATCCGAGCATCAGGTGGCACCACAGTGACGCAAAGAACTGTCACAAATCGGTTACTTCGAGGACAGCTCTGAGGCAGACGCGCTGTAGCGTGCATTCCACTGACACCAAACCGCTACCCGCGTGACAAGCGAGAGCTCATTCGAAGGCAGTGTGGATGTCTATTTCCTGATGAAAGCTGTTTCTCCCTCGGTTCCAGTCACAGCTGTGTGTTGGTTAGAAGGAGTTGAGGTGAACAGATAAGTGGTTTCTTTATGACATGTCAGTGACTGTTTTCGGAATGTTTCGGTGCTCTGCGTAAACTGTCTAAACACTGCTTTCAAGGTTTGGTTACGAAGCTGGAGACAAAGGGATCATTGTTAGATCTGCATGTTGGGGACCAACCCGTGGTTATTGAGAGAAAATGTGGCTGAGGTAATGACACGATTGGTGTGTCTGCTGGTAAGTCTCTTCGCCGTTTAGCGCAGGAAACTGGACTATCGCTTAGAACGTGACATAGAGCTGTTAAGAAAGGTAATGTATTAAGTGCAAATCACGCACCATCGAGGAGCTACACAAGAACATCCGCCGGGAAATACGGGCACTCAGGTCCGGGATGCTGGTAGCATGTTGAACTGTGTATAATAGTGGGGGGAGGTCACTTCTATTACCTCCCGTAATACACCTTCTTTTCTCAGTCATTCTGGTATGTCACGTACGAACTTGGTTTCATATCCTTCTTTTTATTAAGATTATGTACCAGTTTTCCCGGAGCCCATTCCGAGTGGGACACCCCGTAAGTTTTAAAAGTAAGAATTAAAACAAAAAATATTGAAATTTATTCCTAAAATTCAGCTTTACTGCAACAGGTATACGTATACTATCCAAAGCGGCATATGGAAATTTCTACCGGTCCGGGACTGGAACCCGGATTTCCTGCTCGTCACGAGCGCTCGCCTTGCCACTTTTTTTATCTCCTACTTCCATGTTTTTTTTTTTTTTTTTGTACAGACCACTTTTGTGAAAAAAGAAGACAATGTTCTGTGTAAAACAAAATATTTCTGGGAAACGTAAATAAGTGGAATTTTTTTGACGTAATGGTTCAACAATAAAAAACATAAACTGCTTCTATCAGCAAAAAACAAGAACGGACCATATCCCTCTTCTTGGGCGCGTTCACCGTTAATCCCGTTGTACCTCGCGTTGATGCCTGGTACGTGTTCACGTATAGTAGTGGATCCTCTCCACTCTTCTGGTCCTTTCTGGTTGTGGATATTTTTAGGCAATAATTACATTTTCCTACCCGGTACATCCCAAATGGATGGGGGATCAAGCAAGGCACTCCCGAAAAAATTAGCGTAATATGTTCTATATCTCGGATATCTCATAATCCGTCAATGATGTTCCTGTAGTAGGGCCAAAAAGTCGAGTACATTCTTACTTCCCTCCCGGAAAAGGTAAAGCACAGTCAGACCCCGAATCCAAGTCACTGCGTTTGTCTTCGTTCGGGGATAATATGTCGTACCTGGGAGAAGTAGTATCCATGATTCTATTGCGTGTGGCACCACGCGAAGGAGAAAGGCGATCATTTTTTGGACCAAACACCACACGTCCGCCGGTATCTCGCATATCAGGCGATGTTCCTCTGTGTCTATAACATAGCACTGTGGACACAGTGGCCCATCCGCCATGTGAATTGTATGCAGCCTGGAACGAGTCACATATTTCCTGTTTACTACGTGATACAAAAATGTGTGTGTGAAATCTCATGGGGCTTAACTGCTAAGGTCATAAGTCCCTTACTCACTACTTAACCTAAATTGTCCTAAGGACAATCACACACATCCATGCCCGAGGGAGCACTCGAACCTCCACCGGGACCAGCCACACAGTCCATGACTGAAGCTGCCTAGACCGCTTGGCTAATCCCGCGTGGCCGCTACGTGATACCACAGTGCGCACATCCCCCTATCAAGGTGTGCATGGTGCACTGAACACCATACCACTGACCATGTCACTGTAGGTTGTCAGTGCACTAAGGCATTATTCAGCCGTCATCAAGATGCGATATATATCATGTGTCATTGCTGTTCTGGTAGTCGGTAGTTCGATCTGTAACAAAAAAGGTTAGTATGTGGGCAAGCGATGGTGAGATGTGAACCACCGCTACCGATGCCAGATGAGGTGATGCAGCCAGTTCATCTATCAAGGTCCCAGTCAGATTTGTCAAGTGTCGTGTCCACATTGTAGAGGGATTTAGGACGAGGATGGAATTGTCAGGATGCGCCATATTAAAACTCGTCCGAGTTTCCCAAGTGATTCATTATTTTCATCTAGTGCCCCCTTTCCTCTCGGTCTGCTCACCAGGTCCCACAATGCTGAGGAAACCACTTCACTGTCTGCAAAATGGCTTGGCACGGCGCACATTGGATGCCTCAGTGACCTATGGAACGCCATGCTGTGACTTGGCCTTGTGCAGCTGTGGAGTTGCGACGATGGCAGGGAGCACTGGCAGTTGACCCAGCAGTCTCTGGCCCTCTGCCTCAGTGACACCCGCTGGGAGTTGCAAGGTGATCGCGATCTCTCGTCCAAATCTGCAGCTCTCGCCTCGGGATGCCTCCAGCGTGTGTTGGGAGCCAGCAAGACTGCCCGCAGTAGTGAGCCGTGGCATGACCCGCCGCTGGCTGGCTGCGGACCCCACGTTGGCCTCAGACGTCAGAACCAGCGACTCGTGGTGGACTGGAATAGTGGCACCCCATCTGCTGCTGCACGTAGCTAGTGGTGTGACCCGCCCCGGCGTCCAGGAGATTTGTCACATGCCTTGTTAGTTAACTGGCGCCTATTTATACTCGGCTGTGCGCCTCTGTTTTGGTAATGTGCAGCTCCAAGTCATGTATTCATAACAGCTAGGTAGGCCAGTGGGCCCCTTCTGCCTGGAACTTGCACCATACAAACCGCTGCATTTACTCTTTTCAGCGATTCGACAGCCCAGTGGCCTCCATTCTACTTCTGGTAGCGTAACTTACTGTCAACAGGCCCGCACCTGGCTGTAACTTGGTGGATCAAAAATATTGCACTGAAGCTATACTTCTCCCATCTTAAACGGTGGTGCCACTACAAGGCTACGTATCAAGGTGTGTGTGGTGCACTGTACACCATACCACTGACGGTGTCACCGTTGGGTGTCGGCGCTCTACGGCATTATTCGGCCGTCGTCGAGTCAAGATGCGATATATATCACGTGCCGTTGAGGTCCTGGTAGTCGTAGGTTCCATATGTACATAACTGTGTTCCACGAAAAAGGTTCGTATGTGGACAAACGTTGGTGATTATGTGAGCCACCGCTACCGATGCGCCGGCCGGTGTGGTCGAGCGGTTTTAGGCACTTCAGGTTCGAATCCTGCCTCGGACATGTATGTTTGTGATGTCCTTAGGTTAGTTAGGTTTAAGTAGTTCTAAGTTATAGGGGACTGATGACCTCAGATGTTAAGTCCCACAGTGCTCAGAGCCATTTGAACCATTTTGCTACAGATGCGAGACGGGGAGATGGAGCCAGTTCGTCTATTACAGTGCCGTCAGACTCCTCCGGTGTCGTGTCCACATCTTTATCACACCTAAGCTATTCGAGCCCACTGCCTGAACCAACGCAAACTTCTATATTTGTACACACCTATATATTTCTTCTCATAGGTTATTAATTCATTTATCCATACTCGAACATGTCGTGATTCCTGTGCAGGTTTTAGAATCGAGACAACCATAGGTCATACCATCGTTGGTGTTTTCGTCACAGGCACGTCGCTGTTTATGTGTATATTTCTTGACTAGAATCTCAAATACTATTAATAATCACAGAATACCATTAATTATTTATTATTATTATTAATTATACCTTATTACTAATATAAGTGGAGAAATAGATTGGTGTGTGACATGTGGAAGTTTGGATGGGCCCGAGAGTGGGTGTGGAGAGCCTAAATGGTAAAGGACGGCTTGCGATTAGCGGCAAATTCGGTTTCAAGTCCCTGTCTATCAAAAATTTTCATATGTCGTTTTAGGTAGTACATCTACACCTATTACAGTTAAGTTGAACTTCAGGAATAAATTTCAATATTTGAAACTGTAGTTCATCATCAAACGTAAACAAAGAATATTGTCAAGCCGAGATGTTATTCCGTGTGTTTTACAAAGTGAAATGCATTGGCCTAAACTTGTGACTTTAAAGGAATTCTAAACAAATTTTTTAAATATTTAGAACATGGAAAATAGGAAAAAATCCTAGGGAGACCCAGGTAGATGAACTTAGTAGCTTAGTTTTAATAGTGTATTTTATGATATAATTTTTGCCAAAACTGATTGGTAGTTTATTTTGTTTGGCACTGGCAATTACACCATGTGTAGTGTTCTTCTACCAGCAGTTCGCTGTTCAAATCACAACTCATCCACGAGTGCAGAACCTTCTTCGCAATTTTCTCTGCTCTTCTTCATTGATAGTTGGCAGAAGTAACGCAGCTATTTCACACGTGTCCGTCTCGTAAACGAACTGTGTGATTTGCATGCCAGATGCAGTCGAGAACTGCTACTGGAAAGTGCTGCGGTCTCACGTTCCGCCAGATGTAGCTGCTCGTTATAAAGCGTGCGGCAATCGCGACTTCGTAATAAACACCTCGCTTGTGAGGACGGCTTGAGGGAAGGCCATGAGATAACTGCACGTATAATGCACAAGCTGGGGGGATGAATCCTGATATTGTAGTAGACAAATTGTTAGTTAGTCCTCCCCCCCCCCCCCACCCCCACCCCCCCACCATCCTCTCCATTGAGAGTCAGTTATGTGGTGTTCAGTTTGTTGGGGATCTGATTAAGTGATGATGGATTTATGAAGTCATTCAAATTGGCATCTTTATTTTATGAATTGTTGTAGTTTTCAGTAGGAAGACTGTGAAAGTTGGATGCCAAATTGTCACTTTCAATGAATGTTGCTTTCTCTCCGGTTTCGTCACATACAAGGGTCAGCCAAACGTCATAACACAACTGAATACAAAACAAACAACCGGCATACTGAATTAACTGAACATTTTATTGAAGCTAAATGATTATTTAAAAATTATTTCTCAGATTGTTTCCCATCTTTGTTAATACATTTCGTCAGACAACCTGGGAAACTTAGGCCCATGAAAGCACAGCCTAGCGCTCCTCAGTTCTCCAGAAATAACTGGCAAGTGCTCAGCGCTACTATCTCGTGGAAAAATCAAGGAGGATTTTTAACGTTACGCCCAACGGGTAACAGTCGGCAGAGATTTAGACCACCTGTTTTACGTCAATATATTCACTCACGGCAAAATTTTCCTCTACAGCTCCAAAAAGCCATGGATAATATCAGTGTCTGAGATGTTGCGAAGTTATCTCGCACTGATGAAAGTTTCGATGAAACTTGATCTTATTTTAAATTGACCAACAAATTTGACGTCGTAGGTCCGAAAATTTTGAAAGTCTGAAAGATTTATCGAAAATTTCATGACCTACCTTGTGATTTTACCGTCTCCCATGATTATTACCTGAGAATTCGCTTTGAGGTTTTAGGATCGATTTTATAAAAGTGATATGACTCACTTCACAGAAAAAAAAAATTCTCCCTTCCAAAGCTAAAGGCTGCAGTTATGTAATATAGTCTTTGATGACTTCGACCCAGAAATATTAACTTTTCATGGTAATATGGTGTTTTGTGTGTGTAAATCTAGAAATTATGGTTTTGGAAGTACGGAAGACTTCTTTTCCTCAAACAAGCACGTTGGTAAATTGTCTCCAAAGGTGACGAAATTGGTAATGATCTCTTTAACTGTACTATTTCCTACATGTACAGCAGAACGTTCTTTCTTCGTCCTTAGAAGATATAAACGTACCTGTGAAACACCATGACTCAAGAGAAATGAAATGTCAACGGTATCACGCATGTCCGTCAACAAGAAGAAACAAAATTTGTGCCTTGACACTATAGTGAACATTTTCATCAGACGACCCATCTTTCGGGGGAATACATTCTTCAGAGTGAGATTCAGAAAGTACAAAAAGACATGAAAATATAAAACAATTCTATAAAGCTTCTAGATTACAGTTTTATTATTTAATTCGTGTAGAAAAACAACCTTTTAAACAATACTTTGTTTCCAGAATGAGATTTTCACTCTGCAGCGGAGTGTGCGCTGATATGAAACTTCCTGGCAGATTAAAACTGTGTGCCTGATCGAGACGCGAACTCGGGACCTTTGCCTTTCGCGGGCAAGTGCTCTACCATTTTTTTTAATCTTATTTTGTTCGTCTTTGTTCGTTGCATCTGCTCGGGGCGGACGTCGTATGACATCCATTTATGTTCGTATTTGATCGATTGACTCAGTTTTTTTTTATTACAGAGGGCGCATAACCCTCTGACCGAACACGCTGAGCTACCGTGCCGACTATCATCTGAGCTACCGAAGCATGACTCACGCCCGGTACTCACAGCTTTACTTGTGCCAGTATCCGTCTCCTACCTTCCAATATTTACAGAAGCTCTCCTGCGAACCTTGCAGAACTAGCGCTCCTGAAAGAAAGGATATTGCGGAGACATGGCTTAACCACGGCCTGGGGGATGTTTCCAGAATGAGATTTTCACTCTGCAGCGGAGTGTGCGCTGTGAGTACCGGGTGTGAGTCGTGCTTCGGTAGCTCAGATGGTAGAGCACTTGCCCGCGAAAGGCAAAGGTCCCGTGTTCGAGTCTCAGTCGGACACACAGTTTTAATCTGCCAGGAAGTTTCACATCAGCGCACACTCCGCTGCAGAGGGAAAATCTCATTCTGGAAGCATCCCCCAGGCTGTGGCTAAGCCATGTCTCCGCAATATCCTTTTTCTCAGGAGTGCTAGTTCTGCAAGGTTCGCAGGAGAGCTTCTGTAAAGTTTGGAAGGTAGGAGACGGATACTGGCAGAAGTAAAGCTGTGAGTACCGGACGTGAGTCGTGCTTCGGCAGCTCAGATGGTACAGCACTTGCCCGCGAAAGGCAAAGGTCCCGAGTTCGAGTCTCGGTCGGGTACACAGTTTTAATCTGCCAGGAAGTTTCAATACTTTGTTTATCTTCATTAAGTGTTTCTCACTGAAAAATACCAGGAACTTGATTTTCAGGAGAGTCAGTTTTCAACATGTATAAAATATGATTTGGCGCAAACAAATTGATTTTCGAAATCCGGCGCCCCTGAGTAAATACTTTAACGTTAACATAACCACCAAAGCTGTAATTCAGTTGGTTTAAGATCAGAAGATGTGGTTGGCACTTCAACTGCCCCTCACCCACCAACAACTTTGTAAGTAGGCTGTTTAGGTTTTTATGTTGGTAACGCCACGTACCGCTCTATATGAAAATCACTGACTGCGCTGAAACACAACAGTGGAACCAAAAACTCGAAGGGCTGGACACCGCACGACCTGGCGTGTGGCAACTAGCCCGACACTTCACCAGGGAGAAAATATACACCTCAACGCTTCAAGGGCCTGACGGACCTGCATACTCAGCGGAGGAGAAATGGGCCGCACACTCGCAGCCTCATTCACATCGAACCTGGTACCATTAGGTCCAGTGTTCACACTTGCTACTGACCAAGAGGTTACACGCATTCTAGCCCAACCATTGCGCGACGACATTCGAAATGCTAGCACAGCCGTAGTCTCCTGGGCTATAATGCATTCCGCTGCTAGGAAAGCCCCTGGTCATGATGGCATTGAAAACCGTGTCCTCCAGCAGTTCACGGATAAAGCAACTGAGTACCTAACATACATAACGAATGCCATACTAAAACACCAACACTTCCCCCACCTTCTGGAAGACGGCCAAGGTCCTGATGTTCAGGAAGCCGCACGAACATAGATGGAAACATAAAAGACCAAAAGACATACTTGTGAGGACCTAATGTCTATGACCAAGCATACGCAAACATAACGGTAAAGGCGAGACCCTGTTAATCAGACGCCATTACTGGAGATCCAGCTGGAATACACTGCCGAATAACTGGCACCACTCAGGGAAGCCGTACCATACACTGCATGCAGACAAGCTCCACACATCCCCCACACAGTGAGATGATCTATGGCCGATCTGCCACTACTGTATAACGATCTTGATTGTTCCAGGAATGTAGCGGCTGCAGCAACTGGGATACATCGCCATCGCTTGCCACGGTAATGATGCATGATACCCATAATAAATAATCCAACCTTGCATGAACTATCGCAGCTAGTAAGCCACTACTGCTCTTACTACCCATCCCACTGTGGCAGAGGTTTTTTTTTCCCACGGCACGAGCCATGGCACTTTTTTCCCTCTGCTCTTCAAATCGCTACCCGCACTCGCGTTTCGTCCACTATCTATCACCTGATGGACCGTGTTAATGCGTAGTCTTACCCAGGCGCACGGATAACATCACAGCCCAGCCTCCTGTGATCCACCTACTAGATAACTAACATGTATACGGAGGTGACAGTAGAACCTTTGGTTTGGCCACCACGTTGGTGCGGGCGTGGAGGGGCCCTATTTCTATTTTTTTTGTGTGAAGTCTGTGGCTGGTTTGCATTGTTGGAAATTTTGCTATTGTAGTGTTGGGCTGTTGGGTGTGAACAGCGCGTAGCTTTGCGCAGTTGGAGGTGAGCCGCCAGCAGTTGTGGATGTGAGCAGAAAGATGGCAGAATTTTGAGAGCCGACGATCTGGACGTATGTCCATCAGAAAGAGTAAATTTGTAATACTGGATATCATGTACTAATATTTATATATTTTGACTTTTGAATATTATTAAGGTAAACACATTGTTTGTTCTTGTAACACCTACAGCGCCTCTCGGTGTTGAAAAAACAAAAATAGCTTCCAAATTAGCTCCCATGTCCTTAAAATATCAATTCACAAAATGACCCAACTCCCTCCACAAGTAGTAATTACGAAAAAAATAAAAAAAAGAGGGAAATAGTATAGAAAACAAAAGAAAAGAAAAGGAAAATTTAATTATAAATTTTAGAAACATGGGAAGGGGGGAAACAGTAGAAAATATTAAAATATTAGTTATTGCAATACGTAATAAAATCAATATTATAGTCATAGAATGTAGGTCTGGGACACCAAAGATAGTATTTATTGAAGTATAAATAGCCATACGTTGTAATTACGATACTCCAGTCTCTAGTCTGTTCTAGTTCAGAAGTTATTTAGGACGTACAGCTATAGAGAACAACAATTGGGACTTTATTAAACGGGGATCAAGAATAGACCATGATGAGATTGTTTTTGAGGATTGTCAATTCAAGACTTTAATTTGGACAGTTATCAGATTAGATAAATGGGAAGGTGAATAGTAATCTCTTTGGATTTTATGCCCATTCGTGTGAATATTTAAACGCTTTACTGAATTAAGAATTTTAACCGGATTCGGACTTTGAATTGTGATAGTGGGAAATTTTAACTTCACGCGACTAGTGATCATAGTTAATGACAGTTTGCGGATATTAAATAGAAATAACTTATTTATCGAAAGTGACAAGACATTATCTAACATCTCTGATGCTAGCGGGAATCCTACTTAGACATCTAATTAAAGAGCTTCTTTGAATGAGATTGTATGAGTGAACCTGTTTATTAATAATTCTTGTCAATAAAATGACGTTGTTAATTTGAAACATAATACAAGTCTGTAATGGTTTGGGTCGTGTGCAGATGGAGTGATATGGGATCGCTAATACGTCTAGATACGACTGTGACAGGTGACACGTACGTAAGCATCCTGTCTCATCACGTCCATCCATCCATGTCCATTGTGCATTCCGATGGACCTGGGCAATTCCAGCAGGACAATGCGACACTCCATTAGTCCAGAATAGCTACAGAGTGGCTCCAGGAACACTCTTCCGAGTTTAAACACTTCCGTTGGCCACCAAACTCCCCAGAAAGGAACATTATTGAGCATATATGGAATGCCTTTCAACGTTCTCTTCAGACGAGATTCCAACCCCTTGAACTCTTACGGATTTATGGACAGCTCTGCAGGATTCGTGGTGTCCGTTTCTACTTCAGACCTTTAGACATTAGACGAGTGTATGCGACGTTAAGGTTACGTGATGCGACGTTAAGGTTACGTGATCTATGCCAAGAACAAACTAGCGATTGGTAACTAAAACAATTGACCGAAAGGTTAAAGTATCGTCGTCTGTAATCATTGGTAGTAAAGCTACTAAGGATTTTTTCTCTTAGAGTTGGGAAGACTATACGTGTAGCGACCCACGTTTCACAATGGGTTTTAAAAGTAATCTAACTGATACTTAGCCGGTACAATATTAAATAAAAGTAAAACCCTTCAATAACAGTCAATGTGTAAAAAATAAAATCAGACTTTCACCTATTAGATGAAAAAGCGAAAACAGAAAAAGGGCTGCTACATTCTCTATCAATATCTTTTATTTGCTAACTATGCCAATCAGTAGTTAGTGCCTTCAGTAGTTAGAATCTTTTATTTAGCTGGCAGTATTGGCGCTCGCTGTATTGCAGTAGTTCGAGCAACGAAGATTTGTGTGAGGTAAGTGACTCATGAAAGGTATAGGTTATTGTTAGTCAGGGCCATTCTTTTGTAGGGATGATTGAAAGTCAGATTGCGTTGCGCTAAAAATATTGTGTGTCAGTTTAGTGTTGATCAGAATAAATACAGAGAGAGAAATGTCTGAGTACGTTCAGTTCTTCTCAGCTGTTTGAAAAGGAAATAACGCAAGAGTTTTATCAGCACAGTAATTTTTAAATTTTTCTAAGTGGATGTTTCAACTTTCTCGCCATATACCGTAAAAACGTAGTTTCTCACAGTTGTTGCCCACTGCGGTGGGGCTCCATCATATTGAAAGGAAAGTGAGATGAAGTCGTCGTATGTTATTTATAGTGTCGGAATGGCATTAGCTGTAGTTCTCTCCAGTTACTGCTCCATCAAAAATCCAAAGCCCAATTACTCCACGATATGAAATACGACCCCAAACAGTCACATCAGGTTATTTTAACTGCCTCTCAAAAACAATTCTATGGTTGACTGTATACCAATAGGTACAGTTGTGTCTGTTGCGTGGTCTGATAATTTTGTCTCATCACTCCAATTACCTTAGGGAACAACTCAATATCACTGTCTCTTGATTCATTTAACATTGTCTCGCAAAACTAAGCTTACGACCAGGATCGCCTTCCAATAGCCCATGTATGAAACCAAGTGTGTAGTGTTTGAATTTGGTGTTGTGTAAAATTCTCCTCACAGAATTTCTAGCCTTCAAGTAGGCTTTTTAGGGCTCTGGATAAGCACTCGTAAAACTTTAAGCTCAATTATTGATTACCTTCCAGACCTTTATCAAACCGCTGCAGATCCACTTTTCTCAAAAAGATTTCCGTTAATAGTAAATAGACTTCCTTGTAGGTAGAACGGCACTGATATTATTATTCTACTCCTTTAGTATTAAACTATAACTATCTTTGTAGCACACTTTTAAAGCAAAGCTCTTCCTTCATTGGATAACGACTTGACATCTGATTAGAATCAATAATGAACAACACGGAGAAGTTTGTATCAATAATTATCTAAAAAAATATAGCAGTGAACTCTGGCGCTAGTATCTATAATTATCACAAAGAAATTGGATTATCTTAATGTTTTAATGTGTTACAACGCATAATGGCTATTATGATACGTCTTAGTTGCCGTACCAAGATTGCAAAGAAGATTCTGTAGCGGTAAAGATTCAGTTGCTTGCCATCTCTGATTTTTTTTTCTCTTGAGGATTGCAGAAGCATGGTCACACGCTTCTAGAAGTCACAAGCCATTGATTGCAAAAGCTCGGCACACAGGCATGCTGATAAGTAATTTTCCATGTGCTTGCTTCCCACTTCTCCGAGGCGTGGAGTGTGATGATCGGACTGGCTGGTTTTGAATGCGGCGGTTGCTGAGTCGCTATTTTGGTGACATGGTTTATAGTAATGCGGTTGTGTGTAGGCATTGCATATCTGCAATATAATTTCATTAAATCATATGTGGGTACTTATATTTCAGGCGCGCCAACCTCGAACTTCTGCAACAGCGACGGCCGACAATAAGTGATTGCTGCCACCTCCTCGATCGAAGACTTCAAACCTTCAATCAACCAACAAGGAAGACTGAAAGCACGTAACGTTTTAGAACTGTATGGCAGACCTCAGCTTTTCAAACTATTCGATTTGCATCACTAAAATACAGCAACTTAGCATGAACCTTTGTTGCTCATTGTCCCAATTGCATTACCAAGCAGCGTCCCTTCCTTTTTCGAAATGACCCCTTGTGTCGTTGATATTCAAACGCCAGCTTTAAAGTAATACCATTCCATTTAATTGCTTTAATTTCAAAGTTCAGTTAAAGAATTCATAGTTCGCTATAATATTTGGATTACACAAGCACAAATTAAGTGTGCGAGTTTTGTTTCTATATTTTAGCTTACCTGTGACTGCAGCTCAGCTCGGTACGTACTAAATTTTACTAATGTTAATTGTTCAAAATCATTTAATTCAAGTTCAAAGTTAAATCTCTTATTTCTAAATTGCGTAGATTCAAGTAGCTTTTGAGATGATTGTTGAAGTAGCCCAAGACTAACCTTATTTAATGTAATTTCGTAGTGTTTCAGAAGCAAATTTCACTATTAATTTCAGTCACTAAATTAACTTCAAATTTTCCAGTTTCATTAATTCTTTTGCTAAATTATGTCAGAGTGTAGCGAAATTTATTGCTTCTGCCAAACATTCAGTTTTCACACAACACGTGTCAACCTTCAGTTGCTAACTATATGTGCATTAACCTTTCTTTTTCAGTTATTACAGTAGTTGTCCATAGGACTGGTGACCGTAATTTCCCCCAAATCTCAAATATCTGATTAACGCCTGTTAATTTTTAACGTAATGACCGCACATTTACTTTCTTCATTAACTTTACCCCTTTTCAAAATTAATTTCCGCCAATTTCATTTGCATTTTTCCTTTTATTTAGATGTAACCCTTCCTCCCTCTTTACCGACAGATTAACTTCAGTGACGATTGCTTTTCCCAAATTTTCATTAGGTACACGCGGTTTAATTTTTCACTGCCATTAAGGTCGATAAGCGAGGGGGAGGTTACAACTGAATCACACATTCCTTTACCGTGACAAAAAAAAGACAATGTTGCCAAAGATGTTTGTTTATAAACATTCCTGACTAACATTTAGTACAGAGACATCCGCAGAACTCGGGAGCGATATCCGCAGAACTCGGTAGCCTGTTGAGTTGTAAATCTCGGCAGCTCTCTTAGACTGGCAGCCCCTTTGTACAGCTATCACTGACCCTGCAGAGAAACTGTGCGCTGCGTGAGTGATGGACTGACCTCCCCGTTCACTAACGTTCCTCGTCTTCCCGAGCGTCAGTCTTTGGTGTCCCCTGTATCCTTGTGTCTCGTTGTCCCCTCGTACAAACACAATGCAGTTTTCTCCAGGGTTTACACATGCACTGACAACGTACGCGTGTATACCCACGCAAGTAACTGTAAATGTCAACACCTGTCCCCACACAACAAATAAAAATCTCTACCACCTAATTTTACAACGGGGTTTCATCTGAAGTAAATCGTATGGTTGTCAGAGAACTAACACTGATTTTAAACTGGGTGTTTAAACAAGCGTTGAGGAAGAGGAATCAGAATCGCAAAAGAATGTCGATATCTATTGTGAATCATTTGCAGAATTTGATACACGGATGTAATGGTTACCTATGACGGGGAGACATTTACAGTTCAATTTAAAATATCGAAAAATGATTCGGAACACCTTCTGAGAAGTTGCGAACTCATTAAAATTTACAAGTGGATCAAGAGTATCTTAAATCTCTTATACGAGACACACTCAAGGTAGAAATAAATTTTATAATTATATTGTGATGTTTATATTAAATAAAAAGAGCGTAAGATGAGATTCTTCCTGATGCAATTCCAGCACAACAAGTTTAAAAAATTGACATTTTTGCACTGATGTGTTCCTCATTACGCGATCAAATACACTGCCGCAAGAAGTGCAAGACACTCAAGAGTGATGTCCAGTGGTACCACGTGCATACGGAGTTAGTGTTTTAGGGTCTTAGTGATTTACACTGTAGAGCCAAAGAAACTGATAGACCTGGCTAATATCTTGTAGTGCCCACTCGAGCACGCGTAAGTGGCCCAACACGCCGTCGCACGCACTCGTCTAATGTCTAAAGGTCTCAAGTAGGAACTGATACCATGAATCCTGCAGGGCTGTCCATAAATCCGTAAGAGTTCAAGGGATTGGATTCTTGTCTGAAGAGAACGTTGAAAGGCATCCCAGATATGCTCAATAATGTTCCTTTCTGGGGAGCTTGGTGTCCAACGGAAGTGTTTAAACTCGGAAGAGTTTTCCTGGAGCCATTCTGTAGAAATTCTGGACGAATGGAGTGTCGCATTGTCCTGCTGGAATTGCCCAGGTCCGTCGGAATGCACAATGGACATGAATGGATGGACGTGATGAGACAGGATGCTTACGTACGTGTCACCTGTCACAGTAGTATCTAGACGTATTAGCGATCCCATATCACTCCATCTGCACACGACCCAAACCATTACAGAGCCTCCACCTGCTTGAACAATCCACTGCTGACAGGCATGGTCCATAGATTCATGAGCTTGCTTCCCTACCCCACGTCCAACCACTCGATACAATTTGAAATGAGACTCGTCCGAACAGGCAACATGGTTCCAGTAGCCAACAGTTCAATGTCGGTGCTGACGGGCCCGGGCGAGGCGTAAAGCTTTGTGTTGTGCAGTCATCATGACTACACGAGTGGGCCTTCGGCTCCGAAAGCCCTTATCGATGATGTTTCGTGGAATGGTAGACACGCTGACACTTGTTGATGGTCCAGCATTGAAATCTGCAACAATATGCGGAAGGGTTGCACTTTCATCACGTTGAACGATTCTCTTCCGTCGTCATTGTTCCTTTTCTTGCAGGATCTTTTCTCTGCCGCTGCGGTGTCGGAGATGTGATGTTTTGCCGGATTCCTAATATTCACAGGACACTCGTGAAATGGTGGTACGGGAAAATCCCCAATTCATTGCTACACCAGAGATACTGTGTCCAACTCGTGCGCCGGCTATAACACCGCGTTCAAACTCACTTAAATCTTGATAACCTGCCACTGTAGCTGCAGTAACCGATGTAACAACTGCGCCAGAAACTTGTTGTCATTGGCGTTGAGGGCCGCAGCACCGTATTCAACGTGCATGCCTGTACCAGTTTCTTTGGCGCTTCAGTGGATTTGTCACGGTCATCGGCGATCAGATGGCACTCAGAAAGGCCTGCCTGTGCATCCTCTGTTTTAACTCTGCTGGTAGTAAATGTCTTGAGTTTAGGGGAGAACGTTGTTTACAACTTTCATTGTAGGGGACAACCCTGTCATGTGGATGAGTGCGTTTACCTATTGAACAACTTCATCCTGGGGGAACGTGGATGGACGTAACGAGAAATTTCTGTACATAGTGGGCAGAATGTGGTGTGCTGCTGCTTTCCACAATGGTCCGAGGAAGATTCCCACACCCTTGTGCCAGATTATGAATGTCCGCATAGTACAGGTGCAACTCAAGGTCGGCGCACTGTGGGAGCAGCGGTGGCCAAACAAAAATTATCAGCAGAAGAAACCCGAACACATAATGCACTGCAGTGTCACCAAAGACACTTGGGAACCGCCTGCTTGCAGCCGGACTATGATCACGTATGCCTCTGATCAGGGTATTACTGAGACCACAACAATACCAAGCACGGCTATTCTGGTGTCGTCGAAGACGCGACTGGAGAGTATGAACGTTTTCAAACAACTTTTTCCTCTGTTGTCTTCAGTAATGAGAATAGGTTCTGAGTGCATGAGCTAGGTGGGCGTATAAGTGTACAGCGTAGACCTGGTGAGCGGCTTTTTCCGGAGTCCGTACGCCCACACCAAGCAGGTCCCATACCAGGTTTCATGGAGTGGGAGGCTATCAGTTGCAACTCACAACTCACGGTCACTTTTGGTGCCACCCGCTGTGACCGAGCGGTTATAGGCGTTCCAGTCTGGAACCGCGCGACCGCTACGGTCGCAGGTTCGAATCCTGCCTCGGGCATGGATGTGTGTGATGTTCTTAGGTTAGTTAGGTTTAATTAGTTCTATGTTCTACGCAACTGATGGCCCCCAGTGTTAAGTCCCATAGCGCTCAGAGCCATTTGAACCATCACATTTGGTGATTCTGCAGGACCAATGCACAGTTTTTTTTAATCCCTGTTCACCTGTCGTTTCTTCGACACTAATGTGATGTGTTTTTCAGCTGGACAATGCACGTGCACAGACGGCTGCTGCTAGGATGGTGTACAACAACATACCTGGCCAGCAGGATCAGCAGATACCTCGCCAACTGGACAAGCATGGGACACGATGTAGCAGGAACTTGCTTGTTCTCCAGCGCCTGCAAGAAAAATTCTCAAATTGCTGCAAGAGGCGCAAGGTGCGCGGGACAGTCTATTGCAGGATACCATTCGGTACTTTTATGATCGCTTGCAAGCAAGAATGCAGTCCTGCATTGCCGCCTTAGGGCGGATACACTGTGTATTGACACCACTGTTTGGGCACCATTTACTGTGACAAGTGTATTTCATTTGGTGTGCATTTGTTATCATATACTCCTAAAACGATAAACTAGTGTCACATCACTTTTAAATAAATTTGCATTATCCCTGAGAGCGGTGCATTTTTTCCGGCAGTGTATCGTTTGAAATGATCTGGGTTACTGCATGTCATTGCGCATTAATACAGCTCGGTGTTAAAGAAATTACCCAAAAGTACAATGAAATTACCTTTAAGTACACAACTAAGAGCAGTTTTAAACTTTAAGACGGGGGGGGGGGGGGCGGTTGTTTGGGGGAGGAGACCAAACAGCGAGGTCATCGATCATCATCGGATTAGGGAAGGAAGTCGGCCGTGCTCTTTCAAAGGAACCAACTCGGCATTTCTCTGGAGTGGTTTAGGGAAATCACGGAAAACCTAAATCAGGACGGCCGGACGCAGGATTGAACCATCGTCCTACCGAATAACGAAGGTTTTATTATATTTACTACAGTAAACGCAGAAGAAGGAGCAATAAGGAGAGAACTGCGGTTTCATTGAAGGCTTGTTAATCAAGTACCTTTGTCTGACATTCAGCCATTACCCACCCCTCCCACTGTCCGTTATCCAGAGCTATCCAACATCCACTTGTGCCTGCTGGAGTTCGAATGTATACGTATAAGAAGAGTAATGCTTTCTCAGAGTAAAAAGGTATGGGAGAAAGATTTGTTGCAAACTTAGTTCGTGTTTGAAGATTCTGCAGAGTTCAGTTCGACCTAACTTGGAACTAAACCTCATCAGTACTCTTAACAGCAAAAATGAAATGACGTCATTTAGTTTCGATTTATTGGTCTTAGAGGAATTATGGGCGAAGTTCAAACAGATTGTAATTCGTTCTCTGTGCAAGTACATGCCTAGTAAGTAAGGATGGGGAAGAGCCACCATGATTTAACAACGAAAGTTGGACATGTGTGAGGAAACAAAGGCTATTATACTCTCGGTGCAAAAGAGAACGCGCAAATGACGGCAGAGGTTAGTAGTGATTCATGCGTCTGCAAAAAGATATTTGCGTGCAGCATACGATAACTACCACCGTCATACCTTAGAAAAATATCTGCCCGAGAACCCCAGAATATTCTGCTCCTATAAAATTGCTAAGCGGATCTACGATTGTGACCTATGTGAACATTGTTGCACACAACCTGCATGCATTCATGTTTGATGCCTTCTCCAACGGTGATGGCCTTTGCCAACAGGTACCAAAATGGTACTGAAACTGAGGATGACAGACTAAAGGCCGAAATACTAAATGTCTTCTTCCAAAGCTGTTTCGCAGAGGAAGACTGCACTGTAGTTCCTTCTCTAGATTGTCGCACAGATGACAAAATGGTAGATATCGAAATAGACGACAGAGGGATAGAGAATTAAAATCGCTCAAAAGAGAAAAGGGCGCTGGACCTGATGGGATACAATTTCGATTTTACACAGAGAACGCGAAGAAACTTGCCCCCCTTCTTGCAGCGGTGTACCGTAGGTCTCTAGAAGAGCGAAGCGTTCCAAAGAATTGTAAAAGGTCACAGGTCATCCCCGTTTTCAAGAAGGGACGTCGAACAGATGTGCAGAACTATAGACCTATATCTCTAACATCTATCAGTTGTAGAATTTTGGAACACGTATTTTGTTCGAGTATAATAACTTTTCTGGAGACTAGAAATCTACTCTGTAGGAGTCAGCATGGGTTTCGAAAAAGACGATCGTGTGACACCCAGCTCGCGCTATTCGTCCACGAGACTCAGAGGGCCATAGACACGGGTTCACAGGTAGATGCCGTGTTTCTTGACTTCCGCAAGGCGTTCGATACAGTTCCTCACAGTCGTTTAATGAACAAAGTAAGAGCATATGGACTATCAGATTAATTGTGTAATTGGATTGAGGAGTTCATAGATAACAGAACGCAGGATGTCATTCTCAATGGAGAGAAGTCTTCCGAAGTAAGAGTGATTTCAGGTGTGCCGCAGGGGAGTGTCATAGGGCCGTTGCTATTAACAAAATACATAAATGACCTGGTGGATGACATCGCAAGTCCACTGAGGCTTTTTGCAGATGATGCTGTGGTGTATCGAGAGGTTGTAACAATGGAAAATTATAGTGAAATGCAGGAGAATCTGCAGCGAATCGACGCATGGTGCAGGGAATGGCAATTGAATCTCAATGTAGACAAGTGTAATGTTCTGCGAATACACAGAAAGTTAGATCCCTTATCATTAACCTACAAAATAGCAGGTCAGCAACTGGAAGCAGTTAATTCCAAAAATTGTCTGGGAGTAGTCATTAGGAGTGATTTAAAATGGAATGATCATATAAAGTTGATCGTCGGTAAAGCAGATCCCACAATGAGATTCATTGGAAGAATCCTAAGGAAATGCAATTAGAAAACAAAGGAAGCAGGTTACAGTACGCTTGTTCACCCACTGCTTGAATACTGCTCAGCAGTGTGGGATCCGCACCAGATAGGGTTGATAGAAGACATAGAGAAGATCCAACGGAGAGCAGCGCGCTTCGTTACAGGATCATTTAGTAATCGCGAAAGCGTTACGGAGATGATAGATAAACTCCAGTGGAAGACTCTGCAGGAGAGACGCTCAGTAGCAAGGTATGGGCTTTTGTTAAAGTTTCGAGAACATACCTTTACCGAAGAGTCAAGCAGTATATTGCTCCCTCCTACGTATATCTCGCGAAGAGACCATGAGGATAAAATCAGAGAGATTAGAGCCCACACAGAAGCATACCGACAATCCTTCTTTCCACGAACAATACGAGACTGGAATAGAAGGGAGAACCGATAGAGGTACTCAGGGTACCCTCCGCCACACACCGTCAGGTGGCTTGCGGAGTATGGATGTAGATGTAGATGTAGATGGGCAGCTGTACCTGTACACACCATCCAAGCTCTGTTTGACTCAATGCCCAGGCGTATCAAGGCCGTTATTACGGCCAGAGGTGGTTGTTCTGGGTAGTGACTTCCCAGGATATATGCGCCCAAATTCCGTGAAAATGTAATCACATGTCAGTTCTAGTATAATACATTTGTTCAATGAATACCCGTTTACCATCTGCATTTCTTCTTGGTGTATCAATTTTAATGGCCAGTAGTGTAGTTTATTTCTATTTTTCCACGAATAGTCTTCAATATATTGACCAAACAATTAAAATGCAGTCTCTGTGACTCTTAGTTCTAGTATAATACATTGTGACCTGCGATTGGGCATCTGGTGCCATATACTTCTAGAAACCCCCCAATGTATGCCACTCTAAATCGCTGCTGTACTGCGTCCCAAAAGTGGATCAACAAGCTATCGATCAGGGCTTTTTAATGTTTTTGCTCATCGGTGTATGTTACATAATCAAATATTGGTAGACGAAACCTGTTTCCTGACCATAGCGAATAAACAACTCAGTAACGGCGCAAGTAAAGAGAATGAACGTATGTTCAGATATGTCATCCCTAAGGAACAGTAGAATCTCATGAGTGCATTGTGCGAGAAGCAAAATAATGCCAGCCAGTTAGGCGGATTTTAATTTTCATACCACGGCAGCAATCTGTACATAGTGCTTGTACGGAGGTTCCACGTGCTAAATGGCTAGCAGGAGTAGACAAAGGTGGTGGTGGGAACATGTATGTGAATTAATGTTGAAGTTTGATGATGGGAGTGGTGTACGGAACACCGGAGAAAAGGGCGTTAATGCCTGTAATGAAGTGAATCAGACTGTTTTATGCAGAAAAAGTGAAATCTGATCGCTGAACGAGACCACATCTCCAACGGTAAAAGATATAAAGAGATCAAAATAAGTTCGATAGAAAATCACTGAATCAACGCTTAGGTAAATATGTTAAATTATTCCACGTGTAGTATTGGAGGTCATGTGACGGGACAAGACTTTGCAACAATTGCCTGTATTGGTAAAACAACAGATACAAAACGACCACTCAGAATTATATAGGACTAGAGCAAGATTTGACAGACAGTGACTGAAATAAGGCAAGAGCATCTCGATTGAAATTCCAGGTATGAATATTTCTAATGTGGACATACACTAGACGCTTCTGAGGGGAGACCCTGTTTAAGACTTCCGTGCAGCGGTGATGGCACGGCGGTTAATTTTATGGCAGTGCTTCCGGGCTTTTCTGTGGTTTATACATTTGCACTTGTTGTGACTTCGGGATGCACTCAGCCTCGTGATGCTAATTGAGGAGCTACTGGACCGAATAGTAACGGCTCTGGTCACAGAAAACCTTCGTAACGACCGGGAGAGCGGTGTGCTGACTACACGCCCCCCTTATCCGCATCCTCAACTGAGGATGACACGGCGGTCGGATGGTCCCGACGGGTCACTTGCGGCCTGAAGACTGAGTGCTTACTAGTTGTGACAGTTCCGCTGGCAGTACACTCTGTTACGAAGCAAATTTCAAAGTTTCCATGTAGATGCAGTTATTTTGTTTCCTTTTCAACTGTGTGGAATGATGTGACGCTATCAAAAACTAGATTCTGAATCTGTTAGTCTTTATTTACTCGAGACAGTCTTCATTAAATATGAAATCAAAGTCAGAATTAACATTAAATGCCATGAAAATAATTGCAAGCAAAATCTTGGAAGTGGCTCCACTAGAATGAAAGTATCGTTAAGTTAATCAGTAACAGCGTATCAGCATCACCGCTGCTTAGAGAGTACATCAGTCCGCCAGTTCTCTTCGTAGAAATGTTATAAAGCGATAAGCCCTGGAGTTGAGCAACGCCGAATATATAGCGGAGTTGAGATCCGTAAGTACGGAAGAAGTAGGATTACAGACATCTTAGATCCTTTATTACGCATCTGGCTCACTGAAAACAATAACAGGAATGAGCTAAGGTTCAGTCTGTTTACCCAGAAAGAAAAAATGGTTCAAATGGCTCTCAGCACTATGGGACTTACTTCTGAGGTCATCAGTCCCCTAGAACTACTTATAGCTAACTAACCTAAGGATATCACACACATCCATGCCCGAGGCAGGATTCGAACCTGCGACCGTAGCGGTCGCGCGGTTCCAGACTATAGCGCCTAGAACCGCTCGGCCACCCCGGCCGGCCTCACCCACAGAAGAGCCGGAACAGATTTAAATATGAGAGTTATCTTCAGAAGGATAGCCATATAAATTTTTAAGTATTTTACATTGTGTTTATGATGAGATATTGGAAGTTTCCCGGAGTGGTAACAGATTCCTCAGTTGTGGTCGCCAGCAATAACAGATATTCCTTTTTTGTTATTGTGTAGGTCAAACCGTCGCCAGAATAGAGACAAGTGGGCTTTTAACTCCCATTTAAGACAACATGTGCTTCCTCATGAGTCTAGACAGAATTTGTATAAAGGAATGATACAATGATCAAACCCACCCATCTCACATCATCTAACAAAGTTTCCTTAATATAAATAGCAAGCGACCCTTTCAGTGCTCATTCGTTCTTCACTTATAATTGTAAATTGCCAGAACACACTTGTCTGTGGTCTGGTATGCTGTAACAGCAATTAGTATTTCACTAAGCATGTGCATTATGAAGGAAAATAGCACATACAAAACGACCAGTCAGAATTAGATGTTACTAGAGAAAGACTTTACAGACAGTGATTTAAATAAGCCGTGAGCCTTCATCTTGAAAACTACAGGTTTGTTTTTCACGTGGTAGGGAACTCTTTCTGATAGAGAGCAACTAAATTGGTTATCGAAAAAAAGGTTTACTCTAAACATACAAAACAGAACGGCCAAAATTAAGCCCTTAACAGAAAAGTATATTGTACCCGTGGTCTAGGGGCAGCGTCTTTGACTCCTAATCAAAACGTCTTCGGTCCCGGGTTCGATCCTCGCTACTGCCTAAATTTTGATAAATAGTCAGCATTGGTGGCCGAAGACTTCCGGCATAAGAAGTCAGCCTCATTCTGTCAACGGCCTTGTCCTAGGGGTCAGAAATTGCCCCTAAAGGCGGAAGAATCAGCAATGATCAAACACATGAGGATGCAGAAGGCAATGGAAACCACTGCATTAAAGACACGTAACATGTATCTACAGGACATGTGGCCTGTAGTTGAAGAAATGTCATGATGATCTCTCCATTGGCAAAAGATTCCGGAATAGTCCCCCATTCGGATCTCCGGGAGGGGACTGCCAAGGGGGAGGTTACCATGAGAAAAAGATTGAATAATCAACGAAAGGACAATATTCTACGAGTCGGGGCGTGGAATGTCAGAAGCTTGAACGTGGTAGGGAAACTAGAAAATCTGAAAAGGGAAATGCAAAGGCTCAATCTAGATATAGTAGGGGTCAGCGAAGTGAAGTGGAAGGAAGACAAGGATTTCTGGTCAGATGAGTATCGGGTAATATCAACAGCAGCAGAAAATGGTATAACAGGTGTAGGATTCGTTAAGAATAAGAAGGTAGGGCAGAGGGTGTGTTACTGTGAACAGTTCAGTGACCGGGTTGTTCTAATCAGAACCGACAGCAGACCAACACCGACAACGATAGTTCAGGTATACATGCCGACGTCGCAAGCTGAAGATGAACAGATAGAGAAAGTGTATGAGGATATTGAAAGGGTAATGCAGTATGTAAAGGGGAACGAAAATCTAATAGTCATGGGCGACTGGAATGCAGTTGTAGGGGAAGGAGTAGAAGAAAAGGTTACAGGAGAGTATGGGCTTGGGACAAGGAATGAAAGAGGAGAAAGACTAATTGAGTTCTGTAACAAGTTTCAGCTAGTAATAGTGAATACCCTGTTCAAGAATCACAAGAGGAGGAGGTATACTTGGAAAAGGCCGGGAGATACGGGAAGATTTCAATTAGATTACATCATGGTCAGACAAAGATTCCGAAATCAGATGCTGGATTGTAAGGCGTAACCAGGAGCAGATATAGACTCAGATCACAATATAGTAGTTATGAAGAGTAGGCTGAAGTTCAAGACATTAGTCAGGAATAATCAATACGCTAAGAAGTGGGATACGGAAGTTCTAAGGAATGACGAGATACGTTTGAAGTTCTCTAACGCTATAGATACAGCAATATGGAATAGCGCAGCAGGCAGCACAGTTGAAGAGGAATGGATATCGCTAACAAGGGCCATCACAGAAGTTGGAAAGGAAAACATAGGTACAAAGAAGGTAGCTGCGAAGAAACCATGAGTAACAGAAGAAATACTTCAGTTTAATGATGAAAGGAGGAAGTACAAACATGTTCCGGGAAAATCAGGAATACAGAAATACAAGTCGCTGAGGAATGAAATAAATAGGAAATGCAGGGAAGCTAAGACGAAATGGCTGCAGGAAAAATGTGGAGACATCGAAAAAGATATGATTGTCGGAAGGACAGACTCAGCATACAGGAAAGTCAAAACAACCTTTGCTGACATTAAAAGCAACGGTGGTAACATTAAGAGTGCAACGGGAATTCCACTGTTAAATGCAGAGGAGAGAGCAGATATGTGGAAAGAATACATTGAAAGCCTCCGTGAGGGTGAAGATTTGTCTGATGTGATAGAAGAAGAAACAGGAGTCGATTTAGAAGAGATAGGGGATCCAGTATTAGAATCTGAATTTAAAAGAGCTTTGGAGGACTTACAGTCAAATAAGGCAGAAGGGATAGTTAACATTCCATCAGAATTTCCAAAATCATTAGGGGAAGTGGCAACAAAACAACTATTCACGTTGGTGTGTGGAATATATGAGTCTGGCGACATACCATCTGACTTTCGGAAAAGCATCATCCACACAATTCCGAAGACGGCAAGAGCTGACAAGTGCGAGAATTATCGCACAATCAGCTTGACAGGTCATTCATCGAAGCTCCTTACAAGAATAACATGCAGAAGAATGGAAAAGGAAATTGAGAATGCGCTAGGTGACGATCAGTTTGGCTTTAGGAAAAGTAAAGGCACGAGAGAGGCAATTCTGACTTTACGGCTAATAATGGAAGCAAGGCTAAAGAAAAATCAAGATACGTTCATAGGATTTGTCGACCTGGAAAAAGCGTTCGACAATATAAAGTGGTGCAAGCTGTTCAAGATTCTGAAAAACGTAGGGGTAAGCTATAGGGAGAGACGGGTCATATACAATATGTTCAACAACCAAGAGGGAATAATACGAGTGGACGATCAAGAACGAAGTGCTCGTATTAAGAAGGGAGTAAGACCAGGCTGTAGCCTTTCGCCCCTACTCTTCAATCTGTACATCGAGGAAGCAATGATGGAAATAAAAGTAAGGTTCTGGAGTGGAATTAAAATACAAGGTGAAAGGATATCAATGATACGAATCGCTGATGACATTGCTATCTTGAGTGGAAGTGAAGAAGAATTAAATGATCTGCTGAACGGAATGAACAGTCTAATGAGTACACGGTATGGTTTAAGAGTAAATCGGAGAAAGACGAAGGTAATGAGAAGTAGTAGAACAGCGAGAAAACATCAGGATTGATGGTCACGAAGTCAGTGAAGTTAAGGAATTCTGCTACCTAAGCAGTAAAATAACAAATGACGGACGGAGCAAGGAGGACATCAAAAGCAGACTCGCTATGACAAAAAAGGCATTTCTGGTCAAGAGAAGTCTACTAATATCAAATACCGGCCTTAATTTGAGGAAGAAATTTCTGAGGATGTACGTCTGGAGTACAGCATTCTATGGTAGTGAAACATGGACTGTGGGAAAACCGGAACAGAAGAGAATCGAAGCATTTGAGATGTGGTGCTATAGACGAATGTTGAAAATTAGGTGGACTGATAAGGTAAGGAATGAGGAGGTTCTACGCAGAATCGGAGAGGAAAGGAATATGTGGAAAACACTGATAAGGAGAAGGGAGAGGATGATAGGACATCTGCTAAGACATGAGGGAATGACTTCCATGGTACTAGAGGGAGCTGTAGAGGGCAAAAACTGTAGAGGAAGACAGAGATTGGAGTACGTCAAGCAAATAATTGAGGACGTAAGTTGCAAGTGCTACTCTGAAATGAAGAGGTTAGCACAGGAGAAGAATTCGTGGCGGGCCGCATCAAACCAGTCAGTAGAGTGGTTAAGAATTAAGTACAATGGAAGGGTCTCACATCAAGTAGTAGATGGGGTGCTGTCATTTGGGAACAAAACGTAAATTTATGTTTAATGTTAAGGAAGCCACTAGTATAAGCATGACCTTGCTGCGTGACAAAACACACACATATATTCTGGCTGTATCGTGCTAGAATGTCATTAGCGGCATTATGTTGGCCGAAACAGAGATCGATAATCTTTGCTGAAGGTCGAGTGTACGTAAAAACGCACGAAATAACTGAAAGTGTTAGATTTTTAAGGTATGAGGGGTGTTCAGAAAGTAATAGACCACTTTTTTTTAAATATGAAAGCAGCTTGTTTGCGGTTAGGTTTCCAATAGACGATATCACATTTTTCTTTCGTTACGAAACCCTATTTTTCAACGTAATCTTCGTTCAGTGTGATGGTCTTACGCCACCTTACTGTGTGGGCGTATATGCCCGCAGGGTATCACTCTACTGGCCGATGTCGGAGACAAAGTTTTGCTGCATCAGTAACCTCACTATCATCCACGTATGCTTCCCACGCAGTACATGCTTTACCGGGCCGAGCAGAAGGAAGTCGGAAGATGCGACTGCGAGGTTCTCTCGGGTGCTCAGATTTGTGAGGCCTTGCGTTGTCACAAAAAAAGGAAAGTTCATTTACATTTTCGTGGCAATGAACACGCCGAGGTCATTTCTTCAGTTTGCTGAGAGTAGCACAATATGCTTCGTAGTTGATCGTTGCACAAAAAATTGATTCAAATGGCTCTGAGCACTATGCGACTTAGCTTCTGAGGTCATCAGTCACGTAGAACTTAGAACTAATTAAACCTAACTAACCTAAGGACATCACACACATCCATGCCCGAGGCAGTATCTGTTTTTATTTTTTTATTTCTTTTTTTTTTGGCAGTCGCTTATCCATCTTCTGATTGTTTTTTTATTTTTTTGGGTTATAAAATGTTGTAAATTAAATATACATGTGACCGAAGAAACGGTGTTTATTACAGTATGAAATGTCAGAATGAAATTAGCAAATTAATAATATAGGATCGAAACCTTTTTTTGTTTTATTAGTAACAATAATATTTTACTTATTCATTTAATTGTAATGTCCCAAAAGAAAAATCATATATGAAAAAGAAGGGAAAGAAATATAGTAGGCAGCATTCGAACCTGCGACCGTAGCGGTCGCTCGGCTCCAGATGTAGCGCCTAGAACCGTACAGCCACTCCGGCCGGCATCGTTGCACATGAAGGCGGACATCAGCCTCCGACAACAAGTTGACCAGTGTGGTGTTTGAATGTGATCCGTCGATCTCCTCGAATGAAAGTGTCAGCACGTTCGAACATTGTAGGAATTACACTTGTATGCAGATGGCCGGCAGGCGGGAGAACGGATGGTCTGCGTGACCTTGTTATAATGATGATACGCGCCTCGCCCAACAATTCGCCATGCTTTTCCCTACCATGTCTCCATAGAATTTCTGCAAGAATGTATGAATTTCTACTATGTAATGGTTTGCAGCCAAAAAAAAAAAAGTCAATGATAGCTCTTTGCTTGGAACACACCTCCGTTACAGACGCTATTTTGACGGCTGCGAATAGCGGCGCCATCTATCGGAAGTTCATGAAACTATAGGGGCTGAAGATGGTTACATAGTTTCTTCTTACTGAAATTGGTTTCCTAAAGAAAAGGCGAGCAATAGACGCTAAACAGTCTATTTCTTCCTCTTAAACTTAGTTCTTTTCTTGATTTACTCGAAAAAGGGTGTTCTCTTATTGCCGGATGGTTATGCCGTCTCCGGGCGAGTTAAAAAAATCTTCTTAATTTTCCACTACCTGTCAAATTTAAACATAGCATTGCGTGTCCCACCTGGAACAATTTATCAGAGAAAATTTTTGTTTTAGTTTTTGCTACATATCGTTTTGCTAACTGTATGAACTACTACAGCCTTCCTGATTGATGGAGCTGTCGAAAATGTATAGTATCACAAAAAGTCAGTCTCCCTTTGTTTTAGAAACAAATAACACTATCAACATACGATTCACATATTTTGACAGCGGAATTTGCTTTAATTCTTTAAAAATGTATGATAAAAGCCATTTAGATTAGATTAAAATTCCATTTACAGTGTAAACAAGTTTTTCCCTAGTCAATAAAATTCTTCTGGGTTTGAGGCCGCATTGTCACCCTTCCTCAGGGTGTGTGGCTAACTGCTCATTTGACTGACTTTACTTGACTGTGACAACGGCCGCGGAAGCCTACGTTTAGAAGTTTTTTCCCGTTATTCGTTAGTAGCTCATGCTGTTGGCATAGCAGTTTGTTAAAAGCCATTTTCAATCATTTACTAGGAAGCAAAGCATTACGCTCCGCTAGCGCTTCAGTTTATACCAATTTGTCAAGACGCGTATTTAAATTTGCCTGCTATAGACCTTTCACGACAAACATAAATGGAAAATTTTACCACAGCGTATTCCTCTCACACCATAGGAAGTGTACGTCCCGATAACTGAGTGGTCAGCGTGACGGATTTCCGTCCTATGGGCCCGGGTTCGGTTCCCGAGTGGGCAGGGTATTTTCTCCGCTCAGGTACTGGGTGTTGTGCTGTCTTCATCATCATTTCATAACCATCCGACGCGCAGGTCGCCCAATGTGGCGTCGAATGTAATAAGACCTGCACCAAGGCGGCTGGACCTGCCCCACAAGGGGCCTCCCGGCCGATGACGCCAAACGCTCATTTCATTTCATTTACCTTAGAAAGTAGTGTTTAGGCTATTCATGCAGACTTACAAAAATCGTATGACTAAGTCACCCACTTCATCTGCTGCTCGTGATGCTCAGCTACGCTCCCTAAGTGGACTCACCATTAGCTTATCCTTAGAGGCAACCAACGACCTCCTTTGGTTTTTGCAGAAATGTGGAACGTGGCGTACACTATAAAGCGAGTGAGCCACCTGCTTAGCGGCGTGTTTCCTGGAGAAGTCTCTTCTGCGAAGGTCTCGCGTCGCTCGCTGGCTGGATTCCACTCTCGAGAGCGCCTCTCCAGATACCGCCTTATCTCCAAGCACATCCCACCGTAAATTTTACTTTACGATTGCAGAAGGCGGCATATCTGCAGAATATTACTGTCATTACTCTTCATACTTAGTTGCAAGAATGTGTCTGTGGTATTGCGGGTAGGAGTGGTGGAAGGTGGTTGTGTGTAATTCACCTAAACTTTTTCTTTCACACTGTGTATTATCTCGACACTTAGGACGTTTCTCGAGGGACAATTTACTGTTATCGCCCTCGGAAAGTAATTCATCATTCTGCGTGGCTCATGGTGTTTTCTACGTTTCACTGCAGTGTTTGAAATAACTTCCATATCTTGCAACGTTTATCGGAAAGAGAGAGTAAATAGCAGTTCTGTGAAGCTACGTTCCATACTATGAGTTGTTGCGAAACGTGAAGTTCGGAAAGTAAGAATTCGTCGACACTGGTATCATTATAGACGAAGAGCTGAAAGGGAAAGAAATCAATCATGACATTTGCGAAGGAACCTTGTGTTGGACTGACAGTTTTACTTTTAACTCTGCTATAATCTAATCGTGCCGAAATGGTCTGAAACATTTCGTGTTGAGCCACTTCCCTCTTTTCACTTGCATTTTATACTTCTGTAAAATAAACCATGGAAACATCACATTTCCTATACAGATTGATGTTCACAAGTAACATTCTTGTACTGTATACTACAGTCTCAGAAAAGATTGAATTAAAACAAGGATTTCAGTGAAGACATTCCACCGTATTATCACTATAATACTCATGTATGAGTCGAGGTGGAGCGATAGCGCTCGACAAAGAGACAGTCGGTTCGAAACCTGATGATTTTCATCCTTGGGGTTTCACGAAATGGCGAACTGAACTGGCAGTGAACAATCCTTGATCACCAAATATGGTGAAAACAGTCTGGAATATATTTATGACCCGGCCGGAGTGGCCGAGCGGTTCTAGGCGCTTCAGTCTGGTGCAACGCTGCTGCTACGGTCGCAGGTTCGAATCCTGCCTCGGGCATGGATGTGTGTGACGTCCTTAGGTTTATTAGGTTTAAGTAGTTCTAAGTTCTAGGGGACTGATGGCCTCAGATGTCAAGTTCCATTGTGCTCAGAGCCATTTGAGCCATTTTTATATTTATGAGTTTCTGCTCGCATTGCACTGCGCCGATAAAATAAGCATTTCAGTATAATACCGCAGACGCCTGAAAATTGGTCACAAAGTTCGATATTGAGCAAATAGGCAATTTCTACTCCACGTCCACTTGCGTTTAAGAGTTTCACTTAAGAAGCGATATCAAATTCACGCAGCCTTCTGCCGAAGGTTCAAATAGTTCAAATGGCTCTGAGCACTATGGGACTTAACAGCTGAGGTCATCAGTCCCCTAGAACTTAGAACTACTTAAACCTAACTAACCTAAGGACATCACACACATCCATGCCCGAGGCAGGATTCGAAACTGCGACTGTAGCAGTCGCGTGGTTCCAGACTGAAGCGCCTAGAACCGCTCGGCCACCACGGCCGGCTTCTGCCGAAGGTGCTCCTTATAATGAAAAGTTTAAAAGTTGTCACTACATATAACAACGCAGTGATTAGCACACTGGACTCGCATTCGCGAGGACGTCCGGCCAGTCTGATTTAGGTTTCCTGCGATTCTCCCAAAACCGCTTTTCTTCGAAAAGACACGGCCGCCCTCTTTCTCCATCCTTCTCTAATCAGAGCCTGTACTCCGTTTCTAATGACCTCCTCCACGTAAATATACATCGTAACGTTGTTACATCGTCCTCAGACGCATTTGGGCCGAATCAAATATGTAACGCCAGGTCTTTGTCCCAGTAAGGATGGTTTTCAGGGTGAGTGGACTTCGGTCATACGTGCGAACGTTCCGCAGTTGTTACGATGTGCATTGTCTGCTGCTCTCCTTTCAGTTTCGAGCCGCGCAAATCGGAGCAGATATTCGTTACGCACCTGCAGCACCTCCCATATCAATCTTACAGAAAGTTTCCCATATCATGCCAGCACATGTCGCTCTTGCTCGATGCTGTATGTCGCCATGATAGCTGACTTTCAACTGGATCCTGGACGCTTGAACCAGCGGTCAGCACATATTCTGCTTGCAACTTTTACACAGCACCAATGTCATAGGCGTAACTGCCTTACTACCTCTATATTTATGGGCTTCTTCACTGGACTACGACATGAAACTTCACACTCAGTGAATTCCACTTGCTTGCAAATCATCTCCAGAATGAAGTATTCACTCCGGAGCAGAGCATGTGCTGCTCTGAAACTCCCTCTCAGATTATAACACCATACCGGAACCACCCTCGACCGTGCAATCTTACCTTTAGCAAGTAGCGCCGGCCGAAGTGGCCGAGCGGTTCAAGGGGCTTCAGTGCGGAACCACGCGACCGATACGGTCACAGATTCGAATCCTGCCTCGGGCATGGATGTGTGTGATGTCCTTAGGTTAGTTAGGTTTAAGTAGTTGTAAGTTCTAGGGGACTGATGACCTCAGATGTTAAGTCCCATAGTGCTCAGATCCATTTGAACCATTTAGCAACCAGCGTTTTTATCGCTGAACTATGCAGACACAGTTCAGTATCCATCCTCAAACATTCCATTCTACAATTTCTAAACTTGTTTTAATGTGCCAGAAAATTTTAAGTAGAAAAACTCCGCTGCGTAATGAAATCCCTTTCTGGGAACACCCTACGACGCCACTGGGCACTACGCACTGTAGTTTCATTAGTTAGCTCGTGACACCACGTGCTATGGCACGAAAATACGAAAATATATACATATACACTCAACACTCAGCTTAATTGAGCGGCAGAGGGATACGCCTGGCCTGAGTGTTTGGCTTGATTTTTCGTCGTAGGGTGGCAGCTCACACCTATCGTTAACTCAATGTTCAACCTGAAATAAAAAAAAAATGCAGGCAGGTATTGCGGTGAAATTTAAAATATTGAGTCACTCATGTTGATTCATAATTTGAAAAAGTACACTACTGGTCATTAAAATTGCTACACCACGAAGATGAAGTGCTACAGACGCGAAATTTAACCGACAGGAACAAGATTCTGTGATATGCAAATGATCAGCTTTCCAGAGCATTTACACAAGGTTGGCGCCGGTGGCGACACCTACAACCTGCTGACATGAGGAAAGTTTCCAACCGATTTCTCATACACAAACAGCAGTTGACAGGCGTTGCATGGATAAACGTCTCTGTGATGCCTCGTGTAAGGAGTAGAAATGCATACCATCACGTTTCTGACTTTGGTAAAGGTCGGATTGTAGCCTATCGCAATTGCGGTTTATCGTATTGCGACATTGCTGATCGCGTTGGTCGAGATCCAATTACTGTTAGCAGAATATGGAATCGGTGGGTTCAGGAGGCTAATACGGAACGCCGTGCTGGATCCCAACGCTCTCGTATCACTAGCAGTCAGATAACAGGCATCTTACCCGCATGGCTGTAACGGATCGTGCAGCCACGTCTCGATCCCTGAGTCAACAGATGGGGGCGTTAGCAAGGCAGCAACCATCTGCACGAACAGTTCGACGGCGTTTGCAGCGGCATGGACTATGAGCTCGGAGACCGTGGCTGCTGTTACCCTTGACGTTGCATCACAGACAGGAGCGCCTGCGATGGTGTACTCAACAAAGAACCTGGGTGTACGAATGGTAAAACGTCATTTTTTCGGATGAATCAAGGTTCTGTTTAGAGCATCGTGATGGTCGCATCCATGTGTGGCGACATCGCGGTGAGCGCACATTGGGAGCAAGTAGTATGGCGGAGCACCCGGCGTAATGGTATGTGGTGAGATTGGTTACACGTCTCGGTCACTTTGAAAAGTGGACGTTGCAGTTGAGATGTGTTCCTTCCAAAGGCTCTACCCTTCATTCGATGCCTGCGAAACCCTACATTTCAGCAGGGTATTGCACGACCGCATGTTGCAGGTCCTGTACGGGCCTTTCCGGATACAGAAAATGTTCGACTGCTGCCCTCGCCAGCACATTCTCCAGATCTCTCACCAATTAAAAACGTGTGGTCAATGATGGCCGAGCAACTGGCTCATCACAATACGCTAGTCACTACTCTGAACTCTGGTATCGTGTTGAAGCTGCATGAATTCGAAAGTAAAGTTCTATGTACTGACTTGGCAGAAAATACTAAGAAATTTTGGTCCTATGTCAAAGCGGTAGGTGGGTCAAAACAAAGTGTCCAGACACTCTGTGACCAAAATGGTACTGAAACAGAGGATGACAGACTAAAGGCCGAAATACTAAACGTCTTCTTCCAAAGCTGTTTCACAGAGGAAGACTGCACTGTGCTTCCTTGTCTAGATTATCGGACAGTTGACAAAATGGTAGATATCGAAATAGACGACAGAGCGATAGAGAAACAATTAAAATCGCTCAAAAGAGGAAAGGCCGCTGGTCCTGATGGGATACCAGTTCGATTTTACACAGAGTACGTGAAGGAACTTGCCCCCCTTCTTGCAGTGGTGTACCGCAGGTCTCTAGAAGAGCGAAGCGTTCCAAAGGATTGGAAAAGGGCACAGGTCATCCCCGTCTTCAAGAAGGGACGTCGAACAGATGTGCAGAACTATAGACCTATATCTCTAACGTCGATCAGTTGTAGAATTTTGGAACACGTATTATGTTCGAGTATAATGTCTTTTCTCGAGACTAGAAATCTACGCTGTAAGAATCAGCATGGGTTTCGAAAAAGACGGTCGTGTGAAACCCAGCTCGCGCTATTCGTCCACGAGACTCAGAGGGCCATAGACACGGGTTCAAGGGAGATGCCGTGTTTCTTGACTTCCGCAAGGCGTTTGACACAGTTCCCCACAGTCGTTTAATGAACAAAGTAAGAGCATATGGACTATCAGATCAATTGTGTAATTGGATTGAGGAGTTCCTAGATAACAGAACGCAGGATGTCATTCTCAATGGAGAGAAGTCTTCCGAAGTAAGAGTGATTTCAGGTGTGCCGCAGGGGAGTGTCATAGGGCCGTTGCTATTAACAAAATACATAAATGACCTGGTGGATGACATCGGAAGTTCACTGAGGCTTTTTGCAGATGATGCTGTGGTGTATCGAGAGGTTGCAACAATGGAAAACTGTACTGAAATGCAGGAGGATCTGCAGCGAATTGACGCATGGTGCACGGAATGGCAATTGAATCTCGATGTAGACAAGTGTAATGTGATGCGAATACATAGAAAGATAGGTCCCTTATCATTTAGCTACAAAATAGCAGGTCAGCAACTGGAAGCAGTTAATTCCATAAATTATCTGGGAGTACGCATTAGGAGTGATTTAAAATGGAATGATCATATAAAGTTGATCGTCGGTAAAGCAGATGCCAGACTGAGATTCATTGGAAGAATCCTAAGAAAATGCAATCCGACAACAAAGGAAGTAGGTTACAGTACGCTTGTTCACCCACTGCTTGAATACTGCTCAGCAGTGTGGGATCCGCACCAGATAGGGTTGATAGACGACATAGAGAAGATCCAACGGAGAGCAGCGCGCTTCGTTACAGGATCATTTAGTAATCGCGAAAGCGTTACGGAGATGATAGATAAACTCCAGTGGAAGACTCTGCAGGAGAGACGCTCAGTAGCAAGGTATGGGCTTTTGTTAAAGTTTCGAGAACATACCTTTACCGAAGAGTCAAGCAGTATATTGCTCCTTCCTACGTATATCTCGCGAAGAGACCATGAGGATAAAATCAGAGAGATTAGAGCCCACACAGAAGCATACCGACAATCCTTCTTTCCACGAACAATACGAGACTGGAATAGAAGGGAGAACCGATAGAGGTACTCAGGGTACCCTCCGCCACACACCGTCAGGTGGCTGGCGGAGTATGGATGTAGATGTAGATGTAGATGGGCAGCTGTACCTGTACACACCATCCAAGCTCTGTTTGACTCAATGCCCAGGCGTATCAAGGCCGTTATTACGGCCAGAGGTGGTTGTTCTGGGTAGTGACTTCCCAGGATATATGCGCCCAAATTCCGTGAAAATGTAATCACATGTCAGTTCTAGTATAATACATTTGTTCAATGAATACCCGTTTACCATCTGCATTTCTTCTTGGTGTATCAATTTTAATGACCAGTAGTGTAGTTTATTTCTATTTTTCCACGAATAGTCTTCAATATATTGACCAAACAATTAAAATGCAGTCTCTGTGACTCTTACGTGAGGACGGCCACTAATAACTGTTGCCACAACACTTCACTATAAAATTCATATCGCGATCACGGCACTTGACAGTCTATTCACAGTTCACAAAATACACTGTTGTCTGTTGTCTGCTGTCCTAAACCGTTATATTGCTCTCAACTTGATCTTTTTCTAACGTCTTTACATACGTACTTGTCCCCGATCGTGGCTACCAACCCACTACTACCGCAGATAGGCGGCAGATTCGGCTCTTAGCGTCACTCTAACTCAACTTCCCTCAAAGATGGCTGCCCTATGCACCCTCGAAACGACTGTCTAACTCAAAACAATGTTTGACCAAAAATTACGAACATTCTAAAACTAAATACAAAAACACAAATGATACATTGAAAATATAGAATTTTCTGGGCAATAACAATCTAAAGTCCAATTTTTCGTATCTGCCACAGTTTTTTTAACAAATAATGCTCTTGAGGCGCTATTTTGCTTTTCCCGGATCTTTGACACTGAACACGAATAAAAAAACAAAAATACATACTTAATTACTCACCTACCTCTTTAAGCTTTAGAATGGTGCCCCTGTTTTCGTCTCTTTAAATTTCTTTATTACCAAAAACACAGTTTCTCTCAGTCGAATCCAATATTCCGAGCTTTCATTCAAAAGTGGTACATTTTCTGCTAAATCGATTATGATTGCTCTACTAGCCGCATCGGTAAACACTTTGTTTATATTAAGCGGCCAAAGCATTGCCTACATATTAGCTTTTGAACTTTCGTAAATATACAATTTTTAAGACTACAGTAACTTTGAAACTGTTATACATTTTTGTGGCGCGTCTAGATAATTTAGCTTTACATATTTTTCTGTCCATGAGTGCCAACTCGCACCTCCTTGTCACTCTTCGTTCCGTTTTTATCAATTTTTCTCAGGCATATAAATTCCTCCAAGCGCGCAAGACGGGCTTATGCTCCCCTGCATAGCTTCCACTCGGGTTTTTCCAACGCTCGCCAAGGCCCCGGAACAACCGCCAGCCACGTGTTCTGCGGTGGAAAACTGCCGTTCTAATTAATCCCCTCCACACATCTTGTACGCTCACAACCTTCCAGATTACGGCTAAGTAATTCCTCCACTGTACCTTTCCTTCTAGGAAACCTCGGTCTCTTCTGACAGACCGTAGCTATGATGGCTCCACAGACGATCTTGCCTCCAATCCAGGGCACACTGATTGTGCTATGGACTTTTTCCACTGTTTTATGTATCTGACAAGCTAATGTAGCGTCTTAGTTTTATAAATGGTATGCTCTCGTTATGGTTGTGTGATTCATGGACATCAGTATTATATTACCCAGCGAGGTGACGTAGTGGCTAGCAAACTGGACTCGCATTCAGGAGGACGACGGTTCAGTCCCGTGTCCGGCCATCCTGATTTAGGTTTGCCGTGATTTCCCTAAATCTCTACAGGCAAATGCCGGGATGGTTCCTTCGAAAGGGCACGGCCGACTTCCTTTCCTAATCCGATAAGACCGATGACCTCGCTGTCTGGTCTCCTCCCCCAAAACAACCCGGTCAGCATTATCTACAGAAGATCCGAAGATGACAGTTACACTCCGTCGAAACGGGCCAATGAGGAGAGAAAAATATTTCAACATGCAGTCTTGGCTGCAAAAATTCTTATTTATTACCAAATATCAGATCGCGCCCAGCGACATATGTATCTTACATAAAGGTTATTTACGTGCTTCAAATCATACCTTCCTTGATATTAATTCGTCTTACTTGGTGGATGTAAGCCGTTGAGTTAGACGAAAGTTTCTGCTAATCAGTTGCCGTCTCCTCGTATCATCTCACCAAGCAAAGATCGCTCACAACGGTAAACGCACTGCCGCGGCACATGTTTAGGTAACGCGCTAATTCTCACTAATCGCATTGTCGTGTTCGATGTTCTCTGTACTCTTGGCTCACTTCAAAAATAATAAAATTGGCTCCATTACCATGACTCGTTCTCGCGAATGCCTTGTTTATGTTTTTCTCCAGATATTGCAAGTATCAAGTCCTGTTCTCCTTTTTATCATTACCATCTTGTTAGAGGCACTTTATCCGTTTTTTTCTGCCATGAGTGTGGGTTACTTCTTTTAGTAACCACTGGCTCATGGATGTATATTGAGAAACATAGTATGTTCTACTGCGAAAAAGATTTATGGCGTCACTAGCTTGACATATTGGCACTTTTATCTAAGAACAAGATCAGATACTATATCTGGTCTCCTCCGCCCGTGAATTCGCTTTTCAAGCAGTCGATGTTTCAGGGCGTTTTTCTTGAAACACTGAAGGACGCACTAGTAAGACCAGAACACAAAATTGGAGATCGGCAACTGGCCTCTAAATGTACTCTGAGCTCCGTCCTCCCAAGGCCACCTTATTTTGGGTGGGTGGGGGGGGGGGGGAGTATGTAGTTTACTACAAAATACTGAAGTATTCTTCTGATAAGAATTACATCACTTTAGGTTTAGCACTATGGGACTTAAGATCTAAGGTCATCAGTCCCCTAGAACTTAGAACTACTTGAACCTAACTAACCTAAGGACATCACACACATCCATGCCCGAGGCAGGATTCGAACCTGCGACCGTAGCGGTTGAGCGGTTCCTGACTGAAGCGCCTACAACCGCTCGGCCACACCGGCCGCCTTTCATAAATGGTTCTCTAGAGAGAAGACAATATATGATTTCATGATCTCCAGAACTTAAGAATATAGGTGGAGTCATATATTCACAATAGAAAACAGTGTCACACTACCAAATGATGTAAAAGGAGTAAGGTTAAAATGAATGTGAGTGAGAAATTATCAAAGCTGTTTCACAAGATCCAGTGCTGGTCTTGTTCTGTGCAAATGGTTGACCCAGGACGTTGGAGAACACTTCAAAAACTGAAATGTTTGCTGATGAAGCAGGTATATTGATAAAGGACTAACACACATCCATACCACCACAGCTGGGAGATTAATGGAACAGTGTTACTACTGGTTCGTACCCAACATTTAACCCAGAATTTTGTAATAAAATCTCATTTTGAGCAGTTTATTAGGTACAAATGACCTGTTGGAACAAGAAGTGCGGATGTTGTGAAGTTATGGGGAATCCAGACGGCCAGTAAATTGAGCTGGCAGTTGGGTGTCAATAAGTTAACCGAAAAGCTCAGTTCTTCCTGCTTTGCCCTCCCAAACCACTCTCACTGTGTTGACCCCAAGAAACAATTATTAGCGTACTTTGCGTCATATGGCATAATCTTCTGGGGCACAGCAGCTAAGATCAAGAAAATATGTATTCCACAGAAGCGTGAAATAAGAATATTGTATTAAGTTTATAACCGAAAAATTTTGTGTTACCTTTTCAGCGACCTAGAGGTTTTTGGACTTACATGTCAATGCAAGCACTCTCTGATGGTATTTGTGGTCAATAGGGAAATCATTATTGATTTACACTTTTTTTCATTATTCAAGGTTCGTCATTTGACTGATCATTAGGGCTGCAAATATATAATACATAGGTATAAGGGAGCAGAACCGCCACTAGAGGTGTAATCTGTCCACAGTGCAGTCCATTTTCCAGCTGCTGTCATTACGTAAGCGGACAACAATGGAGAGTGATCATCAAGGACAGCACTGGAATATGCGGTTTCTGCGGAAGGACAGTGTAAACTCTGTGGATATTCGGAGGCGATGGGCTGTAATGTGTGGAGTGTGTGCACTTTCACGAAAAGTACTCCTTTAACCCGAGTAGGTCCTCATACGAGTTGGAAAACAACGGCTGCCATCGTTGAAACAGTATTGGTTCAAACGGTTCTGAGCACTATGGGACTTAACATCTGAGGTCATCAGTCCCCTAGAACTAAGAACTCCTTAAACCTAACTACATCTACATCTACATCTACATGACTACTCTGCAATTCACATTTAAGTGCTTGGCAGAGGGTTCATCGAACCACAATCATACTATCTCTCTACTATTCCACTCCCGAACAGCGAGCGGGAAAAACGAACACCTAAACCTTTCTGTTCGAGCTCTGATTTCTCTTATTTTATTTTGATGATCATTCCTACCTATGTAGGTTGGGCTCAACAAAATATTTTCGCATTCGGAAGAGAAAGTTGGTGACTGAAATTTCGTGAAAAGGTCTCGCCGCGCCGAAAGACGTCTATGCTGTAATGACTTCCATCCCAACTCGTGTATCATATCTGCCACACTCTCTCCCCTATAACGCGATAATACAAAACGAGCTGCCCTTTCGATGTCCTCCGTCAATCCCACCTGGTAAGGATCCCACACCGCGCAGCAATATTCTAACTGAGGACGAACGAGTGAAGTGTAAGCTGTCTCTTCAGTGGACTTGTTGCATCTTCTAAGTGTCCTGCCAATGAAATACAACCTTTGGCTCGCCTTCCCGACAATATTATCTATGTGGTCCTTCCAACTGAAGTTGTTCGTAATTTTAAGACCCAGGTACTTAGTTGAATTGACAGCCTTGAGAATTGTACTATTTATCGAGTAATCGAATTCCAGTGGATTTCTTTTGGAACTCATGTGGATCACCTCACACTTTTCGTTATTTAGCGTCAACTGCCACCTGACACACCATACAGCAATCTTTTCTAAATCGTTTTGCAGCTGATACTGGTCTTCGGATGACCTTACTAGACGGTAAATTACAGCATCATCTGCGAACAGTCTAAGAGAACTGCTCAGATTGTCACCCAGGTCATTTATATAGATCAGGAACAGTAGAGGTCCCAGGACGCTTCCCTGGGGAACACCTGATATCACTTCAGTTTTACTCGATGATTTGCCGTCTATTACTACGAACTGCGACCTTCCTGACAGGAAATCACGAATCCAGTCGCACAGCTGAGACGATACCCCATAGGCCCGCAGCTTGATTAGAAGTCGCTTGTGAGGAACGGTGTCAAAAGCTTTCAGGAAATCTAGAAATACGGAATCAACCTAAGATCCCCTGCCGATAGCGGCCATTACTTCGTGCGAATAAAGAGCTAGCTGCGTTGCACAAGAGCGATGTTTTCTGAAGCCATGCTGATTATGTATCAACAGATCGTTCCCTTCGAGGTGATTCATAATGTTTGAATACAGTATATGCTCCAAAACCCTACTGCAAACCGACGTCAATGATATAGGTCTGTAGTTAAATGGATTACTCCTACTACCCTTCTTGAACACTGGTGCGACCTGCGCAATTTTCCAATCTGTAGGTACAGATCTATCGGTGAGCGAGCGGTTGTATATGAGTGCTAAGTAGGGAGCTATAGTATCAGCGTAATCTGAAAGGAACCTAATCGGTATACAATCTGGACCTGAAGACTTGCCCGTATCAAGCGATTTGAGTTGCTTCGCAACCCCTAAGGTATCTACTTCTAAGAAACTCATGCTAGCAGATGTTCGTGTTTCAAATTCTGGAATATTCCATTCGTCTTCCCTGGTGAAGGAATTTCGGAAAACTGCGTTCAATAACTCCGCTTTAGCTAAGCTAAGGACATGACATACGTCGATACTGGAGGCAGGATTCGAACCTGCGACCGTAGCGCTCGCGTGGTTTCAGACTAAAGCGCCTAGAACCGCTCGGCCACAACGACCGGCTGAAGTGGGATTAGAGGTACTGCCACACCCATCGTATTCTCCTAATTGGACCGTGTTAGGATCTAAAAAAAAAAAAAAGTGTGCCTGGTCATAATTCCATAGACTTCAAGAAATTTCAAGAACCTATTGAGGGAGACATACAGACGTCAAGGAAGCCAAAAGTCGAGCCAGGGAAATACAATGGGTGTAACGTTTCTAATGGGAGAAAGGATGAGGTGCTCAGGCTACAAGAAAGTCTTAACGCTATAATTTAAATTTCAAAAAAAATGTGTGTGAAATCTTATGGGACTTAATTGCTAAGGTCATCAGTCCCTACGCTTATACACTACTTAATCTAAATTATCCTAAGGACAAACACACACACACCCATGCCCGAGGGAGGACTTGAACCTCCGCGGAGATTTAAATTTCCCTATGGAATTTGAAGCTCAGAGTTCTCTTAACTTTTTGGTCTTATGGATAAGTAGGAATGGCCAGTGTTTGGAATACGAGGTTTTTCGTAAACCGATATATGATGAAACTCTGAATCTGGTTGCCAAGTAAAATGAGATTGGAAACTAGACGGCTGAAAGATGTTTAATTTGACATCCTGTATCGAACAGCCGAGTTCCGGAACCATCTCTAAAAAGATGGACGTACAGAGACTCGAATGAGAGTGTCTGCACGTTCCAACCTCGCAGGATTTACAGTTGTGTGCGACCAGCCAATAAGCGGGAGATCGACCCGGTTTGAGCGACCTTGTTGCGATAATGATAGATGCCTCGCCCAACGATTCAGCGTGATTTTGTTCACTACCAGGTCTCCGTAGACATTCTGCAAGCGCCTCTGAATATCGACGGTGCACTGGTTTTCCGTCAAAAGAAACTCAATGGCTGTTCTCTGCTTGGAACTCACCTCCATTATAGACGTCTTTTTGAAGGTTACGTACAGTGCTGCCACTTACCGGACCTTCATGCGGAAATATTCCATGATGTCCCACAGTAAATTCCGCATTTTTTAAACCAAAACTGGCGATGAAAAAAAGTGTGTTGCATTACTTGTCAAAAGCCCTTCATTGTTCTTTGCCGAATAAACTATTTCCGGACCTCTCCCCGTCCAGTGCTAGAAGCAGCGTGTGGCCTTTCACGTAGCGGGGTTCGCACGTTGCGGGCAGTGCAGTCGGGTTCCCATGCAGCACGCAGCGGCGTGCGCGGCTCGGACCCATCCATTTGCATACGTCATGTAGTGGCTGTGCGGCGCAAGACAAAGTGCGGCCGGCTACGCACGCCCCCGGGGGAACAAAGTAAAGCAAATCTCGGCTGCTGCCGGCCGGCCGGGCACGGCTCACCGCCCATCCCCCAGCGCGCTTAATTAAGACGTGGTGCTGCGCAGCGCCCGACAACGCCGACGCACTCGATACATGAATAATACAAGTGTTGCGCGCCGCCGACTCCATTTACATCTCATTTGTCGCTATCTCGCCGTTAATTACAATTCCGAGAGATGACGGATAAACCGAGGCACGAGGCGAACACGAGACAATCGCCAGCGACTTGTGCGCTGCTGTTACTTCATATGACCGCCAACAGGTGTCGCGCTATTCAAGCTCAGTAATCACTTCCAACGTCGCAGCTTTTTTTTCTTTCTTTTTTTTTTTTTATCAGAGCACACAACCGTTTCTCCTATCTTTCAAGTAGTGTTGCGTGTGTTATTCAGGACGAAGGACTCCTATCTGCATCTATTAAGGTATGCTGAAAAGTAATGCCTCCGAATTTCTTATGTGAAAACTGTTAAGGGGGGGGGAGAGGGGTAGGACGTCAAAAATTTATAAAAAATTCCGATTTTTCAAAAATATGCCTAAGTTGTAGCCCACATCTTCGTAAATAGTTTGATGTATAAACATATATATTTGAGAGATTGTAAGGTACTGTATTTTGTCTTAAGTGTACCAAGATGCAGCGCCACACCCCTTTGCATAGCATTCTTCTGTCATATGTGTGTTTCTCTCTGTAGTATTCGAATGTTTATATCTGAGCTAGAGATTGTCATACATGAAACAAATGACTATTGATATCGATACTTTGACTTGGCACCAGACTTAGAAGTTAGACGGCTGAGACAAGATTTGACAGGAAAGAAATTAACTGATAGGAAGGGAATTAAAGGGAGAGGGCGACGGATGGATGCAGAAATTGATAAGCTACAGACATATTATGGCTTGGCAATAAGAAGGCACAAAGGGGACATGAAAAATATGAAGCAAGCAGTCTGGGCCTTGTACATCCACAAAATGTACACAGATAACAATCCTATCCACAACTTGTGCCCGAGAGGAAGTGAATCATGGCATGGCTACCAAAGGTCAATTGCTTCTGGTGAAGAATATCATCACAGGAATTCCCTCCAAACTGCTTTAATGTAAGGCATCAAACCTATATTCAGGGACCTTGCAAATGAAACATTACTGAAGAAACGGCCTCATGGCAGTACCCAAAACCCTACGGGAAGTTTTAACCAATGTGTATGTGAAAGTGTGCAAAAAAACCATTATTGTGGGAAGAAATACACCTGCTATTACTGTTTATGATGCAGTTCCATGTTTTGATGATGGTGTGCAAAGCAGGACATATATTTTAGAGAAAATGGGAATTAAGGCTGGACTTAACTGCATCAAAGCTTTGCATTCGATAAACAAAGAGCGTATAGGGAAAGCAGATAAATTATTTTTGTAGGTAATAAAATCAAGATGAGTGCATCATAGGAGTGTGAAAAGAAAGAAAACTGATTTAAAAAATGAAAAAGAACCCGCTTATGGTGCTGGAGCGTTGTAAAAGAATGCCAAATACAAGCAGAAATTTTAACGGTCATTTTCAGCAAAAAACAAATTTCTATACTTAGGTGCATGTAACATCCAAAATAAATGTCATATTACTTTCAAACTTGGTATGCTTATCAAGTGTCTTGAAAGGAGGATATAAGATGAACATGAACAAAAGCAAAACGAGGATAATGGAATGTAGTCGAATTAAGTCGGGTGATGCTGAGGGAATTATATTAGGAAAAGAGACACTTAAAGTAGTAAAGAAGTTTTGAAATTTGGGAAGCAAAATAACTGATGATGGTCGAAGTAGAGAGGATATAAAATGTAGACTGGCAATGACAAGGGAAGCGTTTCTGAAGAAGAGAACTTTGTTAACATCGAGTATAGATTTAAGTGTCAAGAAGTCATTTCTGAAAGTATTTGTATGGAGTGTAGCCATGTATGGAAGTGAATCATGGACGATAAATAGTTTGGACAAGAAGAGAATAGAAGCTTTCGAAATGTGGTGCTACAGAAGAATGCTGAAGATTAGATGGGTAGATCACATAACTAATGAGTAAGTATTGAATAGGATTAGGGAGAAGAGAAGTTTGTGGCACAACTTGACCAGAAGAAGGGATCGGTTGGTAGGACATGTTCTGAGGCATCAAGGGATCACCAATTTAATATTGGAGGGCAGCGTGGAGGGTAAAAATCGTAGAGGGAGACCAAGAGATGAATACACTAAGCAGATTCAGAAGGATGTAGGTTGTGGTAGGTACTGGGAGATGAAGAAGCTTGCACAGGATAGAGTAGCATGGAGAGCTGCATCAAACCAGTCTCAGGACTGAAGATCACAACAACAACATGCTTATCAAACACGAACTCCTCAATGCAAACCTCTAAAAGTTTCTAAATCTATTAAAAAGTGTGGTAAAAATTGACATAATTAAGTATAAAATTTGAGTTTTTCTAAACTTGAAGTTTAAAATGCAACAGATCACTCACTTTTTCATAAATTAAATAAATTCTAGACTTTCAAACGCTTGTAAGTATGGTTTGTATGATGTGCAAAGTTCATCGAAGAATCTCTCTTACTTATAAAGAAAAATGTACCTGTAGCAAAAATGCAGCCAATAGTAACTGAAAAAATGATGAAGTTTCAAAAAAATAATTGCTATATCTTTGAGCTTCCACTGCTAGGTGTGTGAATTATGAATCCTTCCTGGTGCCGATGACAAAGTTTTATGAGTTTGTTTGCAAAAGTATGTGCAGTGGAAATTAAAATATCCTGTGGTGCCTCTACTGCTCCAAGTCGGCTCATTTGACGCCCTACACCCTTAAAGCTTTTTCAATAAACGGAACGTTCATAAAATTCGACAACTTTATACTTTATGTCTGCATATTGCAGCAAAGTGCAACAAGAGGGTTCCTAATTGTGTCACGTAACATGGCGGCGTTGTAACGTAACTATGTTGGTGCGTGAGACACAACGTGCTGTAATCGAGTTTAGAATTCGATGAGTTTGTCCACACATGGAGCAGCACTATCACCTTGTGCGTGACAATGCCGGACCTCACACGAGAGCTGCAACATTTGCAGAAATTGGTGCCTTCGTTTCGCCGTCATCGATCGCCGTCCTTACATTCCTCATTTAGCCCCATCCGATTTTCATTTGTTTCCACAACATAAAGAGCACCTCCATTTACATCTGCATCACATTCCGCAAGCTGCCTAATGCAGTATGGTGGAAAATACTTCTGGTACCATTAACTGTTCCCTCCCCCTTCCATGTTCAATTCACGAATGGTGCATGGGAAGAACGATTGTCGGCAAGCCTCTGCATTGGCTCTAATGTTTCGAGTTTTTTCGTCGCGATGATTACACTACATATACACTAGCGGCCATTAAAATTGCTACACCAGGAAGAAATGCAGATGCTAAACGGGTTTTCATTGGACAAATATATTATGCTAGAACTGACATGTGATTACATTTTCACGCAATTTGGGTGCACAGATCCTGAGAAATCAGTACCCAGAACAACCACCTCTGGCCATAATAACGGCCTTGATACGCCTGGGCATTGAGTCAAACAGAACTTGGATGGCGTGTACAGATACTGATGCCCATGCAGCTTCAACACGATACCACAGTTCATCAAGAGTAGTGACTGGCGTATTGTGACGAGCCAGTTGTTCGGCCACCACTGAGCAGACGTTTTCAAGCTGTGAGAGATCTGGAGAATGTGCTGGCAGGGGAGCAGTCGAACATTTTCTGTATCCAGAAAGGCACGTACAGGACCTACAACATGCGGTTGTGCATTATCCTGCTGAAATGTAAGGTTTCTCAGTGATCGAATGAAGGTTATAGCCACGGGTCGTAACACATCTTAAATTTAACGTCCACTGTTCAAAGTGCCGTTAATGCGAACAAGAGGTGACGGAGACGTGTAACCAATGGCACCCCATACCTTCATGCCGGGTGATACGCCAGTATGGCGATGACGAATACACGCTCCCAATATGCGTTCACCGCGATGTCGCCGAACACAGATGCGGCCATCATGAAGCTGTAAACAGAACCCGGATTCATCCGAAAACATGACGTTTTGCCATTCCTGCACCCAGGTTCGTAGTTGAGTACAGCATCGTAGGCGCTCTTGTCTGTGATGCAGCGTCAAGGGTAACCGCAGCCATGATCTCCGAAATGATAGTCCATGCTGCTGCAAACGCCTTCGAACTGTTCGTGCAGATGGTTGTTGTCTTGCAAACGTCCCCATCTGTTGACTCAGGGATCGAGACGTGGCTGCACGATCCGTTACAGCCATGCGGATAAGATGCCTGTTATCTGACTGCTAGTGATACAAGGCCGTTGGGATCCAGAACGGCGTTCCGTATTACCCTCCTGAACCCACCGATTCCATATTTCCCTATCAGTCATTGGATCTTGATCAATGCGAGCAGCAATGTCGCGATGCGATAAACCTCAATCGCGATAGGCTACAATCCGACCTTTATCAAAGTCGGAAACGTGATGGTACGCATTTCTACTCCTTACACGAGGCATCACTGCGACGTTTCACCAGGAAAACGGCTGTCAACTGCTGTTTGTGTATGAGAAATCTGTTGGAAACTTTCCTCATGTCAGTACGTTGTAGGTGTCGTCACCGGCGCAAACCTTGTATGAATGCTCTGAAAAGCTGACCGTTTGCATATCACAACATCTTCTTCCTGTCGGTTAAATTTCGCGTCTGTAGCACATCATCTTCGTGGTGTAGCAATTTTAATGACCAGTAGTGTATGTGGGACTAAATAATACACTCCTGGAAATTGAAATAAGAACACCGTGATTTCATTGTCCCAGGCAGGAGAAACTTTATTGACACATTCCTGGGGTCAGATACATCACATGATCACACTGACAGAACCACAGGTACATAGCCACAGGCAACAGAGCATGCACAATATCGGCACTAGTACAGTGTATATCCACCTTTCGCAGCAATGCAGGCTGCTATTCTCCCATGGAGACGATCGTAGAGATGCTGGATGTAGTCCTGTGGAACGGCTTGCCATGCCATTTCCACCTGGCGCCTCAGTTGGACCAGCGTTCGTGCTGGACGTGCAGACCGCGTGAGACGACGCTTCATCCAGTCCTAAACATGCTCAATGGGGGACAGATCCGGAGATCTTGCTGGCCGGGGTAGTTGACTTACACCTTCTAGGGCACGTTGGGTGGCACGGGATACATGCGGACGTGCATTGTCCTGTTGGAACAGCAAGTTCCCTTGCCGGTCTAGGAACGGTAGAACGATGGGTTCGATGACGGTTTGGATGTACCGTGCACTATTCAGTGTGCCCTCGACGATCACCAGAGGTGTACGGCCAGTGTAGGAGATCGCTCCTCACACCATGATGCCGGGTGTTGGCCCTGTGTGCCTCGGTCGTATGCAGTCCTGATTGTGGCGCTCACCTGCACGGCGCCAAACACGCATACGACCATCATTGGCACCAAGGCAGAAGCGACTCTCATCGCTGAAGACGACACGTCTCCATTCGTCCCTCCATTCACGCCTGTCGCGACACCACTGGAGACGGGCTGCACGATGTTGGGGCGTGAGCGGAAGACGGCCTAACGGTGTGCGGAACCGTAGCCCAGCTTCATGTACACGGTTGCGAATGGTCCTAATTTGCTGGGAAGTGGCGGTGCGGTCCCCTACGGCACTGCGTAGGATCCTACAGTCTTGGCGAGCATCCGTGCGTCGCTGTGGTCCGGTCCCAGGTCGACGGGCACGTGCACCTTCCGCCCACCACTGGTGACAACATCGATGTACTGTGGAGACCTCACGCCCCACGTGTTGAGCAATTCGGCGGTACGTCCACCCGGCCTCCCACATGCCCACAATACGCCCTCGCTCAAAGTCCGTCAACTGCACATACGGTTCACGTCCACGCTGTCGCGGCATGCTACCAGTGTTAAAGACTGCGATGGAGCTCCGTATGCCACAGCAAACTGGCTGACACTGACGGCGGCGGTGCACAAATGCTGCGCAGCTAGCGTCATTCGACGGCCAACACCGCGGTTCCTGGTGTGTCCGCTGTGCCGTGCGTGTGATCATTGCTTGTACAGCCCTCTCGCAGTGTCCGGAGCAAGTATGGTGGGTATGACACATCGGTGTCAATGTGTTCTTTTTTCCATTTCCAGAAGTGTATATTTTTCGGCTCCTGCAGTACAGTGCTCTTTCGAAACTTCAACAGTAAACTTCTACCTGACGCACCACGTCTCTCTTGTAACATCAGTCAATACATTTTGTTGAGCATCTCGTCAACTGTTTCGCGCCTTTTAAACAAGTCTTTGATGGAATTAGCCATTCTTCGTTGGATCTACTCTCTCTCTCTTCTGTTAGTCGTACGTTGTAAGTGAACCGTGACGAAATGTCACGGTTGGTTCTCTGCGTTTCCTCCTTGTCTGTAGCGCGTTCCTTTTGAAATTCCCGCTTCGCGCTCTGCTGTTTTCTTACCGTAGCCAGAGGGCACTGTGGCGTTGCCGAGGCCGGCAGCCTGCCGCGTTTGCGGGAGAGCGTCGGTCGGGAGGAGGAACTCTTGATTGCGCACGTATGGGGGCGTACAGCAGGCCACGCCGATTTGTTAATGGTTTGGCGTGACTCGTGTCAGGTGTGATGCGTCGTTAAAGCAGTGATATCAGCCAATGATACTGTCTTGGTCACAGGTGGATCCAAGGGGATGAGGCCTGGTTGTCCATTGAAACTCCTATCCTGCGGATGTCATCGGACTTAAAGTAAGACGTTTTGAACATTATTTGTGTCATTTCCAAGGAACTGGGGATTCCGGCGTCTGCAGTAATTCGGCGAAGATTATTTGTTTCGTCGGTGTGCAAATGATTGAACAAGGAGCAGTTTGTTTAATGCTCACCTTATGCTCGTGTTTTGCGTGTGGTGCTTGCGAGTGTAAAATTGACTCTCACCTTTGTCTGTTGATTTTAAGCGCCTCGTCAAATACTGAATCCAAGTAGTGACTTTCAGTTGATTAGCTGGATTCTTTCTTTGCTCGTCACGACGCGTGCCAAATGGCAAAGTAGGCCTTAACTTGCTACCTCATTTGCGTGGCATCAATAACAGAGCCTAACCTTAACTAATTAAGACTAGCGGTAAACAAAAGCATTTAAGTATGTTGTTTTAAAAAAAATTATCTGAAATTTGTCAGTGATTTATGTTGCGCTTGTTGATTCTGAGGTATGAACGGAAGTGTTGGCAGGTCTTTCGTGTAAGGGAATCCCGCTAGTTTTGATTGTTTTGGAAACTTTGAGAGAGAAACTAGTGTGCTTTAGTCCTGCCTTGGGTTAAGTCTACATTCGGGCTCTGGCATTTGTACTGCAAGCCGCAATATCATCCTGTTTCGTGGTTGTTTTGTTCCCAAACTAGGTGTTTGCGCTGGGTGTTTTGGGCTGGGCGTTTCGCCTCTCAGCACTATACTTGGGTTTCAGCTGAGTGTTCAGTCTGTTGACTATCCATCGTACGCCACATCGGCATTGGTCAACCTGTCATCAGTGGATTTCAATGCTGTAGTTAGTTGTAAATTAGTACTGGTTCCATTACCTTCTGACCATGGTTCTTGCTCGGTATTTGCCTTGAACTACGCCGCTAACCTGGGCAACGTATGTTGTGGCTAGCTTAAATTAATCACTGCTCAATAGCCCAACACAGTTTGTCAGCCGTCAAAAGCCATGTATGCGTTATTTATTGTGTTATTCTAGTGAATCTATAAGCATGCTATTCTTATTTTTGTTACTCTAGGTAGCCATTAAGTTGCCATTTTTAGGGTGTTTAGATGGAGTGCGGCTCCTTTGAGTATAGATTGGTCAATTTCCAATTTAGTGTTTTTCCACCAGTTTTTAATCGTGCTTATCCACATATATGTATTTACATACATATATCGGTGGAATGTAAATGTTTTTTGTTACTATGGAGCTGTACTTAATGTCATATTGTAAAGAAATGAACTTATTGGAAGTTAACTGTCGCCGTAACGTCTGTGGACTGTGCATTTTCTTGTTATTCACCTTAATGTTCTAGTCAATGTGTAAACTTGCTAATTATTTTCCATTTAAATGGAGTGTGCGTGACTTGATGTCATAAGTGACTGCTTCATAACCAGTTCTTTAACGAGCCTACGCGCATATTTACAGGTATATTTATGGGAGAACTTAAATTATGTTCGCCTTTTGAACTAAAGTGCAGAAAAGTGAATAAAGTGTTTAATTATTGTTCTAGTGCTATTATCTGGCAAGTGTAACACGCGACATTTTCTTGGTGTGTTATCAAGTGTGGCAATAAATGCAATTTGCAGGAAGTGATGCACTTTTCAGTTGTTCCCGTGATTTCCTATCTCTGCATATAATATTTAATTGTTTGATATAATACTGATTAAGCCTTTGTTGAAATACTGGAGGGAGGTGCGCGTGGCTCAGTAAGGAACCCTTACTGATGACCAGTACTCAAGAATCGGTCGAAAACAGTCCTATAAGCCTCTTCCTTCATGAATGAGTTACATTTCCGCAAGCTGCTTCTCTGCTATTTGTCTTATGTGTTCATTTCCCTTAAGGTCACTCTAGATAGTTAAGTCTAGATGTTTTAGGGTGGATACAGTTTTCAGCAGTTTCTCATCAGTAGTGTAACTGTACAATAGAGGCTTTCTTTTGCAAAATATGTGCAATATGTTACATTTATTTACGTTCAGAGTCAATTGCCTCTGCAGCTCATTTGGCAAATCGATACAATCTTCTGGCGTTGCTACTATGTTACAGACAACCACCTCACTTGCGAACAGTCTTATCGAGCATTTTATGCTTTCTGCTACATCACTGTCATACATTGTGAACAATTACATTCCTGTCACACTTTCTTGGAGTACTCCGAAAATTAACTATATATCTGTCGATATAGCTCCGTTAAGTGTGACATTGACTTCTATGTGCAACGAAGTCTTCGAGGACTTCATTTTGATAGTAATGAAATGGTGCAAGCGGAGGTGAGGATGTGGCTTCGTTAACAATGTCAAACATTCTATAGTGACGGTATCAGCGAACTGGTTTCACTTTGAGAGAAATGTGTTCGTCTCTAGGGTGACAATGTTGAGAAATAAATATGTAGACATCAAGAATAAAGCTGTAGAGTGTTAATTACGTGTATTTCACTTCAAATGTTTTAACAGTTTTCTCATAAGAAATTCGTAGGCATTACTTTTGAGCATGCCCTTGTCCTTATAAGAGACATCTATAAGGTCTACAACTTTCCTTCCACCGTTTTGCATTAGACGGCAGTGGTGAAAAGTAGGGGTGCAACTAGTTCGTCATAAGTGTCGTACAGTAAGCTTAGGCATTTGAGAACATAATTCCATCAACATATCAGTTGTTTTTGATTGTATCATAAATTTATTCTAGACTGAATACGTCAGCTTATGAGGCCAGTTCACGTCATTTGGGGAAGCTTTTAATTTTCTGCTTTGACATTAAGAAATCTGCGGCTGAGGCTCATAAAAAGCTGGGTAAGACCTATGATGAGACGACTGTTAGTGACAGAACTTAGCAGAAAACGGTTTCCATGCTTCGAGAACGGTAATTTTGACGTAGGAGACCGGCATGGCTGTGAAAGAGAGACAGCTTTCGATGCTGCTGCAACTGACGGGAACAATCACTGGATATCGAAAGCAATTGATGTGTTTGAGTAAAGCACTGAAAGACAAACGGGCACACTACAGCGACAAAAAAAATGATTTTGCAGCATGACAGTGCACGACCCCATGTCGAAACTCCCGTCAAAACATACTTGCAAACGTTGAAATGGGAAGTTCCACCCCACTCTCCGTATTCTCCAGATATTCCTCCCTCTGACAGCCACATTGAAAGCTGTGTGTTGAGGATAGAGCCAGTGAAAAATGTCGATAGTTCCCAACCGCAAGGTTGAACGAGTAGTACAGTAGTAGTTCAGTGTGTCCCATCACCTGAATCCTTCTCATTTCCTGTACTACAGTTTCTACTGGGGTCCAGTGTGTTACGTCACCTGACGTGACATGCTGTGTACATGGACCTAATCGGTTGCTCAGTGTGTCCCATCGCCTGAGGCCACATATTTCTATTTTCTGGCGCTACAGCTCAATAATAAGTCAGTGTGGTCTCCCACCTGATGTGACCTGTCCTGTACATTTCACGCAACTTAGGGCTCAGGATGTCTGATCTCCCGAGGCCGTTTATTCACTATTATCAAAGACAGTCGACATGTATCTGAGGTTTACTCCAAGATAATGATGGTAACTGAAAGTCAGTTTATGCTGTCACGTAACGTGAGAAAGACCTAATAGTTGAGCCTACTATTAATTAAAGTATCTTATTGCATATTTTATGTATTTTTCTCATATTCTACATAACTATCAGGTAAATTTGGATATGATTTGAGGCATTTTCCCTCATATTTCTATACTTCTATGTGGTAACATTCAAGTTTATATGATGTAACTATTGGGCAAACTTTGATATTTTTCGAGGGATTTTTCCTTATATTTCTGTGTTTCCATTTTGTAACACTTAGTATTGTGTGACATTGATGATTCACTTGTATTTCACTATTTTATGTATAACTGTTAGGTAGAGTTTCATGTTATGTGAGGTATGTTCCCTCATATTTCTCCGCTTGTATTTGGTATATGTAACAGGTATTTCAGTTTTGTACATTTCGATGTTCTTTGAGTCACTGTGACTTGCAAACCTGGACTGTTGGTAAAGTTTGATTCGATACACCTCACTTAATACCCTATATGTCTTATGTTTTTGTCCTATATAGAGATGTTTTGGCCGGCCGCGGTGGTCTCGCGGTTAAGGCACTCAGTCCGGAACCGCGTGACTGCTACGGTCGCAGGTTCGAATCCTGCCTCGGGCATGGATGTGTGTGATGTCCTTAGGTTAGTTAGGTTTAAGTAGTTCTAAGTTCCAGGGGACTGATGACCACAGCTGTTAAGTCCCATAGTGCTCAGAGCCATTTGAACCATAGAGATGTTTTGGTTTTGTACATTTTGATGTTCTTTGTTTCACTGTGAATATCAAAGCTCATGGTATTATACATTTTACTTAACATCCTAGGTCTATTGATCAATTTCATTCCTCTGTAATACTTTTTTCATGAGAATACTATGTATATTTTACGTTGTATCTTCCATTGTAATTTTTTTACGAATTTCTTGGAGAAATCTGTGCTAACTGCACAGATCCCCCCACAAAATTCTGTTCTATCGGACCAGAGGGTTGTGAAAGGTATGTGCTGAGATAGAGCCAGGGAAAAATGTCGATAGTTCCCAACCGCAAGGTTGGACGAGTAGTACATCTTCGAGTAGTAAGATCTTTGACAGCTAACAGAGCTAGGTGCACGCGGTAAAAGTTTGAGTAGTGGTGAGACGATGCGCAGAGACAGCAGACGTGTTTCGAGTCGGAGCTATATGCCTGCAGGAGGCAGTCGGGTCGTGACAGCATCAAAGTAAGAATTGGCGCTACGCACATAATAAGCTATATATTGAGCGAAACTCGGCACATACCTGGGGAAACTAGAAAGAATAATTAATAAAATAGGTTTTCTTTGGTTAAATTATGTCTAAAAGCTAGATAGAAGTCCCATTGTTGATGCAATAAGCGTTTTGTGAAACTTTCTCGTAAATCCATGCTATAGAAGTTTTTTTTAGTTTTTCACATGTGCCTTAAAAGTTTGAACAATAAATATTTTTTAGATAAAATTAGAGTTTCATCTCACACCTTATGTCGTTCTCCGCATTCTGTGCTTGCATTGAACCAAAAGGTACATTAAAGTTAAGTTCCTGTGATTAAAGCTAATAACTTCATTTATCAGAGTAAAATAATCTAAATGCCATTGCACAGTTGGCAAATTATTCACATCAGGACAGAATTTTTATTAAGTAACAAACAGGGCCAAAATGAGTAAAGTTATCTAGAATGACAATTTTATGCCATTGCACTACGGCTGAGTTGAATATATGTTTTATTATCGGCTAAACGGGAAGGAGTGCATGAGCTAAGTCCACAGACGCAGTCAGTTGCAGGTTGGTGACTTTCATTTATTTTTACCACTAAACTTCCGTGCAGTCAGATGTGTATTTTGAGTATTAATTTTCCAACAATATTTTCATGCAGCCAGATAAAATTCAGTTCAGTTAAATACGCTGTCAGATGCAAGTTTTATTAAAGACTAAAGCAGTCACATGCAGTTCAGTCTAGTTTAAATAGAAAATTTTTATTAACAACACTTTCAACATTTCTCGACCTACGACACACGACCTAACTGACTAGCACTTGCGGTCATATGAACAAGTGCAGAGTTGGATCGATTGAAGGCTCCCCACAAAAGATGCCCGGTTTATACACTGCGCGATTGGTATTCTCCCCTAAAGCTAGGAGAAAGCAGTGGCCAACGATGGCCAATGCCTTGAATCGTAAATTTTTCGAAGTTTTTCACAATAAAGTCTCTATTTTTGAGAAAAACGGCACAAGCAAAGGTACAGACCTTATACATATACTCAGACAAATGGCTTTAAAAAATAATAAAATGAAATAACAATACACAGTTATACTCAGTTTTTCACTGCATGGTTGATGAAGCACCTGCACTTCGGCACTCCAGAAGGTGATAGTTAACTAGAAATTGAAACTAGGTGAGTAAGAAGGCTTGCCGATGCGCCACCAGTTTTTGTCGAAAGCTATTGTTTTCATTTTTTTTTTTTTTTGTAAAAAATAAAACCAGCCGGCCGCGGTGGTCTAGCGGTTCTAGGCGCCCAGTCAGGAGCCGCGAAGCTGCTACGGTCACAGGTTCGAATCCTGCATCGGGCATGGATGTGTGTGATGTCCTTAGGTTAGTTAGGTTTAAGTAGTTCTAAGTTCTAGGGGACTGATGACCACAGATGTTAAGTCCCATAGTGCTCAGAGCCAAAAATAAAACCCGGCTCTGCAAACAGACAAGTGTTAGATCAACGTTGACTGACGTGTGTTTTCTGTTTTGATTTTGACAACTAACCTAGTCTATAGGACAGTAATTGACTGTCGAAGAACTAACCGCATCAGACTGATGTAGTGGTGTCAGACTTTACAGCGTTACCAACGATAAAACGCCACTTTCAGGGTCTTTGTTTACATACTGACGTATAAAACGGGGCTTCCTCAGAGAAATATGATAAGACTACCGTTATTCTCTACGTACATAAATGGCATAGCGGACACCGTGAACAGCAATTTACGACTGTTTATTGATGGCGTTGTGGTGCACGAGAAGGTTTCGTCGTTGAGTGGCTATAATGGGATACAAGTTGACGTGGACAAAATTTCTGGTTAGTGTAATGCACGGCAGCTAGCTCTAAATGTATAAAAATGTAAGTTAATGCGGATGTGTAGAAAGAACAAACCCGTAATGTTCGGATGCACCATTAGCAGTGTACTGCTTGACAGAGTCATGACTGTTAAATACCTAGCTATAGCTTAGAGCCGGCCGGTGTGGCCGAGCGGTTCTAGGCGCTTCAGCCTGGAACTGCGCGACCGCCATGGTCGCAGGTTCGAATCCTGCCTCGGGCATGGATGTGTGTGATGTCCTTAGGTTAGTTATGTATAAGTAGTTCTAAGTTTTAGGGGACTGATGACCTCAGATGTTAAGTTCCATAGCCATTTGAACCATATAACTTAGAGATAGCACGCCACTCTCTCACCTTAACTACACTGTCGGTCACATTAATTGTGGTGTCACCGCCAGACACCACACTTGCTAGGTGGTAGCCTTTAAATCGGCCGCGGTCCGGTAGTATACGTCGGACCCGCGTGTCGCCACTATCAATGATTGCAGACCGAGCGCCGCCACACGGCAGGTCTAGAGAGACTTCCTAGCACTCGCCCCAGTTGTACAGCCGACTTTGCTAGCGATGGTTCACTGAAAAATTACGCTCTCATTTGCCGAGACGATAGTTAGCATAGCCTTCAGCTACGTTATTTGCTACGACCTAGCAAGGCGCCAGTATCCGTACTATTGATATTGTGAATCATGTACCATAAAGAGCGATGTTCTCCATTAATGGATTAAAGTTAAGTATTCCACCAGCTACGTCTGTTTTTCTCACTTCTAATTCCCTTGCCATGTTCCACACCTCACGCCAGCCTGCGTGAGCTAAGACGCGTGCATTTCGGACTCCTTTAGTAACACGGGTTGGCTCTCCTGCCAACCACAGCATTAATATTCATATTTTAGGTCATCGTCCCCGTGTTCGCCAGTACTACATTTGGTATGTATGGTTTATGATCTTTTATGTGAGGAAACTGTGGGCAGAATGTTCATATAACTGCATGTGTCGTTGCTAACAGCGATGTGCAAGCTTTTGTGGAGCAAATTTGTTTATGGGGGATGTGCATGACAATTTACAGTAGGTTTTCTTTCATGGGCTTATGCATAAATAAAAATAAAAAAAAAGTCAGAGCAGAGCTGCGGCGCGTGATGCATTAGACTCGGAAACCTGCGGAAGTAGCAATTGGTCAGAATGAAGAAATAAATCTCGGGTGAACAGCCTGGTATGAGAAATTGAAGAATCGCATTGGTCAGAATGCTTACAAGAAGCAAAGCTAGTGTGTGTGTGGGTACAGGTATCCTCTCATGTTTCACTGATAGAAATTTGTGTCATGGATGAGACTATATCTATTTCTCGGCGGAAACATCTCGAGTTTGACAAATCCGGTTGGTTCAACACGCGAACATTGCCGTATTAGTACCTTGTCACGCCACAGCAAAGGTATGTGATGCAACGAAGTTAAAATTGCAATTTTGCTTCAGAAATAATTGCACAAGTCTTGTAGGTACAATTCTTCTCAGAATTCGTGTTGGAAAGTAGTAATGATTTGGTTTCTATCGATGGTATTGTGGGCATTGCCGGTGCGGCGCATGCACGGTCTGTTCCACCATTCGGAGTGAGGCGGCAGTAGTGGTGCCACAGAAGTTGATTTGCGATCCGATAGTGGATCTTGTCATGGTCCAAATCACGCCACGGATACCGTTCGGGGGATCCTGCGAGAGGCGTGGTGAAGTTCGAGTTTAGTACTTTTTCTTCCTGATGTTCGATTAAGCTTTTCGCCCGTGGAACGATGTGTGTGGTTACACTTATGGATAATCATCTATGGTGCGATATTTTTCGGTGGTGGTACTTTTTCGTCTGTGGTTATCGCTTGTCGATTATCCCCAGTAGTACTTTGATCTTCTTGAGAATATTGATTGTGGATCGCCATCGCCATCGGCAAAGATGTGTATTACGTGACTTGAGCACGTGGAGTACGAGTCACGGCAGTACGCTTTCAGATGGATAGGAAGTAAATGGCGAATGGGACCAGATGAAAACGGAAGATACAAATCATTCTGCACTAAAACATAATTACTCATAAGACCTGGTATTTTTACGTCATTGCAGCAGCTATTAAGGGGTGATATTTTGAGAGTTAGTGGCCAGTTTGAGAGGGTAAGGTGAATTGGTGCTGATGTCTGATCCAAGCTGCCTGCACAGAGAGGAGTGTACAGATGGCGGTGAGCAGTACTTGACCCAGATTCTGTGTCAGATATCCGCATCAGCATCACCATCCAGTAAGTTCGCATCAGGAGAAGTCCTCTGTGTCCCTTTCACTCTTGCCAATGAAGAGTGAAAACAAGTACAGGGGTTTCTCGCCTGCAGCCAGCAGAAAACGGCGGCTCGCCCCTGACGTCCCGCAACCAGAATAGCGTAAAGTAGAAAGAGTTAGAGATAGCTAAACTTGGTAATGGGTAAACTAATTAGAAGTAAGTGTTGCATGGTATGAGAGTGCTTTAAGTATGAATGTGCAGGCTGTGCTGGTTTTGGCCTTTGCAATGAATGAGAGGTGTTGTGAAACTAACATGAGACTGACATATACAAAAGCAGCGGTTCCTCAACAAGAAATTGATTAGTCTAGGTGTTTTTTGGATAAGAGATTTATGATCGATGTTTCGTTGTTTATTTAAATGGAAGATAGGAGCCAGTCATTTTTTCTCCATTAATAATATTGTAATGTTTAGTGAGCAGCAGTTTATACATTTCTTATGATTCTCTTCTTCTGACAAGTTGTGCCACAAACTCCTCTTCTCCCCAATTCTGTTCAATACCTCATCATTAGTTATGTGATCTACCCATGTAATCTTCAGCATACTTCTATAGCACCACATTTCGAAAGCTTCTATTCTCTTCTTGTCTAAACTATTTATCGCCCATGTTTCACTTCCATACATGGCTACACTCCATACAAATACTTTCAAATACGACTTCCTGGCACTTAAATCTATACTCGATGTTAACAAATTTCTCTTCTTCAGAAACGCTTTCCTCGCCATTGCCAGTCTACATTTTATATCCTCTCTACTTCGACCATCATCAGTTATTTTCCTCCCCAAATAGCAAAACTGCTTTACTACTTTAAGTGTCCCATTTCCTAATCTAATTCCCTCAGCATCACCCGACTTAATTCGACTACATTCCATTATCCTCGTTTTGCTTTTGTTGATGTTCATCTTATATCCTCCTTTCAAGACACTATCCATTCCGTTCAGCTGCTCTTCCAGGTCCTTTGCTGTCTCTGACAGAATTACAATGTCGTCGGCGAATCTCAAAGTTTTTATTTCTTCTCCATGGATTTTAATATCTACTCCGAACTTTTCTTTTGTTTCCTTTACTGCTTGCTAAATATACAGATTGAATAGCATCAGGGAGAGTAAACAACCCTGTCTCACTCCCTTCCCAACCACTGCTTCCCTTTCATGTCGGTCGACTCTTATCAGGACTGAAGACCACAACAACAACATGATTCTCTATCTAAGTGTTTTTGGAGACATTTATTGCAAAAACAAGGCACAAAAAGATGTACTGAGGGTTGTACAGGGGACACTGGCGTTCCAAATGGCGAACGAGTAGAAGACCATAGATGGACGTGGCTCAGCGCAGCGCGGGCGCCCATATCACTACGCTCGAGTGTCCTAGCGAGACTTCGGGCGCGGCTGCCAGCGTGCCGTCACAGCAGGGGCAAGAGACCACACACCGCAGGGCCAGAATGGCAGGTGTGAGCTACAGACGACTCATCCCCCACCACACTGTGGCGACAGCACAGGCGGCTGGCGGACGTGATGACCCTGGGCCAGCTCAAGAGCGACGGAGGCGCGGACACAGTACTCCGTGTAGCTTTCACTTGTGCCAACGGAGAATGGCAACAACCACAGGGGTTTCTCGCCTGCAGCCAGCAGGTAACGGAGGCTCACCGCTGACGTCACGCCACCACCTGGGACCACCTTAGTCTGACGCAACAGTCTCGAGCGATGCGACCTGAATGTAATGCCGCTGCCGACCAGAAAGGAGAGACTGGAAAGCTGGAGAGTGTCGGACCAGGTTACTGACGTCTCCAGACACTTGCCACGACAACTGCTGCCGGAGGACTGTCTTCAACAATAGCAACCACTTGTGATCTTCTGCCCCATCTTTGGCCTGTCAATAGGCATTATGCCCATCTGTTGCAGCCATAGACTGGAAATAGGCCCCGCCCTCACACTGCAGCCATCACTGGTGATGTTAAGTAAAGGGGAAACCCTGCTCTTAGCACCAAGTCACCTGCTACAGCTGCCACATCCAAACTGTTACCATTTCTTGTGTGTAGTGCTGTGTTTATTTGTCTGTCTAATGTTAAAGTTAGTTTTTGGACCCCTAAAGACCCTTGAGAATGGAACAGAAGGAGACTTAATAAATGTTTGTTTTTTTAATTCTTATTTTTGTGTGTCCTGCTGCATTTATTTTATTTGGTTAAGGGTAATTTTTTAAGGGATTACACCATTTTTAGATGTGTAGTTGGGTACAAGGTCACTCTCATCTAAAATCGAAGATTGTCGAAAGATCACAAATAACAAATATACTAATATTCAAACTACTTTTTGAAATTGACGCACATATTTATTGTGTCACTGTCATTTGTGTAAACTCTCGCTATATTACCATGTAACTTACATTTGTTTATTTTGTGTTAACACCATTTAATCTGTTGTACTAAAAGAACCAGTTTTGTCGAATGCTTCGACATAATTTTTCATGTTATTGTCTCTATGGAAGATTGAGTCACTGTGAATGCTTGGGCATTGGTAACAAAATCTACGAGGAAGAAAATGCTCAATTGTCAACGATATTGTAACTGTGCGAGTTATTCTTGATTCAGTGCTCTATGAACTGTACCTGCAGAGGGACTTTTGGCCAGGGCACTCCACTCTTCCGACTTAGGGCCAGAGCAGGACGGTGCTGGTTCACAAAACATCTCATCTAGACCATTTGACAGACTGTAGCAAAGGCAGGCAGTTGGTCGAAAGTGGATAGAGAAAGCCATTTAAAGAGAGACTACTCTAATCTGAGCCTTTGTGAAAATGGTGGGACGGTAAAAAAACTGCAAGCATTGTCGTGTTAGAAGCTGGCACAATATGAACAGAGCAGCTGATTCTTATGTTTAGTGGAGGTATAGTTCTGTGATGCCAGGAAGTCGCCAGGTTCTTTTAGGGAGTGGGAAAAACATGTATTTCACAGTCATGATTATTTGGGGAGCTTAACAGCCTTCTTTCAGAATTTGGAAGTGGTCAGTCTGGAAAGATTACATCTGTCAGTAAATGCTTACTGTGAGAACGACGCCTTCATAGTCTAAAATCTCCTTTTTTTTTTAGACAAAAGAGATGTTTAGTAGCTTGTAAGTAGGCTGTTTAGGTTTTTTTATTGGTAACGGCGCCGCCACGCAGCGCTCTGTATGAAAATCACTGGCTGTGCCGTGTGCAGTCTGTGGCTGGTTTGCATTGTTGTCTGCCATTGTAGTGTTGGGCAGCGGCAGCTGGAAGCTAACAGCGCGTAGCGTTGCGCAGTTGGAGGTGAGCCGCCAGCAGTGGTGGACGTGGGGAGAGAGATGGCGGAGTTTTGAAATTTGTAAGAATTGGTGTCATGAACTGATATATATATATTATGACTATTAAGGTAAATACATTGTTTGTTCTCCATTAAAATCTTTCATTTGCTAACTATGCCTATCAGTAGTTAGTGCCTTCAGTAGATTCAATCTTTTATTTAGCTGGCAGTAGTGGCGCTCGCTGTATTGCAGTAGCTTCAGTAACGAAGATTTTTGTGAGGTAAGTGATTTGTGAAACGCATAGGTTAATGTTAGTCAGGGCCATTCTTTCGTAGGGATTTTTGGAAGTCAGATTGCGTTGCGCCAAAACTATTGTGTGTCAGTTTAAGCACAGTCGTGTATAATTTTTCTAAAGGGACGTTTCATATGGCGACCCTGCTACGATACCGCACTGGAATCTTCTGATTTTTTCCTTGTAGTTTGTGTAATTAGTGTAGCCTTTGTTTATTGCTAGCGCGTAATCATAGAGAGGATTTCCTTTGTAGTTGCAGTCTTTCATTGTTGTACAGTAAAATAGTTGTGGCATGCATGTAGTTTTGCATGAAGTATTTCGCAGCTGCACTTGCAAATTAACTATATATTATTTTCAGTGATATGTTAATGTGTTCCCTTATTTTTGTTCTTCAAATTGTGTTTTTCTGTATTGTCGTGTGAAAAATTGTGTCAATAATGGCGTGTGAAATACGTAACACTAGGCTCCAAAGTAAACTGAGAAATGACAGTGAAGACGAAAGCAGTGTGTTAGCGTCACCATGTAATGAATTCACTAACGTTCAAAGTAGTAATTTGGTAATAGCGCATAGGGAAATGGAGCGGGCTGCAAATAATGGTGTAGGCAATGAAACAATTAGTGAACAGGGAAGCATTATCGATCGATCGGTCGGCAACAGCTCGCCTCAGGATTCCGAAATGACAGGACACAATCTTGCAAATACTGTAGATTCAGATTTTGCGTCCTCATCGTTTTCTCAAATAAATCAAGACACATTTTCTGCTTTTCAAAATGCGAATATTGCCGGTTCAAATGCACTGCCGAAAAGCACTGAGGAACATGTTTCAGACACCAGTGCACCGTTATTATAGTTGATGCAACAGATGGGACAAAGGCTACAAAAGTTAGACACAACGCTTGAACAAAATCAGAAACAAATGGGACAAAATCTTCAAAAGTTAGACACAATGGAACAAAATCTTCAAAAGTTGGACTCAATGGAACAACACCAGAGACAAACACAGCAACAGTTAGACACAATGGAACAAAATCAGAGACAAACACAGCAAAAGCATCAAAAGTTGGACACCACACTTGAACAAACACGTGACGATTTAACTACTGAGTTACATAACATTGAATCGAAATACAAAAAATCTGTAATGACGTAAAAACACAAATTTGTGAGCATTTTCAACCTATTTTTTCGCGGCATGAAAATGCATTACAGAATCATGAAGCAGCCGTAAAAGAACTGCAAACTATTGTTAGTGAAAATCACGACACCTTGCAAGCAAAAATGGACTCAGTTGCATCCACCGATTCGGTTACGCAACTTGCAAGAACTCAGGAAAACTTAAAGGTCACAGTAGATTCGATTTCAACACAAATGGACACTCTGAAACTTGGTTCAGAAAAACACACTGAGGAAATGTGTTCACTATCGGAGAAAGTAGCCGAACTTTCAGATCTGTTCACTAACTTATCTACAAAGGTAGATGATGATCTGAATGATACAGAAGAGTGCGAACAAATTAGGAAATTCAAACAAAATCAGAATCAAATTAATACACAACACCAAAGAGAAATCCGGGAAGTGCAAGATCAGCTGACACAGGTAATACAAGAATTACGTATTTCAGAAGACAGTCGCCCTCCAACACGGGAAGAGGGACTTAGAAATAAGGAAAAGCCACAAAATAATAACACAGGGCATTTCGAAAATTGTGAAAGAAATTGGCAAGGTGCACCGAATTTTGAGATGGAACTGTCGACACGACGTAACAATGAACGATATGCTACCCGCCGACACGATGATTTTGACTGTAAGCTGTTCATTACTGCACGTAAATTCAAAACATTTAAGAATTCTGGCAACAACATTCATCCACAAGCGTGGCTCAATCAATTCTCTCATTGTTTTCCTCCCAACTGGTCGTTAGAGCACAGATTAGAATTTATGTGTGGCTACTTGGGGAATGAACCAGCTGTAAGAATGCGATCAGTCATTCACGATTGTCATAGTGAAGGAGAATTTTATCATGCTTTCCTCTCAGCAAATTGTTCTCAAGCTACACAAGACCGAGTAAAACATAGCATCATTATGATGAAACATTTCAAACAATCTGAATTTTCCAGTCTTGTGAAATATTTTGATGACATGTTACATAGGAATCAGTATCTTTCAACCCCATACAGCCCCTCAGAACTCATCCACATTTGTTGTTGTTGTTGTTGTCTTCAGTCCTGAGACTGGTTTGATGCAGCTCTCCATGCTACTCTATCCTGTGCAAGCTGCTTCATCTCCCAGTACCTACTGCAACCTACATCCTTCTGAATCTGCTTAGTGTACTCATCTCTCGGTCTCCCTCTACGATTTTTACCCTCCACGCTGCCCTCCAATGCTAAATTTGTGATCCCTTGATGCCTCAAAACATGTCCTACCAACCGATCCCTTCTTCTTGTCAAGTTGTGCCACAAACTTCTCTTCTCCCCAATCCTATTCAATACTTCCTCATTAGTTACGTGATCTATCCACATTATCTTCAGTATTCTTCTGTAGCACCACATTTCGAAAGCTTCTATTCTCTTCTTGTCCAAACTAGTTATCGTCCATGTTTCACTTCCATACATGGCTACACTCCAAACAAATACTTTCAGAAACGACTTCCTGATACATAGATCTATATTCGATGTTAACAAATTTCTACCTGAACATTTACGACAGATTATTTTAGCAGGACGATGCAAAGACGACATTGAAGCTTTTCAGGGACTGTTAGAAGAACTGGAAATTGACACTGACAATCGCGGAACGCGAAAACAGGAGCACAACAATTACAGGTCACACCTGTCACAATTCCGCGATGACAGAAATAATACACGACAAGGCTATTCGTACAACGTAAATCGTGACCAAAACAGACACCACCCATATGACAACCACTGGCAGAGTAATAATAGTTACAGAGAAAGATCGCATTTCCGTAGTAATGAATATGACAGAGACAATCAGAGAAACAGACAATATGGAAACAAAAATAATTATTGTTAAGGGAGACAGAATAACTTAAGACGCAACGGTCCAGCGCGCAGTTACGATTTAGGGAGAAATTCTCCACCACGTGACCGACAAGCAAGAAACTATGGAATCTACCGAAATGACGACAGACGATATGATCGTAACGACAGACCTGAATTGCAGCAGAATTCGCGAGCTTCAAACAGGTCAGGGCCCTCTCGGCAAGGTGAATTTGTATTAGTTAGGTCTCCTAATCCCAATAACGACGCACGCCAACAAAGACAATGACTCGCACCGCAGGCAGCCACGCGCGCCGGTTGCCTCAGAGTAAAATAACATAGACGCTAACCTTGAGACAAATTTTAGCATTCCTTACCAATGTACCATATACAACATAATAATTCCGTTGAAGCTGGAACTCTGCGTACTAGGAGGAGTAAAGGATTGCACCACATTTCACATGTAAAACCGTTTATTAAAAGTTAATCTGGTTTATAACTTAGTCTTTGCCATAAAATTTTTCACTTCACATTTCTAGTATGCTTTGTCACACTGAGACACTGTTAACATGCAACAATGTTTTGAAGTTAAATATCCAGTCTAGAACCTAGGGAAATTTTTTAACAGAAATTACGAATGCATTGTTATAGTGAACAGACGACAAAGTGTTCTTATTTGTACATTATTGCTTGTTACTTGCACAATTACGTAACGACTATAAGGCTTACATACTTAGAATATTTACCAGTACTGCCAATGAGATTTTAATGCAACATTTTGGTTTACTTGAAAATACATTCTTTATTTGAAGTACATTCGGTGAGATTAAAGATGACTTAGCATTTGGATTCTCTGATAGCAACACGATTATATCACGACGCTACTAATATGTGACACCATTTACATTGTGCTTTTGCGGTGTATCTGTTTTATATCTGCACAGTTTTTCTGAATTCTTCTGGAAAGGAAAACATGTTTTAGTAGTAACGTTTGTGGTATAGCTACAATGAGACAGCCTTTTCTGTAGCACAACAATACGTTAGAGCACAGTACTTTCTTCATCACGGCAATAAGCGTAATAACTAAGATATCTATACGTAAAGCATTTTACTTTTGTTTACCATGAGGTAAATACATTGACTTCTGTAGAACTTAGCTTTCGGAGGACCATAACTACGACACTTCCACAGAGATTATCTTACAACAAGACGCACAGTTTAGCGCTACAGTACGCGTATTTGAGTGACTAATTTTGTACTTAAAACATTTATTTTTAAAGATATTTGAAATACAATGATAGAAACGTTTTCCGTGATACATTTCATTCCATTGCTGTAATCTGCAACATTTGAGGATATAATTACATTAATCCTCAGGGGGGGTACACGCTTACTTTGTGTATCATGTGTTTGGCAAGCGCAAGGAGCCCTAGCTAATATGGTATTTGCTTATACAACTTTACACATCGGTACCATATTTCTCTAACACATAAATTACACAGCTATCTGATCATTTAACTGAGAGACAAACATTTTTTTATTACGTCAGTGACACATGTTGGATAATTTCACACTTATGAAATTGTATTTTGTCTGTACTTTGTGAAATGTTCATATTTTTTTGGAACCATTGTGATACTATGTGAGCTTTGAATGATGTATTTGGTATGGGATCTTGATTTTCAAAGTACGTTTGAGGTAGATGACACTATTGAAATGAGCAGAGAATATTTTTTAGGTTTTGAAGTTATTGCAGAAAGCTACGATGATTTTGAGATTTAGCTGAGTTTTTATGATGTTATTATGACGATGACAAAGTGTATTATGCTGTTGCGGTATGTTTATGTTCAATAAGCTGATGCTGTATGAGTTATTTGATTATGCTATGTGTCTGTTATGATGAAATATTGAAGAAGTGTCGACAAATAAGGTAAGGAATAATGAATAGTGGTTAGGGACTCTAGTTTGTGAAAAAGGTTTTTGGAAACCAAGAATCGTACTTTAAGAGTTATGAAATGTATGTAAATGCGTTAATCTGTTACAATGCCAACGAAAATGTTTTGGACACTTATATTTACAGGATTTTGTTTCTACACATTTGTAACGCAAATTCTCAACCTGTGAAAATATTTTTTATATGAGACTGTCACTGTAGCGGAAACTGGTGTCGTAAATATTTCGGTAAGACAGTTAAGTGACCACCTGCACGTAATGCGTCGTGGACACCCAGCTGGGCGACAGTCACCGGGAAACAAGCCATTAGTGTGTGCCTTTCAGAGGCACAGGTGAAAAAAAAGGGAGGCCATTATCCTCGCTATTGACATTCCTTTTAGAAAGCACCGCAAATACGACACGCTCATTTCTTGCAAACATTCTTACATCTGCACACCTGATTATGACAAGTGTCTTTCTACAAGAGTTGAGAGAACTTCTTCTGACTTATGAAATGCCACATAGCTATTGAATGATGTTTTTATTCTTTACATTGCATAATTGCTTATTTCAGTTGATATCTCTTTTCCAGCTGTGTTACAACATTGGTTTTATAAAATAAAAGTAAATGCATTTGCTAATGTGAAAACTTTCTGCCAACAGATCAGTTAAATAATAATTTTAGTATCCACATTCTTAAAAAAAAGCACTTGGAAAGGAAAGAACAATAAGAAGGGACTAGTAACAGGAACTGCATACATAATTTTCTTTTCAAGTACTTGGTAATATGTTGTAGCATTAGTTTTTGTGGTGCACCACTTTAATTGCATAGACATTAAGATGTGAATAGACATTGTCCTTATCTGCATTGTTGTCATTAGTGTAACATTTTTTCTGCTTGAGCTTTGTAATGTTTAGGTATAAGTTATAGCATTTGCTGCGGCTGTTTGCCATTCATAGTGCTACTGAATGTCACTTTGTATTACTAGGTTAACCCAATTTTATTACTGATTTATTTTTCTTGTTTGCTGCGCATTGCCTTATATTAGTTGTAATATTGCTGCCTTTTTTTGCCAATTTCCATTTTTTTATCATTGCTGTTTGTGTAAATTATTTTGTGCTGCTGCACTGCCTCGTCCCTTAGTTTAGCATCTGAGCTCAGTAGATTTAAGTTAGCTTAAGAGGGGGTAACGTATATAAGAAAATGAGTTGCGATGTATTTGAAGAAATGCACTGAAAGGTTATATGAGAAAAGTACAGAAAGCAGATATAGATAGGACTTTTTGGAAATAATGAAGAACGAAGGGAGATCTCCGAGAAGTAAAGAAAGTTATGTTTGCAAAATACTGCAGTAAAACAAACCCTGCCCTTTCCTTGTGTTATCCCACTATGTGTTTGTGTACCCTTGTATATTTATGTTCTTCCTGTCTTTATATGTTCATCTGATAAGACTTATGTTGTAGAATTTTCTGATATTCAGCTACATTCACTATGATGAGGAATACTGTTATCCTCAAATATAATTTGCATTAATAATATGTCGTTTTCTTTGTAAATATGTTTAGAAATTATTTATTCTGTTCTGTTTTAATGCTCATGTGTGAAGTTGATGTTTCGAAATTTATTCTGATCTTTTATGTGTGTACTTATGTCGTAATTTTTGTAACACTGATGTATTTGCTATTTCCATTCTTTTGTAAAGCCTGTACTACTGCAAATGTTATCTGTTTTGTTCTGTTCTTTAATGATATATTTTGTACCTTTGTTATTGTATTCTCATGTCATAAAATTGTAATTGACACCAGTTCATCAAATTAAGTAACTTGTAAATTAAATTTCACTGCACACGTTTCTGTTGGTCATACACTCCTGGAAATTAAAATAAGAACACCGTGAATTCATTGTCCCATGAAGGCGAAACTTTATTGACACATTCCTGGGGGTCAGATACATCACATGATCACACTGACAGAACCACTGGCACATAGACACAGGCAACAGAGCATGCACAATGTCGCCACTAGTACAGTGTATATCCACCTTTTGCAGCAATGCAGGCTGCTATTCGCCCATGGAGACGATCGTAGAAATGCTGGATGTAGTCCTGTGAAATGGCTTGCCATGCCATTTCCACCTGGCGCATCAGTTGGACCAGAGTTCGTGTTGGACGTGCAGACCGCGTGAAACGACGCTTCATCCAGTCCCAAACATGCTCAATGGGGGACAGATCCGGAGATCTTGCTGGCCAGGCTAGTTGACTTATACCTTCTAGAGCACGTTGGGTGGCACGGGATACATGCGGACGTGCATTGTCCTGTTGTAACAGCAAGTTCCCTTGCCGGTCTGGGAATGGTAGAACGATGGGTTCGATGACGGTTTGGATGTACCGTACACTATTCAGTGTCCCCTCGATGATCACTAGAGGTGTACGGCCAGTGTAGGGGATCGCTCCCCACACCATTATGTCGGGTGTTGGCCCTGTGTGCCTCGATCGTATGCAGTCCTGACTGTGGCGCTCACCTGCACGGCGTCAAACACGCATACGACCATCATTGGCACCAAGGCAGAAGCGACTCTCATCGCTGAAGACGACACGTCTCCATTCGTCCCTCCATTCACGCCTGTCGCGACACCACTGGTGGCGGGCTTCACGATGTTGGGGCGTGAGCAGAAGACGGCCTAATGGTGTGCGGGATCGTAGCCCAGCTTCATGGAGACGGTTGCGAATGGTCCTCGCCGATACCCCAGGAGCAACAGTGTCCCTAATTTGCTGGGAAGTGGCGGTGCGGTCCCCTACGGCACTGCGTAGGATCCTACGGTCTTGGCGTGCATCCGTGCGTCGCTGCGGTCCGGTCCCAGGTCGACGGGCACCTGCACCTTCCGCCGACCACTGGCGACAACATCGATGTACTGTGGAGACCTCACGCCCCACGTGTTGAGCAATTTGGCGGTACGTCCACCCAGCCTCCCGCATGCCCACTATACGCCCTCGCTCAAAGTCCGTCAACTGCACATACGGTTCACGTCCACGCTGTCGCAACATGGTACCAGTGTTAAAGACTGCGATGGAGCTCGGTATGCCACGGCAAACTGGCTGACACTGACGGCGGCGGTGCACAAATGCTGCGCAGCTAGCGCCATTCGACGGCCAACACCGCGGTTCCTGGTGTGTCCGCTGTGCTGTGCGTGCGATCATTGCTTGTACAGCTCTCTTGGAGTGTCCGGAGCAAGTATGGTGGGTCTGACACACCGGTGTCAATGTGTTCTTTTTTCCATTTCCAGGAGTGTAGTATATGGGCAATATGTGAGAAGTAGGGACTGATAGTGTTTGCACATGTGTTAATAATTCAGTAAGGGACTGGATAACAGCATTGCTGGTTGTAAGGACATTTCAAAAACAATTTTTGTGAGTGCACAAGTGGTGGTTTATGGACTTTCTATATTCTGCGCAAGACTCTTCGATGGTGATTGTGCACCTGCACAGTCGTAAAAGATGGCTGCTGGCCCTCTTTACATGGACTACAGTGGGTCTGCATCTTTGATGGGCCACCAATACCTTTATTTCTGCAGTGGGTGTGCACCTTTGATGACCCACCAATACCATAATTTCTGCAGTGGGCCTGCACCTTTGATGACCAACCAATACCATTATTTCTACAAGGACTGCAATGGGTCTGCACCTCTGGTGGCGCACCAATACCGTAATCTCTACCAGGACTACAATTGGTCTACTCTGTGTTGACCTACCTACCAATATTCTTCAAAACTTCGACTGACTATGCTGTGGGTTTGCTCTGTTGTTGCCCATTACCTGTCAGCATGTCAAGAGTCAGCACTGTCTTTTCGTTGGAAGGACAACACTACTTCTTCAAGACTGCATGGAAATCCACTACTTCCGTGTGCACTTCCTTTTGCTGCTCAGACTTTGAGAGAAAAAAAAAACCACTGTTATTTTACTGTGATGAACGATCAGGACTGTCTTTATGGACTGTGAGAAAATTTTAGCTTTTGATCAACATTGTATCGATAAGTGTGTGCATTTCATTTCTTTGTTATTGTAAATATGAAAAAAAATTTCAAATCTGTATTGGCCACTGCCCAAAACAATTTGTAAATTTTTTTGTTGGGAGCATGGGGGATATGTAAGTAGGCTGTTTAGGTTTTTTTTTTATTGGTAACGCCGCCGCCACGCAGCGCTCTGTATTTCGAAAATCGCTGGCTGTGCCGTGTGCAGTCTGTGGCTGGTTTGCATTGTTGTCTGCCATTGTAGTGTTGGGCAGCGGCAGCTGGATGCTAACAGCGCGTAGCGTTGCGCAGTTGGAGGTGAGCCGCCAGCAGTGGTGGACGTGGGGCGAGAGATGGCATAGTTTTGAAATTTGTAAGAATTGGTGTCATGAACTGATATATATATTATGACTATTAAGGTAAATACATTGTTTGTTCTGTACTAAAATCTTTCATTTGCTAACTATGCCTATCAGTAGTTAGTGCCTTCCGTAGTTTGAATCTTTTATTTAGCTGGCAGTAGTGGCGCTCGCTGTATTGCAGTAGCTTCAGTAACGAAGATTTTTGTGAGGTAATTGATTTGTAAAACGTATAGGTTAATGTTAGTCAGGGCCATTCTATCGTAGGGATTTTTGTAAGTCAGATTGCGTTGAGGCGCAGTCGTTTAGAAACATTCGGGCTCAGGAAACCAACCATGTATTTTATCAATTAAAATGTTTCTGACATTTGTTTTTTATGTATCTTAAAGGGTAGTATATATTAAAATCACGCAATGTAATGGTTTATTTTTCATATTTATTTTACTCCTTCGACAGCTTACAAAATTTGCGACAGCGATGGCAGGCCATATACGCTGATAAGCCAAAACATTATAACTACTGTTCCATACAATTTCGGGCGTGCAGCCGCATAAATTTAGCTTCTTCTTCTAATATTTAGACTGAATACCGTCCAAACATCATCAGAGCGAGCCGGCCGCTGTGGCTGAGCGGTTCTAGGCGCTTCAGTCCGGAACCGCACTGTTGCTACCGTCGCAGATTGGAATCCTGCTTCGGGCATAGATGTGTCTTATGTCCTTAGGTTAGTTAGGTGTAAGTGGTTCTAAGCCTAGGGGACTGATGACCTCAGATGTTAAGTGCCATAGTGCTTAGAGCCATTTGAATCATCTTCAAAGTGAGCCGAGGTCACCAGCGCTCCGTATGCGGCCATACGCAGTGGTTCGGTCCCCGAGTTTAAAGGGACGGAGCAAGTGCTGGAGCGCTAGTCAGCTCGGCTCACTCTGAAGACGGCTGGACAATATTCAGCCGAAATATTAGAAGAAGACTCTAAATGTATGCGGCTGCACGCCCGAAATTGTATGGAACAGTCTTTACGCCGCGAAAACATGAATTATGACTACTGTCCACCGCAGCGAAGGACGCCGTCTGCAGGCACGTGTTACGGTAACAAAAGTATCTAAGCGGAGCAGAAAAGGACTGGGAGATCACCCTAGTGAAGATACGGGCTGCAAATGGGGAAATTCATTGAGATAAATGATTCTGACAATGGGCAGAGCCTGTGAACGAGTATCTCGAAAACGGCGAAACTAGTCGAATCTTCACGTACCAATGTCGTGAGTAAAGAGGTACACTGACAGTGAAACTACCACTACACGATAAATAGTTGGACGACCAAGTCTCTTCACAGACCATGGCAGAACGTGGCGTTCGGAGGCTTGTCTGCTATGTTAAGTAAAATCGATGGTTTTTTGTGGCATCTGTGCCGAAGGAGCACAAAGCTGGTGCACACAAAGTGTTTCGGAGCACACCGTTCATCGTACGCTGTTCAACATGGGGCTCCACAGCAGACCTCCCCTGTGTGTTCACGTTTTGACCCAATGGCATCGTGAATTACGATTGTAGGAGTCACGGTATCATCGGGATTCGACCGTCGATCAATAGAAAGGTGTCGGCTCTTCGGGAGAATTTTTGCTTTACTAGGTGCTGGTCGTCTGCAAAAACGCTTTCACTTTGGTCAACGGCGACTCGAAACGTGCTGCGCGCCAGGACGCAGGCTGATGGGAGGAGGAATGTTCTATGGGAGACATTCTCCTACGCTTATGTGCGACCTGTGGTAGTAATGAAACACACGCTGCCAGTTTCGAACCACCTGCATTCCTTAATGCTTGATGTCTTCCCAGACGGCTACGTCATCTTTCATGTTTGTCCGTATCTCAGAGCCAGAACCGTACTACAATGGTCTGAGGAGCATTTTAGTCTACTCACGTTGATGTCTCGGCGACCAAATTCACCTGATGTAAATTCAATGGAACCCATCTGTGTCGTCATCGGACACCATCACCGCGTGTGCAAATCGGTTCCCCTTTACTTTCGCCCGTGCACGTTGATGCTACATACCTCCAAAAACCTACCAACCAACTGTCGGATCACTGATACACAGACTCAGTTATCAGCCGTGTATCGGCTCTCAACATATATAGAGCTGTTAAGATTGTTCTGAGTCCTTCCATTCCATCGTTAATTAATTCTTTCATATTTATCGTTATGCTGCGTACGACTCTGTTGAGGTTCCCCTCTGGCGGCGTGTCTCGTCTTATCGATCTTCGAGTCGTTGCTTCCTTGTTAGCCCTGTGTAAGGAAATGAGATATTTGGGGGGATGGCCGGTTGGTTGCCTAGCGGTGACGAGTCGACCAGTAGGTTTTCAAAATCTGGAATTAGGTAATGTCGTACGAGGAGACCGCGGCGTGGCGTGGCGGTGAGGAGTTGGCTGTTGTTCCGAGAAGCCACGTGGTCTATCCTGTTTGTGGGAGACGTGTGGGACAAGTTGACGGGAGAAGGCTGGAAGCTCTTGCTGAGAACACCCGGGGGCCACGGATGTGGTTCCGAGACTGGAATGATGGACTAGTAACTCGCCTAACCTGAGGAGTGGTATATAGCCGCCGTGGGTGCAGAGAAGACGAGGGCTCCGGCGACAGAGCGCGTGGCTGCGTGACTGTGCTCAGTTGGGTACGCTGGCGACGTGGACACGGTTGGGTGTGAGGAACCTTTGCATCGGAGTTCACCTGCTGTTTCTCTGATAAACTTCAAGTTAAGTTGGTTAAAGGCTTAGATGTTAATTGAAGAATTTTGGTTTGTGCAACCAGCGTCTTTTCTGGCTTGTGGCCTCCTGCGTTTGGATTTCCTGTCCCTGTCGCCGGTGTACTTATAGACAGTCATCTTTTGACTTCTCATTAGTACTGCCTGGGAGGAGGTGTATTTTTGGGCAGGGATTATGGTTCCTGATTTGATTACTCCTCCTCTTCTGTCCTCGCGTGAGGTCGGTGTGATTGTTGAATGTGAGGCGTTGTGGGTCTGTTAGTCTGCTTCTAGCCTGAGCGTCCTTCGGGAGACAATTGTGGCCGCCCTTATACCCGGTCGGTTAATTATATCTATTCCAGGAAAGTTTGGTGGCAGGACGTGGTATTAAAGCTGTTAGTTATTTTAAAAAGTTAAATGGTTGTATTTTACTCTGATTGTTTTGGGCCACTGTTTAAAAATGTTAAGTTTGCCTTTCATTGGTGGGTTATTTAAAATTACGTGCTTTAAAATTGTTAGCTATTGTAAAAGGTGAATGACTGTATCTTTACTTTGATTGTTTTAATCTACTTGGCATCCTTTGAAAATGCTAGTTCTGCCTCCCTGTTAGGGAGCCCTTGTAAGTTAATATCTTGTTGTGCCAAAATTTAAAAGAAGTGGCTCCCTACATGTTCGGTAGCGAAACTGTATGCAAATTGGTGTTTTTCTTCCATTACATGGAAAGTTTTAATTTTGTTATTAAATGCTTTATCAAAGTTTGTTTTAAGTAAAATAACATGGCTATTAACGCTAAAGCAAAGTTTTTAATTTCATTACTTGGAAAATTTTGATTTGTTATCAAATGTTTCATCAAAGCCGGCTTGGCCGTTAACCGTAAAGTAAATTGTTTTGAAAAGGCACTCACGCCTGCTAGCTTTTTTGGATCTGTTCCTGGTCAAGTGGTAAAGAAATGACTTTTAATGGTTGAAGTAATCAATAAAGAAATTGTAAATTGCAGCTCGACAGTAACCAACTACTTTTGGCCCCGTTTCCCAACTGGGGGTTTTCCTTGGTTTATCGTAAGTTATGTATTTCGCTGCAAAGACGCACAAACAAGCTATTAAGTACGTGGTCGTAACGCTTTTGCTCATCGGTGTAAAACCCTTTCCAAAAGAGCAACTGGCTTTTGTATGACAAAGTTAAACACTGTGCCATGCAGTGGAGTAAGTAACGGTGAGGACAACACCAGCTTCTTTCCTTCCTGTTTGTTATGCCAGTAAATTGTCTCGTCTGACTCCCGGCGGCGTGGGTACGGTTGAATTCCCTGTGCGGCAGCAGGTGGCGGGGCGAGGGCGTCGCTGCGTGCGCTGGCGCCGTTAATCTGGCAGCGCCGGTGCCGCACCGCGCCGTTTGTCGCCGTAATTGGGCCGGCTGCAGGCGGTAGCGCTCGCCAGCCGTGGCGTGGGCCGCCACTCACGCTACCCACAGCCTGCAAGCTGCAGCCGCGCGTGGCCATCGGCTCCTGTGCTAAAGCCGTCGGCACACGGACCGTGCATCCGAGCGTCGAGCGTTGAGCGGGCCGACTTTCTGGCGTCATAGCGTGGAATAGCACGCTCGGGAGTCTTTCCGAACGTGCAGAGCAATATCTGGCATGTCGGATATCCTGAGCGTGCGCCTGAGCGTTGACCAATGAGATGGCACAACGCCACCTACGTCACGCGCATGCCGTCTCCCTTCAGTACAGAGTTGTGAGGCGCCATATTGGCATTCACTTCCAGCCTATATGTACAGGGTGTTACAAAAAGGTACGGCCAAACTTTGAGGAAACATTCCTCACACACAAATAAAGAAAAGATGTTATCTGGGCATGTGTTCGGAAACGCTTAGTTTCCATGTTAGAGCTCATTTTAGTTTCGTCAGCATGGAGCACGTTATTATGATTTCATACGGGATACTCTACCTGTGCTGCTAGAACATGTGCCTTGACAAGTACGACACAACATGTGGTTCATGCTCGATGGAGCTCCTACACGTTTCAGTCAAAGTGTTCGTACGCTTCTCAACAACAGATTCGGTGACCAATGGATTGGTAGAGGCAGACCAATTCCATGGCCTCCACGCTCTCCTGACTTCAAACCTCTTGACTTTCATTTACGGGGGCATTTGAAGGCTCTTGTCTACGCAACCCCGGTACCAAATGTAGAGACTCTTCGTGCTCGTATTGTGGACGGCTGTGATACAATACACCATTCTTCAGGGCTGCATCAGCGCATCAGGGATTCCATGCGACGGAGGGTGGATGCATCTATCCTCGCTAACGGAGGACATTTTGAACATTTCCTATAACAAAGTGTTTGAAGTCACGCTGGTACGTTCTGTTGCTGTGTGTTTCCATTCCATGATTACTGTGATTTGAAGATAAGTAATAAAATCAGCTCTAACATGGAAAGTAAGCGTTTCCGGACACATGTCCACATAACATATTTTCTTTCCTGGTGTGTGACGAATGTTTCCTGAATGTTTGGCCGCACCTTTTTGTAACACCCTGTATATGCGTTTCTGAGCACCAGTAAATTGAGAATCACAGAAAACCTGTTGTTTATTGTGTGATTCGCTCCAATAAAATAATGAGATACATCATATTCGTGGCAAAAGAAATATTATAACTTGCGTATTATGAGAGTAGGCTATTTGAAGGCAGCGACGCACTGAAGATCCACCCAAAACGCATTGTTCTTGGTACAATTTGTTATAATTAAATTTCAATTAACATCATAATTATATACCATTAACGCGTTTAGCAAGGCTTAACATAATATGATTACATACCAAACCTTGTTGTTGGCTTAGCGTGATAAGTAGCGTCATTGTCCATTGAGAAATTCTTGATTGGATGGTGGTTCGCGTCGAAACACAATCAATTTTTTTCCTAACATTCGCTTTTTTGTTAGGTTCTGATACTTTGTTATTAGTTTAATATAAGAATATGCTATAATATTTTATGTTACGTAATGTAAGTTCACCTTTTTTGAGGGGTGACTTTGTTCGATTGGCTTAATTTACAGTATAGCTTGCGCTACTTGTAAAAAGATATTTTGCTCCTTTTTCTTTTACGCTTCGTAATTCACATGCTGCAAAGATTCTGCTACTGCGCAGGAAAAGTGATCAAGTTAGACTGACCGTGGTGTTTTACTAAAGTGCGGGAATGATGAAATAATGTTTATCGTATGCGGAGAAGTATTCCAATTTTGTATGGCACTGTTTGTAATGGAACTTTCATTAGCCTATGTCCTTATTGATTGGACATGGTACTTTCGTTTTCGTGGACGATGGAGGAAATGTGCGTTTTAATAGAGCTAACGTGGGAATCTTACGCGCGCCTGTTGAGTAAACAGTGTGATTTACGAACTAGAAACATCCCCCGTCTGCTGCTGGAGTGCGTTGTGATCGCATATACTACGTCGGGGCCCACGTACCGTATGCACAAGTCACGTCGTTCCTGAGCGTTCAGCAGCACGTTCAACTTGGCACGCTCAACGTTAACGTTAGACAGCGCGGTCCGTGTGCCCACGGCTTAAGTCTCTGCGTCCGAGCGACGCCAGTTCTCGTGGGAGCTATACGGCTAATTCACGTCGTCTATCCCATCGTCTTTCAAATAAGTAAAACTGTTACTAGTAACCTAACGAAATGGTCGTCACCTTGTTAATGAAGGAAATAAATTTCGTTTTCAACTCCGCTTTCATTATAAATATCCATGCTATTGGTGTTATGGTCTTCAGTCCGAAGGCTAGTTTGATGCTGCTGTCCGTGCTACTCTGTCCTGCGCGAGCCTCATCATCTCCAAATAACACCCACATCCTTCTAAATCCACTCACTCTATTCATCTCTTGGTCTTCTTCTACAATTTTTACCGCCTACACTCCCCTCCAGTACTAAACTGGTGCCCCCTTGATGTACTCAGCACCTCCTCATTAGTTAAGTCATCTACCTATCTAACGTTCAGCAATCTTCTGCAGCGCCACATTTCAAAAACTTCTATTCTCTTCTTGTTTAAACTGTTTACCATCCATGATTCACTTTCATGTATGGCTACACTCCATAAAAGTACTTTCGGAAAAAGACATCGAAACTCTAAAATTGTTGCTACGCCCGGGTTCCTGGGTTCGATTCCCGGCGGGGTCAGGGATTTTCTCTGCCTCGTGATGACTGGGTGTTGTGTGATGTCCTTAGGTTAGTTAGGTTTAAGTAGTTCTAAGTTCTAGGGGACTGATGACCATAGCTGTTAGGTCCCACAGTGCTCAGAGCCATTTGAACCATTTTTGAACTCAAAAGTTTATATTCGATGTTATCAAATCTCTCTTCTTCAGAAAATCTTTTCTTGACTTTCACAATCTACGTTTTATATCCTCTCTACTTCGGCCATCGTCTGTTTCTTTTTTTTTTTTTTTTTTTTTTGCTGCACAAATAACAAAACTTGTCTATTAGTTTTAATGACTCGTCTTCTAATGTAACGTGCTCAGCATCAGCTGATTCAATTGGAGTACATTTTATTATTCTTGATCTTTTTTTTTGTCAATGTTTGTCTTATATCTTCCTTTCAAGACACTGTCCAATCCGTTCAGCTAATTTTCCAAGTTCTTTGCTGTCTCTCACAGAATTACAGTGCCATCAGTATACCTCAATATTTTTATTTCTTTACTCGGACGTTTAATTCCTACTCCAAATTGTTCTTTTTTCCCTTACATAATTATGTTTCACATCTCCTCTTAAACCACGAGACCGGTTTCAACCACACTTGGTACACATATCATTTCCTGGCTGGAAATGATCACTTTCGATGTAACAACCGACTTCATGTCAAAGGCGTGGGGGTGAAAGCACAGACACACTTTTTTGATCCAATATATATAGTACAATGAGAGCAATGTTTTTAAATCGTATGGCTAGGGCCCCCGTCGGGCAGACCATTCGCCAGGTGCCGGTCTTTCAATGTGACGCCACTTCGGTGATCTGCAGTCGTTGAGGATGATAGGATGATGACGAGGACAGCACAACACCCAGTCTCTGGGCGGAGAAAATTCCCCGACCCAGCCAGGAATCGAACCTGGGCCCAGAGAACTGACAATCCGTCACACTGACCATTCAGCTACCGGGGGTGGACATGAGAGCACTTAGTGACCTGCAAAAAAATTTACTCATAATTTCAAACCTTCACGAAGCTTATGCTCTCTGACGACGCCCAGAAAAAGATGAAAAGAAACAAGTTTTTCGCTTACTACATTTCCGCTGCCGGCCTGAGTGGCCAAGCGGTTCTAGGCGCTACAGTCTAGGACCGCGCGACCGCTACGGTCGCAGGTACGAATCGTGCCTTGGGCATGGATGTGTGTGTTGTCCTTAGGTTTAAGTGGTTCTAAGTTCTAGGGGAGTGATGACCTCAGAAGTTAAGTCCCATAGTGCTCAGAGCCAATTTTTGAACATTTTCGCTGTTCATGCAGTAAGGGTTTCGCAAGAAGCATGACTTTACAATTTATTACTTCCTTTCTACTAACTATATTCGCGGCACATTTAGCATACAGTATTAGCGTATAACGCTTAATGTACTAGAAAAATTACATCAATGCACGACCCATAGTCCAAGAAACATGAGGTCAAAAGCAATAAGATGCTTGAGAAACTGCCGCATCATGCATGAAGCTCTAATACGCTAGTTCTGTACTATTAACTCTATTCGCAACACTTCTTGCATACAGAATATACATAAGTCGCTGTATGCACCTAGGAAAATATATCATTGTACAACACATAGTTAGGAGATACGACGTGATTAACACCTAGATGCGTGAAAATGAAACTGCAGGGATTCGCTAGAGATATAAGCAAAATACATGTAATAATGCGTGTGAAATATGTCAAACACATCTGGAATATATTTGACATGTTAACACGCAGATAAAATTACGGGTTAAAGGTTCATTCTGAACCCCCAGAACGGTCTCAGATGACTCTGATGCACGAATTTGGTACTGTGGAGATAAGAAACACCAACGCCTTATTAGCGCGATCGTGATTACGTGCAGAGAGAAAGGGGGTGGGGGACGAGGAAGAGGACAGAGAGAGTAGGGAGGTTGAGATGGACAGATAGGGGATGAAATATGAGATGTACAGAGGGGGAAGAGGAGATGGACTAACCAGAACACTGGAATAAATACATACCTGCTCAACGCCCAGTACTTAGCTAAGTTTATGTATAAAACTGCGTAATCAATTTCTGTATTTATAACGTTGTTTTGGCACATACCACCATCAGATATTTGCAATTAAGCTTAACACTTGGGCGACCAAGCCCCGGCATAACTCTAGCAACAGTACTGACTTCAAAGGATAGCGCCCGAGTTTATCTTGAACAGCGGTTTTTGTAATGCTCGAGCCACTTGTCGCTCGCAAACCTGACTGATTTCGTAAGGGAACAGTATACGAGCATCTCGCTATCTGTCCATTGACGGGTGATGCCTTCTGTGGACTGTTTCTACGATGGCTGTGTTTTTCTGCAGTCGGTCGCAAAATTAAAACCACAACGAAAATCTGATGAAGCTTTTGCGCAGATGCGTTTCGCAGTGTCTGGTATGCCCTTCGATCGCGTCACGTAGCACTTGTAAGTAGGCTGTTTAGGTTTTCTTATTGGTAACGCCACGTAGCGCTCTGTATGAAAATCACTGGCTGTGCTGTGCGCAGTCTGTAGGTAGTGTGCATTGCTGTCTGCCATTGTAGTGTTGGGAAGATGGATGTGAACAGCACGTAGCGTTGCGCAGTTGGAGGTGAGCCGCCAGCACTGGTGGATGTGGGGAGAGAAATGGCGGAGTTTTGACATTTGTGAGAATGGATGTCATGAACTGCTATATATATTATGACTGTTAAGGTAAATACATTGTTTGTTCTCTATTAAAATCTTTCATTTGCTAACTATGCCTATCAGTAGTTAGTTCCTTCAGTAGTTTGAATCTTTTATTTAGGTGGCAGTAGTGGCGCTCGCTGTATTGCAGTAGCTTGAGTAACGAAGATGTTTGTGAGATAAGTGATTTGTGAAAGGTATAGGTTAATGATAGGCAAGGCCATTCTTTTGTAGGGATTATTGAAAGTCAGATTGCGTAGCGGTAAAAAATATTGTGTGTCAGTTTAAGTACATTCATGTTTAATTTTTCTAAGGGGACGTTTCACATGTCGACCGTTAGGCGAGGATATCTCACTGGAATCTTCTGATTTTTTCCTTGTAGTTTTTGTAATTAGTGTAGCTACTGTTTATTGCTAGCACATAATTGTAGAGAGAATCTCCTTTGTAGTTGCAGTCTTTCATTGTTGTACAGTAAAAAAGTTGTGCCATGCTAGTTGATTTGCACCAAGTATATCGCAGCTGCACTAGCAATTAACGAGATATTATTTTCAGTGCTATGATAATGTGTTCTCTTATTTTTGCTCTTCAAATTGTGCTTTTCTGTGTTATCGTGTGAAATATTGTGACAATAATGGCGTGTGAAAAACGTAACACTAGGCTCCAAAGTAAACTGAGAAATAATAGTGACGACGAGAGTAGCTTATTAGCACCACTGTGTAGTGAATTAACAGACATTCGAAGTAGTAATTTGGTAATAGCGCATAGGGAAATGCCGCGGGCGGCAAATAATGGTGTAGGCAGTGAAACAATTAGTGAACAGGGAAGCATTATCGATCGATCGGTCGGCAACAGCTCGCCTCAGGGATCCGAAATGACAGAACACAATATTGTAAATACTGTAGATTCAGGTTTTGGGTCCTCACCGTTTTGTCAAATGAGTCAAGACACATTTTCTACTTGTCAAAATGTGAATGTTGCCGGTGAAGATGCACTGCCAAAAAGCATAGAGAAACAGATTCCAGACACTAATACATTATTATTGCAATTAATGCAACAATTGGAAAAAGATCAGAGACAAACACAGCAAAAGCTTCAAAAGTTAGACACAACGCTTGAACAAACACGTGAAGATTTTACTGCTGAGTTACGTAACATCGAATCGAAATGTCAAAAAGTCTGTAATGACGTAAAAACACAAATTTGTGAACATTTCCAACCTATTTTTTCGCGGCATGAAAATGCATAACGCAATCACGAAGCAGCCTTAAAAGAACTGCAAACTATTGTTCATGAAAATCATGAGATCTTGCAAGCTAAAATGGACTCAATTGCATCTACCGATTCGGTTACGCAACTCGTCAAAACCCAGGAAAACTTAAAGGACACAGTAGATACTCGGAAAATTGGCTCAGAAAGACACATGGAGGAAATCAGTTCATTATCAGAGAAAGTAGTTGAACTTTCGGATAATTTATCTACGTAGGTAGATGATAATCTGAATGACAAAAAACCGGTAGTCTCTAATGACACAGGAGAGTTCGAACAAATTAGGAAATACAAACAAAATCAGAATCAAATTAATACGCAACACCAAAGAGAAATCCAGAAAGTACAAGATCAGTTGACACAGGTAATACAAGAATTACGTATTTCAGAGGACACTCGCGCTCCAATACTGGAAGAGGGACATAGAAATACGGAACAGCCACAAAATGATAACACAGGGCACTTCGGAAATTATGAAAGACATTGGCAAGGTACACCGAATTTGGAGATGGAACAGCCGAAACGACGTAACAATGACCGACATGCGACTCGCCGACATGATGATTTTGTCTATAAGCTGTTCATAACTAAACGCAAATTCAAAACATTTAAGAATTCCGGCAACGACATTCATCCACAAGCGTGGCTTCATCAATTCTCTCATTGTCCCCCCCCCCCCCCCCCCCCAACTGGTCATTAGAGCACAGATTAGAATTTATGTGTGGCTACTTAGAGAATGAACCAGCTGTAAGAATGCGATCGGTCATTCACGATTGCCACAGTGAAGGAGAATTTTACCATGCCTTCCTCTCAGCATATTGTTCTCAAGCCACACAAGACCGAGTAAAACATAACATCATAATGATGAAAAATTTCGAACAATCTGAATTTTCCAGTCTTGTGAAATATTTTGAAGACATTTTGCACAAGAATCGGTACCTGTCAAACCCATACAGCCCCTCAGAACTCATCCGCATTTGCTTAGTCAAATTATCTGAACATTTACGACATATTATTTTGGCAGGACGTTGCAAAGACGACATTGAAGCTTTTCATGGACACTTACAAGAATTAGAAATTGACACTGACAATCGCGGAACGCGAAAACAGGAAAAAACAATTGCAGGTCACATGCGTCGCAATTCTGCGATGAAAGAAATAATAACTGGACACGACACGGCTATTCTCACAACACAAATCGTGACCAAAACAGACACCACCCGTAAGACAACCGTTGGTAGAGTAGTAATAATTATAGGGAAAGATCATCTCTCTGTGGTAGTGACTATCACAGAGACAATCAGAGAAACAGACAATATGGGAACCAAAATAATTATTATCAAGGGAGACAGAATAACTTTAAACGCAACGGTCCAGCGCGCAGTTACGATTCGGGGAGAAATTCTCCACCACGTGACCGACAAGAAAGAAACTATGGAATCTACCGACATGACGAAAGACGATATGGTCGTAACGACAGACCTGAATTTCGTCAGAACTGGCGGGTTTCAAACAGGGCAGAACCCTCTCGGCAAGGTGAATATGTAGAAGTTAGGTCTCCCAATCCCAATAACGACGCGCGACAACAAAGAGATAGCAGACAATGACTCGCACCGCAGGCAGCCACCTGCGCCGGCTGGCTCAGAGAAAAATAACATAGGCGCTAACCCTGAGAAAAGATTTAGCATTCCTTAACTGCTTTTCAGTTGAAAGTCTGCGTACTAGGAAGAGTAAAGGTTTACACCACATTTCACATGTAAAACCGTTTATTGAATGATAATCTGCTGTTTAACTTAGTCTTTGCCATAAAACTTTTCACTTCACATTTCTAGTATACTTTGTCAGACTTAGAATCTGTTAACATGCAACAATGTTTGAAGTTAAATATCCAGTCAAGAACGAAGAGAACGTATTTAAACAGAAATTACGAATGCATTGTTATAGTGAACAGACTACACTGTGTTGTATTTTGTACATTCTTTCTTGTTAATTGCACGATTATATAACGACTATCAGGCTTACATACTTAGAACATAAACTGCTAATGAGATTTTAATGCAATATTTTGGTTTACTTGAAAAGATACTCTCTATTTGAAGTACATTCGTAAGATTAAAGATGACTTAGCAATTGGTTTCTTTGATAGCTACACGATTATATCACGACGCTACTAATATGTGACACAATTTATATTTTTGCAAAGTTTTTCTGAATTCTTCTGGAAAGTAAAACAAGTTTTAATAGTAACTTTTGTGGTATAGCTACAATGAGACAGCCTTTTCCGTAGCACAACAATACGTTACATTATAGTACTTTCTTGATCACGTTAAGGTACGTAATAACTACGACATCTATACGCAAAGAATTTCACTTTCGTTTATAATGAGGTAAGTACATTGACTTCAGCAGAACTTTGCTTACAGAGGACGATAACTCCCACAGAATTATCTTACAGCAAGACGTACATGTAGCGCTACAGGACACGCATCTGAGTATTAATTTTGTACTTAAACCATTTATTTTTCAAGATTTTTGAATTACAAAGAAAGTTTTCCATGTTCGGAGAGAGAAATACCCGAGTGGGAACAGCCTGAAGATAGTTCGTGTTCAGGCAGCTGCGGTCTGATACACTTTTTCGTCGCTAATATCGTCCTACATATACTGATGCTGTAATTACAATTTAGTTCAGTTTTCCTTATCTTAAGCTCTTCGGTTTTAGACATTAATCTCACGACGAATCAACATTCAACACGGGTTTCCAAATTTTGTTCGAAGAAGACGAGACAATTTACTGGCATATCAAGCAGGAAAGAGAGAAGCGCCTGTTCCTCTATACATGCCAGAATACTTCAGACTTTTGGACAGAAAAGCCAGTTGTTCAAGAACTTCTCTTGCACCCTTTTTAAAAACGATAATTATGCTTTTTGTTATCATTATGGCAAAACATGTAAACTGGCAAATAACAAAAATAAATATGAAAACTAAACACTGAAGCTTAATCTTTTAGTGTTTGCCACCCTTTCACATACAGTACATCAAACACAACATCTTAACTACTGGCATATGTGGGTAGTTTTCTGGGGCCAAATTTTTCTAAGTGGCTGTTGGACCTCAAAGTGTTAGAGGAACGTAAAGAATGACAAGCGTCTAGGTTACAGGAATCTACAAAAGAAAACAACAAGTTTCAAAAAAATCACCAGAAATCTTCGAGCTTGGGAAACAATGGTCATTGCCAGTACTACAAAAACGATACGTACTCGGGGGTCAACTAACAGCTTGGCTCAGGAAGCTATACGAAGATGTAAGTTCTTTCCGCAGGTATCGCTAGCGAAGGGGAAGTTGCCTTAAAATTTTTCTTAGAACTTGGACCGCTGCTCAATTGAAAATTTTAAAAATACAAGTCTTAAATTGCAAAATTTCCTAAAAATTGCATGTAATAGAATAAATCCCTCAATGTTTGGAACAAAATCGTAACTAACAGCACAACAATTGTTGAAGCTAGTGTTCGGCGCACTAATCTTGTACAGCGCGTAGATTACCTGCATGTACGAAACGCATCAGTGAGATAAAACGTTCATAAGACAGACAGTACGCACAGTACAGGAAGAGTGCATCCAACACCACCGATACACTCGCCTTCTACAGCCCGGCAATGCTGCAGTGGTTGAACATTGTTTTTCCACTTGGCGCTCCATGAATTACGTCCGCAGCTCATGGTCTAGTGGGTAGCGCTGTTGCCTCTGGATCACGGAATTCCGGGTTCGATTCCCTGTCAGGTTGGGGATTTTCTCTGCCCGGGGACTGGGTGTTTGTGTTGTCCTCATCACTTGATCATCATTATTCGTGACAGTGGCTAGATTGGACAATGAAAAAAAATGGCCTGTGTAAAAAAACTGGGACTTTTTGGTACGGGAGTTGATGACTGTGTAATTGAGTGGCCTACAAACCAAACATCACTATCATCATCCTTGTATTACGGGAAAGTTAAGATACTAGATACATTCCCATTCTATTGGGTTCAGTGGTCAAGAAAGCTGTGCAAACACAATTAGCAGACGATTTGTCCAACCGAGACGAGGATTTCCAGGTCGAAAACATGGAAACCACTCACCTCACGTCTACACTCTCATTGCAATTATTGTTCTCAGTCTCAGCTGCCTGCCAGTCCAACAAATGGCATCCGTATTAATAATGAACCACATAGTTCGTAAGCACTGTGGCATTGCTGACTCTGCGGTTATTATGTATTGCTCTTAGGTACATAAAGTTTTATCTATGACTGACGTTCCTCCTGCCGACTGTCTTACCTTTGACACGCGCATTTACTCCACAGTATTATATTGGCTTTAATTGTATCACCAAATCTGTTTCATGATGCATGTACAGTCATCATCAGAAATATCGAAAGAAGTAGAAATGCTCTGCGGGATGCACTCCAGAAAGACGAAGAGATAGTAACACTGTACTAATTTGATTGTTTGTGGCGTAAGATCTCCAGTCTTGAAGGTAGCAGTGATAAATTTACACTCTCGAAAATGAAATCGAGGCAGGAGGCCCTAATTAGGAATGGTTTATATGTGTAGCAGGGAGGAAATCAGATTTGGGTCGGCAAATAAATGTTTCCCAACTACTCCACGGACCAATAGTACTTCCCCTCGAGTTGCCTGTGTACTGACAACAGACGCGATGGATACTTGGCTCCGAGGAGGAGGACGTTTCAGATCCTGTTGTCCCTACGACTACTGAAAGGGCTGCTGAACCTTCTCAGAATGTAGGCGAGACTGTTGTCCCTTGGGACGGTTCTCGAATTTACGCATTTAGCCAGCCCTGTGATGGAAGTTTAATGTACGAGGGCTTTCCGGAAAGTAACACACGTTTTGAAATAAAAAAATTAACAACATGGAAAAATGAAACATTATCATATACATTTTAAAGGTACTGTTAAGCAATTTTGTTCATAATCGCTATTCAAATTGAGGCACTTATCATACCATGGCAAAAGTTTGAGAGGTGGCATGAGCCCACTCTCATATTTCTATCTTACTCTGAGTAATTCGATTTTCCTCTCTAATTGCATGAAGTGAAAAGTTGCTATTCCTTCGCACCCGGACTTCCCATGCAGCGTCCTCTTCTCCCGGGTGGTCCGGTGACAGGCGAGTTATGCTGGGCTTGAAAGGGTTAAGCCGACGGGTGTGAGGGAGTAGAGTGAATGCTTTCCAGAAGCCGACATTGTCATAAGAGCAGGGCGATACGCCCAGATGCGCCGGAAGGGGCGGCTGGGTTAGAGATTCCGTTACTTCGCAGAAACGTAGCGAAAACCGTTTCTGGCGGGCTACCAGCGAGGCATGGGGATGATTTGTGTACCCAGGCAGTCTTGGCGGGCAAATTTGCTGCAAAATTGTAACTGTGATTGGCTTGCTCAGGGCATAGCTCCGTAACGTAGCAAAATCGGCGCAGAAACTGGCGCCAAGAATCTCCATTGGTGGAATGACAGTGCTTCGGCAATAGAGTGGAGTTTTCCGCCGGTTTTAGAGTTGCTGATTGGAACGTTTAACCACGGTCACTGTCGTGGGGGCGGGAATGTCTTGTGTTCGGCTTGTACGGGTGCTCTTGAGAGAGTCGGCTCTCGCCTTTCGATCGGAATAGGTTACAAGACTGAGCTCTCGCTGCCCTGGACAGCCTGCCTTCCGTTGGCTGTCTAATAAACTTTTATTTGATTGCAACTGTTTGACGAAGTTGCTGAAGTTTCGACTTCAATGTAACTTTCCGAGTACAGTTGGCAATTGAGCGTTCTGCGTACAAGCGGCCTATGTTGTCTGTCTTGAGCAGTTTTGGCTAAAGTTGACTGTATCGGAGATACTTTGTGACTTCGTTAGTGAAAATCAATCACTGTAATTTCAGTGATTGTGTGACGGGCCTTCTTCGTCTCCCTCAGAGGCGCATTTGTATTGATAGGAAGTCTTTAGTCTGGAACAACCAGACAAGGATACTCGCGACATCATCATCACCACTACGGCACGTCGAAGCAACCAGCCATCGCTTCCTGTACGCCAGATCGTGTCCTTGCAGTTAAGAAGACAGCTTGGTAATGTATGACCGCAGCATCGGCAGATTAGGGAATTTGTTCTGTGACAATCAGAGCTCAGCACAGCGCGCCTGTTCACGTCTTTTCTTACGTGGTTCTGTCTTGGATGTTCACTGTCTGAGTTCTAACTACTGTGGCAGCAATTAATGTTGGGTTGGCTGAGTGTTTCTCTTAAGATTTGAGTTGCAAGAGATTGGCTCCACATACCGCTTCGTCATCAATGTCACAATCTAGTTTATGGACTTCACCTTCACAGCATTTCTTTGAGTACCCAACTTGATACAATTTGATGTATTGTAAATCTTTCATATTTTTTGTTTATGATTTTGTGTTTAGTCTTAATAAATCAAATTGTTATTTTGGACAGAACTTTCATCCTGTTAATCGGTAGAGCAACCCTTTAATTTCTCACTACGTTACTGAAACTTTCCTTTATTTAATTAATGTCTATCAAATTAAATTATTGCAGGTGCCAAACTTTTTTTCTACTCCACTTGCAGGGTCGATTACAGTCAGTTCGCGTTTCTTCTTAATCCATGTGCAACAGCAAAAGTAGGAGTTAGAAAAAGGGGGGCTTAGAGCATCATTTCCATATGAAGATTCGAGAAGAATTTAGTGTTATATAAACTGCTAGCCCCGGCACCTCACAAGTTTTTCAGATGTCTGGACAACATGGTTGTGGAATAATATCGATTGATATAAAAATTAACTTAGTATTAAGAAAACAGTCTTAATCGCGTTTTTATTTATTTAGTGCCGACCGGTTTCAGCCCATAGCAAGGGTCACCTTCAGGGTGGACATACTGTGAAATTACAACATAAATCTTAGACAAAACTAATGCCAAACATCTTATAAGAGTGGATTACGTAAATATGTTTTACCCGCTGGTCGACTGCTGGTGGCGTCACGTCTACCAAGGTGTGGCAGGAGACTGTAAAGAATTTGCCTTATGCCTTGGTTTATATAGCAATCTGTGAGCACCTTGAGCGTAAGCAACCCCTCCAGCGGTGACCAGTGATAGACGCCTAGGCTTGAAAATTGAATTATAAATACAATATGTGTTAGGTTTACAATTTATAGAAACCATGTCCCTTTTAAAATACACTGTTATATAAATAAACATAAAAAAGTATGTGACAAAGTTTTTCAACGTCAAACTTATAAAAGAACGTTAGTAAGTTACATAATCTTCATTCGTAATATACTGTGGGGGGAAGGAAACAATTTTCTGTCCGTATTGTATTTACTTTGTGCTTATTTATATCCTGTTTGTGTTATTTAGTAACATAACAAGTGTGCCTGTCTGTAATAGTATATACAGAGCCCCCTAGTCCAAGTACTATGGATGCCATGCCAATTCCATACAAATACTTTCGGAACAGACTTCCTAACACTTAGATTTAAATTCGATCTTAACAAATTTATCTTCTTCAAAAACGTTTTTCTTGCCATTGCCAGTCTATATTTCATATCCTCTCTACTTTGGCCATTGTCAGTTGTCTTGCTGCCTAAATAGTTACTCAATACTACTTAGAATATCTCATTTCCTAATCTAAATCCCTCAGCATCACCTGATTTAATTCAACTACATCCCACTATCCTTGTTTTGCTGTTGTTGATTTCCATCTTACATCCAACTCTCAAATCACTGTCAAATCCGTTCAACTGCTCTTCCAAATCCTTCGATGTCTAGCAGAATTACAATGTCATTGGCAAAGCTTGAAGTTTTTCATTTCTTATTCCTGAACTTTAATTCCTGCTTTAAATTTTTCTTTGGTTTCCTTTACTGCTTTCTCAATGCACTGATTAAACAACATCTGGCATAGGCTACAACCCTGTCTCACTCCCTTCTCAACCACTGCTTTCCTATCATGAATCTTGACTCTTATAACTGCCGTCTGGTTTCTGTACAAGTTGTAAATAGCCTTTTGCTCCCTGTATTTTACCCTGCTACCTTCAGAATTTCTAAGAGTGTCAACACTGTCTAAAGCTTTTTCTTAAGTCTACAAATTCTTAACCTATTGTGTACGATAAGTGTACATTTTTGTATTTATAATAATTAACAAAAATATCAAATTGCATATCGTGCTGGGCAGTGTCACAACGTATCAATAATATACTCGTACATGCAGTTTCAACGCTTCTTAGCAACAGCTGGCTTAATCTCATCAGAAAACTGATTCATTCATCTTACGAAATAAGTAGTCACAGAAAAGAAGAAGGATAAATGTATCATACTGTGTACCAAAGTGGCGCGAGGCACTCTCTTTGGCTTAAACAAAATTCTCAGACAGGAAGAGCATGGCTTGATAAGCGAGAATAGCACTCCATTCATAGTAGCTCCGATCTTTCCACAGTTACACTTAACTTTTTTCCCATTTCAACGTATTTTAACAATTTATCGATAGAACAGGTGTCAATCTGCAATATAACTGTGTGTTTTTGCTGTTTTACTGCAGAGTGGCCTCACATGTGATGCTTGGATCCTTCATGGGCTCGGCTATTCTGAGCTGCGTACGTTTCTATACCAGCCAGGCTTAAGCGATGCAGCCCGCTACGGGAAACTCGCCGCTAAATATGGCAGAACACACACCTCACAGAAGTTTCTATATATGAAAGACCAGCGCTGCACTGGCCACCGAATTTAGCGAGCAGAAGACCCGTTGAGTTTTAATATATGCTTACTGTAAAGATGCGCGTGACGGTGGGAGGTGTGAAAAATGGACTTGACTCGTGTCTAGGTTGTTTGATATAGTTTTATTAATTTAGGTATTTGTCAGGTTCTCTCATAATACGACTGTATATCTCTCATTCTTCCAGTACATTTAATATCTATCCTTCAGGGTAGGGGAGAATCTTTTATTAAGACCAGTATGTACTTAACTTAGCGTGTGCGATGGAATTGGTCTATTACGTAGTATTTCTTCAGGGTCGTAGCAATCTTTGCAATGGATGACCGTCTGCTGAAGATGCACGTTACCAGATATTCCCCCTTATCAGCTCAACCCTTTGGTGAAAAAAGAAGCTTTTAGTTTAGCTGGTCTACTCATGATTTCTTCTTCACATCAGCCATGTAATATTATAGTGCTTCTTTAGATAAGTCTGCACTTCTTCTAGTGTAGCATATTTCCCATTGTGTCTAACATAAGACGGATGGAAATCGCGTTTACTTGCTAAGTACATTAATTTTATTTCGTCTGTTATTCTTCTGGCACCCAGATATGAAACCGATCAGGCATTTCCTAAGACGTCTGTGGGGAATCGTTTAATGCAATATTGAAGTTGACTGGTGATACAGATCAACTGCAGTTTACCCCACACGCGCATTCGTTTCGAGTCTGGTTCACTCCAAGGTTCAATCAACTGATTCGTAACGATTATGCAATGTGTACAGACTATTTAATTTAAACATAGTTAGAGCTACTGAGTTTGCTGAGTTACTAGTTTCGACTTAATCAGTCACTCTCAGAAGTTCTGTGTATCGCCATTCTAATCTTCAGCATACACCTTTATGTTCTTTCAATAATAGGAAGAGTCTCTTTTTCTTGGTCACTTTTGATCTTGTAAGTGACATTGGATTTATATAGGCACCGACCGAACAAATTGTGGAAACAAGTTACATAAATATTTTATGTAACATTTATGATAACTCAGTGACTTCAGTCGGCACAGGAAATCACGCGAGGGAATTTTTACATAGGGAGAGGAGTAATTGAGGGTAACCCTATATCCACGAAACAATTTGTACTAGTTCTTCAGGTGGCTAGGCTAAATATTATTTAGAAAGGAAGGGAAGTTAGAATAAATTGGAAAATCTTCACTTAACTGTGGACGAAATAGGCTAGTACTTAACAGTTCTAGCCAACAATACGACACCATTGCAATCCTCGATAAAAGATTTAGTGCTTAATTACGAAAAAGTGGCCACGAAGGTAAATGCCCTACGACAAATTCTGTGCTCAGCAAGCGGGTAACTACGAAACAAATAATTTTGAAAACAACTGCCTACTAAATATTGACGTACGTGTTTATGCGGGACAGTTATCTGATATCCAAGGGCGCTTAAAAATTTTCCACTAAGTCACACTAGACTGGAAGTAACTGAAGCGTTTTTAAATGCAATGCGCCAACAAACTTAAAGAACTGGGTGCCTTTCTCTTCCTAATGTATGGCTGTGAAACTTGTGTTTTAAACAAGCCTTAAAAAAATAAAAAAAACAAAACAAAAACAGCGTGAATAGCTGAGGAACATCACTCCTAGGTCTCACTATGGCAGGTCGGGAAAAAAATGAAGACTTAAGAGGCTTAATAAGAGTTTGTGATGTTGTCAAAGGAGTATAGGCTCTAAAAGGAAATGGATGGTACATATCACACGAAGAAATGACGGAAGACCGACAAAGGCAGTACGAAAGTGGAATCCCAGAGAAAAATGAGGATTACAAGGCAGACCAACCGCTGCGATAAAGAATTGAAGGAAATCGGAGGCATGTGACAGGGAGAGGTGCAAAAACGACTGGAATTGTAGTTGTTAGCTTAAGATAAGAGACTAAACCTCGTAAAGGTTGATTTAGCTGAACTATAAATAACAATAAATAAAGAAATATACACCGGAACAGACTTATCAAAAATCTAATTTAACATATTATTGACGAGTACATGACAGATTAGTCAGAAATCAACAGAACTGACTGTAAACGAAATTGGTAGTGATCGTGTACAAACGAGTGTAATACCTTAAGCTGTGATTACTTCGGCCCTTTGTAGGTAACTTTGTGTCACTGGTCGAAAAAAAGTTCTAATTTTTTACCGCTACAACTACATCATTATCGTGGAATAAACAAAGCAGTACGCATTGACATTGTGCAAAGAACCACCTAAAACGTTATGAGTTCCATACAGCAGTACTGTATTGGCATCATCGAATTCCATGTTGATCATAAATATTTTAACAGCTATGACACCACATAACGTCTGCCTGGAGGGTTCACATCAACTGAGCTAAAAATACGGTGAGCGTAATTTGGCATTCTGCTAGTATTCGGTTATAAGGCGAGAATCTGTTTCTTGTGTGAGATACGTTTTAGATGGTGTATTTAACACGTCTGTAAAATAGCGCACATCTTTACAGAATATGAGGTTATTTAGTCCATATTAAAATAACGCTAAAATGAAGATAAAAGGATGCTAGTATGTGATGGTGATTCTGAAAGTTTCTCTTATGGGCACGATGATGTCTAACACCACATAATGTTGAAAGATAAATCAGTAATTGGGCAATAAGGTACAGTTTTACACAAAAAGAAGAATATTCTAGGACTGTGATTGAGGTGAGTGATGGTTGTGCTAAAACGAACTATATGGGAAAGACAAAGAGCTATGCAAATGGCCAGAAAACAAATATACCCTGTTTTTTATTTGGGATGGTTTGATAAAAATTATCAGTCCTACACGACTAACAAAGCGTGTCTGTTGTCAAGATAAAGAGCTTCAATAATTTCTGTAATAGGACTCATACCCACACTTTAAGGTATCCTTAATATATGATATATTGTTTTTGCAAATAGTTACCATGTTGTTGTTGTTGTTGTTGTTGTTGTTGTCTTCAGTCCTGAGACTGGTTTGATGCAGCTCTCCATGCATAGTTACCATAACGTGTAAATTAAAAACGAATTAGACAATGGTGAAATACACTACAGTACAACTATAGTATATTTCACCACTGACTAATTACTGTTTCATATTCTGAATAAAGTTCAGTATTCCCTGTTCTTACCTTCAGAGTTCAGTCTAGAGATATTGAAGGAATTTACTTTATTCCAACGTTATATCACCACTTTTTTAGGAAGAATTGACTGAGTGGGTCAAAGTAACTCCAAAAGCGCGAGACGTAGGCCAGCTTCTTTTTTTTATGTTACCACCACAACAGATGTAATGTATTTTGTTTAATATCTTTTTTAATTGGTGCGTTCATGCCTTTGGCACTACTGCAAAAATGTATATGAAATTTTCTCTCTGCCATTGTCCTTTGTTTTCTTACCACACAAAGGATCCTTTCTCCAATTCCGGAATGTATCGTTTTGAGTGCGATAAAAGCCAGTTGTGTAAGAGCAGATACATTGGCGAGATAGGCAGGAATTCGTAAACGAGAATTAAATAAGTGAAAAGGCTGCGCAATTCCAAGTCATTTCTGAAAAAGCATTTGACTGACAACCAACATCACCTGCAGCAAGTTAGCGATAGCGTAACTGTATTACATTCCGCAGAGAAAGATCGGATACTCGCTGTCCTGTACGAAATTGAAGTCTTGAGAAATCTTCATCCCCATCCTCTGAATACAATTAATGAAACCACTGATCTACCACAAAAATATTTTGCTTAATTATAACATTTTCCATGCAGTTAGGTGTCCATACAATGTAAAATTTTGTCTGTTTTCTCGAATTTCGAGAAGCTCTTCCTTATTAATGCTGCGATGGTTCTGTTTCCTTTCTGCTGTTACTCCCCGCTTTTCCAGTTTAAACAATTCACCAATCTCCTGTCAGTTTCATACCGCGCCTGCGCTATGGGACGTGTGCGGCCTCAGTAATACGGCTAGTATTTACTACTACATAGTTTTCCTTTTTTTGTTCTTAGCCGCGCAGCACGGGAGAACGGTTTTTGTGGAGTTTGTGTAAGGAAATCCACCCAATATAAGATTTCCTTCCTCCACCCAAATTTTATTGCATATTACATGTTTCAGTATTGTAGTAACTTTCGGTGTCCGGTCGTGATGACCGTTTTCTCAGATTTGTTTAGGTCCGTTTTATTACAACACTGGGGTGACGATGACGTCAGATGGTTAAGTGATTTTATTTGTTCTCTCTTTTAATTTATTTTAACTAAGAAATTTTAGCTTCACTGTTCCTTGTCTGATGTTTCAGACTTCAAGGTCCTCTCCCATTCTCGTGCAACACAATATTTTCATTATTACAATTTACGGCAAAGGATGGAACTTTTAAGTATTCCGAAGCCGATCATGTACAATATGAAAGATTGTGGACTAACAAACTGTTGGGTGGTTTCTTCATTTTTCAAAATGGTATTATACAGTGGCGGCTGGCTCATAAGAAGAACTCTTTGCACAAGCAAAAACTGGGGCAAAGTAACCCCGGTATAAAGAAGCGTATTTGGAGACAAGACATTTGTAGAATGAGATTTTCACTCTGCAGCGAAGTGTGCGCTGATTTAAAACTTCCTGGCAGAGTAAAACTGTGTGCCGGACCGAACTAGAACTCAGGACCTTTGCCTTTCACGGGCAAGTGCAAATGATAGAGCAACTGCCCTCGAAAGGTAAAGTTCTCGAGTTCGAGTCCAGGTCTGGCACACAGTTTTAACCTGCCAGGAAGTTTCAAGATGTTTGTAAACAACCGATGACTGTACATTTCTTCGGTTACAGCATCTAAAATAAATAACCCATACAGGGAAGTAGAGCTGTTGATACGCTATGTGATCAAAAGTATCAGGACACCTGGGTGTAAATGAGTTACAAGTTTGTGGCGTCCTCCATCGGTAACGCTGGAATTCAAAACGTTGAGACAGGTTCTGGAAGGTTTCTTGGGAAATGGCAGTCCAATCTTCACAGAGTGCTACACTGAGGAGAGGTATCGATGTTGGTCGGTGAGACCAGGCACGTAGTTAGTGTTCCACAACATCCCAAAGGTTTTCTATGGGATACGGGTTAGGATACTCAGTGCAGGCCAGTCCATTACAGGGATGTTATTGTCGTTTAATCACTCTGTTAGAGACCGTGTATTATGAACAGTTGCTCGATCGTGTTGAAAGATGCAATCGCCGTCCCGAATTGCTCTTCAACAGTGGGAACCAAGAAGGTGCTTACAACATCAATGTAGGCCTGCGCTGTGTTAGTGCCACGAAAAACAACATGGTGTGCAAGCTCCCTCCATGAAAAACACGACCACACCTTAACTCTACCGCCTCTGAATTTTACTGTTGGCACTACACACACTGGCAGATGATGTTCACCGGGCATTTGCCACATCCAACCACACCCTGCCATCGGATTGCCTCATTGTATACTATGATTCGTCATTGCACACAACCTTTTTCCACTGCTCAGTCGTCCGATGTTTATGCTCCTTACACCAAGCCAGGCGTCGCTTGGCATTTACCGGCGTGATGTGTAGCTTATGAGCAGCAGATTGACTATAAAATTGAAGTTTTCTCACTTCCCGCCTAACTGTCATAGTACTTGCAGTGGATCCTGATGCAGTTTGAAATTCCTGTGTGATGGTCTGGATAGATGTCTACCTGTTACACATTACGACCCTCTTCAACTGTCGGCGGTCACTGTCAGGCAACAGACGATGTCGGCCTGTACGCTTTTGTGCTGTACGTGTCGCTTCGCGTTTCCACTTCACTATCATATCGGAAACAGTGGACCTAGGTATGTTTAGGAGTTTGGAAATCTCGCGTGACAAAAGTGGCACCCAATCACCTGACAACGTTCGAAGTCCTTGAGTTCCGCGGAGCGCCCCATTCTGCTCTCTCACGATGTCTAATGACTTCTGAGGTCGCTGATATGGAGTACCTGGCAGTAGATGGCAGCACAATGCATCTAATACAAGAAACGTATGTTTTTCGGGGTGTCACATAGTGTAGTTTTAAAATGTCGGGAATGTCCGATATATCGACGTTAAAAAAGAATATTATGTCACGTCGGTGTAACGAGAAGAGGTATCAATATATCGCAGGAAAAACTGTCGAAGCAACATTACATAAAAATATCGGCTGCACATCGTAAATACGTATACTGCCGGTTTCAGAGTAGTATATTTAAATATTGATTTATTATTAGATATTCTGTACATCAACAAGCTAGCAGCCTGCTTGTCCCCCTTAGTGCAAAAATTGAAAGGAAAACGATGGACGTTCACGCTTGGCGATAACCACTTTGTAACAATATGTAGTAGCACAATAAAAGGTGTCCGATGGGTCCGTCTTTCAGTTTCGTCACATATCGGATTTTTCCGGAACACTTCATGTCGACTTGCCTGGTTTCTAATTTCTGAACCGCCAGCGAACTAGCAGTTCTTGTGTCAGAATTGCGCGCTGTGAAGCTAAATGCTGCAATTTCTGTTCATTGCGCCGAGCGCTGATTACGTCAGCATTTCCTCTCACTCTTCTCCGAACAACATAAAGACCAATGTTGTCATTTAGATTTTTGTTGATCATTTTGAGCAACTGTTTTTGAAGAATGCCGATGTGAAGAGATAGAACACTAGTTGCGTTGAAAACTGATTTTTGACGCAGCTGCCGGCCGGTGTGGCCGACTGTTTCTAGGCGCTTCTGTCTGGAACCGCGCGACGGCTACAGTCGCAGGTTCGAATCCTGCCTCGGGCATGGATGTGTGTGATGTCCTTAGGTTAGTTACGTTTAAGTAGTTCTAAGTTCTAGGACGGACGGAATGGACAGTGTCTTTAAAGGAGGGTATAGTACGAACATCAACAAAAGCAAAACGAGGATAATGGAATGTAGTCAAATTAAGTCGGGAGATGCTGAGGGAATAGATTAGGAAATGAGACAATTAAAGTAGTAAAGGAGTTTTGCTATTTGGGGAGCAAAATAACTGATGATGGTCGAAGTAGAGAATATCTAAAATGTAGACTGGCAATGGCAAGGAAAGCGTTTCTGAAACAGAGAAATGTGTTAACATCGAGTATAGATTTAAGTGTCAGGAAGTCGATTCTGAAAGTACTTCTATGGAGTGTAGCCATGTATGGAAGTGAAACATGGACGATAAATAGATTGGACAAGAAGAGAATAGAAGCTTTCGAAATGTGTTGCTACAGAATAATGTTGAAAATTAGACGGGGAAATCACATAACTAATGAGGAGGTATTGAATAGAATTGAGGAGAAGAGGAGTTTGTGGCACAACTTAAGTAGAAGAAAGGATCGGTTGGTAGGACATGTTCTGAGACATCGAGGGATCACCAATTTAGTATTGGAGGGCAGTGTGGAGGGTAAAAATCGTAGAGGGAGACCAAGAGATGAATACACTAAGCAGATTCAGAAGGATGTACGTTGCAGTACGTACTGGGAGATGAAGCAGCTTGTACAGAATAGAGTAGCATGGAGAGATGCATCAAAACAGTCTCAGGACTGAAGACCACAACAACAACAACAACAACAAGTTCTAGGGAACTGATGATTTCAGATGTTAAGTCCCATAGTGCTCAGAGCCATTTGAACCATTTTTGACGCTATTCCTTCGTCTCGGAAATATTGTTATTCCATTCAGACCGTCATATCCCTCTCCCCCCCCCTCCCCCTCCCCCTCCTCCTCCCCGGTGAAATCTTACTTGTGCCACCTATACTTTCCTCACACTGTCAGAGAGATATTATGGACGTGATGAAAGCTCAGCAAATTGGAAGGCTCACTCGTGCAGTGAAAGTAAAATTATGTTTTACCACAATTTTAAAAGAACAGTTTCTAATATTTATCGAAAACAAAGAAATAATATGTTAAAAAATAGAAATATCTGCACTCGATACTAACATTTAAATGTCGATATATCGCTATATAAAAATAAAAAAATGGTTCAAATGGCTTTAAGCACTATGTGACTGAACATCTGAGGTCATCAATCCCATAGACTTAGAACTACTTAAACCTAAGTAACCTAAGGACATCACACACATCCATTCCCGAGGCAGGATTCGAACCTGCGACCGTAGCAGCAGAGCGGTTCCGGACTGAAGCGCCTAGAACAGCTCGGACACGCGGCCGGCATAGAAATAAATATCGCCGATTTATATCGATTATTTAGGTTGAAAGTTCGATATACTTATATATTGATATTTTGTAATCAGTCCTGCAGGGAAGGCGTGGCTATAAATAAAGGAAACGTTTAACAAATTCACTTGTGGACACGCCTGTCGGTGAGGTGCGGACTGCGTGCTTGTGACCACCGCGCAGCCGTTGACCCTGTCCCGCAGACCAGAGGCGGACCCAGTCGCTGGCGCCACGGGTGCAACAGGTAGGCAGGGCCGGCGTTAATGAATCGCCGCATTCCAGCGGCCGTTTCCGCACAGCTATGCGTAGCTCACGCAGCGCTGCCGGGGCTCTCTTGCGGCCTGGCTCGCATTAGCGCTGCTGCCGCCGGCCGGGAATGCGACGCGGAATGTCAGCTTCTGCCGACACTCCGCGTCTCTCGTAGGGGACGTTCCATTAGAGGAGAATTCCCAGCTCCGTCTCTCCAGTGTGCAGGCGCTTCCGTTGCCGTCACGCGACACGCGAGCGCGTAGAGAGGACTCCGGCATTGTTCCAGCTCTTGGCCTTCCTTCGGTGGTTCGCTTTAGAAAGACTCGGCTCTTTCCTTGTTGTCACCCTAATTGGTTTCTGTAGGCACGCTCTTCACCCACTGTGGAACACAGGAACGAAAAAAGAATTTGTCTCTTTTAAGCTTCCTTGTAAGATTGTTTCCGATGCTGACCCTGTCACTGACATAATTTTTTATTTCAGGCTAACGAGGGAGACAGTCCCCACTTCCCCTCACCTGTTTTATTCTTATTAACATAGTTTGCTGGACACGACTAAAACATCAACATACACTGTTGGATGGTCTTAAGACAACAACCAGCCACAAAATTTTTTTCAGTTCCTTCAATCAAAAGGTACCGTTACCGGTTTCGAATCATTACGATTCATCTTCAGCCGATTTTCATGCTTTCATAACAACATGCGGTGCGCTCTTTTTACAGATTAGTTGTCCTGAAACATAAATTACACATAATTAGAAGCACGCCACACAGGTGATTGCGTTACAGATTCGCATTGGATGTGACTTCCGTGAAATGTCGGTTTGTAGTATTTGTTTTCGTAGTTTTCGTCCAACAGATGTGTATACATTCCCACTACATTCTTATGGTTGCACACGTAAATTTTTCTCACTGAACACTTTAGATTGGTCACGGAATAGATTTCTAACATGCACCACATGTTTTGATACTTACAACATGCTTTCAAACATACGAGTGTCAAAGATCCTATGATAAATCGTAACATTATAAAGATGTCCCATGTTTGGAAAAAGATCATATATTCACTTATGCAACTGAAACGCCTGTTACACCAGCACAGAGAGACATTGATTTTGTGAGTTTTAGAGCGAATACTGTTAGACCAATTATAAAGTTCTTCCGTTTATTGTTTTTTTTCCTGTCTGCAGATCAAGTAGCAAATTCATGTGTTACTACAATTCTCATGATGCTAAACGTAAATAAATAATGTACTGTCTTACCCATACAGTACTAAAAAAATGGAACAACTTTATAACTAATGTAACAGTATTCGCTCTAAAATTCACAAAATCAATGTCTCTCTGTGCTAGTGTAACAGGCGTTTCAGTTGCATAAATGAATATATGATATTTTCCAAACATGGGACATCTTTATAATATAACAATATATCAAAGCATCTTTGACACTCATATGAGCCGGCCGCTGTGGCCGAGCGGTTCTAGGCGCTTCAGTCTGGAACCGCCTGACCGCTGCAGTCTCAGGTTCGAATCCTGCCTCGGACATGGATGTGTGTGATATCCTTAGGTTACTTAGGTTTAAGTAGTTCTAAGTTCCAGGGAAGTGATGACCTCAGATGTTAAGTCCCATGGTGCTCAGAGCCATTTGAACCATTTTTGAACACGCATGTGTTTGTAAGCACTTTGTATGTATGAACACATGTGGTACATGTTAGAAATCTATTATGTGACCAATCTAAAGTATTCAGTGGGAAAACTTTACGTGTGCAACGATAAGAATGCAGTGGGAATGTATTAACATCTGTTGGACGAAAACTACGAAAACAGACACTTCAAACCAACATTTCACGTAAGTCACATCGAACGCAAATCTCTAACGCAACCATCTGTGTGGTATGCTTATAATTATGTTTTATTTATATTTTAGGACAATTAATCTGTAAGAATCGCACCACAAATTGTAATGAAAGCATGAAAATTGGCTGAAGATGAATTCTAATGATTCGAAACCGGTATCGGTACCTTTTGAATAAATGAACTGAAAATAAATCTGTGGCTGGTTGCTCTCTCAACACCATCAATATTTGTCTTGAAATAACAACTAAGGTCTCCAACCATGGCATCATATGACAAAATTGCATCAACCCACAGACTGAAAAAAAAAAATCGCAAAACCAAGGAGGAGTTGTGCGACCTAAACGAAAGGCAGCTTGATATTAGTCGAGAATGCTTTCAAGGTGACAAAGATGCAATTAGCAACACCTCACTGAGTTTGAAAGAGGCAGCGTGAAAGGGCTACGAGGAGCTGGATGTTGCTTCTGCGATATTGCAGAAAGGCCTGACAGGAATGTAAGCACAGTACATGATCAATGGCAACGGTAGTCACGACAACGTACAGTCGCAAAAAGACTGGGTTCCAGATGGAGGCGTGACAGTGTTCGGAGTACGGCTCTGGCGTATCGTATTGCATCTGCAGCAGCAAATCGAGCAACAGTTGCCACCACAGTGACACAGTGAACTGTTACAAATAGCTTACCTCAAGGACAGATCCGTGCCAGACGCCCTGCAACGTGCATTCCATTGATACCAGACTACCTCCATTTGCGACTTGAGTGCTGCCAAGCGAGAGCTCTTTGAGTGCCCGTTGGAGATCTGCTATGCTTTCTGATGAAAGCTAGTTCTGCCTCTATGTCAGTGATGGCCATGGGTTTCGTTAGATGGAGGCCAGTTAAAGGCGTGTCTGCTTGCTGCACACACTGAACCTACACCTGCAGTGGTGGTCTGGGATGCGATTTCGTATTACAGGAGGAGCACTCTCGTTGCCATCCCATGCATTTCACTGCAAATTTGCACGTCAACTTGTTGATTCGATCTGTTGTTCTGCCCTTCATGAACAGCATTCCAGAGGGCGCTTTCCAACAGGGTAGCGCTCACCCACATACCGCTGTTGTAAACCAGCATGCTCTACAGAGCATCGACATTTTACCTTAGCCTGCTCGACCACCAGATATGTCTCCAATCGAGCACATATGGGACATCATCGGACGACAACTTCGAGCGTAAACGATAAACAGCATCAACCATCCCTGTATTGACAGACCAACTACTATAGGCATGGAACTCCATTCCACAAACTGACCTCCGGCCCCTGTATAACACAATGCATCCATGCTTGCATTCAACATTCCTGGTGCTAAACCCATTATTAATGTACCAGAATTTCACATTTGCAATAGCTTATCTCGCGCCTATATTAACCTGTGATCTTTCAACGTTAATCACTTACCTACGTTAGCTAGACAAATGTACTTCCGAAATTTCGTTACTCCACATTAGTTATTTTTTGGTGTTCGGACTTTTCCGTTAGTATATGGAAACAGGAGGACGCAACTTTCAACCGTTTCGAAAAGATCGAATATGAAAAGTCTTGACGTCCTTACCTAACTTGTACGGTCCCAAATATTTAATCTGCAGCCGAGCGAGTAAGCGCATAGAGTCATAAGCGAGAGGTCTCTGGGTTCAATTCCGCTGCTGATACTTTTCTTCATTCCACACGCAAAATGCCAACGGATTTATTATTACTCTGCAAATTATCGGTTTTAAATGATTTATTATTTCCGCAATATTTATCCTGAAAATGTAGTGAAGCATATATTTTTGCAGAAGCCAAGACAAGGAGACTGGTATGGGCCGTCAGCGTCCATAGACAGAGGATAAGAAAACAGAAGGAAGAAAACCTTTAGGTCGAAAATTAGATGGAGAGAACACGCAGCCAAGATTTATCAGATACTTTGAGCAAGGGGAAAGGATGCCAGGGACACAACGCAGTGGATGAGGCTACATAGCGAGTCCAAAAAGGGACTGCTGTTTGAGGGAGCAGCAGAGTAAGACAAAGCAATATTTAACTTGAAAAAAGAGAAAAAGCTTTTCTCGTAAGTAGTTTGGAAATAAAGGAAAGGATACACGGCCGACCGGGGTGGCCGAGCGGTTCTAGGTGCTACAGTCTGGAACCGCGCGACCGCTGCGGTCGCAGGTTCGAATCCTGCCTCGGGCATGGATGTGTGTGATGTCCTTAGGTTAGTTACGTTTAAGTAGTTCTAAGTTCTAGGGGACTGATGACCTTGCAAGTTAAGTCCCATAGTGCTCAGAGCCATTTGAACCATTTTTAAAGGATACACAAGAATTTCCAATAGAATCAGTACACTCATTTCATTCATATTGTTGCATCTACATTTGTGAGAAATATAATATTAAACGTGTGAAGCAGTGCACGAACCAGGACGATACTCATGGTAGAAACATGGAAAACAATAATTACAGTTATATAAACGACGTATGATGAACGCTGAATATTTGCGTGTGCATGATTACTCAATTTTGTCTAATAAAATTAGTCCTTGTTTTGCATTCATAAAAGGTTGTCGGTCATCAGGCAATTTAGCAGCGTACCACGCATATCGAAGCATATCGCCAAACACTGGTAACGCCGGCTGATGGTGTATGATTGGTTGACTTTTTAGACAAACTTTCCGATAGCTATCTCTCTATTCTATTAGATGATGTGCGCACAATCTTGTAGTCGCGTTATCAGATTCTTGGCCTGCACGTAAAAATAAACGTCGCATGGCTTCACCAGAAGAGGGGGGGATTAATCTAAGTCTGTCAGTTGGCAGAATAACGTGGGGATGAAAGAAAAGGTACCAGTTTCCAGATTCGATCCAGCGACTTCTCTCTTATGGAACTAACCGCTTACTCTCTCATCTGCGGAGCTCTTGAATGCTAGAGACCATATAAAAACTGTAACACGCGCTGTGAATCAAATCGGTGAGGGGGAGTTGGTATGGTCCTCTTATAAGTTGGAGGTTCAAGACCTTGCTCCCCCTCCCTGTCTCCATTAGCGGTCATTTGAAATACTGTGCCGACGTACAAACAAGGGCTATATACCACCATGTGTGCGCTATGCTGTCCGCGGTTCCTCTGTTGTCTTCCCCATTCACTTCGCAGAATGTTTTAAAACTGTATAAATATGTAGCATGAACTCACTAGCACACGTACAGCTGTATGGTAACTGAACAAACTACACTCCTGGAAATGGAAAAAAGAACACATTGACACCGGTGTGTCAGACCCACCATACTTGCTCCGGACACTGCGAGAGGGCTGTACAAGCAATGATCACACGCACGGCACAGCGGACACACCAGGAACCGCGGTGTTGGCCGTCGAATGGCGCTAGCTGCGCAGCATTTGTGCACCGCCGCCGTCAGTGTCAGCCAGTTTGCCGTGGCATACGGAGCTCCATCGCAGTCTTTAACACTGGTAGCATGCCTCGACAGCGTGGACGTGAACCGTATGTGCAGTTGACTTTGAGCGAGTGCGTATAGTGGGCATGCGGGAGGCCGGGTGGACGTACCGCCGAATTGCTCAACACGTGGGCCGTGAGGTCTCCACAGTACATCGATGTTGTCGCCAGTGGTCGGCGGAAGGTGCAGGTGCCCGTCGACCTGGGACCGGACCGCAGCGACGCACGGATGCACGCCAAGACCGTAGGATCCTACGCAGTGCCGTAGGGGACCGCACCGCCACTTCCCAGCAAATTAGGGACACTGTTGCTCCTGGGGTATCGGCGAGGACCATTCGCAACCGTCTCCATGAAGCTGGGCTACGGTCCCGCACACCGTTAGGCCGTCTTCCGCTCACGCCCCAACATCGTGCAGCCCGCCTCCAGTGGTGTCGCGACAGGCGTGAATGGAGGGACGAATGGAGACGTGTCGTCTTCAGCGATGAGTGTCGCTTCTGCCTTGGTGCCAATGATGGTCGTATGCGTGTTTGGCGCCGTGCAGGTGAGCGCCACAATCAGGACTGCATACGACCGAGGCACACAGGGCCAACACCCGGCATCATGGTGTGGGGAGCGATCTCCTACACTGGCCGCACACCTCTGGTGATCGTCGAGGGGACACTGAATAGTGCACGGTACATCCAAACCGTCATCGAACCCATCGTTCTACCATTCCTAGACCGGCAAAGGAACTTGCTGTTCCAACAGGACAATGCACGTCCGCATGTATCCCGTGCCACCCAACGTGCTCTAGAAGGTGTAAGTCAACTACCCTGGCCAGCAAGATCTCCGGATCTGTCCCCCATTGAGCATGTTTGGGACTGGATGAAGCGTCGTCTCACGCGGTCTGCACGTCCAGCACGAACGCTGGTCCTACTGAGGCGCCAGGTGGAAATGGCATGGCAAGCCGTTCCACAGGACTACATCCAGTATCTCTACGATCGTCTCCATCGGAGAATAGCAGCCTGCATTGCTGCGAAAGGTGCATATACACTGTACTAGTGCCGACATTGTGCATGCTCTGTTGCCTGTGTCTATGTGCCTGTGGTTCTGTCAGTATGATCATGTGATGTATCTGACCCCAGGAATGTGTCAATAAAGTTTCCCCTTCCTGGGACAATGAATTCACGGTGTTCTTATTTCAATTTCCAGGAGTGTATTCATCTCACTACACACTCAATTTCAATGCAGCAGTCACTGGGAGAGATTAAGGTTTCGCTGCAGTTTTCCTTTCAGAATTCTGCAGGTTTGCTCTGTTGTAGTTGATTCGCACCTCTGTGATCACTTAAAAGCACAATTTTTTTGGTTTGTTCTTTTTGCGGATCCATTTTTTGGAACAATGTGGTTACGTGTTATTCAAGGTATCTTTACATTGCAAGAACAGTGGGCTACTGCAGAAGCCATATTCAACTCACTGGGTAGTTCTTGAGGTTATGGCCACTGATGTGTTACGTTGCTCGCTGCTTTGGGACGATGGGTCCCTATTTACTGCTATCGCTTTCACGAACATCTGTGTGGTCAATGGCATGAAACCTATCTTATGTAGCACAGCACTGTGCGATAGTGAAACATGTACTTTGGGAAAACGAGAACGGAGGCATTTGGCATGTGGTTGTAAGGTTGTTGCTTTAATTTGTTCTGCAAGCGGTGCTGCTATTCAAGACCATAAAAGTGGGTTTAAAGCTGTGAGCTGTCTGGGGAAGTTAACGTTGATTTCTGCGCAACTGTTTCACCAGATATCCAGTCTATCTTACCAAAATCCCAACCAGACTAACATTAATTATAATCTTTTAACCGTCATACGACAACCGGTGATATATATACAAAAATAGAATTTAAATAAAAAGAAATAAATCAGTTTATATTTGGACATTTATTTTAACATTGGTCATTGTTCCGTTAAAATTTCAGCATATCAAACTTGATTCATAACTAAATTGGTGCCTTATTTAGGATTGTGTAAATGTGAGTTTGTAATCTTATGGAACACATCAAATAGGGAGCCAAGATTGGGAGACTACATACAACACTGCATTCATAAAATAACACACGAAGAACGTTGACACATATGCAAGAGGAAATTAACCACGACCAAACGATTCAATTTTCACCCAAAGAAGTTACGTTAGTAGCGCAATCCTGTCCGTTATGTAATTACCACACACTGGTTTACTAAATTCATACTAACTCTCTGTGAAATCTTCCCGAAAAGAATAGCTGAGGGCTACTTTGATGATTACACCACATGCTTCACGTGGTAAACTTGGTTTACACAAAGAGTGTAACTCCACAATAATTTTGATAATTAAAATAAATAACATCGAAACGCAATTTACAAAAGAAAAACCTCGAACTGGTTACTATCGTCTTGCTATTAACCTGATGGGTCAAACAATCGTATAAGCACGTGGTACTGGTCTCACAAAGTACACCCCACGTGGGTTTAACATAAAGAAAAGTTGGTATATTGAAAAATATTGTCAAGACGAGACGTTATAATCTCACGCACACTAGCATTTAAGATTGAAGATCTTAGAGTTACTGATCAACACGTGGTTCCACTTTACTCACAAATAAGTGACAAAGCAACTATCGGAAGATTGTCTGAACTTCACACTTGAATTACACTGCGTTGCAATTTAAGATAACTTTAGATATGTTAGAGCTAAATCTGAAATAAAGGTGATTAAATTTTCAGTTAGGCTGAACGTAAGAAATCCATTGCCCTACGGACTTGGCAGACACGCGCTTAGCCGGAGATCTTACCACTTCAGACGCTCGCCACGGGCAGACTGACCTGCGCTCCTACCGAGCGTGCTTCCCAGATACAAACGGAAGTGACCAGAGAGACAGCTTCATATGCCAACTTGACAAGGGACGGACAGGAACATACTAAGAATGGAAACCTCTCTGCCTTTAGAAAGCGTAGCTACCTGTTCCGACGTTGGTCCTACTGTTCTCTAGCAGACAGGCTTGTCTGCTACCATCAAGCATGCAACTAGAAATACATTTCCTCATTCATTCTTTCACACAGAAGGGAAGGGGGATGATAGTATCTTATCATATACAGTATATAAAAGAAAGCGGATGTAGGTTCCGTATGAGACTGTGTGACATGAATTACATATAAACTGTGTTTTAAAGTGTAGTAGTGTGACAGATCGTTTATGTTTATGTGTAAAAGTTTCACTGCTCAGTCTCCTCCCAGGTAGTCAGAAACACCACAGTAAATTTAGAAGAGGAATTTATGCCGTAAACGACAACACATTTAAGAAATTAACATGAAAGGAATCCAACAGAGACCTTTCATGGTGCTATAGACGAATGCTGAAAATTTGATTGAGTGATAAGGTAAGGAATGAAGAGGTTCTGCACAGAATCGGAGAGGAAAAGAATATGTGAAAAACACCGACAAGGAGAAGGGAGAGGATGATAGGACATCTGTTAAGATATCAGGAAATGACTTCCATGATACTAGAGGGAACTGTAGAGGACAAAACTGAAGGGGAAGACAGAGACTGGAAAACATCCAGCCGGACTCTGTGGCCGAGTGGTTATAGGCGCTTCAATTCGGAACCGAGCGGCTACTACGGACGCAGGTTCGAATCCTGCCTCGGGCATGGATGTGTGTCATGTCCTTAGGTTAGTTAGGCTTAAGTAGTTCTAATTCTAGGGCACTGATGACCTCAGATGTTAGGTCCCATAGTGCTTAGAGCCTCACTCTTCTTGAGGACCTACGGGGCCACACAGACCAATGATCGTACCCAGTTGAGCTCAGCACAGGATACAGCAGAGACCTTAGCTTCTTCTCTTTACACCGCACTCTCCAGAATAACTCATGCCGCAGGTACCGTCGTCTAGGTTTACAAGGGAGTTGCAGGAAAATGAATAAAGCCGGGAAGTAAAACCAACATGGAGCTCGAGTGCTGACAGGTCCTTTTTCGCCACCACTTAAGGAATATTCCACACCAGTAACAAAAGCACCGCCAGTGGCTGCGCAGAAAGAAGGGCATTGAGGGAATGGATCTGGTATCCCGGGAATGAATGCGGCAAGTAATGGAAATGGACGATAGACAGCGGCAGTACCTGTGACACACAGCAATTGTAAAAATACCGCCACTCGTAATTCTTCACACGAATGTTCCGGTTAATAGCTCTCGCCGCGGTCGGGATAATACAGCCGGCAATCCACCAGCCCGGTTTTCGCTTCTGCTGTGTACAACTGCAGTCTCGCCTGGATCTGGGTTCTCTACCGTGTTATCAGTCCGTCTTCGTTTGTCACTTCGCCACTCTATGGGACGTAGAAACCGCCCCTCATGCAGTACTAGTGTTCTATGTGGGCACAACAACTACTGGACATAAATCAACACGGTTTATCTCCTCAGCCGCAGTACAACAGCCAGAGATGACGTGTTACCACCTGACAGGACACGGCGGGCGGCTAGGAAGGAGCTGGTCTGTAGCCGTGCTGGGGCACAATCATAACAGCGCGGGCCGTGCGGGTGGGCGTGTCGGCAGCTAAACAATACGGGCGGCAGTGCGTGCCACGTCTCTGACCGGGGTACCGCCCTGTCCAGGCACAATGGCCTGCCAGGGTTCTTTTTCTTATCTGGTAACACTGCGGCTGAATGGCACAGCTGTCAGTCAGGAACTACAATACGCACTTTGTTAATGATCCGATGTCAGTATCTGGAACTATATGAGGCCTTGCCCTATGGCGAGCACGTGTGATGCAGACTTGCTGCACACACTTCATTTAATAGTCGTCTTATTGCCACAACTATCGATCCAAAGAAGTAAAAAAAAAATTACTTGTTTCGGCCGTCACCAGCCATCTTCAGTTCTTCAGGATAGACCATGCTGAAAATAAGCTTAAAAGTAAAATGTTAAGCTAAACAGATTACTTCAGAATTTTAACGTATAAGGCACAACTACGACATTCCAAGAGAGGAACCAGTTTACTTCCAAGCACATTGCGGAAACTACGTTGTCAATACAGATGAGTAAGGAAAGTCGTTCGTTCAAATTGAGGAGGGAAAACATAATGACCATCGCCCACCACGGGATTGAATGCCAGCAGGTGGCCTTGTGCTCACGTCGCGCGGCAAGGAAAATATACACCGCCCAGTCACATTAATGTGACTACCTGTCAAGAGCCTGAATAACGGCGTTTATCAGCGCGGACCACAGCGAGACGTCCAGGAAGAGAGTCGATGGGGATCTGTTAGGTACCGACAGGGAAGTGAAGTCTAAGCGACTGTGTCCAGTTGCGCTAGGTTTCTCGGTTGAGGATCCATGGTGCGGACAGTTCGATCGAGGTGGTCCTACAGATTGTCGACTGGGTTTAAATCCGGGGTGTTTAATGACTAGGGGACTACGATAAACACCGAGCGATGGGGAGCAGTCGTTAACACAATGGACTCGCATTAAGGAGGACTACGGTTCAATCCTGCGTCCGGTCATCCTGATTTAGGTTTTCCGTGATTTCCCTAAATCACTTCACGCAAATGCCGGGATGGCTCATTTGTAAAGGCACGACCGACTTTCTTCCCCAGCCTTCCCCAATCTGATGAGACACCTGACCTTGCTGTTTGGTCTCCACCCCCAATCAACCCAACCAACTACGGTAAACTCATCCTGGTGCTTTTCGAGCCACGCATGTTCACTGAGAGCTGTGTGAGAGGTTGCACTGTCCTACTGGTAGATGCCACCGTGCCGAGTGTAAACAAACAACGTGTATAGTTGGATATGGTCCCCAAGGCCATATGCATATCTGTGTTGATCCATTGTGCCTTTCAAAGTGACGAGGCCACCCAGAGAATGCCGTGACAACTTTGTCCAGACCTTAATGCCCATTTTTCTGGCCTGTACCCTTCAAACGATTGTTGGTCTCAGACACCTCACGCCGATTAAGCATAAAACGTGATTCATCTGAAAAGTTCAGCTGTCACCATTCAGTCCACTTACGGTATTGGCGTCCAGAGTCCAGCCTTCATCGCCAATGAACAGCAGTCAGCATGGATGCGTGAAACAGTAAAACACGCGCCTGCTGTTGGGGCATGTACTCAACAACTTTCGATGAATCGTCGTTGAAGAGAAATTGCTGGTAGCTTCTCGGTTAATCTGTGCAGTCAGTTGCTCAACAGCTGCACGCCTATACGCCCGCACTCATTTCCACAGTCGTCGTTTACCGCTGTCATACATGGCCCATTGTGTACCATGATTGACTCGGCACCGCTTTTTGAGAAAACCATTTTTCCACGTACGACATACTTTAACCACGGTGGCACGCGAACGGTTTACAAACTTCACTGTTTCGGAAGTGACTTCACTCTTCACCCGCAAGCCAATGATCATGTCCTTTTGGACATCTGATAAATCGCTCCGTTTCCGCATTACGACAACGACTGCACTGTTTCCGCATCTGCTGCCACTTCTCGTCTGTGAGTGTACGTAGACGCTAATCGTAAGCCATGGGCACATTGTCACTGGACCGTGTATAAGTGAAGTAGAGACGAATGGGGAATCATTGTAGAAGCGACACACCCACTAACGTAGAAATCCACTAAGTGATGCCGGAAAGGTGCTGATTGTTATGGACTGACCGCTGAAAAAGAGCAACTGGGAAAAGGCGAAGCTAGCTGCTCGGCTAATGGCGTGCTCCTGTCGGGAGCACCCATGGAGTGTGGTTGAAGGTCGGTGAAAACGAGAGTAGGCAGTAAGGTGTTGGACGTCCATGCTTCATCATAGAACAGGTTTGTCACAGAGTTGCCCGTCCTGTAACGCAGGATAGTCAGGTATGTGTCAGATTTCACGACAGAGTACAATGCTGCAGCAGGCACAACTGCTTCAGAGCAGATTTTTCGGCATACATCGTAGTATATGGAACTCCGCAGCTGACACGCCCTACATGTCCCCATTTTGATCCAGCAACAGTCATCTACGATTGCAGTGCCATGGGATCATCGTTATGACACTCTGGGTCAATGGTAACCTGTCCTGTGCTGTGATGGGTCACGTTTTTTGCTACACCAGGTTGATGACCGTATCCGGATAGGTTGCCATGGTGGTGAACATCTTGTCGGAATATGTATGTCGTAACTGACGTATGCCGGTGAAGGCAGTAGTATGCCATAGGGGACGTATGCCTGCGCTTTCGAGGGACCAGTGGCAGCATTGGAGCCGTAGACCACCTGAACATTGTAGAGGACCATCTGCATCCCTATATGCCTTAAGGCTTTCCCTGTGGGGATGGCATCTTCCAGCAAGATAACAGTCCGTCACAACACATAACAGAGCTACAGCGTTTTGAGGAGCATAATAGTGAACTCACGTTGATGTTTTGGTCACCAAATTTCCCAGACCTGAACGTGATGGCACATATCTCGGACACTGTAGGTCGCCAGGTCCGGGCCGGCAAGCCATGGGTCAGTAATTTACAGGGACTGTTTGACCTGCACTTAGACGTCGGGTGCCGTATACTTCTCGAAACTTTCCAAGCAATTAGCGGTTCCTTGAAAAGCCGAATCACGCTACACACCAGGTGCACATAACGATTTGGCAATGTGTAAATGCTAAACCCCTATTAGGCATATAACTAACTGCTCATGTGTGCTGTTTCACGTATATTGGCACACTTAAACAAAATTTAAGAGTGCATACAGAGTTTAGTGAAGATAAGGTGTAAAACATTAGATATTTTAGAGCTAAACCTGAAATAAAGGTGATTAAATTTTCTGTTAGGCTGAACTTAATAAATCCATTGTCCTACGGACTTAGCAGACACGCCCTTAGCCAGAGATCTTACCATTTCATACGCTCGCCGCAGACAGACTGACCTGCGCTCCTACCGAGCGTCCTTAACCGATACAAACGGAAGTGACCAGAGAGGCAGCTTCCTATACCAACATGACAAGGGACGGACAGGAAAATACTAAGAATAGAAACCTCTCTGCTTTTTAGAAAGCGTAGCTACCTGTTCCGACGTTGGTCCTACTGTTCTCTAGCAGACAGTCTTGTCTGCTACCATCAAGCATGCAACTAGAAATACATTTGCTCATTCATTCTTTCACACAGAAGGGAAGGGGATGACAGTATATTATCATATACAGTAAATAAAAGAAAGTGCATGTAGGTTCCGTATGAGACTGTGTGACATTAATTACATATAAACTGTGTTTTAAAGTGTAGTAGTGCGACAGATCTTTCTTGTTTATATGTAAAAGCAACACGTTTCACTGCTCAGTCTCCTCCCAGATAGTCAGAAACACCACAGTAAATATGAAGTTTAACCAGTAAGTGCATGGTCACAACTAGGATAATTTCTTCCTGTCTGAAGTACAGGAATGAAACGCTGATTACATAGTAAACGATTTGTAGAAAGGAAAGGTACGACACAACATTCAGTGAAGCACGCATTAGTAAGAATTTTTTTTAAATACGTTTGAGAAAATGTGCGCCTAGCGCTTGCTAGATTATCTGTCAGTAACAGTTTAAGATGAATCACTCAGGACCGCAGTGGATTGAAAACGAAACAGCAACGTTCCAGAAGATCGCAGTAACCCGGTGCGGACCGCAAAGGGAACGCCTGCAACCGCCGATGGAGTGGGAAGGCCAAAGACACACATACTGGACCAGATCCACTCGAGGACCATTCTCAGGTTGCACCTGATGAAGGTTACGAGCCACGTTACCGAAATATCGTGCAAGTACGACGCTGATACCCTGCAGAACACCCGACATCCGAAGATATTAATAACAGTTTATCTCCTCAAAACAGTTTAAATCATATTAGCAATTTAAGAAAAATGCACGAGTGGCACTTACCGAACTCTGTTAATAACTTTCACATGTACCGCCGAGCTCACTAAGTCTTTGACAGATTAAATACCAACAGGTTAATGCAAAGTAGGCTCTTGAACGTAAATGTTAACAGTTGTCAGAATAAAGGCAGATGTATTTAAGAAAGTAAGATATGTAAAATAAAGTTATTTTTATTTTACAGCTCCGGTCTCGAACCGTCAGCAGACCGACATCAGATGGCTCGGCCTTTATAACATCAGCATGTCGGTTCGTCGGTCAGTCGCTAAAAGACCGGCGCCAGACTCGTGCCCTACAAGGGCAGTGGAAACCAGCCCTAAGCTGCGCCGGCACGGTAGCTCAGCGTGTTCGGTCAGAGCGATAGCTGCCCTCTGTAATAAAAAAACTGAGTTAATCGATCAACAACGACCTTCAACGGATGTCCTACGACGTCCGCCCCGAGCAGAAGCAACGAACAAAAGCGAACAAAATCAGATTTAAAACGAAAAAAAGATAATCAAAACTGCAGACACAAAAAAAACCACTCGCCCGTTAACAGGGGAGACAACGGAGGCCCGCGGATGGACTGAACTGCAACAGCCCAAATTCCAAATCAACAAATTGTTAAATACACGGAAAAACAATTACAGATGAGGGACAAACCACTTCGACTTAATGGAAGTGAGAGTGACGTCCCTACATTGGTTCGAACAAACAGTGTCTATACACATAGCAATGGCCTTGAATTTAAGCACCAAGAAACGGGGACTCAGGCACAAGTCAGGCATTTAAAATTGCTCCTGGAACGGCCACCGAACTCAAGTTAGAAATTAGGTTTCTAAGTCCACAGTGATCCGTTTAACAGCCACGACTGAATAGCATTTCGACTGATTATTCGGAACATTGACTCTCTTAAGTAGCGGCTTATTACACCTCAAGAAATGGTAGAATTCTAGTCCATAACCTCCACTAGAACTTCAAAACAGTGCAGAATCTTGTCTTTTAAACTAAACATGCACTTATCGGACAAAATGTCTCATCACATTCAGAAACTGGAATTGGACACACGGGTTGCCGAGAAGTCCTGGATGGAAACGAGTATGTGAACGCTGTCTCTCCTCTCAGCGGTGGTATCGGAATCCAGACACACCAACACGAAGGCCGCAACCCCACCGACTGCGGCATAGTCCCTCTTCCCAGCTCTGCTCGTCCCACTAGCTGCATCCACTCAAAGTTCGCAACTGCCTCTCCATTTCATGACACGGCACTCCCTCTATATTGCACAGCTTCACTCGTTGCCGACTTACCACGCGTGCCCTCTCTCTGACTTTTACTACGAGGTGCATTCAAGTTCAAAGGCCTCCGATGTTTTTTCTCCGGACTGGAAAGAGATAGAAACATGCGCATTGGTTTAAAATGAGGCCGCGTTCATTGTCAATACGTCCCAGAGATGGCAGCACCGTATGGCAGCTGGAATTTTACCGCCAGCGGCAAGAATGAGAACTGTTTTTAATACTTAAATTGGCGACGTTTTCCTTACTTAAACAGCGTGCAATCATTCGTTTTCTGAATTTACGTGGTGTGAAACCAATTGAAATTCATCGACAGTTGAAGGAGACATGTGGTGATGGAGTTATGGATGTGTCGAAAGTGCGTTCGTGGGTGCGACAGTTTAATGAAGGCAGAACATTGTGTGGCAACAAACCGAAACAACCTCGGGCTCGCACAAGCCGGTCTGACGACATGAAAGAGAAAGTGGAGAGAATTGTTTTGTGGGATCGCCGAATGACTGTTGAACAGATCGCCTCCAGAGTTGGCATTTCTGTGGGTTCTGTGCAAACAATCCTGCATGACGACCTGAAAATGCGAAAAGTGTCATCCAGGTGGGTGCCATGAATGCTGATGGACGACCACATGGCTGCCCGTGTGACATGTTGCCAAGCAGTGTTGACATTCAACGACAGCATGAACGGGACTTTCTTTTCGTCGGTTGTGACAATCCAGGAACAAAGCGCCAGTCAGCTCAATGGAAGCACACAGATACACCGCCACCAAACAAATTTCGGGTAACCGCCAGTGCTGAAAAAATGATGGTGTCCATGTTCTGGGACAGCGAGGGCGTAATCCTTATCCATTGCGTTCCAAAGGGCACTACGGTAACAGGTGCACCCTACGAAAATGTTTTGGAGAACAAATTCCTTCCTGCACTGCAGCAAAAACGTCCGGGAACGGCTGCGCGTGTGCTGTTTCACCAAGACTACGCACCCGCACATCGAGCTAACATTACGCAACAGTTTCTTCGTGATAACAACTTTGAAGTGTTTCCTCATGCTCCCTACTCACCTGACCTGGCTCCTAGTGACTTTTGGCTTTTTCCAACAATGAAAGACACTCTCTGTGGCCGCACATTCACCAGCCGTGCTGTTATTGACTCAGCGATTTTCCAGTGGTCAAAACAGACTCCTAAAGAAGCCTTCGCCGCTGCCATGGAATCATGGCGTCCGCGTTGTGAAAAATTTGTACGTCTGCAGGGCGATTACGTCGAGAAGTAACGCCAGTTTCATCGATTTCTGGTGAGTAGTTAATTAGAAAAAAATCGGAGGCCTGAGAACTTGAATGCACCTCGTACACCGCCAGCCACCCAGTTGCATGCAAGGTTCGCAAACCAGCCCATTAGCGTTATGTCGAATCGAGAGCACTGGCTCTAGAGGTTTTCTCGTTCTAAGGAGGATCGTTTTGGCATTAATCCACAATGATTCACATCAGTGTAATCGAGAACCAGCAAACGTGATGAACTGTGATCGTTCCACCATCGTGGGACATTTGCATGCAGTCAGGTGATTGGGCACCACATAATCTAAGCCAAAATCACAAAAAAACATCTGGGTGGTCGTAGATGTATGTCTCAGCTTAATAGCCATCAATTGACTCGTGAATAACATTCCTATCCTGTACTGTTACTGGTTACGAGAAATTGTGTCATTACACCAACATAAGGAAAAGAAACGAATAGCTGAACCCACCCAAAGCAGCAACTCGCCGTACAAAGACCTGCTCGCGTCTGTAAAAGATAATGACGTGCATCTGATGGAACAGCTTCTCAGAGGTGTAACCGTTACAAAATGCTACTCTAGACGGGTGTAAAATGAATACGCGCAACGGAAAATACTGAACTCGAAAATGAGGATTTGGCCCTGTCTGACTACCCCCCGAAGCAGATCTCAGGATCTCTAATGGTGATATTATCTCCTTTTTCTTGCTGTTAAACCTATAGATTACAACACAAACATAAATCAGTGATTAAGGGTACTAGTAACTACAAATGATAAATGCTGTTTCTGCTTATACATTTATTGTGGATTAAAACAAATGTTCATACATCAATATCCAATGGATATAAAAAGATACAAATTGATTTCCTAACTAATCTGATTGATCAATTGCCCAAATCTGCCCCCTCTTGTGGCTACGCGATCTAATATAAATAACGCGAGATGACTGACATCACCTATGTACCAAATACTAGAAGACACTACTTTCAAAAATGATCCACAGTGGTGTGCAACATCAGTGGAAGTGAAATTTATGTGTTCACAGCTGTTTAGCTTTATAGCCCTAATACCCGTGGTCTGGGGGTAGCGTCTTTGATTCATAATCAAAACGTCTTCGGTCCCGGGTTCGATCGCCGCCACTGTCTAAATTTTGATAAATAATCAGCATTGGCGGCCGAAGACTTCCGGCATAAGAAGTCAGCCTCATTCTGCCAACGGCCTTGTCAAAGAGGGCGGAGGAGTGGATAGAGGTTCAGGGCACTCTCTTGTCCTAGGGGTGGGAAATTGCCCCTAAAGGCGGAAGAATCAGCAATGATCAACGACAAGAGGATGTAGAAGGCAATGGAAACCACTGCATTAAAGACACGTAACTTGTATCCGCAGGACATGTTGCCTGTAGTTGAAGAAGTGTCATGATGATCTCCCCATTGGCAAAATATTCCGGAATAGTTCCCCATTCGGATCTCCGGGAGGGGACTGCCAAGGGGGAGGTTACCATGAGAAAAAGATTGAATAATCAACGAAAGGATAATGTTCTACGAGTCGGGGCGTGGAATGTCAGAAGCTTGAACGTGGTAGGGAAACTAGAAAATCTGTTAAGGGAAATGCAAAGGCTCAATCAAGATATAGTAAGGGTCAGTGAAGTGAAGTGGAAGGAAGACAAGGATTTCTGGTCAGATGAGTATCGGGTAATATCAACAGCAGCAGAAAATGGTATAACAGGTGTAGGATTCGTTATGAATAGGGAGGTAGGGCAGAGGGTGTGTTACTGTGAACAGTTCAGTGACTGGGTTGTTCTAATCAGAATCGACAGCAGACCAACACCGACAACGATAGTTCAGGTATACATGCCGACGTCACAAGCTGAAGATGAACAGATAGAGAAAGTGTATGAGGATATTGAAAGGGTAATGCAGTATGTAAAGGGGGGCGACAATGTAATAGTCATGGGCGACTGGAAAGCAGTTGTAGGGGAAGGAGTAGAAGAAAAGGTTACAGGAGAGTATGGGCTTGGGACAAGGAATGAAAGAGGAGAAAGACTAATTGAGTTCTGTAACAAGTTTCAGCTAGTAATAGTGAATACCCTGTTCAAGAATCACAAGAGGAGGAGGTATACTTGGAAAAGGCCGGGAGATACGGAAGATTTCAATTAGATTACGTCATGGTCAGACAAAGATTCCGAAATCAGATGCTGGATTGTAAGGCGTAACCAGGAGCAGATATAGACTCAGATCACAATATAGTAGTTATGAAGAGTAGGCTGAAGTTCAAGATATTAGTCAGGAATAATCAATACGCTAAGAAGTGGGATACGGAAGTTCTAAGGAATGACGAGATACGTTTGAAGTTCTCTAACGCTACAGATACAGCAATAAGGAATAGCGCAGTAAGCAGCACAGTTGAAGAGGAATGGGCATATCTAAAAAGGGCCATCACCGAAGTTGGGAAGGAAAATATAGGTACAAAGAAGGTAGCTGCGAAGAAACCATGGGTAACAGAACAAATACTTCAGTTGATTGATGAAAGGAGGAAGTACAAACATGTTCCGGGAAAATCAGAAATACAGAAATATAAGTCGCTGAGGAATGAAATACGTATGAAGTGCAGGGAAGCTAAGACGAAATGGCTGCAAGAAAAATGTGAAGACATCGAAAAAGATATGATTGTCAGAAGGACAGAATCAGCATACAGGAAAGTCAAAACAACCTTTGGTGACATTAAAAGCAACGGTGGTAACATTAAGAGTGCAACGGGAATTCCACTGTTAAATGCAGAGGAGAGAGCAGATAGGTGGAAAGAATACATAGAAAGCCTCTATGAGGGTGTAGATTTGTCTGATGTGATAGAAGAAGAAACAGGAGGCGGTTTAGAAGAGATAGGGGATCCAGTATTAGAATCGGAATTTAAAAGAGCTTTGGAGGACTTACGGTCAAATAAGGCAGAAGGGATAGATAACATTCCATCAGAATTTCTAAAATCATTAGGGGAAGTGGCAACAAAACGACTATTCACGTTGGTGTGTAGACTATATGAGTGTGGCGACATACCATCTGACTTTCGGAAAAGCATCATACACACAATTCCGAAGACGGCAAGAGCTGACAAGTGCGAGAATTATCGCACAATCAGCTTAACAGCTCATGCATCGAAGCTGCTTACAAGAATAATATACAGAAGAATGGAAAAGAAAATTGAGAATGCGCTAGGTGACGATCAGTTTGGCTTTAGGAAAAGTAAAGGCACGAGAGAAGCAATTCCGACGTTACGGCTAATAATGGAAGGAAGGCTGAAGAAAAATCAAGACACGTTCATAGGATTGGTCGATCTGGAGAAAGCGTTCGATAATATAAAATGGTGCAAGCTGTTCGAGATTCTGAAAAAAGTAGGGGTAAGCTATAGGGAGAGACGGGTCATATACAATATGTACAACAACCAAGAGGGAATAATAAGAGTGGACGATCAAGAACGAAGTGCTCGTATTAAGAATGGTGTAAGACAAGGCTGTAGCCTTTCGCCCCTACTCTTCAATCTGTACGTCAAGGAAGCAATGATGGAAGTAAAAGAAAGGTCCAGGAGTAGAATTAAAATACAAGGTGAAAGGATATCAATGATACGATTCGCTGATGGCATTGCTATCCTGAGTGAAAGTGAAGAAGAATTAAATGATCTGCTGAACGGAATGAACAGTCTAATGAGTACACACTATGGTTTGAGACTAAATCGGAGAAAGACGAAGGTAATGAGAAGTAGTAGAAATGAGAACAGCGAGAAACTTAACATTATGATTGATGGTCACGAAGTCATTGAAGTTAAGGAATTCTGCTACCTAGGCAGTAAAATAACCAATGACGGACGGAGCAAGGAGGACATCAAAAGCAGACTCGCTATGGCAAAAAAGGCATTTCTGGCCAACAGAAGTCTACTAATATCAAATACCGGCCTTAATTTGAGGAAGAAATTTCTGAGGATGTACATCTGGAGTACAGCATTGTATGGTAGTGAAACATGGACTGTGGGAAAACCGGAACAGAAGAGAATCGAAGTATTTGAGATGTGGTGCTATAGACGAATGTTGAAAATTAGGTGGGCTGATAAGGTAAGGAATGAGGAGGTTCTACGCAGAATCGGAGAGGAAAGGAATATATGGAAAACACTGATAAGGAGGACAGTATGATAAGACGTCTGCTAAGACATGAAGGAATGACTTCCATGGTACTAGAGGGAGCTGTAGAGGGCATAAACTGTAGAGGAAGACAGAGATTGGAATACGTCAAGCAAATAATTGAGGACGTAGGTTGCAAGTGCTACTCTGAGATGAAGAGGTTAGCACAGGAAAGGAATTCGTGGCGGGCCGCATCAAACCAGTCAGTAGACTGATGACAAAAAAAAGAAACGCTGACTAGTGTAATCTAATACTATCTCCTGTGTGTGTTCTATAGACGAGAAACACAAACTGCCAGCCACAAGGACGGAGTTCAGATAATGTTCAATGTGAGTATATGCACAAGAAGTGCTCTCAATCACTGAACACTGCGTACTCAACGACGGCTCCCTGCCCGGAGGCAAAGTCCAGAATCGTATAAGTTCTCAAGAGTACAGTGCCTAACCGTTCTAAGTATAAAATTTCCTGAGAGCAAAGGCAGCGAGTCCGTCTGTACCAAAAAAAGCTGATACTAAGCGACCGTCAAATACGGGCGCTCAAAATGGAAGAGCTCTTTCTCTCCACCGTTGGCTTCCAAGCAAAGCTCGGCTCCCCTCCCTCGTAACTGCAGAAGGCGTATCATATTCTCGAAACCACGGAATATCCTCCCTCTCTACAGATTCTTCTGAACGCCAACCAACCATGTTTTAGTCTTTTGTCGTCCAACGCACAAAGTTTGCTAGGAAATACCTATCCTCGTTACTTAGGAATACATACAATGCTACGCTTCTCAGAGTAAAAATCCTCGGAAATAACTCCGCTGTGTTGCAGATTTTCAGAGTTTCCAAAGTATTATCCGGTTATCCTTCTGACCCTGCAACAAACCGGCCGGCGGCCGCTGTATTGTGCTCAGGTGCCTCGACCGTCCGCCTTGGGTACTTCCTGTGGTAATTTGAACCAACACGCCTGTGGGGGCTTTTCCACCCAGGGCTTGAGTTACGCCTGCTGTTCCAACCTCTACTAGTATAGGCAATCATTCATTACGCCGTTTTGATAATAAAGACACTCCGTCACCTTTCAAGCAATAAGCATTAACAACTATTTACAAGGTGCACGTGACAGTGTCACTCTTATTTAAATATTCATATATACGATGTGGAACCTATCAAATGATACCTAATTCTGGTTGTAAATCTCAGCAAAGTATGTAGATGAGTGCTTGTAAGGTGCAAAATTATAGCCACGTTATACCATCACTCCTGACTGTCACTGTCAACAACTAAGACGTCTTGTCGATGCCGACCAAGAACAATGGTGACGGTGACTGCGTGAAGAGATGCTACTCCATGATAACGTCCGCCCGCATTCTGCTACATACAGGAATTGGGTTTGGAGGTCACTCCACACCAACCGTTTTCACTGGATCTTGTGCCCTCAGATTTTCACCTTCCCCACTCTCTATGGATCAGCCTTCAAGGAACTTCCTTTTCGTATGAAAATGCACTCCGAAAATGGTTCGGCGGATTCTTCGCTTAAAAGCCACGTGATTTCTACAGTCGTGAAATCGTTGGTAGCGTTGGCAGACGTCAATAATGAAGGAGACTATATTATTGATGAATAAAGTATCGGTTATTTGTATCTGTTATGTTTCTTGAATTTATGGGAAAACGATACGAACTGATACACTAAACCAATACTTTCTACCTCCCTCTTACAACACAGTGTGCCAATTCCTGCAGCTACGTCAGTATATCAGTACAGGCTCTATAGTGTAGGGTCGCACATGCAACTCAACCCTCAACGAGGCATGGGTGCGGCTTCTGCCTCTGCTCTAGATTCATCATGATGGGACTACCAAGGGCAATATGGGGAGCCTATGGATATCGAAAAACTTTCCACAGCTGTGAAAGTCGCATCCTAACCAGAAGAACATCTCCTCGAGTACCTGCCTCGCCACAAATGCTCATCGAACGTTTGACAGAAATACCCACCTCTCACATACTCACCTCTTAATTCAACTACCCGTATGTCCCAGTTTTATCTCAGACCCTGCCACCTATATGAGGATGTTAAAGAGGATGGGATGAAATACCCCGCTACACCACTGATGCGCAGAGAGATTGCAAGAGTAACAACGATATTTTCTGTGTAGGATATACTCCCAGTGTCCATCATCCCTGCTAGTGACAAACACCTCATGTGAGTATGGGAGTTGGCACTCCGCAAATAATGAAGGAGTATATATTATTGATGACTAAAGTCTCTTATACATGGAACAAGCCTGGAGATACTGACAGGTCTCAGATAGATTATATAATGGTAAGACAGAGATTTAGGAACCAGGTTTTAAATTGTACGACATTTCCAGGGGCAAATGTGGACTCTGACCACAAGCTATTGGTTATAACCAGTAGATTAAAACTGAAGAAACTGAAAAAAGGTGGGAATTTAAGGAGATGGGACCTGGATAAACTAAAAGAACCAGAGGTTGTATATAGTTTCAGGGAGACCATAAGGGAGCAATTGACAGGAATGGGGGAAAGAAATACAGTAGAAGAAGAATGGGTAGCTTTGAGGGATGAAGTAGTAAAGGCAGCAGAGGATCAAGTAGGTACAAAGACGAGGGCTAGTAGGATTCCTTGGGTAACAGAAGACATATTAAATTTAATTGATGAAAGGAGAAAATATAAAAATGCAGTAAATGAAGCAGACAAAAAGGAATACAAACGTCTCAAAAAATGAGATCGATAGGAAGTGCAAAATGGCTTAGCAGGGATGGCTAGAGGACAACTGTAAGGATGTAGAGGCTTATCTCACTAGGGGTAAGATAGATACTGCCTTCAGGAAAATTAAAGAGACCTTTGGAGATAAGAGAACCACTTGTATGAACATCAAGAGCTCTGATGGAAACCCAGTTCTAAGCAAAGAAGGGAAAGCAGAAAGGTGGAAGGAGTTTATAGAGGGCCTATACAAGGGCGATGTACTTGAGGACAATATTATGGAAATGGAAGAGTATGTAGATGAAGATGAAATGGGAGATACGACACTGCGTGAAGAGTTTGACAGAGCACTGAAAGCCTGAGTCGAAACAAGGCCCCCGGAGTCGACAACATTCCATTGGATCTACTGACGGTCTTGGGAGAGCCAGTCCTGACAAAACTCTACCATCTGGTGAGCAAGATGTATGAGACAGGCGAAATACCCTCAGACTTCAAGAAGAATATAATAATTCCAATCCCAAAGAAAGCAGCTGTTGACAGATGTGAAAATTACCGAACTATCAGTTTAATAAGTCACAGCTGCAAAATACTAACGCGAATTATTTACAGACGAATGGAAAAACTAGTAGAAGCCAACCTCGGGGAATATCAGTTTGGATTCTGTAGAAGTGTTGGAACACGTGAGGCAATACTGACCCTACGACTTATCTTAGAAGCTAGATTACGGAAGGGCAAACCTACGTTTCTAGCATTTGTAGACTTAGAGAAAGCTTTTGACAATGTTGACTGGAATACTCTCTTTCAAATTCTGAAGGTGGCAGGGGTAAAATGCGGGGAGCGAAAGGCTATTTACAATTTATACAGAAACCAGATGGCAGTTATAAGAGTCGAGGGACATGAACGGGGAAGCAGTGGTTGGGAAGGGATTGAGACAGTGTTGTAGTCTCTCCCCGATGTTATTCAATCTGTATATTGAGCAAGCAGTGAAGGAAAGAAAAGAAAAATTAGGAGTAGGTATTAAAATCCATGGAGAAGAAATAAAAACTTTGAGGTTCGCCGATGACATCGTAATTCTGTCAGAGACAGCAAAGGACTTGGAAGAGCAGTTGAATGGAATGGATAGTGTCTTGAAAGGAGGATATAAGATGAACATCAACAAAAGCAAAACGAGTATAATGGAATGTAGTCGAATTAAGTCGGGTGATGCTGAGGGAATTAGATTAGGAAATGAGACACTTAAAGTAGTAAAGGAGTTTTGCTATTTGGGGAGCAAAATAACTGATGATGGTCGAAGTAGAGAGGATATAAAATGTAGACTGGCAATGGCAAGGAAAGCGTTTCTAAGGAAGAGAAATTTGTTGGCATCGAGTATAGAATAAAGTGTCAGGAAGTCATTTCTGAAAGTATTTGTATGGAGTGTAGCCATGTATGGAAGTGAAACATGGACGATAAACAGTTTGGACAAGAAGAGAATAGAAGCTTTTGAAACGTGGTGCTACAGAAGAATGCTGAAAATTATATGGGTAGATCACATAACTAATGAGGAAGTATAGAATAGGATTGGGCAGAAGAGACGTTTGTGGCACAACTTGACCAGAAGAAGGGATCGGTTGGTAGGACATGTTCTGCGGCATCAAGGGATCACCAATTTAGTATTGGAGGGCAGCGTGGAGGGTAAAAATCGTAGAGGGAGACCAAGAGATGAATACACTAAGTAGATTCAGAAGGATGTAGGTTGCAGTAGGGACTGGGAGATGAAGAAGCTTGCACATGATAAAAGTAGCATGGAGAGCTGCATCAAACCAGTCTCAGGACTAAAGACCACAACAACAAGTCTCTTATTTATATCTGTTACGTTTCTTGAATTAATGGAAAAACAATACGAACTGATACACTAAACCAATATTTTCTACCTCCCTCCTACAACACTGTGTGCCAGTACCTGAAGGCTGGAAAGGCAGGCGATTCTACCTTTATAAATTCATTTGAACAGATCTTTCTGATAGCTGTAACGTTCGATTATTCCTGAATTTCGGCCATCGTTTTGGCATGGTTTTTGGCTTCCCCTCCCTAAATGGTGCGCTGTAATGACCTTCCTACTTTGTGTCAGGCTACGACTCAAGAAGGTGAACAATGCAAATCACAAAAACATTAGCCTAGTCTCATAACTGGTAATATATATCGTAACCGCCACCACGATGACCCATGCTTGAACATTCATTTAATAACGATAACGTCTAATGAGAGGAAAAAATGAAACTGAAACATTTCTTTCGACCGTACTCGAAGCTTCTTTGTCGTCGCACTGACAGCCAGAATCCTGAAAACCTGACAAAAATTGCAAAATATGGTTCAATAGGGACAAAAATTTGTGTAATGGTGTTTCTCACCCTTCTGATAACGATTTTTTTATCAAAATTGAAAAATTCAAAATGCCGGGTCCAATATGGTGAAAAGAATCTTGAAAAGGTTAATAAAGTAGGCAAAACATACTTTCAGTGAACATTTATAATTTTAATGGTAAATCTTGTCAGCAAAACTGCCTCAGTTACTGTCTTTATTACAGAAAATACGTATAGTAACAGGAATTGAAAGTTACATGTTTTCTTAATCTTCTACCTCTTGTGCTTCTTGTTCGTCAGCATCATTTCCTTCTTTATCTCCTTCCTCTCCGACATTTGTATTCTTTTCATCTGTAAAGGAGAAATGCGTTATAGTAAAACATAATTTAGCAAAAAAAAATATTAAGGAAAAGCTTATGGACTTGAAGTAACGTAATTATTTTATAAAGAGTACTTTATATTTTTGTGTTATGTAATTATATTTTCATTTTGTAATAGTTTTACTAGCAATGTTGTAAAAATAACAATTTTATGATTATATGTGCATATGTATTCTATTTGTATTTGAATAAAATTTTCAGTTCTATTATCTCAGTGCAAAAGAGCATCATTTTGCAACTATCACCTAAAAATAGCTGCTAATATCTAGATTTTAAAGCTGATTCTCAAAGATAATGGTATACATTTGAGGGAGGAATGAAAAGGAAGGCAGAATGTCATGGAATCTGAAAGTTATCTCTTTTTTCGCTCTCATTTTGCGATTTCTTTTCTTGGATTCCAGCAAGAAGTTCATGAACAAAAACCAGTTGTCAATTAATGATTAAATAATGAAATAAGTGTACAAGATTAAGTACCGCTCTCCTGAAATAGACTCCATTTTTAAAAAATCTGTCCGTACTGTACAAAAATATCTCATCCGAACGGAGTTCAACCTTCGGATGTAACAGTTGGCCGTTTATAAGACGAGGATTCAATAGTCTAAATATTAAGTTACATTTTTAACCGTGTAATTATTGCAGTGGGCATCCCCAGGACCTCATTTTGACCAACAAACGCGGCATGTGCTGAGCGGTAAGCTTGTCGGCACTCTTACTGTGAGCCGAAAATTCCTTATAAGTCCGGTGGCCTACCCTAAATGAGTCAGGCTGCGGCTGCCCAACCTTGTCATATCTGCGAGCCTCTCTCCTCTGTGCTAACGGAATGTTGCTAATCGACCTGCTCCAGTAAAGAAAAACACGTGTGAAGATCAGGCCAGGGCACCGACTCCAGAACGACCTTGTGACTTAAAACTCTGTAGTCCACCCGGGGCCTACACCGTTCACCATTCCCCTTTGGAACTGAAAACACTGGCGAGGCGATCAGATATGTAGGGGACAGACATCTTGGTTGGTAACAGTCGGTAGGGAGACTGCCGCACAGTGACCTGGTCAGTAAGTTGAAGCTCACACTCATTCTTAACCGTGACACCCAACCGCTGTGTCAGCACTTCTGGAAATTGACCTAGCAAATCTAATAATCGCCGGGCTTCACCTTGCCTAAATGTCTGACGTTAAAATGGAAATCCGTTTAAAAATGGATGAATATTGGCCATGACTACGCAATTCAAACTCAGCATTAGGATGAAATTTACGGAAAAATTTATTCCCAGATTAGTCTAAAACAAAAACAGTCCTCTCTATAAAATCAGTAAGTCAACAGGAAGCTGCTCGGCAACAAGTGTCCAGACCGGCCATGTGAACTGCTGAAGCGTTAAACCTACTCGCTTCTACAAGTTTACCCAGTAGCTTTAAATCTAAAGTTTGCAAATATGCTTATTCTTGAGTAATGCAATAATAAACATTACTACCGGAATCAGTAGTCCACAAACTGGCTCTTGATTCAGGGCGGCACAGATAAAGGGGAGAGAGGAGTTGCTAACTCAACCTTTTGCAAGTCTCAGGTGAGCAACCTGCTCGCCTCCTCTAATCCAAATTACGAAACCGCCACCTGCCATTAACGTTCCCGCAAACCACCGGACACTGTCTAGCAAAAAATCCTGGCTTGTTACACACGAAACCGCTCTCGCTAATTCGCCTAGGTCGGCTGCTCACATAGTACCGACGAGAAGAGGCTCCAGGCAAACTGCTTTCCGGCCAATAAGAAACCTTTTCTGTTCGGGGAAACCAACTCTATTTCTCGCGTCACTCAATCTACGTTACAAAAACTGCCAGGCTGTTAGCGAAAATCACTTCTGAACGCTTTACCGCATGAATGCCGACGATTATATAACCGACAACCTCAGTTTCGCTAAACCCGACGCAAATGATAATGGGGAGCGTCTAATATTAGTAATGTTATCTACAAAAGTTGTTGCCTTGTATTCTGAAATAATATCTGTTGATCAACACGTTCCTTAATCTGATAAACCTTGATTAACAATTCTAATTCGTAAATCACTCAAAGTGCCCCCTTTCCAAATAACCTCATCAATCTTAGTAGACATCATGCCTCTAGTTAGTGGCTACATAATCTGAAAAAACGCATGATCAGCGATCTACAGAATGTGGCCTGCTCCTTTAACTTAACTGATAAATACAAAAATTCCACTATTTGGTCACTACATCCAATTGGCAACTTCGTAATGCCTTGTACAGCGAGTTGACAAAAGTCATGGGATAGCGGTATGCACATCAACACGAGCTTTAAAAGAACAGTGCATTAGCGGAGCTGTCATTTCTACTTAGGTGATTCATGTAAAAAGGTATGAGACTTGATTATGGCCGCAAGACGGGAATTGGTTCAAATGGCTCTGAGCAGTAAGTCCCCTAGAACTACTTAAACCTAACTAAACTAAGGACATCACATAGCCGGCCGGAGTGACCCTGCGGTTCTAGGCGCTACAGTCTGGAGCCGAGAGACCGCTACGGTCGCAGGTTCGAATCCTGCCTATGGCATGGATGTGTGTGATGTCCTTAGGTCAGTTAGGTTTGATTAGTTCTAAGTTCTAGGCGACTAATGACCTCAGAAGTTAAGTCGCATAGTGCTCAGAGCCATTTGAACCATTTTTTGACATCACATACATCCATGCCCGAGGCCGGATTCGAATCTGCAACCGTAGCGGTCGCGGTGTACCAGACTGTAGCGCCTAGAGCCGCTCGGCCACTCCGGCCAGCGCACGACGGGAATTACCAGACTCTGAACTCAGAATGGCAGTTGGAGCTAGATGAAGGGGAATTCCATTTCGGAAATCGTTAGGGAATTCAATATTCCGAGATCAACAGTCAAGTGTGGGACGAGAACACCAAAGCTTAGGCATTGCCCCTCAGCAGATAACACAGTGGTCAGTGGCCTTCACTTAACGACAGAGAGGAGGGGTGTTTACGTAGTGGTATTACTGCTAACAGACAAGCAACGTTGTGTAAAATAACCGCAGAGATCGATATGGGATGTACGATGAAGGTATCTGCTAGGTAAGTGCAGCGAAATTAGTCTTTAATAGCCTGTGGTAGCACGATGTCGCCTCTCCGGGGCTTGTGACCGTATCAGCTAGACCCTAGACCATTGGGAAACGATTGCCTGTTCAGATGAGTCCCGATTTCAGCTGGTAAGAGCTGTTGGTAGAGTTGGAGTGTGGCGCAGATCCAACGAAGCCATAGACCCAAGTTGTCTACAAGGCACTGTGCAAGCTGGTGGTGGTTCCATAACGGACAGTATCACATGGATTGAACCGATCATTGACTGAAAATGGTTATGTTCGGCTACCTGGAGACAGTTTTCATTGAATCCATGTTCTCAAACAACGACGTGCCACGATCTGTGTCACAACTGTTCACGACTGGTTTGAAGAACATCTGGACAATCTGAATGAATGATTTGGTTACCCAGACCGCCAGGCATGAATTGAATTGAACAATCAAGAGGTAAGTTCGTGCAAAACTCCTACGCGCCACCAACACTTTCGCAATTATAGAAGAGTGTGGCTCAGTATTCCTACAGGGGCCTTCCAGCAACTTGTTGATTTCATACCACGTCCAGCTGCTGCTCTTCGCCGGGAAAGAGGAGGACCGACATTATAGTAGGAGATATCTCTTGACTTTTGGCCCTTAGTGTATCATAGCCACAGCAGAGTTCGGCAAACGACTGAAATGTTTCTATATCTCCATACCTTCACCACTCGTGGAAACACACCTCGACTCCTGGCTATCCTCTGACCTTGTCCGCTCATCACGGCTTCCTTTCCATTGCAGTAAATTAATGTGGTATTGAAGCTCCCTAACTTTTTTCTACATCTCTTTAAAATCACCCAGCGCCAGTTCATTAGTGCTGCCTTAAAGGGCTTGGCCGTGAATTTTTAATTGGTAAAAATGTTCCTTCTTCAGATGCCCAATCTCCATCACTTCTCGGGTCACCATTGTAACAAACTGAATTACCTGTGAACCGAAAACCACTTAAACATGTAACACCTATTTTCGACTTATTTGGTATCTTTGTCGATATTTCTATGTCAGAATGGTTCAAGTGGCTCTAAGCACTATGGGACTTACCATCTGAGGTCAGCAGTCCCCTAGAACTACTTAAACCTAACTAACCTAAGGACATCAGACACATCCATGTCCAAGGCAGGATTCGAACCTGCGACCGTAGCTGCAGCGCGGTTCCCGACTGAACGGCCTGTAACCACTCGGTCACAACGGCCGGCTATTTCTATGTCAATTTGTAGAGTTGCTTATGTGAAGTGATGTATCTATCATGGGAAGTCTTTGAATGTGTGTACATATTTCAGTTATGTGAACTTTTGAACGATGTTGTTGAAATTTTGCTTGTGGATTTAAATAGTTATTGAAATGATTGTCATATAATGTACTGTAAATGATTTGGTCCATAGTTAGGGGATGTAGGGTCGAATGTAAAAGATGTGGGGAATTCACGCAGCTATGGAAGTAGCTTGGCGGCGTGGAAGGTGTGGTTGGCGCGCAAGTCGCAACTCATCCTTTGTGGCGGGTAAGGAGTCTGGTCTGAGCAGTGCTGTGGTTAAAATCTCGCCAGCAGTAGCGGATGATTTTGGCTCATATTCTTGGAGTTTTGTGGCCAGAAGAGCTTAAGAGCAGAATTAATGGTGCTCGGATGCTGTATTTGGTGAGAATATTATCAGAGTATGGTTTTTTGGCCCTATAAAAACGTTACTACGTCGCCAAGAAGATCAGTAATAGGGCGAGGCCAACAGTACTGCCATGACTGCATCGCCGCCAAGTTATTAGCCGCCGCTAATTACGCCACCAGTGGCACTAGGTTGTTTATATTTGGCACACTGTAAATGGACCAGGTATTTGTTAAATTTGGTCGATTTTAATAAGATCTTTCTGTTGCTAAAAAACTTATCTTACACCCGTGATTATCGCAAATCATAAACCTGGGCAGGAATCCTATCCTAGTTATTTTAATTTCGAGTGTCCTTGTTTTTATGGAAAGACTTTTTTGGCAGCTGTAAAAATAGTTGTTACTGCTTTCTAATGTGTGGAGTTATAGTGTTTAAAGTTCAGTTTTATAGTTTGAGAAATACTCCACTTCCAGTGCAATATTTAGACCAATCTGCCGTCATTTCCTTAAATAATTTGCCTTACTGGAAAAGTTGCCTGAAAACAGTAAAGTAAAGTAGTGAAAAAGATTACTAGTTGTTGCATTTATGCACGTTGATCAGAATTACGAAGTTTTATCAGTGTTCATTTCATGAGAAAGTGTTTGAACTTGAATTTAATGTTGTGTTGGCATTTGTACAGCCAATTAGATTTTTAGTAAGTTAAAGTGTTATGGTTTGTGGATCTTTAATAAAGAAGCAAAGCAAAGACTGGACTGATTTGGGGCAAGAGACCAAACATCGAGGTCAGCGGTCTCATTGGATTAGGGAAAGATGGGGAAGGAAGTCGGCCGTGCCATGTCGAAGGAACCATCCCGGCATTTGCCTGAAGCGATTTAGGGAAATCACGGAAAACATAAATCAGGATGACCGGACGCGGGATTGAACCGTCGTCCTCCCGAATGCGAGTCCAGTGTGCTAACCAGCAAACCAAAGGCTCCTACAGAGCCAGTGTAGTTAGATAGGCATCTGTTTAATTGCTTCAGATCGAGTTTAAGAAAGAAATCTTTACTGCGTTAGCTATTTTAATGCAAACTGGTTAATGCAGAAGCACAGAGACCCTGTACTAAGCAATAAAGCTATAGAGTATGATAAAAATCATGTCATGCTATTCTCTATTTAGTATTACTATTACTTTCATGTTTGCTTGTGAGTGGTTCTGCAAACTGCTGCATCTAGTTCCTTTAAGGAAAGTATTGTTGAGAGGCATATGTTACTGTTTGCTATCTTACTATCTCGTTGGTCATTTGTTTCTCTGACTTTCAAGTTAGTAGTACATTTATCTGCAAGGTTAGATTACTGTGTTGTAGTGTAAACAGATATAAAGAAAGAGTTTAGTGTGTGTGTCAGGGAAGGTAAGGTTATCCTTAGCACTGTCTTCTGCTTCATTATATTGCTCACCAAGAATGTCTAATTGGAACGGCGACCGATATTAATATGTAATGTTACAACTTGCTTTTATGATGGGAGAACGACTGTTCCCTGATTCACTTGTTCACTGTTAGTTATACTCTGCTGGAGCGTTTCGGAAGCGAATCCCAGTTTGACTGTTCGGTTTCCATTAGGTTGTCGCACGGTCACAACTTCTCAAAAATTCCTCGTAGAGGTATAACGTTAGCATCGATTGTCGTTCAAGGTAAGCGGTGTTACTGTTACAAACATTACACTGATCACCCAGAACGTTATAACCACCTACCTAATAGCCGGAATGTCCACCTCTGGCACGGATAACAGCGGTCACGCGTCATGACATGGAAGCAATGATGTCTTGGCAGGTTTCTGGAGGGATCTGATATCACATCTTCACACACAAGTCACCTAATTCCCGTAAATTCCAGGGAGGGGGGCGATAGGCTCTGACGCCATGTTCAATCACATCCCAGATGTGTTCGCTCGGGTTCAGATCTGACTAGTTTGAGGACCGGCACATCAACTGGAACTCGCCATGGAGTTCCTTGAACCACTCCATCATAACCTTATGAGATGGCTCATTATCTTGTTGGCAAATGCCAATGCTGTCGGGAGACATGATCATCATGAAGGGCTCTACATGTTCTGCAACCAGTGTACGGCACTCCTCGGCCGTCATGGTGCCTTGCACGAGCTCCACTGAACCCATGGATGTCCACGTGAATGTCACTCCGAGCATAATGAAGCCACCGCCAGCTTGTCTCCGTCCCACAGTACGGGTGCTAAGGAACTGTCCCTGGAAGCGGATTCGCGCCCTCCCATTACCACGATGAAGAAGGTGTAGGGATTCATTAGACAATACAGCACACTGTGACTGCGCCAACGTCCAGTGCCGGCGGTTACGTGTCCATTACAGTCGTAGTTGCCTATGTCGCTGTGTTAACATTGGCACACACATGGGTCGTCGGCTGCTGAGGACCATGGTTAGGAGTGTTCCGTGCACTGTGTGTTCAGACACACTTGTACTGTACCCAGCATTAAGTATGTTGCTGGTTCCACCACAGTTCGCCGCCTGTCCTGCTTAACAAATCTGCCCAGACTATGACGCCAGACATCTGTAATGGAGTGGAGGCCGCCCAACCCCACGACGTCTGGACGTGGTTTCATCTTGGTTTCGTCACGTGGTCTAAACACTGATCACAGCACTCCTCGAACACCGGAAATGTTGTGCAGTTTTAGAAATGCCCGTGCCGAACCTCCGATCCATCACATTCTGCCCTCGGTCAAACTCAGGTAGATCGTCCGCCTTCCCGATTCTACAAACGGACAGAACGCTCCCTCATGCTAAATGCAGGTGCGTGTGTCTGACTAGCAGTCTTTCCTGCCTGGTGACGGTGTTGACGCCTGCTAGGATGCATATTGTTGGAAGGTCGGTGGTCATAATGTTCTGGCTCATCAGAGTACGCAAGAGTAGACACAAGAAGCAAACAATCTCACAACTAAAATGTCAAACGTCCCTTAAGGAGAGTTGGAACGCTCTATCCCGACAATATTAAGTTTAGTTAATTGTCTTCCCTGTACTTCAGTAACCACTGTAGCCATTGACATGAAAATTTTACAGGACATTGATCTGTATGTTCTGAGTCTACTGAACTACAATAATTGCATTTCAGCTACTGCTTTTGAAATTACTAATTTGTAATTACACGGTTAAAATTTTGAGTACTTTTTGGTAAGTTATCCTCAATAATTTTAAGTATACATAACATTATGTTCTTCTTTTAGTTCAGCACACTCAGGATATGTATTTTATTTCTCCCTGAAAATTTGAATACTCTACTCGAAGTGGTTTCTGAGATTAGGGAAAATGCAACAGAAAATGTAAATTTTCAGGAACGGCTGCCAAAGTTTCAAAAAACTGTTACTCAATATATGCTTATTTTTTTAAAATTTTTAGTCACTCAGAAGCACCCTCTACCATACTGTACATCATACTCTTGATCTTGTTTCGAGTTTTTTCCTCTTTTCTTCTCTGTGGACTCCTTAGTGGCCAACTGTGCTACATACTCTGCTTTATCAATGCGAATCTTGTCCATCCGTTCAAGTTCTCTGATGCAGTTTGCTCCAGGATTAATTCCCATATGCTGTAGCACTTTCACCCTACTAATGTTGCCATCATTGAAAGCAATAACAGCATCACTAACCCCCCACTTCAGTGTCTTCATTCCAACAAAAAAATTTTTGGTAAGCAAGTCCATATAAGATTACTAAACGACTCATTCGGATTTTGAGTCTGACCATGCAGACACTTCTTTAGTAATTCAGGATGCGCCAGGTCACTGTAAATAGGTTTTATGATATCCATGACTGCTGCTGGGATGGAATGGTTACGGCTCTGTGAACTGGTTGAGTAATTGCACAATGAATCAGGTCCAGGAGGACAAAGGTGGTGTGCTGGTTTTTCATTAGTTGCAGTCTGTGGAAGAAGATAGCCCATACTACCTGCTTCATTTTCAACTAATCGTCAGTATTATTTATAATGGCCATCCCATAATACTCTGTAGTTCATATCGATCATTTCCCCCTTCAGCCTGACTGATATGGTTTTACCATCAGAAAATTTCTTGTCTCTCAAACATTGTTTGCGCTTACTCAACCTGGTGCCCATCCTCTTCTGGACATGACCGACACTGTTAACCTTTATAACACAACAATCCACAGTCTTCCATAGAAAAAACTACTGGTTTAACATTTTCAGCCGGTGTACATCATATTTAAATATAAAATAAAATACTTCCCATGTGAGTTTATAAGACATATTTCATTTTATTCGGAAAATTGCAAATTTTATAATGATATGAAAGTCCGAAAATGTCGAAAAACATGTTTCCGTTCTAACTCCCCTTAAGGGATAAGAGTTCCCATCACACGCGTCACGCTAGTCAGCTATCACTGTAATGGGGAAGCTAGCTGAGAGCTGGGAGAGACAAGGTGATGTATGCACCAGAAAAGATATTTTTAAAAAAATAACAGTTAAAATTAATTCCCACCAAATTACAGATACTTCACTTTTTTAATTTCAAAACGATTATTTATGATTGTAGAACGAATGACACTTTCTGTTAAAAGAATTTTAAAAAATTGAAAGAATGATATTATTGGATCGTGGCAGTTATAGTGTAGCGTAATGACTTCTCTATCAAAATAGTATTTAATCAAATGAGCAACAAATTAAAAACGCTTGAGATATTAATAAAATAATTATAGGAGGTATATATCTACAGGTGAAATTTAATTAGTTTTAGTCTTCAATGCCCCTGCTTCAAAAAGTATCACATAGTCAATACTCAAACAGAGAAATAATTACATGAAACGTATTGATGACAAGCAGCATTCAAGAAGGTTTAAGAGTCAGCACAAATCAGCCAGTGAGCCGCCATAACCAATGACTATAATAACAACACAAATTATAAGTAGGATTAAGAGAATGAAGTCTCAGCTATTGCAAGAACAATTGTGCTCAAAATACTGAACTTCTAACGAAGCCCACACAACACAACCGAAAATATCTTTTCAATAATCGTAAACTTCAAGCAATTGCGCACCAGAAATAATTTTAAAATCGCAGTAATTGGACAAGTGAAAATTACAATCAAAAAATGTAATTGAGAGAAGCCAGGAAGGATGTTGCTAAAGACACAGCCTGTCACTATCGATGAGGAATCGATATTGCGCACGGCTAACAAGCAGTAAATGCTATATTTGAATGTGTGTACCAAGTTTGGTTGAAACCGGTCCCGTGGATTAAGAGGAGATGTGGAACATACTTACGCACATAAACACTGAAGAACCAAAGAAACTGGTACACCTGTCGTGCAGGGACCCCGCGAGCACTCAGAAGCGCCGTAACACGACGTGGCATGGACTATACTAATGTCTGAAGAGGGGCTCGAGGGAACTGACACCATGAATCCTCCAGGGCCGTCCATAAATCCGTAACAGTACAATGGAGTGGTGATCTCTTCTGAACAGCACGTTGCAAGGCATCCCAGATATGCTCGATAATGTTCATGTCTGGAAGTTTGGTGGGCAGCGAAAGTACTCCTGGAGCCACTCTGTAGTAGCAACAATCTGGACGTGTGGGACGTCGCATTGCCCAATGGACTTGAATGTATGTAGGTGATTAAATAGGATGCTTACGTACGTGTCACGTGCCAGGGTCATATCTGGACGTATCAGGGCTGCCATATCACTCCATCTGCACACGTCCCACACCATTACAGTGCCTCTACTAGTTTCAACAGCCCTTGATAACATGTGGGGTCCATGCAGTCTTGGCGTTGCCTCCAAACCGCACACGTCCATCCGCTCCATACAATTTGAAAAGAGACTCGTCTGACCAGGCAACATGTTTCCAGTCATCAACAGTCCAATTTCGGTGTTGAGGTGAGGCGTAAAGCTTTGTGTCGGGCAGTTGTCAAGGATACATGAGATAGCCTTCCGCCCCGAAAGCCCATATCGATGATGTTGCGATGAACGCTTCGCCCTCTGACACTTCTTGATAGCGCAGCATTGAAATCTGCAGCAGTTTGTGAAAGGGTTGGACTTCTATCACGCTGAACGATTCTCTTCAGTCATTATTGGTTCCGTTCTCGCTGGATCTTTTTCTGACGGCAGCGATGTCGGAGATTTGAAGGTTTACCGGATTCCTGATATTCACATATTCACGATACACTCATGTGATGGTCGTACGGGAAAGTCCCCACTTTACCGCTTCCTTGGAGATGCTGTGTCCCAACGCTCGTGCGCCGACTGTAACACCACGTTCAAGCTCAGATAATTCTTGATAGTGTGCCATTGAAGCAGCAGTAACCAATCTAACAAGTGCGACAGACACTTTTCTTATACAGGCGTTGCTGACCTCAGCGCCGTATTCTGCTTGTTTATGTATCTCTGTATTTGAATACGCACGCCTATAACAGTTTATTTGGCGCTTCGGTAATTAACACCTCGGGAGGGGGGGGGGGTGTTGTTTTGGGGAAGGAGACTAGACAGCGAGGTCACCGGTCTCATCGGATTAGGGAAGGACGGGGAAGGAAGTCGGACGTGCCCTTTGAAAGGAACCATCCCGGCATTTGCCTGGAGCGATTTAGGGAAATCACGGAAAACCTAAAATCAGGATGGCCGGAATCGGGATTGAACCGTCGTCCTCCCGAATGCGAGTCCAGTGTTTAACCACTGCGCCACCTCGCTCGGTCGGGGGGGGGGATTTAAAATGTTTAAAATCTCTTAGTTTCTTACCAAAAATTATAATTCATGAAATAAGAAAAGGATTTTAATCATTTGCTTGAATAATGTTGTAGAAATTAAAATAGGTGAAAACAGAAAAAATAAAAAATAAAAGATAGATAAAAAGGTAAAAAGAAATAAAAAGCACTTAAGAAAGCTCATGATCTATGTGCATCGCCTGTTGTATACCTGGATGATATGTGAAAAGATGTTCTTATTACAAAATGGTTAGGTGAGAATTCCACACTACTGTGGCTTTCTTGGACGGTCGGAAAACCCATGGCTAAAATATTTCTGGTCAGCAATATCATTTTGACGTCAGCGGTCGGAAAGCCCACTGTCAGAGAGCCCACGACACCGGGCTCAGGACCGAAGCATAGCGTGGTCAGGAAAAAAGGACCCATCCTCAAGGATCCGCACAGAGTCACAGGACACAAGCCTCCGCACTCAGGGAAAGAACCCAGTCTTCCAGTTCAGAGAGGCAGTCGTAGATGTGAAACATTTTTCCGCCATAAGTAATAAGGAAAAATGACTGTGATTATCCTGCTAATACTTATTTGTGGATTAGCGTCACCCAGGGCGCACCGTTGTGAGACGAACTGCCTCAAGCTTTACTTTTAGTAAACGAATTTCACACATTGCATTCTTGTAATTCTTCTGTCTTCGAAGTCTGCCATCTGTTGCTTCATGGATTTTGAATCCGGGAAAGACCTTTACTTCGTTTTGTTTTCTGAGGAACTGCCTGCAATTTTGGTGTCAACCTTAATTTGCTTCAGTACTTCAGAAAATCTGGAAATATCTGGGCTGTAGTAATTGAACCGACTGTTGCACTTGCTGTGGAAACCTTCGAAAGCATTGGTGGCTTTTGTCGCTTGCAACTTTGTTCTGATCAGATGGATGGCGCAAAAAGTGCGTTTGTGTCTATATATTTACCTAATATGGTACTCATTGCATTGACAAAACGAAATATATAAGGCAGAAACTTTCCGATTTCATTCCTAGACTAACAGTCACATGCACATCGCAGTTATGTGTTATGTGAAATTTACAACACTGGATTCTTACGTTAGTCTACACTTCACGTCCTGCTTTCAAATGGTTCAAATGGCTCTAAGCACTACGGGAGTTAACATCGGAGGTCATCAGTCCCCTAGACTTAGAACTACTTAAACCTGACTAACCTAAGGACATCACACACATCCATGGCCGAGGCAGGATTCTAACCTCCGTCCGTAGCAGCAGCGCGGTTCCGAACTGAAGCGCCTAGAACCGCTCGGTCACAATGGCCCTCCTGCTTTCATTATGCTTTCTTCAAAGTCTGAAAACATTGCTGATAGAAATAATTTCAGACATATCACATTTATCAACAATTGTTGAAAAGACGTACTAAGGTGAATTTTATTCATTGTTTAACAAGTAAAAAGCTATTCGAATATAACATCCGTTAACAAACCCATGACTCGAAAATAGCTGACAAAAACTTTGTCCGATGCTTAAAGATTCTATCAACTTATTTTTTGTCACACTGACTAAGTATTTTGAGGTTTTCAGCTTCACAGAATATTTCAACGTTCTTGTCAGCATCACCGTGTGACAAAAAAATCCGCCCCCGCCTGTAGTTTTCATATTTAATGTGTACGAAACAACATGAACCTCCAGAATACTTGCAGGTGACTTCGGTAGAATTTTCCGCTAGCTTTGTAATTTACGAAAGCTGTTCGACATATTTATTGGTTATCTCTTTCGTGTATTTTCCTTTCAGTTGATTATTTATCAGTCTTGATGGTCTGTCCCATACACAGGATGAATCACCTAAAACTTGAACGGAAAGTATTGCGGAAGTGGAAAATGCTATTAATGTACGGTTTTCACAGAACTGATAGTCGGGAAGGGGCTCGTATTGTTAGCCAATAAACAGATTGTAATAACACTTAAGGTGTATTTTTTGCGCAAACTTACACTTTTTTAAATGGAACAATGCTTGTTGACATTGACTAAAAGTAGGATAAATTAGAATGTGAGTAGTGTTTGTTGCAGGATTCTCGTGCTAGTTGTTTACGAGATGTATTTTGAAAAATTTCCACAGCGACACTTGTTTGTGCCATTCAGCTTCGTTGTTTCTAGGTACGATGTTCTTATGTTTGCGGACAGAGTGTGTGTGTGTGTGTGTGTGTGTGTGTGTGTGTGTGTGTGTGTGTGTGTGTGTGTTTCTTGAGTGCACTGAAACTTGCTAGTACACGCTCATGATATATGGAGAGTGTAGGAAAAATGCAGTTTGATCTTGTGCGGTGTATGCGGCAAGATTTCCCAATAAACGTGAGACATCTTGGCAATTATTTATCAGTCTTTCAGCCAGTTATGTGAAAGTGGTACCTAGACTACTTAACGGTTGTAAGTGACGACAGAAGAGAGGAAATTAATGTTCTTGCTGCTGTTGCAGTCGTTCCGCACGTTAACTCCAGCGCATTCGAACGAGAAGGTGGCATGACTCAAGCAAGTGTCCCACACATTCTGCATCGACTTGTGTTCCATCCCTGTCACATCTCTCTCTACTACGATTATGAGAATCCTGTTAACTTCTGTACATAGGCCTTAAGACATGTTATTCGAGACGTATCATGTATCTTGCTAAGTGATGAAGACACATTTACCAATCATGGCCAGGTAAACCGCCGAAACATGCACTGCTGGTCTGTTGACCATCTCCGTTGGCTTTGGCAGGTGGAATGTCAGCGTCTGTGGAGTACAAACGTGTCGTGTGGGATAGGGAACCGTCATTTCATAGGGCCGTGTTACATGGACGGAATACTGAATGCCCACAAGTATCGCAGCCTTCTGACAGACCATGTTCCAAGGATGCCGGAAGTCGTTCCTCTGCAGATTAGGAGGAAGCAGTGGTACCAACGTGATGGCTTTCCAGTCGGTAGTGCATGAAGTAGGGGAAGGCGGGGCATGATGGGGAGGTGGGGTAAGACGGGGAAGGGCTATAAGCTACAGTTAGAGTGCAGCCATCTGTGGATAGCTTCGTCAACATCATCAATACACAGGTCCCAGTGTGTTGACATTGCTGAACCTTAGTTTCGCGGCGGTTTCTGTGAGCTTTGCAAGGTATGTACAATTGTTATACTGATTTGCAGTGTTTTGTACCTTTCGAGGTCCTAAAAGATGTGTTTCGTGAACATTTGTCCATACTGTATATATATCACTGAATAGTACGTCTTATTAACAGTAAACTGCTGCGTCAGTAGTCAGTGTTCACTAAATAGTGTTTATGTAGGCCTGACAGCATGGTAGGGGGGAAGACGGGGTGGGGCAAGATGGGGAGCTTCCCCGTCTTGCCCCTACTGTTTGTCCAACTATTACGTTCCTATCGTCTCGTGTGTTTATCTAGCAGCGGATTATGAACACGTGCATTATACGTTGAATACAATTGTAAATAGAATGGTACTCATTATTCCAACGTTTCCTAATTAATTACAAAATATGTCTTAGGCTACATGTTGAATAAAAATACACAAAACCTGCAAAGTCAGTATTCTTGCTATGCTTTAACGAGTGACTCAAGCATTGGAAATATGGTATTCACTATATGATATAGATTACCAGGAATGATCTGACTCAATAGTACGTTCGACGTGTTTTATTTCAGATGGTTCGCATGTATCGGCGACAAACGTCTAGGCAAGCTTGGTCATTGGAGTCAATGGAAGGCTCTGTAAATGCTGTTATAGAAGATCATATGGGTTGTTTTAGGGCTGCTCGACAGTTCAACGTGCTACTCACGACGATTGAACGACATGTGCCAAAGAAACATGCTAATCCTGGCTATGCAGTTGTGAAAAGGTTACGACCAATCACTACTGTGTTTACCCCAGAACAAGAGGCAGAACTTAAGACTACTTAACGCAGAAGGAAGGACAGTATTTTGGTCTAACACTTAAAAACTTTGTGAACTTGCTTTTCAGCTAGCTGAACGAAACAACATCAAACATTCATTTAATACTGCAGCCAAATCTGCTGGAAGAGATTGGTTAAATAGGTTTCTTGCCCAAAATCCTACCTTATTAATACGAAAACCAGAGGCCACATCAATCGCACGAGCAATGGGGTTTAATCGAGTTGCTGTAGATGGGTTTTTCGATCTGTTAGAAAGTCAATTAGACACATTCAAGTTTACGGGAGACAGAATTTTCAATTGCGATGAGACTGGTTTAACAGTCATTCCGTAAGGTTACACAAAGGTGGTTGCTTTGAAAGGGCGCAGACATGTGGGAGCAGTTACTTCAGCAGAAAGATGCCAGAATGTGATTGCAGAAATCTGTGTTTCAGCGTCGGGGTGCTACGTACCACCTATGTTAAACGAATGCAACAAGCGTTTGAGACTAGCCTGCCCCCTGGTGCCTGGGCAGAAGTCCCAGAAACTGGTTGGATGACGAAAGAACTATTTTTGACTTGGTTTAAGAAGTTTATTGCATTTACTGGAGCGTCAAAGGAAAGACCAATACTTCTCATATTGGATGGCCACAAAACGCACACGAAGAATTTAGAACTGATAGATTTGGCCCACGAAAATGACGTTGTCTTTCTGTGTTTGCCACCACACTGCTCACTCCATCTTCAAGCATTGGACGTGTCATTTATGAAACCTCTCAGTAAATTTTACGAAGATGAAGTAAGATCGTGGCTTCGCACCCATCCTGGAAAAGTTGTTACGGTGCATCAGATCGTAAGTTTATCCGGGAAAGCCATCATTCATTCAACTACAATGTCCACAGCAGTGAACGGGTTACGGAAAACAGGCATTTTGCCTGTAAACAGAAATGTGTTTCAAGAAAGTGATTACCTTCCCTGTTCAACTACAGACATTCATCAAGCTCACACATCTGAAGACCAAACACCAGAGATGTTATCAAGACGTAAAACACCTGAACAATTAACAACTGACGATCAAGCCTCTGTTTCGTCTAACTTTCAGGTTACCAGCCCTAAAATGGTGTTAGCTATTCCAAAGGTGGATAAAAAACCAAAAGGAAACCATCTAGCATGCGTGGAAAACCCGTTGTTTTAGCTTAATCTCCTTATAGGAGTGAACTGTCTGAAGAAATTAAACGAAAAGGAGTCCCCAAACGTGCTGCATGTAAACGAAAACTCTTCTCAAAGACGTTTAATAAACCTGAGATACCACCAAAAGGACATAATGACAACGAAAAAGTGACGAACGTTACTGACGTCTTAACCACCTCTTCATGCTCAAGGGATAATTAACTGAGGTCGAATGACAACGAGGAAGAGAGTGAAGAATGTTTATACTGCTATGACTTCTCTGAAGGAGGCTGGATACGGTGTATTAGCTGCGGACGCTGGGCCCACGACACTTTCGCAGGGATAGAAAGGGATGATGACGAGGCTGTCCACACTTGTGTACTATTTGGAAGTAAGAGGCCTAAATAAAACGTAGTACCTGATTCTACAATTCGCCGAACCATGTTTCGAAACCTTATCGTCACATGATTTCGTTATTCCACTCCTTATTTAAGCTTTAGATATGAATTCATGCTTGTTCCCCATCTTACCCCGCATATGGGGCAAGACGGAGAATTGGTAGTTTATGTTTCAAATCGAAATATTTCTAACTAAATGTAACAAGTTTGCAGGTTTCTTTGGATGCTATTGTAATTCAGTGGTTAAGTAAACAAATGATAATCAAACCTACTTGAATTTGTTTATTTTTGACCCTTTTGTAAGGGTTTAAAGTTAGCTTCCCTATCTTGCCCCGTCTTCCCCTACTACAGCATGTGTTCACGAACTGTATCCAAATCGTTGGATTGAACGCAGAGAACCTGTACCTTGGCGTGCCTATTCCCCGTATATGAGGCCTGTAGATTTTTCTCTGGGGAAAGTCGAAAGACTCTGTCTACGAGGACGTACCAACTACACCCGATTATATGCAACGACGTATTACTGCAGCCTGTTCGGTCATCTCCGCTGAAACGTGTACAGCAGTCGTTCCATCCAAGACTGGAAGCATGTACTACTGTTCCGATGGCCATTTTGGACACAACGTACTTGATGTTGCCTCGTCACTAGTAGTCTATGCACTTGTGCTGTTTTCTGTGTATGCTACCACAGGCTTTGTCAAAGTGTCGGTGTGTGTCCAAAATATAATATCTCGTAAACGACTCGTACTTGAATATTGCAACAAACACCACTGACACTCCAATTTAACCTACATTAATTTATTAATGTCAGTAGGCAGTGCTCCATTTAGAGAAAGTATGTTGGCACAGAAAATACGCTTTCTAAGTATTGTTACAATCTTTTGTTTTCCTGACAATAGGAGCCCCCCATTACCGACCTATTCTGTGAAAACAGCAATTTCCGTAATATTAGCGGTTCAAGTTGTAGGTGATTCACCCTGTTTACTCTGTAGCTTTCCTAGTCAAGAGAAGTCCGCTACTATAAAACAAAGGCCTTCATTTGAGAATGAAATTTTTGAGAGCGCGTTTTGAGCACAGCTCTGCATGGAAGTGAAACTTGCACCGTGTACCATGGGAAAGCCGGAACAGAAGAGACTCGAAGCATTTGAGATGTGGTGCTACAGGAGAATGTTGAAAATTAGGTGGCCTGATGAGATGAGGTATTAAGGGGTCTTCGAAGAATCGACGAGGAGAGGAAAAATTTGAAAACACTAAGAAGAACAAGTGTTAACACATCAGGGAATAACTTTTATATAATTAGAGCGAGCTGGAGAGGGCTCGGATCTACTAGCTGCTGGTACTCAAGTCCGTTCTACACGTGACGTGTGAGCTTGCAAGATTACCCATGATGCACGATTTGCGCCGGCGCCTATCGTGTAGACGGGACTAATTGCACCAGATTCACGCGTACTATCGCCAGAAGGCGGAATATGATGGATCGTATTCTCACGCGTATGTAGGTGTTCGCGCACGCGCGGATGACCAAGTGTGGAGCACAGCTGACAAACGGCGCAAATTTCTGTGTGAATTGTGTACCTCGCTCCTGCTCAGTAAAACACAGTACAGCAAGTATCTGCAATTTTCCGTACTTATTATTTGAAGCTTTATATGGGTTACACTATTTATCAAAAGCTGTTGCTATTTTAAGCCGTTCCTCTTCAGTTGCTGGAGCCTCTAAGGATGTAAAAATGAAGTGAAAGTTCGCAGCGGGCCGTTTTGGTCTAGCGGGTCTAGGCACTTCAGTCCGGAACTACGCCGCTGCTACGGTCGCAGGTTCGATTCCTGCCTGGGGCATGGATGTGAGTGATGTCCTGAGGTTATTTGTGTTTAAGTAGTCCTAAGTCTAGGGGATTGATGACCTCAGATGTTAAGTCCCATAGTGCTTATGGCCATTTAAACCATTTTTTTAAAGTTCTCACTTTTCTTTTGATTCAGTAATACAGGAAACAAGTACCTTCAAATACTTCTCCTCAAAGAGTTACGGATTTCACAGCATACATCTGTGTTATCGGTTTAGACAGACTCGAAAAAGAAATACGATGCGCAAACGACAAGGTCTTGTAAGATTCACCAGCCACCAGAAATCGCATTGCAACTGTTAACCTGGAAAGGAATAAAATGACAGTTTTCGGGTAATATAGTTGAACAAAAAAACCGCATGAAACAATACAGACCTAAAATTAAAGTCTTGGTTTCTGCTTAGCGAAATTGCTTCCCTCATAACGGTGTCTCTCAGGCGAATATTGGGCTCAATGAAGGATGACAGCTTGTCGAAACAAAATTTTAAACTGTTGCGGATCCTCCAGACTCAATTCCTTCATCAATAGGGAATAACAGTCCTTTTCCTGGTCCCTTCTTTTAAGCCACGACCCAACCCAGCAGTTCTGTTCCTGCCACGTTTTTCTTCCGATTTTGGTTTTATGATGAAAGCTGCAACTACGGTAATAAGACAAGGCGATACCTTCTTCCATCCTTCTGAACCTTGTCTTCTGAAAGTATTTAAACGACTTTTATAACGAGGGCGTTTACACATGTGGGCGACTTACAGTTTCACATAAACTGCGTGAACACAATTAAATGTAACATCATAGTGACCGTGTAAACTACAAATAAATGTATTGCCCTTAGAAGAAGACATAAAATACCCAAAATTGAGCTAAAGCCGTCGATTTACGTGCTGGAAGTTGACAACAAACACAGCAAACACGTAAAGCAGACGACGTGACAGAGATGTATCGTATAAACCCTTTTTTACCGCATGGACCGCTGCACGTTTAGTGGAAAACGGGCTTTAGAGTTTTCGGGAGCCGTAGACCCTGCTACCTGCCAGGCCGAACAGCTCACAGGAGGCTTGGGTTCTGTGCCCCACAACACCACCTAGGCTGCTCCAAACGGCACCTTTTCAGAAGGATAAAAAAAAAAAAAACTCCAGCCCGTCATCTTCATGGCAATCAAAAGCCTCATTCACTCTGTCGCCGGAACATGCTGAGGCGATTAGAATACAGGAACAGGCTGGCTCAAATGGCTCTGAGCACTATGGGACTCAACATCTGAGGTCATCAGTCCCCTAGACTTAGAACTACTTAAACCTAAGGACATCACACACATCCATGCCCGAGGCAGGATTCGAACCTGCGACCGCAGCAGTCAAACAGTTCCGGACTGAAGTGCCTAGAACAGGAACAGGAATAGAAAACCTGGGCGGCTAGGAAATGATGTATTACCGAATCATTACTGGTGGAGACGTTTCTGAATACTGTCGTTATTCTTTAAAATCGTACACTACAGCGTAGCCGAATCAACAGTTCTACCTGAAAATGTAAGACCTTAGACCTACGTCCGTGATCAACGGAGCGTCTAGATGTAGGCCTTTCTTAGATTATCTAGCTTTCATGAGGCAAATGGCGGATTAGAATCTTCAAAAGGAACACCATTTCTTTCCTTTACCATCCAGAAAGTGTTATGGTTCCGATGACGACGTATTCACTTTGCTGTTAACCAACCCTCATGTTAAGAAGCTCATTCTAGGAGATGGCTGCAAATATTACTGCATATATTATGACTGTGTTAACACTTCGTGAGGATGAACAGGTCTTCCAGTTCCCAGATACACGGAGTATGCTTCCCACGATGCTCGCGCCTTGGCGGAGGCCGCCGTAATTTTCACACTTGGCCACGCGCTTTGATCTTTCTTGTTCCACAGCCTCGACGCTTGCTGGCACTCCCAGTGTCTATAAAATTATGCGCAGGTTTATTACCCGTTAGAATTTACTATTGGCGGAGCGTACACATCCCGTTGCTCTCTCACAAGAAGGACGCTACTCTGCGGCAGGCATCAAAGCTAGTCCACCCGCCCGCAAAGCGACTGCACGTACGTGAACTAAATTTATTGGTCGCTCCTATATACCGAGACAAAGAAAGATCAGCGAATTAGACTTCACCTACTGTCAAACTCATTTCAAGCTACGGAATTGGCGATGTTATATCTGAATCATAAATTTGCCTCAGGGCAGATATACTCAGCATCGAAACTAGCGACCTGTGAACCTCATCACCTGTACACAGGTTTCTCGTAATATTAAAGAACACAACACATTCACTGAAGGGAAAGCGTCCTTCCCCGCCTGTTTTCTTGTTTTCTCCGTTCTTCTTTCAGAGCTACAACTGCATCTGAGCTCCGCAGGCAGCTCGTGGTGTGTGATGAAGGGTATTTAAGTATTTAACGTGTTGCTATCATCTCTCTTCCTTTCTCCAAACTCGCTGCCCCCCCCCTCCCCCCACCCACCTTGCGGCATCAGTGGATTCTCCTCGGAAAATCTGCTGCTATTACGATTCCACATCATCTTCCATATCTTTATCATTTATATCGTGTTTATTATGGGAGATAAGGCAATGAGAAAAGTTGTCGACCTGGCGCGATGTACTGTGTATATATTTCATTTTGCCCACGATTTTCCCGGTTATTAGTTTCCATTCCCGCTACTTGATACTTGAAACTCGCCAAAATATATCTCCATGGTTATTTTAATTCATTTTCCAGCCTCAATTTTTTTTTAGGCTGGGGACTAGAGAAGATCAGGGAGTACAACGTCCAGTGAGTAGGCCTGCTGTTCCATCAATATGCATTTTAAATCTTTCAGTGTTTCCACTGCCCAAACACGATTCACTTTTTGCAACCCAGGTATCTTGTCGAGTATTTTTATAGCCTGACTATTTTGTATAGTTACGTAGGGTTCGCGAGCTATTGTTAACCTACGTTTGTAGGTAACAGTTAAGTATGATTTCCCTTTGACCGAAAGATCAGTATCGACCGTAATGTAGTCTGCCTTTTTTATCGCATTGCAAATCTTGAGTTGAACTGACAGTGCAGCTATCATCAGTGGGTTACAAGTAGTCATGTAGACTGAACTTAATTATGGTGACGCATTTTAGTCCAACTCAGGCATGTACAAGCATTACTTCAGCTCAATGCTCGTACTTGCCTGAGTTAGACTAGAATGTGTCCTCATAATTAAGTTCAGTCTACAGACTAGACTACTTATAACTCATTGATGATAAACACACTTTAAGTAGAAATCTAGACTTTCAATGCAAAAAAGATGACCGATGCTGACGTTCTCTCTTTCCACTACTATTCCCAAGGAATCAAACATGATGACAATTTCTCTGGCAGCAACATCCCCTGAAGATAAAAGAGACTTCCATCCACTACATAGATCTCTCATTACTATCATGAATTAGCGAAAAACGTCCGATCCACAGATATCAATCTAAAACAAGTTGGATTCTTTTCAAAAGGCCAAAACATTGCTGACGAATTCGTTTCGAATTTTCTTCTGGTCATTATTCTACAAACAAGTCAATCATATCGCAGATATGTCTCCCACAAGTACTTATCCATGTCCATTTGTTAAACAGCTCCTTTTGATCTGTGTAAACCGACAGCTATTTCTTACATCCTTAAAGGCTAACGTCAAGTTGTGACATTTTCGCCTGCTGTTGCAGTTTAGAGACCCATTTCATATGGAATATTTTCAAGAGATGCACGACCGCGTTTGATTTCATCTAGTCATTTTAGAGCTGTTGAAAGTGGAGGAAAACACATCACAGAAAATGAGTTTCCGTTGTCAATGAAGCGTCCAAAATCAAAAATAACAGAAAAAGACGGAAAATTTAACGTAACATACAACATCCACATAAATATATGTCACTGCCTATTCTTTTTTAACGGTATTCTGTGGTAATATTTCACTGTGCTTATGTACTGTACATTAAGTGCTTTATAACTTCTGTTAAATATATTTGAGTAGACTGTTTCTTTACTGTAAAAGAAATATTATGAAAGTTATGCAATAAAAGTCTACAGTCCATTAAATGCACCGAGACAAGAAAAATCGGAGCAGCAAGAAGAAGTTGTACGACATAAACGAAAGTTGGTAGTCGTGTTTCTACATCTGAAGGATGATGTCAATTATACTTTCACGCCAATCGCATAAGAGTGGCGTTAGCAATGCCACTATGAGGATCCAAAACAGGTTTGCTTTAAACACACGCTGAAATCAGAATGAGATTTTCACTCTGCAGCGGAGTGTGCGCTGATATGAAACTTCCTGGCAGATTAAAACTGTGTGCCCGACCGAGACTCGAACTCGGGACCTGTGCCTTTCGCGGGCAAGTGCTCTACCAACTTTTTTTTTTTTTTTTTTTTTTTTTTTTTTAAAGAAGTCAAACACTCTTGACAGCGCGTGCTGCGCGCTTTTTATTTTTTATTTTTTATTTAACACACGGATAGTACATATGTATATATACACAAAGCAACAGTTCTTCAAGGTACCAGTTGAACATATACAAATGAGTGTCAGGTAAACAAATTATTAGAATAACATTAAATACAACAAATATAACATCCTTTTTTTGTTTCTTTTTTTGTAATAATTTGTATTGAAGAAACTAAAAGTACATATATATTCACTATGCAAGAGTTCTTCAAGGTACCATTCCATTTAAACATATACAAATGACTGTTAGTTGAGCAAAAAAATAAATAAATACATTAAAAATAAAAAAAAATAAATACAAAATAGTATAACATATAGTCTTCTTGCTTTTTTTAATTTTTTTTTCGATGCATGGGAACGTGGATAAGGGTGTTGCATCATGTGACAGGTATGCATGGCACACCCCAGCTTTGAGGGGGGTCAAGGAAAACGCTGCGGAGATAACCGGCAAAAGTTTGTCGGTAAGATGGTTTTCGGGTGAGGGTGCTATGCGAGGTCACAACTTTGTACCAGAAGTCAAGGACTGTATGCGGACCATTTTGAAAGAGGTATTCTAAAGCCAGTCCTCGAAACCAGATGAGAGTATGGTGCTTAGCAAGAGGGTAGTGAAATGTCTGGGGCAACACAGGAAATCCGGGGTTACCGTCGTTGGCGGGGCACGAAGGTAAAGCCCACGATTCGTTGGATGAGGAGCCATACGTTTTGTTTCAGGGGGCACGTAAGACGGTGCTCGTCGGTGTCTTCGAGCTGACAGTCAGGGCAGAGTGGGGAGGTGGCCAGTCCTATGCGATAAAGTCGACTGTTAGTCGGGAACTTTCCATAAACTAAAACATACCAGAGTGCAGACACAGACGACGGTAAAAAGGGTGCATGCACACACCCCCAAACCGTGCGCCAGTTAATGTCAGGATTCCGTAGCACCATGGGGTCGCAAGGGTTGGACAGCATAAACAAACGATAATAATCTTTTGTACGGGGAGGACGGGCGACTGGAAGATCGGCCCGAACGTAGCTGAGTTCTATGAAACAATTGGCGACGTGGTACAATAATGGAGAAATAGGTGCCACATTGATCAGTGGATCGAGAGAAGCTGGGCGGAGGATATCTAAGAGACTACGTGTTAAGGACGGAACCGTCCCCTGCCAGTGCCGCAACAGAGTGTGGACATGGAGTGCAGAAGATCGTGCCCGCACGTTGACGAGTCCGAGGCCACCTTTGCAGGAGGCAATGTTAAAGTGCTGTAGCGGACTTTGAAAAGTGCCCCTGCTGACACGAAATATCCAAAGGCTGATTGGATGCGGCGGCCAAGGAGTAACGGCATTGGGAGGATCTGGGCGACGTGTACCAGTTTAGGGGCTACATACATGTTGACATAGGACACACGTTGGAGTTGGTTTGAGTTACGGTGCACTTGACCGCGGACATGGTGCCGAATCGACTGCAAAAGCCGCCGGTATGCCAGGCCCACTGTGCGGTGTGTGGAGCTCGTAAATTCGATACCCAAGTAACGAAGGGTGGTACTGACTGGGAGTGGGTTCGGCACCATAGCCGGGAGGCCGCGCCCAGTGTCCATCATAGTCGATTTACGGACATTAAGAATGCTACCAGAAAGACGTCCATACTGGTGGATCCATTGGATGGCGTCATTGAGTTCCGTGGAGGAGCAGGTGAGAAAGAGGAGATCGTCCGCATAAGCCCTACAGTGAAAAGTGTAGTCACGCAAAGTGAGGCCCTGCAGTCTAGAGGTAAGTCCAGTGATGAGGGGCTCAAGTGCAATGGCATATAGTAAAGTAGACATAGGGCATCCTTGACGTACAGAGCAGCGTATAGGAATCGGTCCTCCAAGCCTCCCATTGACTTGTACCATCGAGACGGCGGGAAGTAGTAACCGGCGAATGGCATCGACAAAAAGTAATGGGAACCCCATACGTGTCGCCACCATGAGGAGGAATGGGTGTCGAACGCGATCAAAGGCACTCGTGAAATCGACGGATACCAGTACTGCACGAAGGCAACAAACCGACGCCAGTGCAATGAGGTCACGGCATTCTCCTAGGGCTATTTGTAAGGTGGCCCCACAACCACGTGCAGTCTGCTCAGGTGAAAGGACCGTAGGTAAGACGGTGCGCATGCGCGCTGCTAAGAGGCGTGCATAGATTTTATAGTCTGCATTCAGTAGTGTAAGGGGGCGATATGCAGAGACATGAGGCCCTCCCTTCGGTTTAGGCACAGGTTGAAGAATGCCAGTGACGAATTCAGGTGGAATTGGGAAGATTGGAGTAAAGAGTTCCTGAATCATTTCCGTCCAGCGAGGAAGCATCAACGTGGTGAACGCCCGGTAAAACTCCACTGGGAGACCATCTGGTCCTGGTGATTTGTTCTTGGCCCCTCTGTTGATCGCATCTACTACCTCTTCTGCGGTGATTGCAGACATCATGGACGTTGCCTCCGCTACGGTGAGGGTCCGGTCAGGGGAAGGACGGAGACCATCAGGAATGGGCGTCGCCATCTGTTCATCATCATAAAATTGGCGATAATGTTCAGCAAAGGCAGACACCACCGCCGCCTGTGTTGTGTGGTGAACACCATCGGAGGTCGTGATGTGGGAGACGAAGAGTCGACGTCGACGACGGTGGTCGGATGCGGCATGGATTGTGGATGGGGTTTCGTCGTGGAGGAGGTCTTGTCGTCGGGAACGCACCACGACACCATGCAGTCGTGCACGTTGAAGAGAGAGGAGACGAGCTTTGGTACGTTGTCGTTCCCTATGGGTGTCAGGTGATGGAGGGAGCGCATCGAGCTCACGGAGGACGGCGTAGTAAAAATTTGTGGTTTCTCGATGCCATGCTGCTGCTTCCTTGCCACATTGTATGAACGCCTTTCTGATCGCGGGTTTGGCACATTTGAGCCACCAATGGAACGTGGATGTGTACTGCGGAAGGCGTCTTTCGCAAGACGCCCAGGTAGTGGCAATACATTGTCGGCAGTGTGGATCATTAAGGAGGGAGGTATTAAGCTTCCAGTAACCACACTGACTGAGGTGGCAGAGCCAGGGAGCAAATGACGGCGCAGTGGTCCGAAAATGCAAGGGGCCACCGTTCAGCTTGGGCGATGTCATTGCCAAGGTGGGCAGAGACATATAACCGGTCCAGTCTGCTCGCAGAATGTGCTGTATAATGGGTGAAACCGGGGGTATTGCCATGAATTTTCTCCCAAACGTCCACTAGGTGAAAATCTTCGATTAAGGTGAGAAGCGCCGGGCATGGCGAATAACCAGGCATTTGGTCCTGCGGATGGAGGACACAGTTGAAATCGCCTCCCATGATAAGGCGATCATAGCGTCCAGAAAACAGGGGCGCCACGTCATGTCCGAAGAAAGTGGACCGCTGCCGACGGTTCGTGGAGCCAGACGGAGCGTAGATATTGATGACGCGCGTGTCGAAGATGGTAACAGCCATGCCTCTTCCACAGGGAAGGATTGTCGTGTCCTTGAGTGGGATTCCTTCGCGCATGTAGAAAGCCACTCCACGCCCTGATTGATCACATGTGGATGTGTATGAGTCGTAGCCGTAGACTGGTGGTAGTGTGGCAACGCGTACTTCCTGAAGAAGGGCGACGTCGACGTCAGAGGCCCGAAGCATGTCACATAGAGGTTTCAGCTTGGGTACAGTGCCGATCATGTTGATGTTCAGCGTGGCAAACCGATACGTTTGTTTCAGTGGTGGTGGATGCGCATCTACCATCACCAAGGGAAGTAAGAGGAGGGCACCGACAGGAAGTCCCGTCCCATCAGCTGCAGGGCCTCGCTTTTGATGTTAACAGGCAGCCTTGTCCGGCGGAGGCAACTCATCCGGAGGAGGGGGCGTATCTTCCTCAATCTCGTCGACCCATGCTCCTGTGCCATGGGTCCGTCCAATGTCCATGGGAATTGCGTCGTGGTGAGAGAGATCTGGAGTTGTCGGCGGGGAGACAGGCGTCTCAACCGGCGCACCGATCGTTACATCGTGCGTGGCGACCTCCATAGTGGTCCCGTCCTGCGAAATGTCTTGATCATCGTGAAAGTTGTCCGCCGACCTCTGCATGGAAATGTCGGTTGGTTGGGTGTCGTCTTCGTCATCGCGGGTGGCGACGCTTTGAGAGCCCGTGGGTGAACGGCGACGGCGTTTGCGTATACGTGGCGAGCGTTGTTTGCGCACGTGTTCCTCAGTGTCGGACGACGGCAAGGAAGAGCGTCGACCTGGTTCGAATGCGTCGGTGGGTACAATGAAATTGTCAAACAGGTGGTGTGAAGAAGTACTGTTCTCCTCAGCGTCCGGTGTGGGAGCCTGTTCGGCGGCAAGGTTGTCAGGTGGGACGTCCGCACCGTCCATAGGTGACTGGGACGGTGGGACGTGCCGATCGGAAGGACCGGGCGACGGACTGGACCAAACTGTAGACGTGGCAAGAGCCGCTGCGTAAGTGACCGGTAGCGCGGTCATCGTGGGTGTGACGGACGCTTCCGACAACGGGAGCTGCACGACACGTCGTTGAATGCATTCAGACCGTAGGTGACCTTCTTTCCCGCAACTGGAACAGGTTCGAGGTTGGCCGTCGTACATTATAATGGCACGGCAGCCTCCGATACGTAGATAAGAAGGCACGTGTTTCTGCAACTCGATGCGGACCTGTCTAACACCGTTTAAAACGGGATAGGTCTGAAATTGTACCCATCGTTCGGAAACATGTTCCAGAACGTTGCCATAGGGACGGAGCGCCTCGATGACGACGTCTGCAGGTAGTTCGAACGGCAGTTCGAAGATCCTTATCGTCCGTGTGCCGAGACCTGCGTGATCGACGGTAACGGGTCCGACGTTGCCGTCGGAATGGCAGAAGTCCACGTTTTGCCTCTTGAAGCACCTTGTCGCACGCCGCATCGTTGATCATTTTGACGGAGAGGGTACTGCTAACTATCGACAAGTGGATACCAATTAGATCCGTTGGTGGTATCTTAACTTCATCGCGAATAAATCGTTCTACCTCCAGGGCCTTGGGTCGGGCAAAGTCGGAACAAAAGTTGAAACGTAATGTCTTCTTCCGATAGTTGTGCGCCATGGTGGTCTAGAAGGGAAAACGGCACTTACAGCGGCCGAAGTAAACACAAACACACCGTGCGCGCCTCGCCCGCAGCGCTCTGGCGCGTGACCGCCTCGCAGCACTGCCGGCGGCAGACTGCCCATCTGAGCTACCGAAGCACGACTCACGCCCGGTACTCACAGCTTTACTTCTGCCAGTATCCGTCTCCTACCTTCCAAACTTTACAGAAGCTCTTCTGCCAGGAAGTTTCATATCAGCGCACACTCCGCTGCAGAGTGAAAATCTCATTCTGGAAACATCCCCCAGGCTGTAGCTAAGCCATATCTCCACAGTATCCTTACTTTCAGGAGTGCTAGTTCTGCATGTTTCGCAGAAGAGCTTCTGTAAAGTTTGGAAGGTAGGAGACGGATACTGGCAGAAGTAAAGCTGTGAGTACCGGGCGTGAGTCGTGCTTCGGTAGCTCAGTTGGTAGAGCACTTTCCCCCGAAATGCAAAGGTCCCGAGTTCGAGTCTCGGTCGGGCACACAGTTTTAATCTGCCAGGAAGTTTAATATCAGCGCACACTCCGCTGCAGAGTGAAAATCTCATTCTGGAAACATCCCCCAGGCTGTGGCTAAGCCATGTCTCCACAGTATCCTTTCTTTCAGGAGTGCTAGTTCTGCACGTTTCGCAGAAGAGCTTCTGTAAAGTTTGGAAGGTAGGAGACGGATACTGGCAGAAGTAAAGCTGTGAGTACCGGGCGTGAGTCGTGCTTCGGTAGCTCAGTTGGTAGAGCACTTGCCCGCGAAAGTCAAAGGTCCCGAGTTCGAGTCTCAGTCGGGCAAACAGTTTTAATCTGCCAGGAAGTTTCACACGCTGAAATGGTCGTGAGCGTTAGTTACTTTAGAGATTGGACTTGGAAAGTTCGTAAAACTAAACCTAAATTCCGCCCGAGCAAGCCATGGAGGCCCCATGGTACCGACCGGCTGTCGTGTCATCCACAGCCCATAGGCGTCAGTGGATGCGGATGTGGAGGGACATGTGGTCAGCACACCGCTCTCCCGGCCGTATGTCAGTTTACGAGACTGAAGGTGCTGCTCCTCAATCAAGTAGCTCCTTAGTTTGCCCCACAAGGGCTGAGTGCATCTCGCTTGCCAACAGCGCTCGTCAGAGTGGGTGGTCACCCAGCCCGCAGTGATCTGAATGCCGATGGCTTGGAAAGTTGATGATAGTCAAAAAATGCCTTTAGGTGAAAAACACGCCATAATAAACACCTAACTGGGTGGGGCGAGGTCTTGTAATAGCCACGAGAGGCTGAATATAATGTTTTTGTGATAATGCAGGAAGACTTGCCAGGAACGTAGCCACTGTATATAATTGCTGGCAGCGATGGTCCGAGAATTTATAGTAGGAAGCAGACCGGGCTCCGGACGGCCATGGGGCACCACCGAAACGGAAGACCATTGTGTTCGACGATGGCTCTCGAGTATCGTACAACTCTGCAGCACCAATTCGAGTAGCAGTTGTTACCCTGGACACAAAAAACTGTTACAAATCGTTTAATTCAAGGACAGTTCCCAGTCAGACGCCTCCTGACATGCAGACCACTGATCCCAGACCACCGCCATTTGAAACTCCAGCGGTGTTAAGCGAGTGCTTATTGGAAGGCAGGGTAGACATCTGTTGTGTTTTCTGATGAAAGCTGGTTCTATCTCCGTGCCAGTGACAGCCGTGTGTTGGTTAGAAGGAGGTCAGTTGACAGTCTGCAGCCAATATGTCTGTGAGCTAGAAACACTGGACCTATACCTCGAGTTATGGTCTGACGTCGGTTTCGTGCTGCAGCAGAAGCCCTCTCGTGGATATCTCAAGCACCCTGACTGCAAAATTGTACGTCAGTCTGGTCATCCGACATGTTGTGCTGCCATTCATGAACAGCACTCCAGGGGGTGTTTCTCAGTGGGATAACGCTCGCCCTCAAACCGCTATTGTTCCCCACCATGCTCTACAGAGTGTCTACGTGTCGCCTTGGCCTGTTGGAGCTCCAGATTTGCCTCCAGTCCACTGCAAATAGGACGTCATCAGACGACAACTCCAGCGTTATCCATAGACTGCATTAAGCATCCCTACCAAGTGCGACAGGCATTGAACTCCATTCTACAAACTGACATCCGCTGTACAATACAACACATGCACGTCTGTATACTCGCATTCAACTTTTTGGCGCTTATACCCGTTATTAATGCACCACAAATTCAGATTTGCAATCACTTATCTCATGCTTTATTTAACCTGGGATCTTGCAATGTTAATGACTTAAATATGTAACCTTGTCAAATGTATTTCCGAATTTTCATTATTCTACATGAATTATTTTTTGGTGTTGTGATTTTCTTCCCTCCAGTGATTTATGTAATATTGTAATCTCTGTATCAAGTGATCTATCCCTGAGGAAAATATATAATTGCATTGTGAAAGTGGTCTTCTACCATGAGTTGGGGGAAGTGGCGGTGTCTTTGGAATGTGGAGCCTAAACGCGTTAATGGAAAGCCTACTACCATTCCCCACTTAGTCACTGTCGAAGACTGTCATCTTGAAACAGTGCCAGATGTAAAAACTCGACTAAAGCTGCTCCACAATTACGAAACTTAAATTGCCTTGGATAGAAAAAAATGATGAGGCCATATAGAAGCTCTCTCATCGATGATGATGAATGATGATGATGATGATGATGATGATGATGATGAAAGTTAAGCATTTAAAGCGTAAGCACGGTATTCAGATTTTTTAAAAGTAAACAGCATGCCTACTTTAGAAAGCTTTAAAATTTCGTACATAAAACTGGCAGATGAGTCGTGTTAAAAATGTACCATTGTATAATGGCATTAACGCCATCTCTGTACCAGACAGAAACTTATCTGATGTCTAGTTTGTGGAACGAAATTATATGTTTCTTGACTCGTTTTGGTGGTCTGGTCCTGGACTGCTTCGTTTACGTTAGGTATAGACGTACCTGTCCCGATTCCCACTGGAATTTTCTGAACATTTATGCCCCTCTCACGCTCTCTAAACACACTGAGGTTACAAAGGTCATGAGGTACCACCTAATATCGTGTCGAAGCTCCTTTTTCCTGGCGAAGCGCAGAAACTCGTGGTGGAACGGACTCAAGAAGTCTTTGGAAGTGTTGCCGTTGCAGGAATTTGTTCATGAGCTGATATCTCGATTATATTCCGTAAATGATCGATGAGAGTCATGTCGGATGATCTGGGAGGCTATATCATTCGCTCGAACTGTCCAGGACGTTATTCAAACCAAACGCGAAAAATTGTGGCCCGGAGAGGTGGCCCATTGTCATCCATGACAATTCCATCTTTGTTGGGAACATGAAGTCCGTGAATGGCTGGAAATTGTGTCCAAGTAGCCGAACACAATCATTTACAGTCAGTGATCGGTGCAGTTGGAACAGAGGACTCAACCATTCCATGTACACACAGTCCACGCCATTTATGTAACCACCACCGCTTGCACAGCGCCTTGTAGACAACTTGGGTCCATGGCTTTGTGGGGTCTGTGCCACACTCGAACCTTACAATCAGCTCTTACCAAATAGGGACTCGTCTGAACAGGCTACGGTTTCCCAGTGGTCTACGTTCTATCGACACGGTCAAGAGACCAGGAGAGGCGTTGCAGACGACGTCATGCTTTAGCAAAGGCTTTCGCATCGATCGTGACCTACCATAGCCCATTAACGCTAGGTTTCACCGCATTGTCCTAACGGATACGTTCGCCATACATCCCATATTTATTTCTGCCGTCATTCCACGCAGTGTTGCTTGTATTTTAGCACTGACGGCTCTACCCAAAGGCCGCTGTTCTCGGTCGTTAAGTGAAGGTCGTCGGCCACTACGTTGTCCATGGTGAGAGTTAACGCCCGACATTTGGTATATTTGGCACACTCTTGACACTGTGCATCTCGGGATATTGAATTCCCTAACGATTTCCGAAATGGAATGTACCATCGTGTAGCTCCAACTACCATTCTGTTATTTCCCTTCGTGCAACCATAATCACATCGGACATCTTCGCACGTGAACCACCTGAGTACAAATGACAGCTCTGCCACTGCACTGCCCTTTTATACCTTGTGTACGCGATACTAACGTCATCTGTAGATATACACTTTGCTATGCTATGGCTTTTGTCACCTCAGTGTAAGATCTTATTAAATCACCTCTGTCTCTCTCTTTAGCGTTATCTCCAATTGGTAAGTACTGGAGAGTAAAAGATTAATGCTTGAAAATCAGTGACGCGTGGGTTTATGCGAATGATTTCTCTTGTCGATGGCGCATCAGTCCGGAACCGCGCTGCTGCTACGGTCGCAGGTTCGAATACTGCCTCGGGCATGGATGTGTTTGATGTCCTTAGGTTAGTTAGGTTTAAGTAGTTCTAAGTCTATGGGACTGATGACCTCAGATGTTAAGTCCCATAGTGCTTAGAACCATTTGAACCGTCTCTTGTCGACGAATTACACCTCCCCATTCACCAAAGCTGGATTAACGTTGTAATTCCACTTCAACTATCTTCTTGTGATACCTCTAAATGGTTTAGACGTTTGTGACTGATACCAGTTGTAATGTATCTTGCAGCGGTCTCTCCGCGATATTTTCAGAAATTTTATAAATTATATAACTCAGTACATATCTCGAAATATCTCTTCTTATCTTACCGATTCCTTAACTTTAATGTACTATGATTATCAAAGCAAAGTAGTTTCAAGCCCTATTATTCCTTGAAGCCTCCATTTACTCCATGGAATAGCTTCTCCGCTATCTGTTTTCTCTTATGAAAAGAATGAGGGATCTTGCCGATTAGACGTGAAAGAAGGAGGGAGTATATGTATGTATCGTTCAGCTAGTCGCCATCTTGATGAGATTCTGTATGAGAAGGAATTTAATACATGAACTAAACTAAAGTAAGTGTGTTCGCGTATTATTTAACTGATTATTATTGACAGTGTCTGCTTACTACGCTGTGTTGCACGGGATCAGTGGGGAACGTCTGATTTACAGTGGACGATACTGGCGTTTTGTATGCTCAAGATATCCAGTTACTTCAAATAAATAGGCTAACACGATCTTACCAGCAGATCTCCGGTCTTCCCCATGTGATCACCGAAAGTTAATAATTATTACAAAAGTTTTCAGGAGATCGACTGACAATTTTCGTCGCACCGAGACTTCGAAATTGCTTCACTGCCTTATGGAATTTAAGTTAAGCTCAATTTAATCAAGATAGAACAGTATTGAACTGTGTGAATGTGATAAGCCAGCATTGTGAATGAAAATTCCCTTAACATAGGCATGTTTTTACTATCCTGATCAGTGAAGCTAAATCAGGCGGATGTGAGAGGTTTTTTTTTAATTTTTTGAATACCACAAAAAATATTAAACAGTGATTCATTTGCATCGGATTAGTTAAAACAATTTTTTCGATGAAGATTTCATGGTTATTCATAGAGACTGCATACAGAGTAAAAGCATATAATTTATCCCCTATTATTACTTTTGCATTGTGTTCTAAACACTACGCAAATTCTTCGACCGTCACGGTACCAGCGCCTACGTTTGTCACTCGTTTAACAGGTGAGCTTTTGAAAGGATTTTTTTTTTAATCTGGACGATCATAAGAGTTGCTCTTGTTTTATTCTGAGCTACTTGAGTGCTTTAAGGTAATTGCAGCAGGATCTCATTCCACATAGAACGTCTCCCTCATAATAGTCCCACAGTAATTTGTGACTGCGGCTTTACTGTTGGCAGAATACGAACAGATCATGAGAAGATCAAATTGGACAGTCATCTGCTTTTACACTCCTCATCGAATGGTACTGTGTTTGGCGGCGGATATACTGTGTGCCAACATCGATCCACCTTCCATCCTCCCCCGGCCACTCCACAACTTGTGTCTACCTGTTTCATTTGCGAAATGTGTTCAGTAATATTGATAGTAGGTACGAAAGTGTTTGACCCCAAATGCATCTATTTATCCTCAGTGGAGTAAAGGTGTCAACAATCCGGAGATTGTTTTCAACGTCACAGTACTTTATTAGCCACGGTTTGTTCGTTGCCGTACTTTGATCTTTGAACTGACTTACCTATCCAGTCATAGGGAGATCTGCAGATTAAACTGAACTATGAACCGTGGTGGAACTCGACGTTTTTCACACCAACAGACATTGCGGCGCGTTAAAAAAAGACTGACAGCTAAAAATCCTAGGGAGTGACTAGAGATCGAACTAGTGACTTTGGGATGCGAAGTCTAGCACTTTAGCATTGAGCCACTGCGAGAAATGTATGCCTGTATGCGTACGCTTGTGGCCATATATATAATGACGGGAAAAAAGTCACAAACACCAAAAGAATTAATTAACCTAGATGAACCAAACTTCGGGAGTACATTTGCCTACCTTACATATTTGAGTGATTAGCATTGAAGTTTAATGTAAGGGTGAGATAAGCCATTGCATATTTTTAATACTGGTGGATTAATAACCAGTATAACCACCGGAATGTTGATCGCAAGCATAGAAACGTTCACGCGTTCTGTTGTATAGGTGCAGGATGTCAGTTTGTGAGACAGTGTACCATCACTCGGTCAGTCAATACAGGGACGGATACAGCTAGTTGTGGATGAGGCTGGAGTCGTCGTCCGATGGTGTCCCGTACGTGCTCGATTGGTGACATTTGGAGACGAGGAGGCCAAGGTGACATGGCAGCGCAGCAGGTCGGATCACCAGACTGACGCACAGTTTTGCAGTCAGGCTGGTGGGACAGCCGCGAGAGTGCTCCTGTTGCCAAAGGGGGTAGGTCCAGTGCAGGCAGGTTGATTGCAGGCGCTCAACTGGCCTCCTCCTAACCAACACAGGGCCATCACTGGCACCGACGCAGAGCCCGCATTCATCAGAAAACACAACAGACCTCCACCCTGTCCACCATTAAACCCTCGGTTGACACCAATGCAGGCGCAAATGGCGATGGTTTGGTATCAGTGGAATACACGCTATAGCGCGTCTGGGTTGGAATTGTCCTTCAAATAACCGATTTGTAAGACTTCATTGTGTCACTGTTGTGACAATTGCTGCTTAATTTCTGTGACAGTTGCAGTACGATGCGCCAGAACCATACGCCGAACACGACGGTTTTCCCTCTCGGTAGCGCCAAGCGGCTGTCCGGAGCTCGGTCTTCTTGCGACCGTACATTCTGGTGAGCATCGGTGCCAGCAGTCACATACATTGGCTACATTCCTGGCATGTTTCTCTGCAGTCCCGCACAAGGAACATCCACCTCCTCGTAGCCCTGTTGCACGACCTCATCCAAACTCAGTGAGGCGCTGATAATGCTGCCTTTGTCGCCTTAAAGGCATTCTTCACTTGCATTAACTGTCCACGTCCAATCTTAAATGTAATTAAGGCTCAATAACGTTATGGCATGCACTTAAAGCAAGCCTGATTTGCTTCCTCATAGAGATGCTACTAGTGCCACTCGTCGGCGACTGACGCGAAATTTGAATAGATCTTTCAGATGTAAAAACACGCCTACCAACTTTCGTTTATGTCGCAAATACTGCTGTGATTTTTTCCCGTCAGTGTTCGTAGGATGAAATAAAATAACAGGTATTTTGTGGTGGCCATTTTCACTGCAGATTTATATAATATGCAATAGTTTACAATAAAAGTATCTTTTTTATGTTGCAGTTTATTCTTTGTTTATTTACGGACCCAGAAGTGTTGCGTCTTTTTAACAAGGCTCTTCAGTTGATGTCATTGAACATTAGAAGTCTTTTTGTACCCTAACATTGATAAAACATTTAAAACGGTTAACAAAATGGAAAGGTACGTATAGATCAGCTTCTAGTTCATTGTATGAAAATCGCACAGGTTTCTCAGTTGTGGAAAACGATTGAATGCGTCCAACTCTACGTGTAGTCACTGTGTTGTTGTAGCATAATAATTTAACTGTTTTTTGTTTAGAGTGTGATTATTTTTTGTAAGCGGTATTAACTTTCCTTGTTTTTTCCTTCGCTTGTTTATTGTTTGACACGTATTAATCGTACAGGGTGTAATAAAAATGTACGGTACGAATTGTAGGACACATTCCTAACATGTAGGCGAAGAAGTTAGTGTTATACGAACATCGGTCTCTAAACGCTTTGTTTCCAGTTTATAACCAATTTGTTCCAACTCACTAATCATGGGACCACAATCTATTGGTTATGACCTGTAGACTAAAACTGAAGAAACTGCAAAAAGGTGGGAATTTAAGGAGATGGGACATGGATAAACTAAAAGAACCAGAGGTTGTACAGAGTTTCAGGGAGAGCATAAGGGAGCAATTGACACGAATGGGGGAAAGAAATACAGTAGAAGAAGAATGGGTAGCTTTGAGGGATGAAGTAGTGAAGGCAGCAGAGGATCAAGTAGGTAAAAAGACGAGCGCTAGTAGAAATCCTTGGGTAACTGAAGAAATATTGAATTTAATTGATGAAAGGAGAAAATATAAAAATACAGTAAATGAAGCAGGCAAAAAGGAATACAGACGCCTCAAAAATGAGATCGACAGGAAGTGCAAAATGGCTAAGCAGGCATGGCTAGAGGACAAATGTAAGGATGTAGAGGCTTATCTCACTAGGGGTAAGATAGATACTGCCTACAGGAAAATTAAAGAGACCTTTGTAGATAAGAGAACCACTTGTATGAACATCAAGAGCTCAGATGGAAACCCAGTTCTAAGCAAAGAAGGGAAAGCAGAAAGGTGGAAGGAGTATATAGAGGGTCTATACAAGGGCGATGTACTTGAGGACAATATTATGGAAATGGAAGAAAATGTAGATGAAGACTAAATGGGATATACGATACTGAGTGAAGAGTTTGACAGAGCACTGAAAGACCTGAGTCGAAACAAGGCCCCCAGAGTAGACAACATTCCATTGGAACTACTGACAGCCTTGGGAGAGCCAGTCAGGACAAAACTCTACCATCTGGTGAGCAAGATGTATGAGACAGGCGAAATACCCTCAGACTTCAAGAAGAATATAATACAGGGTGATTCAAAAAGAATACCACAACTTTAGGAATTTAAAACTTTGCAACGACAAAAGGCAGAGTTAAGCACTATCTGTCAGCGAATTAAGGGAGCTATAAAGTTTCATTTGGTTGTACATTTGTTCGCTTGAGGCGCTGTTGACTAGGCGTCAGCGTCAGTTGATGCTAAGATGGCGATCGCTCAACAGAAAGCTTTTTGTGTTATTGAGTACGGCAGAAGTGAATCGACGACAGTTGTTCGGCGTGAATTTCGAACGAAGTATGGTGTTAAACCTCCTGATAGGTGGTGTATTAAACGTTGGTATAAACAGTTTACAGAGAATGGGTGTTTGTGCAAAGGGAAAAGTTCTGGACGGCCGAGAACGAGTGATGAAAATGTAGCATGCATCCAGCAAGCATTCGTTCGCAGCCCAGGAAAATCGACTCGCAGAGCTAGCAGAGAGCTGCAAATTCCACAATCAGCTGTATGGAGAGTCCTACGACAAAGGTTAATTATGAAACCTTATCGTCTGAAATTGGTTCAAGCACTGTCTGCAGCTGATAAGATTAAAAGAATCGATTTCTGTGATTTTATCCTTGCTCAAATGGAAACAGATGAATCTTTCGTTTCAAAGATTGTGTTTAGTGAAGAAGCAACTTTCCACACTAACGGGAAAGTCAACCGTCACAATGTCTGTATATGGGGCACTAATAATCTGCGGGAAACAACTCAGTATGAACGTGACTCGCCTAAGGTGAACGTTTTCTGTGCCATTTCAGCCAATGAAGTTTTTGGTCCCTTTTTCTTCGAAGGTGCTACTGTAACTGGACTACAGTATCCGGAGATGTTAGAGAATTGGCTGTTCCCTCAGCTCGAACAAGAGGCACAACAATTCAGCAGGATGGAGCGCCACCACATTGGCACTTATCTGTCCGTAACTACCTGAACGTCAACTACCCGAGGCGATGGATCGGCCGCCAGGTAGCCCGTAACAGAGCACTTCATCACTGGCCTCCAAGAAGCCCTGATCTTACCCCCTGCGATTTTTTCTTATGGGGGTATGTTAAGGATATGGTGTTTCGGCCACCTCTCCCAGCCACCATTGATGATTTGAAACGAGAAATAACAGCAGCTATCCAAACTGTTACACCTGATATGCTGAAGAGAGTGTGTAACGAGTTGGAGTATCGGGTTGATATTGCACGAGTGTCTGGAGGGGGCCATATTGAACATCTCTGAACTTGTTTTTGAGTGAAAAAAACTTTTTTAAATATTCTTTGTAATGATGTATAACAGAAGGTTATATTATGTTTCTTTCATTAAATACACATTTTTAAAGCTGTGGTATTCTTTTTGAATCACCCTGTACTTCCAATCCCAAAGAAAGCAGGTGTTGACAGATGTGAAAATTACCAAACTATCAGTTTAATAAGTCACAGCTGCAAAATACTAACGCGAATTCTTTACAGACGAATGGAAAAACTAGTAGAAGCCAACCTCGGGGAAGATCAGTTTGGATTCCGTAGAAATGTTGGAACACGTGAGGCAATACTGACCCTACGACTTATCTTAGAAGCTAGATTAAGGAAGGGCAAACCTACGTTTCTAGCATTTGTAGACTTAGAGAAAGCTTTTGACAATGTTGACTGGAATACTCTCTTTCAAATTCTGAAGGTGGCAGGGGTAAAATACTGGGAGCGAAAGGCTATTTACAATTTGTACAGAAACCAGATGGCAGGTATAAGAGACGAGGGACATGAAAGGGAAGCAGTGGTTGGGAAGGGAGTGAGACGGGGTTGTAGTCTCTCCCCGATGTTATTCAATCTGTATATTGAGCAAGGAGTAAAGGGAAAAAAAAGATAAATTTGGAGTAGGTATTAAAATCCATGCAGTAGAAATAAAAACTTTGAGGTTCGCCGATGAAACCGTAATTCTATCAGAGACAGGAAAGGTCTTGGAAGAGCAGTTGAACGGAATGGATAGTGTCTTGAAAGGAGGATATAAGATGAACATCAACAAAACAAAACGAGAATAATGGAATGTAGTCGAATTAAGTCGGGTGATGCTGAGAGAATTAGATTAGGAAATGAGACACTTAAAGTAGTAAAGGAGTTTTGCTATTTGGGGAGAAAAATAACTTATGGTCGAAGTAGAGGGGATATGACACCCATATTCAGGTAAAATAATTTCTTTATCTACATGTGAGGAATGTGTCCTGCGATTTGTGCAGTACATTTTTGTTACATCCTGTATAATTAGGAGAGGAATGGGATGTTTGTCTATTATATAATCAGTTACTGTAAACAGTGAGTAGTTGATTATATTGACTTCGTCATTTGAAAGTAGCTTCTTTTCTGCCTTTGTTTTGCTTATGTGATAATTTTCTTGTAAAGTTAGAAGGTGTGTTCACTATTTATTCTAACTTTTTCATTTATTTCTCTCTGTGACGAACAACGGGACCCTGGCGAAGCTATGATAGGGCCAGAAAGCCAGTAGTGGATGATCTATTTGTTTGCAATAATCAAACGAGCCTCGGATAAAAAAATGTAAGTGCTGCGTAATATATAATAATAGCAGCCAATCCTGCAACGCTACTCAATTCCTGGATAAGTATGTGAACAACATATACTTCCGAATGTCCTTCTCCCCTCCTTTCTCTGTCCATCTCCTCCTTCCCCGCATGTTCATTCCCCCTCCACCCCCACCCCTCCTTGTCCATCTATCCCTTCTCTCTCCCTCTCTCTGACCTCGAGCCTTCTTGATTATTGTTGCGAATGAAACCGTGATTGCTAGTGGAAGTCGCTTAAAATGAGTGGGTAAACTGGTTGGGATCATTGGTATACGCGATGTGAGATCCTATCCTGCTGCTGAATTTGCAGATGGGTTGGATTACTGAGTTTCATACGGTTCAGATTCCGTAGTAGTAATTTAATCATAAACCGAAAAGTAATAAACGTAACTTATTAAAATATAATAAAACAGATTAAAAGTAGTATAAACGAAGAATTTAAATCAGCGGCCTTTTAATATAAATAGTAAATGGTTCAAATGGCTCTGAGCACTGTGGGACTTAACTTCTAAGGCCATGAGTCCCCTAGAACTTAGAACTACTTAAACCTAACTAACCTAAGTACATGACACACATCCATGTCCGAGGCTTCATATAATCTTCACTGTTGCATGAACACAAGCAGTCAGCATTGGAACGTAATGGCGCGGAGGCATCGACGTAGGTAACCAACACATTTACACTTTAATAATTCGTTACATCCTCGGATCTACGATATTTCCGATCCGGGGCAAAAAGTTGATAGTGATGCCCACCTCCCCCTCGAGTGCTTGAGAAAGGCCGTCAAAAATTGAAAAAATAATCGGTTTAAAAAAAATATTTGGATAGCTACGTCTTTCTAAAAAGTATGATAGAGTAGAAAATGTATATGTTCGACCAAATGTAAGGCGTATTATTTAGTGGCAACTGCGCCAAAGTGCAGCGCAACGCCTCTTCACACAACATTCTTCTACTACACGTCACTGTGATATTCAAACGCGTATATTCTGCAATGGAAGCCATCAAACCTATATTCAGGACAGTGGAAATGAAAATGTAATGTAATGCGTCTCCTGCTCCCAGTCGGCCGGTTTGACATACAGCCCTCACAATTAATACTGGGTGGGACTATTTGTCACCGGGAGAATAAGAACTTTAGAAAATATGCATTCTTTATTACTTATTACCTAATAACTTTCTGTTTTGTGTGACATAAAATTAAATGCAGGATACAAAAAATCAGTAAACACAATAGACAAGTACGGCAGTACACATGTCTTCAATGCTTAGGCTCAGCATTTTTTCCTCTCTAATCTTGCTACAGCTTTACCCGAAGTGCTTTCGTTTCTGCAAGAGTGTTACTTTATGAAAGTTCGTCAAACGATTTGCTACATGAAAAATCGAAATGTTGTTGTCTAATAGTGAAAAAGCCGTTAGTAATATTACGGAAGACAGGTGTGGTTTTCTGTTCGATTACGTCTACTTCGCCACTGTCTGTTAAATGGTTCAAATGGCTCTGAGCGCTATGGGACTTAACATATGAGGCCATCAGTCCCCTAGAACGTAGAACTACTTAAAAATAACTAACCTAAGGACATTACACACATCCATGCCAGAGACAGGATTCGAACATGCGACCGTAGCGGTCGCGCGGTTCCAGACTGAAGCGCCTAGAACCGCCCGGCCACACCGGCCGGCTCTCTGGTAGATAAAACGAAATAGGCGTCTCTGACATTGAAGCAATTGTAACACACGCCAAATAAGCGAGCGTGTTTTGGCATAAATGGTCACTTTTATCTACCTCATTTACAATATAATTCACGAAGTACCAATGTTAAATGTATATTATGCGTACTACAAGCAAAAAGTTTCGTGCTAGGAAACTATTTCACATTTCATTAAGAAATTCTCTAAGCTTCAATTACTCAAGCATGAGACTGAAAAGTAGTAGTACTGCCAAATGTTTATATAAATTTGGAGTCGATATATTCTTCCATATCATTTGTGTGATGTCACCGTTTCTTCCCCTTCAGTGTTCTAACAAACAATCTTGTCACCACAAATTCTGTAATTCTGTCACAATCACCGATTTAGTTATCCAGCGTTTACTCTCTGGTTAGGCGTTATTACGTGTTCTTACAAGCGAATTCCGCACTATTCCGAGAATAGACCCTTAGTAGTGTAGCGTTCTGGCAAAAATTTTCTGTCAATTTCGTTGTTTTGGGTACACCTATCTGTGCCACCTGTCATTCCTGTTAGTCGTTAATTTTCACTCTAGTCGTCTGAATTTAATGATTTTGCTAATAATTACAACAACGCTTATCATTCGCACACCCAGTCAACGACATAACAAACAGCGATTGGCATTCATTCGTTCGGATGTATTCGGCTCAGCTCTTATAACCCCATCCCCTTATGGCTGCTGGAAAGTTTTTTTAATTCTAGATGCGACGGGGATTCCCCTGGCAGAGACATCAAGTACACTATGAACGCATTCTAAAATCAACTTATGTTCGTTCAGAAATGTTCAAAAACCAACAGGGATGCGCTTCAAAATCAATCATATGAACAATCGATAGGCCAACGCACGCTGGACTGTAGGCGCCTCCTGGAATTGACGCCAGGGGCAGATACCCCGGTAAATCCCCCTCCCCAATCACCGATCCGGCCCTGATTTGTTTAAATACACTACTGGCCACTAAAATTGCTACACCAAAAAAAAAAAAAAAAAAAAAAAAAAATGAAGATGATAAACGAGTATTCACTGGACAAATATATTATACTAGAACTGACATGTGATTACATTTTCACGAACTTTGGGTGCATAGATCCTGAGAAATCAGTACCCAGAACAACCACCTCTGCAAGTAATAACGGATTTGATACGCCTGGGCATTGAGTCAAACAGAGCTTGGATGGCGTGTACAGGTAGAGTTGCCCATGCAGCTTCAACACGATACCACTGTTCATCAAGAGTAGTGACTGGTGTATTGTGACGAGCCAGTTGCTCGGCCACCATTGACCATACGTTTTCAATTGGTGAGAGATCTGGAGAATGTGCTGGCCAGGACAGCAGTCGAAAATTTTTGTATCCAGAAAGGCCCGTACAGGACCTGCAACATGCTGTCGTGCCTTATCCTGCTGAAATGTATGGTTTCGCAGGGATCGGATGAATGGTAGAGCCACGGGTCGTAACACGTCTGAAATGTAACGTCCCCTGTTCAAAGTGCTGTCAATGCGAACAAGAGGTGACCGAGACGTGTAATCAATGGCACCCCATACCATCATGCCGGGTGATACGCCAGAATGGCGATGACTAATACACGCTTCCGATGTGCGTTCACCGCGATGTCGCCAAACACGGATGCGACCATCATGATGCTGTAAACGGAAACTGGATTCATCCGAAAAAATGACGTTTTGCCATTCGTGCATCCAGGTTCGTCGTTGAGTACACCATCGCAGGCGCTCCTGTCTATGATGCAGCGTGTAGGGTAATCGCAGCCATGGTCTCTGAGCTCATAGTCCACGCTGCTGCAATCGTCGTCGAACTGTTCGTGCACGTGGTTGTTGTCTTGCAAACGTCCCCATCTGTTGACACAGAGATCGAGACGTGGCTGCACGATCCGTTACAGTCATGCGGATAAGATGCCTGTCATCTCGACTGCTAGTGATACAAGGCCGTTGGGATCCAGCACGGCGTTCCGTATTACCCTCCTGAACCCACCGATTCCATGTTCTGCTAACAGTCATTGGATCTCGACCAACGAGAGCAGAAATGTCGCGATACGATAAACTGCAATCGCAATTGGCTACAATGCAAACTTTATCAAAGTCGGCAACGTGATGGTACACATTTCTCCTACTTACACGAGGCGTCACAACAACGTTTCACCAAGCAACGCCAGTCAACTGCTGTTTGTGTATGAGAAATCGGTTGGAAACTTTTCTCATGTCAGCACGTTTTAGGTGTCGCCACTGGCGCCAACCTAGTGTAAATGCTCTGAAAAGCTAATCATTTGCATATTACAGAATCTTCTTCCTGTCGGTTAAATTTCGCGTCTGGTGCACGTCATCTTCGCGGTGTAGCAATTTTAATGACCAGTAGTGTAGTTTAAAATTTCTGTTAGACACAGTTAAGGCTAAACAGGGGAGAATTAAAAGTGAAAACTAATATAAACGTGAATAAACCATTGGATGATGAACCTTTCGTTTTGAAACCGGAAACGTTGCTTTTTATGTGAATGAAAAGCTTTATAAAAAGTGACAGTTGCTGTATGGGTCAACCCGTATAATAACAATCGTAATAATAATCCACGAACGACAGTAGATGGCATCTCGGAGAAAAAAGAAGCATCGGTGAGAGAGCATGTTCATGAGGAAGCTTGCACCCAGTAGGAGACTGCTGCCGGGCTAATGGCGGGCGCGTTCCTGGCTCGAGCGTTAGACAAGGCTCGGCCATATCTCAGCAGACGGCCCGTCGACGCCTCATCCTTCTCGGCGGCCACCTGCCGCCTTCCCACGCCCCTTTCCCAGCGGCCTGCGTACGGCGCCCGCCGGAACCGGCACTGCTGCCTTTCCGGGCAGCGGCCATTTGTCGGCCCGCGGCGCGCTGACAGGAGCGGACCACGTGTTCCGCGGCGTCGCGTCGCGTGACTGCTGACAAATGCTGGCGGCCCGGCCGCGTTAATCGCCGGCGCTGCCGCCCGTCCACGCACGTCATATTACCACGCTCCGGCTCGGCGCCTATTTATTTACCATTAAGCGCTCGTTAACAACGCGCACGATGAACAGCTACAGAGGGCGCATTTGTATATATTAGTGCCTGTTTGACAAAGACACACCTTCGCGGGAAGCACTTTTTCCAGTTCAATTTATGTGCTCAGAGGTTCCGGTAGATACACATTAATGTTTCTGAACGGAAACAGCGTCCATTTAAAGTGACAGTGACTAAGCGGCCATAACGATTATAGACACCTCAAGGTCACATCACTGTCTTACAGCATTGCCAGTTAGTGATTATTTCAAATGCTAATAAAAATTACGAATAAAATATTAGGCACCTCTATTTTTAGTCTTCCTAAAAGAAAATTCTTGCCAGCTGCTATGAAATAAAATAAAAACTAACTAGACAAGAAATTATGAAGAAAAATAATTTTTTACTTCAAGCTGTTGATAAAACGGAACCATTTTTCACGCAAAAATGAGAACATGGATTTTCTTGAATTATAGCGCCAACTGCCAAGAATCAAAACAAATGATTAAGACAAAATGTACGTAGTTTCAAATGCAGAATTTGATTCTCCAACAAAAGTGGACTTCCCGTTTGAAATTTTAAAATTCCCTGCTGCCTCACCCCTCATTGGGCCGGGTTGACGACTAATTTTAGCACCATCAGTTGCTCCCTCCAAAATAATTGACTTTGGATTCTAAACATTTTAGCGTGTGATGATTATGTTACGAATTAGTTCGGTTTGTCAACTTCAAATTTACACCCTGTATATCGCGAAGCGGCGCGTTTCGCCTGCGTGAACGAAATATTTATTCCTTGACTTAGCGTTGCTCCATGGCGAGCAAAGAAATGTAAGAAGTGTAAGAACAGGGGTACGTAACCGGACTTAGTTGCGGGACATGATAACGAGAAGACGTCTATGAAGTGTGTGCAATGGAACAGTCACTGTTAGCTACCATATTTTATAATTTGTGTTTTTTCATATTCACAAGCCATTAGGGGTCCTGACTTATAAAAAAAGTATTTGGGGGGGGGGGGGGGCGACCGAGGTGGCCGAACGGTTCTAGGCACTTCAGACCGGAACCGCGCGACTGCTACGGTCGCAGGTTCGAATCCTGCCTCGGGCATGGATGTGTGTGATGTCCTTAGGTTAGTTAGGTTTAAGTAGTTCTAAGTTCTAGAGGACTGATGACCTAAGATGTTAAGTCCCATAGTGCTCAGAGCCATTTGAACCACTTTTTTTTGGGGGGCGGGGGCAGGCGTACTCGCCCCGGGAAATTTTGTAAATTATAGATGAAAAATAGTGAGTTTTAAAGCTTTTTTAAGCATTTTAGAATCATATGATCAACATTAGAACCCCAATAACTGGACACTCCGGGAAACTCGACAAGCCTGACACATTTTCTCGCTTTGAAAAAAGGAACAAAACATAAACACGCACGGTATTTTCGTAAAAAGCTAATTTAATTTACAGTAATAATCATGCTTATACACTATTACAGAGTAGTAAATATATAGCTCTGAAAAGACTGAAATTATATTTAAATAAATCCTAAACTTTCATTGAAAGAAAAGAAACAGAATATATTGCTGTGGCACAGTAATAGCACTTTGATTAAGAAGTAAAATAGCTAATTTAAGCTTACTGTTAATAAGGCTCAGCGTTCATTAAATAAAAACAATATCTCAAAGTTAATGCTTTAATATAGTTGCGTAATACTTCTAGTCAAGAAGTATGTAAATAGCGGGTTTTAATTGGGTCTTACACCCTAAAAATATTTAAGTATTTGAAAGTAACTAATACAGTACTATAGTAATATAGTAATACAGTACTAAACTAGTACTAATATTTCGAAATTGAAAATTTAATATTTTGTATGTATTTAATTCTCTATTTTATAAAATTTTTGGATATTGTTCTAAATGTCATTATTAGGGCTAGAGTGTCTTTAGAATGGTGCAAAAGTCGACCGTCTGAATGGATTACTAAATATGAAGTCGTTGATGACTGTTCGGATATCCAATTCATCCAAAACATCTCGGTGGAGATGAAGAGCAGCCATGTTTTTCAATCGCTTCTGTCCCATTGTTGATCGTAGATATGATTTGGGACGTAAGGACTCCAAATGATCGTTCTGCTGTTGCTGTCGTGGTTCATTGAGTTAAAACATCATCAGTGGTATTTTCGTCTATTTCTTACTTGTATTGGGATATAATGTAGAGCTGTACTATGAGTACGCTTCACGACCGCAAATCGTGCCTAAGTTGAATAAATCCCAGTTCAAGGACATCAGATGTTGATCAGCTGATTGCATCATTACCATATGATCCTCACTTTTTTTTAAGTCAATAATAGAATTAATTGACATGGGGAAAGCCAACTAAATGTTTTATTTCGACTACTTTTTCTGTGTGTCACACTTCATCATTCTCTCTGTACCTTTCCAGTATGTATGAGGGCATGTTGTCCGAATGTGCTGGGCTTAGAAAGGCGAAGGGCTGTTTAAAAGACTGTCAGTATATGCAGCAGGCTTCTCTAAAGAGAAACTAGGGAAGCTAAACACACGGACTGCTTGGAGACTTCAGAAAGATCGATTCTGAAGAGTGTAGAGGGTGGAGGTTGGGAGAGTGCCCTTCAGCCAACAGGAACGTGGCAATTCTAACAACGGCTTGGGTGTCCGGTCGGTAGCGTGGCTTGCGGACTGGTAGCCGGGACGTACTGAGGGAAGCACGCGAAAAAAAAAAAAAATGGCTCAAATGGCTCTGAGCACTATGGGAATTAACATGGACATCAGTCCCGTAGAATTTGGAACTACTTAAACCTTACTAACCTAAGGACATCACACAACACCCAGTCATCACGAGGCAGAGAAAATCCCTGACCCCGCCGGGAATCGAACCCTGGAACCCGGGTGAGGGAAGTGAGAACGCTACCGCACGACCACGAGCTGCGGACTGGAGCACGCGACGTGGAGATGTTCTGTCTGGAAGGTGGTATGATGTGAAATGCAGTGTATCACAGCAGGTACAGTTCACGAACAAGCGTTCCCACTTTGGCTCGTCTCATGAGCACATTTGAAAATTAAGCGCTCAGGCATTTCTTTAGATAAATTCCCAGCTCTGCGTGATCACGCTTTTGCATTAATTTACATAGTAGCGGCATTTTGCGTAGTGCTTCGCGGTGTACTTTAGCGTGTCGACGCATGGGGTAGTTGTGCCCTAGTGTGTGATGATGAATTCCCTTCGGCCTCGTCTCAGTGTAGCAATTAATAGATTAATGACACGAAAAAAATTTGATATTTCAGTACTTGTCAGTACTGATAATACAGTAGATCAATGGTTCCAGATTATGTTCAACTATGCCACCTTAATTTGTAATAAAGGTTCAGTAATGTGAAAACAGTGTTGGAATTTTCAGACAATTACGTCACGTATCCCAGCTGATGATTATCAAGTTCAGATTCTAAAAGAGTACGAACCCCCTTAATAGTTTATTAAATAAGCCAAATCAACTGCCCTTTCCCTTTCTTGATAACGCAGTAGAAGTATGAGCGTAGGCTTGAAAAGTGCTAGCGGTTACCGTCCCCTTACTGAGTGCGTTGGTTTTGTGTGTGTGTCGCGTTATCCGTTCAGTGCACTATAATAATTAAAAATCAGAGTTGTTTTTAGTAGTCACACGACGAAATGCTCACGCGCGCTTAGCCAGAACGTCCAGTAGGTGAGAAACATAGGCACGAATACAGTGCCGTACTAGTGAATGAGCGCCAAACAAGCGAGCAAGCAGCACAGGCAAGCAAGTACGAAAAGACTGTTACCGCGCAGTCTGTAAGCATATTTTTGAGTGAACTTTCTCCCTTGGTAATGGTGCTGCAAGTATGAAATAAAAGAAAGTCTGTGATCTTACGGTACAGGGCTGAAGTACACTAATAGAGCGACATTTCTAAAAAAAAAAAAAAAAAAAAAAAAAAAAATGGTTCAAATGGCTCTGAGCACTATTGGACTTAACATTTATGGCCATCAGTCCCCTAGAACTTAGAACTACTGAAACCTAACTAACCTAAGGACATCACACAACACCCAGTCATCACGAGGCAGAGAGAATCCCTGACCTCGCCGGGAATCGAATCCGGGAACGGGAAGCGAGAACGCTATCGCACGACCAAGAGCCGCGGACCGACATTCCTCGCATGGCCAGCAGCACGCGCGGTGCAAAGGAGCGACGCAAGGATCGTTTCCCAGCTTCCCTCCTCATCCGTCGCAGGTATTCTTCTGAGCTGCCTGCAGTTTAGTTGCGTGTGTACGGGACTGAGACGCCGTCGAATCTCATACTGGCGCTCAACCGGCGTCCTTTGCTGTGCGCGTATTCCGTCTGCAACACGTAGGACTAGCGGTCTCCCAAGCCTGGCTAGCACCGACCTTTTCGCGTGTCACAGTCACAAGGGTATACCACATATCCATATTCAAACTGAGCTACTCATTGCACCGAGTAGAAACAACTTCCAAGTCTTTCTGCATTTCCGTGTCATCACTGATGACGACAATTTCCTTTGTTCAATTACAGAAGAACATTAGCTCGAGATGAGAAAGGAACAAGACGGTAATCAGATGTGACCTTTCTTAAAGGAATAACTCAGGCATTTGCCTTAAACGATTTAGAAAAATGATGGAATACACACGAGCATGGCCGCGCGGGATTAGCCGAACTGTCTTAGGCGCTGCAGTCATGGACTGTGCGGCTGGTCCCGGCGGAGGTTCGAATCCTCCCTCGGGCTTGGTTGTGTGTGTTTGTCCTTAGGCTAATTTAGGTTAAATAGTGTGTAAGCTTAGGGACTGATGACCTTTGTAGTTAAGTCCCATAAGATTTCACACACTTTTTTGAACACACGACTTTGGCCGGCCGATGATTTGAAACGCTTTCCTTCCGAACGCAAGTCCGGTCCCTTATCACCTTGCCACATAACGTTCCTATCTTAGTATTTAGTCGACGATGTGGAGATGGTCGGACGCTTTTCACAAGTCTGGGAAAATGGAATCCACCGGTTCACTAACATCTACCGTTTCAGCGATGACGACAGTAACAAGAATTTAGACTTGTGGCGGTACTGGACAGTATGATGGAAAGCTCGGATAGGTTGACTCTGCTCAGTTAAAAATTTCAGTAATTGGTAAGTTCCTTTAATGAACCCGTGCTATGTACTAGGTGTACAATTTGCTTCCGCTGTTTTTTCTCGAAGTTCCGGGCTTTACTGAGAAAAACTTACAAAAAAAAATTATGATTCATATTACTGACAATCGCTGGCCACTACAATCTCCCATCTTTCGGATAGCATCGCCTGCTATCCGCGGAAGAACTGTCCGTCTTTTGTGGGGATTCATGAATAGATTCAATTTTGTACTTGCTCATATGATAGGAAGTGCTGGCCAGCCAGACTGTACGCCACTGATCGAAAAAGGTGGTATTCAGAGAGAGAAACGTTGGAGAATACGGCAGGAGGGATAGAACTTATCATTTCAATGTTTCCATCTATATTTTGACGTGTTTTGCGACAAGGGATCGAGCACTGATCTGCTGCAAAATTGCCTTTGAAAGTATCTAACCAAAATTGTATCCTTTTATTCTGTGAAAGTTTCAGTGATAAGATTGTTCTAAATTAATTATTCAGCAAACCTGCACCTGACTGCGTCTGTGAACTTGTTTCTTGAACTCCTCCATTTTGCCAGAAAAGCAACATTTATTTGACTCGATAATCAAGTTTAAGAGAATAATGCCGTTTGTGCACTGGCATTAACATGGTACTGGAAAATTAACTTTTGGCCCTGGTGTTTACTTGGTTCTTTCAGTTTGGGTAACTTTAGTTTACTACTCATATTCATATTCAATACAAGCAAACGATGTGGATTATGATTCGGGCTGTTAGATTTAAACACAATGTTGATCTCACTATATATATTGTTAAATTTTTAAGTCATACACAAAACCTACTATTTCAAAAAAATTACAAAAAAATTTACAAAATATATCTTCTCTCATTTACATGCTAAAGTTTGGTCAGGGTCAGCGACCTACCGTAACGCTGTCACCACACATCTGCTTCCTACCAGTTTTTTTTTTTTTTTTTTTTTTTTTTTTTCCGCGCGCGTGCGGGCGCCCGGCTCTCTTCACCATCAAAGATCCTCCTACTCAAAGATATTATACTCGTTTCACCTTGCTGTTGGCAACTACTGACTATTTTCTGGAGCTACCCTGATCAGACCTTAGCACATACCTTTCACCTTTACGTGTCTATCGCTGTATTGTGGACGTTTGTATTTGAGTGCTGGGCTCTAACGCATCAGTTGCTTTTGATAATGATGTACAGTGGCTGCCTTGTTTTTTTTCGGTAGCAACGAAAACGTTTTGTCTTCTTCCGCCATGCCGGTCTGCGACATAAGGCGTTGCCGGCCGGTTTGGCCGTGCGGTTCTAAGCGCTTCAGTCTGGAACCGCGTGACCGCTACGGTCGCAGGTTCGAAACCTGCCTCGGGCGTGGATGTGTGTGATGTCCTTAGGCTAGTTAGGTTTAACTAGTTCTAAGTTCTAGGGGACTGATGACCATAGATGTTAAGTCCCATAGTGCTCAGAGCCATTTTCTTAAGGCGTTGAAAACTTTATCTGCACGTACTTCCACGAATAGTTCCCTCAGCATTGGTCTTACCCAGTGTTTTAAAAGCCACAGCCGCAGATTTCTTCATGTTAAAGCAGAAAATTAAGACTTCCCGCAAATGGCGAGAAATGGGTACGTAAGTTGACGAACTTAATCGAAAATAACCTTATGATGCAATCACAGATCGTCAAATATTTTTATGGCACTATGTTTACAGATGCCTAAGCTTATTGTGTTACACGTATCACCAACCACCTGAACCCCACTTGCCGCTACTGCCGTTTATTGCGAAACGTCAGAAGCAAACTTGTAGACCTAATATAACAAACCACAATCTCTAAAATTAACTTGAGCTCAAGTGACTAACAAACAGAAACAGAATTAAAGGCACCAAGAACGTCGAAAACAAGGTTAACAAACTATTTTATCTAAACCTTGTAAGAGCTAAAAAGCAGCTCCACAACGATGCCTAAAAATCAGACCTTAATGGGAGTAAATCAATGGTTAAAACATAACTTCAGTTAGTGTCTGGACCAATGAGGAGTGTCGTCGGGTGCTCTTCTCATGTCGGACGAGAGCACATCAGTATTTTTAGTGATTGCGGATGTGTCCTCATTTGGCGAGAGGTGGGAACACGTAATGCACCCAGAAAATGGTGGAACACTATCGGTTTGGTGGTCCAGATCTTATAGTGTGAAGAGGTATAATGTTACGTGGGCGTAATGACCTCGAAATCTTTGAACACGGTACGCTCAATGGTCAATTCCTCTGTGACACAGTAGTCTTTCCCAAAGTACGTCTGTTCAGGGATGTATTTGGCTCTGACCTCATTTTTGTAGATGACAATGTGTGACCGCGTCTATCAGCGCAGATTGGGAGCTCTTGGTACAAGAGGATAATCGTCGAATGGACAAACCTGTCAGTCCCTCCGACTTTAATTCCATCGACCATATGTGAGATGTTTTGGGGGGCATATTTCCGCACGCCCACTAGAACCAGCGACCATCCAGCAGTTGTCAACTGTTCTGCTGGAAGAATGGAACACCCCACCGCCCAACCACGCGTCCTGCATGGGAATACATTGCATAGCCGCCATTTCCGTCCGTGGTGGCCACACATTGGATTAAGAACATTGTTTGGAATGCCAGTGGTACCACTGTAAATTGCGGTGGCTTCAATGTAATTGAATCAGTTGTTATGAAAAGGTCATGATTCCAATTTTTCAGAAATTCAGATTTCTGTACTTTTGCATTCTCCATCTGTAGACGCCTTTAGAGCCAAGAAAATCGCTGCTAAAATTTTTTGCTGGTATGAAAATCTCATGAGTCCGGGACTCATGACGTTTTCATACTGCATCTTCTGATTAGTTTTATGCAATATTTTTTAAATCACAGGTAGTAGCCTACGGTTTATGTCCCTATATTAACAACAATCAAATTTTACCAGTACTGATTTGACCTATTGTTGGCACCACATTGTAGGACAAGTCTTATGTCATTGTTGTCTAATCTTTCATTAGTAGTGGCAATTTAATCAGAAAAGAGAGCATGGACCCCAATGAAGAAGGTAACAGCCATAACAAGACGAAAGGCATACGGCATTATGACAAATACAAACACATCATAATGAAGAAGGCTAGATTACGAGGAGTAGCGTACATTACTACATTACTACAATATTCCTGCAACTGGTATGTTTGAAAAAAATTTTCAATGCTTTCCTATCTGGGGGCACTCTTTCCTATCTTGTTATAGGGTGTTTCGGGGTATAAGAAGAAAGTTACGACAAACTGATAAAGTTTACACTGTGAAAGAATATGTTGAACTTACTCTTCATTCTGCCAAGAAAAGAACTCAGTCATTGTAAACTACCTTTAGGATAACAACACTGTTAAGAACTATAAGGACTGGCGGCCAGATCTTTTTAAATGCAATTCCCAGAGTTTAGAAACAATGGGACAAGAAAGTTCAATGAAAGTCAACGTCAGTGTTTCACAGTACAATATATTTGTGTATGACAGCCACAACTCATGGGTATTAGTATCCCATTCATTCATTGATGGACTGATTCAAAACTCTTTCAGACTTTTAAAACTCCTACCAAATATCAGACTCCCATCAACTTTAGCACACGGCGTGAAATGTCCTACAAACAAAGTTAATTAAACGATATACAAAAACTGGAACAGTACATCCCAGAGGAGCACAAAAACTTTTAAACTGATTTTTTCACTTGGCCTACAGCAGCCGAAGAAGATGAAAATGTATGAAACCTACAGAAAATGTTGCAACAATGCTTTTCTGTAACGATAATTATGTTAAAATACCATTTGTAATTTGTGTTTATCAATAAATTCTCAAAATTCCATAGACATACTATTATTTGTTTTAATTTGGTTGAAAAAGATCAAGAGTCCAAGATAAAAAAATTAATTTGAAGAATGTGAAAATAAAAATGGATGATTTGAAGATGTAGATTTAATGGTTTCCAGGTACACCAGAGTATAAAAGTCCAACTACTTCATATCTTCCACCATTGAAGCATAAAACAGTATTCTTTCAATGTTTCAAAATCATGTTTTATTGTCTTATTACCTTTTTTTCATAATAACCGATTCAATTATTAACTTTGAATAAAAGTGTCGTATCTCTTCGTCTGATTGCGTATTTCTTTCAGTTACGTTCTGTTTATACTGTAGCAGCTCTTCCCATGTATGGCCCAAGTATCACCAAGCTATGTTACTTGAAAATGACACATTATGCGAAAGAGATTTATGTCCTTAACTTTTGCACACCATTGTATGTTTAATTCCCGTCCCTAACCAAAATTGTTAAAAGTATGGGTGGTAAAAGATGCAGCATTATCAGTTCCAAACAATGAGGTGGTGTAAAGGTTCCAAAACTACAATGAAAATTCTGTACTACCACTTTAGCAATAGCAACCTTACTATATCGCAGCTACATGAAAAGTGTGAGAGTGTTTCCGCAAACCAAACTGTGACGACCACAGAATTTTTACCCAGGCAATGGACATGATTCCACATACATATTCTAAAAGACACTATCCACTGGCTTGGAAGTTAAATAACATACCTTGCTATTCTGGGCCATCTTACAAGCAGCATAAATATTGCTATCTTTCGGATATCGTAATCCATGCCTTGCCAAATAAACTGTTGGCGTATTTCTTAACAAGTTATATATACGTCTAAATGCCCAACGACCAGTGACGGATAAAAGGGTTGAAAGACCAAAGAAACCAGTTCTTTGGGAAGAGGTACCTTTAATTTATCATTAGCAAGTGACTTGCAACAGATGACCTCTTCTCTTAAAACATAAGGCTTTTTCTCATCATCTTAGTCTAATCTATCCTTAACCTTCCTCAGCCTTTATCCTGATCTTGAAATACCCTGCCGTCCGCTGTGGTTGAGCGGTTCTAGGCGCTTCAGTCCGTGTAACACGTGATAAATTTTAGCTACAGTGTGACGAGAGGAAATTATGTCTCTAACAGTTACAAACATTATCTATCCGACATATGAAAAAAGAGGGAAATAAATATTAATTATTTATATAATATTTTATGATGTAATTGGACATATCGATGTGTATCATACAAAGACAATGATAATTGTAAATTCTTTTTACGATCTGCGTTTGTCTTTTATTTGTTTTTACCTTTTGTTGGATGGTTTTTGTAGGTTGCGGACGCATATCAAGAAATTGTAATTATCTGTTAATTATTACTTGAGAATAGAGTTCATTATCATAAATACAACTGAATAATTATTAATTCCTCACTCAATAAGCATTATCTGTGTTAATTATTTCTTTCCGCTGCAAAGAGCGCAGCCATTGATGATAGCTATTTGTATCGCGTTTTTTTGTCTGTGTTTTCCTTAGAAAAAAATCAAATGTTTACTTGATGAAGTCTAAATAGTGCACAATACCAAAGTAAAGTTTAATAAGCATTTCGAATACTTATCCTATTTGCTCTAACAATAGAAAGTCTCTATCAATTGTCTGCCGCCATCTTAACAATTATCTCAGCGGCAAATTCAAATTACGCAACTCTGGAGACATAAATGCCGAAGGTAATACAAATGTGTAAAAATAAATGTGCACCGGTGGTCCCGAACTCATTTTAATAAAAATAATTCGAAACAGATTGCTTCTATAAAAACAGTGCTCATAGCACAATCATTATAAAAAACTTTTCCAGCTGATGTATGGAGCCGAAATTAATTAAGCACGAGTTGCGAAGAATATTGTTTCAGGTAACATACGTCAGTGTTGTGCGCGGGTGATATTCGGTGGTTTTAATGATAATTTTGCTGAGGTTAACTGCTTCCATCATAATCGATAGTTGTATAGAATCTGTTGTATGAACAGTGATTTAGTGACACACAACTTACAGGCTACACTTTAACACGACGTTAACTTGGAGTTCTTTAGCAACTTGACCAAATCTTTAGCCGCGGGAAAAATTATTTAGTAATTACTCAATGTAATAAAATAAGATTATCATTTTCATTTACAAATTAGTTAAATACGAAACTACTGAATAACTCAGCGAACGCCACATCCGGAACCGCGCTGCTGCTACGGTCACACGTTCGAATCCTGCCTCGGGCATGGATTTTGTGATGTCCATACTGCTTGTAAGTAGTTCTAAGGCTAGGAGACTGATGACCTCAGATGTTAAGTCCCATAGTGCTTAGAGGCATTTGATCCATTTGAAATACCCTGATACACTGAATAGCTTAAGAATCTGCGTTAAAACAGGACTTCGAAAGGAAGCTGACGTCGATCTTCTACAACCTGATCATTTGCTTGGTTATTGTCACCCTGGTCGATAATGCGACTCAAGCTATCAGCCACAAAGTTATCCAATCTCTTTTTATTGAGTACCTCAGATTTGAGGGCTGAACTGCAGGTTGTCCACGTGGCAATACACCGTGTTTTCCATGGACTAGCTAGTACTCATCTGAGCTTGATTATACATCTCTAAGATAAATTTCTTATGTTTTAAATAGTAGCTAAGATTTACATTCCAAAGAAAACCGTTGGTACCTCCAACCCACACTCAGAGTATCACCAGCATCATCTAGCGAATATTCTACGGCTGGCGCCACTTCTTGCTTCAGGTGTTTCACATACATAGAGTATTTCTTTTCTGAATCATCCAATATCCTTGAGGCATAATCAACTGCCTTCTTACCACCTTCTTGCTCCTGTATAAATTTTATTCTGTTCACAATGACGCTGCATCACTTTGAACGTAAATTCAGCACTGAAGTCCAGCTGAGCTAACATAGGTGCTGATTTGAAGGCTTCTTCCAGTGTTGGGCCCTGTGACGAATCGCAAATAAATCTGCCGATTTCCTCACATAATTAATGAAGATGTGCTGCCTTCTCAGCAAAACTGCTTAAAAATTTTGTTAAGAAATTGGCCACACTTGCTTGCAGATTGGCATACGAGCTTCACTGATGAACAGGCAAAACCTACATATAATGTTTTTAGCTAATAGATCCGCCTTCTTTAACCACCTAAAAACCTCCCGCAGCTGTTTTACGTGCTCTTGAGTGGACATGTAATATATCGCCTAGTCATCAAGATAGTGATAAACGTAGTGGAATTTAATGTCAGAGAACACACTGTCCGTTAACTGTGAAAGTACAGCTACACCTGTGGCGAAACCGAAAGGAACGTGTTTGAGTTATAAAGTTGTCCAGGCTTTTATAGTAATGCCATAACAGGCCGTAAACCTTCCCTCAACGGTATCCGATTATATGCTTGATTAATGTCAAAGGTAATGAAGTTGTGGACCCCCTTAAACCACCCGAAACAGATGTGGAAGATGATCAGTGGAACAGACCCTTACACTATCTTTTGCCTTATTCCTAGTAATGCACCGCTGGGCGGTACTTGATATTAGATTTCTGAACTAGGAAAACTGATGCTGTGTAAGAAGATTCGGAAGACAAATTACTCCATGTTGTGACATATTATTATATTCGTACTAATAGGGTAACAGTCTATATGGGCTCATCATCAGTCGGGCCGATCCAACATACTAACGGATTGATGACTCCCAATTCTAGCTCTGATACATCTGGGAATCCTACACAAACTCCATTGGTCTGCATTTCAAAAAATTCGTGTAAATGTGCTAATTGCTTGTCTAAGCAATTTGTGTCCTGCACTAGTTGGCCCTTTACTAGCTTTACCATAAGCAACTGTTAACATACCCCTTGCGGAAGCTCACATGCAAACTGTTCTTTTTCTTCTTCTTTTTGTTTTCTTTTAAAATAGTTTTCGCTGTCCAAATGGGAGTGAGACCAAGTTGGTCATAAATTCGACACCAAAAATACAAATGCTGGCTAAATTCTCTACCACCTGTATAACAACTTTCCCCTCGAAATCATCTTGACCTGCAAGAACCCTTTTACACTCGCATTATATTTGACAGCGGTAAATTACTATCCCGTATCTAATTATAACCTTAACGGCTTACAAACTCCCTAATTAGCAAAAAGCCATTTGTAATTGGCCACGGAACTAGTACCAGCCAAGAGAAGCAATTAACACACAAGTCCATTACTTAAAGCAGCACAGACAAATGGCAAAGTTGGTGTTATACACTCCTGGAAATGGAAAAAAGAACACATTGACACCGGTGTGTCAGACCCACCATACTTGCTCCGGACACTGCGAGAGGACTGTACAAGCAATGATCACACGCACGGCACAGCGGACACACCAGGAACAGCGGTGTTGGCCGTCGAATGGCGCTAGCTGCGCAGCATTTGTGCACCGCCGCCGTCAGTGTCAGCCAGTTTGCCGTGGCATACGGAGCTCCATCGCAGTCTTTAACACTGGTAACATGCCGCGACAGCGTGGACGTGAACCGTATGTGCAGTTGACGGACTTTGAGCGAGGGCATATAGTGGGCATGTGGGAGGCCGGGTGGACGTACTGCCGAATTGCTCAACACGTGGGGCGTGAGGTCTCCACAGTACATCGATGTTGTCGCCAGTGGTCGGCGGAAAGTGCACGTGCCCGTCGACCTGGGACCGGACTGCAGCGACGCACGGATGCACGCCAAGACCGTAGGATCCTACGCAGTGCCGTAGGGGACCGCACCGCCACTTCCCAGAAAATTAAGGACACTGTTGCTCCTGGGGTATCGGCGAGGACCATTCGCAACCGTCTCCATGAAGCTGGGCTACGGTCCCGCACACCGTTAGGCCGTCTTCCGCTCACGCCCCAACATCGTGCAGCCCGCCTCCAGTGGTGTCGCGACAGGCATGAATGGAGGGACGAATGGAGACGTGTCGTCTTCAGCGATGAGAGTCGCTTCTGCCTTGGTGCCAATGATGGTCGTATGCGTGTTTGGCGCCGTGCAGTCACAATCAGGACTGCATACGACCGAGGCACACAGGGCCAACACCCGGCATCATGGTCTGGATAGCGATCTCCTACACTGGCCGTACACCTCTGGTGATCGTCGAGGGGACACTGAATAGTGCACGGTACATCCAAACCGTCATCGAACCCATCGTTCTACCATTCCTAGACCGGCAAGGGAACTTGCTGTTCCAACATTACAATGCACGTCCGCATGTATCCCGTGCCACCCAACGTGCTCTAGAAGGTGTAAGTCAACTACCCTGGCCAGCAAGATCTCCGGATCTGTCCTCCATTGAGCATGTTTGGGACTGGATGAAGCGTCGTCTCACGCGGTCTGCACGTCTAGCACGAACGATGGTCCAACTGAGGCGCCAGGTGGAAATGGCATGGCAAGCCGTTACACAGGACTACATCCAGCATCTCTACGATCGTCTCCATGGGAGAATAGCAGCCTGCATGCTGCGAAAGGTGTATATACACTGTACTAGTGCCGACATTGTGCATGCTCTGTTGCCTGTGTCTATGTGCCTGTGGTTCTGTCAGTGTGATCATGTGATGTATCTGACCCCAGGAATGTGTCAATAAAGTTTCCCCTTCCTGGGACAATGAATTCACGGTGTTCTTATTTCAATTTCCAGGAGTGTATTAACTTTCATAGCACTAATTAATTTAACATTCTTGTTCCTTAACTGTCTTAATTCTTGCATTCGGCCATTTTTTTGTGCACATTCTCTCTTTACATGCTCCAACTTTCCACAGGTCCAACAAGCACATCGATTTTTAATGTTGCTCAATAAAACTATCATAAGACTGGTCAGAAGTCGGAGTAAGGGCTTGTGATGACAGACACTGCATATGGTATGAAAACGGATCAGTTGTTGTTTGCCAGCAGGCTATGAACACGAACACTGATGTTTGCCAGCCCATTGATTATGATCGAGGAGTGCCGCCAATCACTCGATGAAAAGCTTAATTCGAACTTATAAATCGTACCGCGCTTCCGTGAAAAGAACTATAAAAACCCTACAGACATGAACTCTTCTGCAAACGTATCATTTCGTGTGTGGAACAATTGATTAACACAATTCATTTGAGGAATAGTGTGTTTGTCTGAGAGAAATTAAGTGTTTCGTTTTCTTTTGTATGCGTATGTCTGTGTGTGTATATTTCTTCTTTATTTGTACACATTCAGAGACATTACTATTGCTTTTATTTGTAGTCAGAGACTTGCCAATAGGCCGATTCAGAGCTTCTGATTAATAACATTGTATGAACAAACACCGTCAGCGGACTTGCAGTTCGTATTTATTTGTAACTTTACATTTTCTCAAGCCGAGCAAATGATTAACGAAATAATCTTGACACACCATTAGTGGTGCTGAAACTTGTACGTCTTTGCAACGTTATAACATTTTATTACGAGTGACGTAATATAAAGATGACATTGTTTCAGGTGAGACTGTTTAAGTAATATCTTGTTCAATGCTTAATGTCATAGATACACCATTAATTTACAATTATTTGCTTGAACTCTATGAATACTTGTCTTATATGTTCAATGTTATTATGTAATTTTTGTATATACATATTCAAATATAGCAGCGACTGTGTGTTTTTGATGATTTTCAAATTTATACATGTATCTGATGATACATTAATACAAGTGTTGTACCGAGTTATCTATTTATGTTTTGGATATTAAACATATGTGTGTTATACAAGTTAGTGTATATATACGTGTCTATTTATTCAGTGTATTTGTCATAAACCATGTAGTGGAATATTTTTCTAAAGCAATGATAGATTTGTAGTTGTGATACAATAAATGTGAATGTTAAGTAGACAACGGACAAATTCATTTTAAGTATGTGAGGATTTGAACAGAAGCCATCCACATGTGTGTGTGAGATTCTCAGTGTATTGTCTTCACTTACAAGTATTGTAAAACAATCAGTAAGTGTGTGTCGGTATTCTTCGCTTGTGTTTCCCTTTACTTATAAGTATTCCAAATAAATTTATCCTTATATCAACATTCATGAATGAATATGAAGAGACTTGTGAATAAGCATATATGCGTATTTCCAGGTTTGTCTCCTTGGCACCACGTTAAACATTTCCACTCATAGTGGAACGCATCAGTCAATGGTCATACTAAACAGAAATCAAGAATAGTGTCGACACCCCAACAAAAACATCTTTGATATACTTGTGCTGCAGATAAATGTCAGAACAATTACATCGGCATTCATTTTAAAACAACGAAAAGGTGATGTTGTCTGGCAGTTTATTTTCAAACTGTCACTTAACCTGGTTTGTAATTTAATATGCAAATCAGGAGGGTCAGTCAACTCAACTCACTTACACCACGTGAAACTGCAAGCAATATTCACTACTACCTATGAGTGCATGTCCCTGTGACTGCATTTCTAATGATCTCTGTATCTTCTTTCCTCTTGGTGTAGTGAAGGAGCCTTGCTGTTTCAGCCGGCTTTTCGCTTTGAGTTGGTTCACAAAAGGGAACTTTCACTACTGGAAATGTAATGGTCATAATGACTAAAAGCTATTCTCCACACAGGTAGAGAGGAGTCTCCCGTCCAAGCCTAAGATGGGCATCGAAGGAGGCTGAGCAGCATGCCAAAAACCTGCAATGTGTAAGAAGCGAAAACTAACATAAAAATCGAAAAGACAGGAGTAAAAATAAGTCCACGAAGTGTGAGAGCAGCCGCGAATCCGGTTAGAGGCAATTGGAATGTTTTTTGAAATTTTAGGAAGGGGTTATCTGATTGGTTCACGGCAATTGTTTTGGTAGCAGAGGCGAGTTCCTGTGCATGTGTATGTGCACGTCTTTTGATTCTCCATGACTCAAAAGCAGTCATGTAAGGGAAAGTTTTTCTGCCGTCTACAACATGCCACAGGGTAAATAGACGTTATTGGTTAACTACGACAAAATCCACATGGGTAGCAAATTGTTAAGCTAGTTTATTAAATTATCGTTGGTTGGAACTCACAAGGTCTGATGCAGTCATCTGGCGGGATTTTAACAATTGTAGCTCTAGCTAAGTTTCGTAGAGAAGAGTTAGAACACATTTGCTTCAGGATCGCTGCCTTGACCCTTGTTCCAGGCCTTGGGGCAACATTCCGTCATAGAACAGCAAAGCGTGATGTCTCCGATTTACTGCAGACTCTGAGCTTAACTTGGAATTTTTCAGCCACCACTGCAGCCATCTTCTACCCTCGCACAGCTTAACAGTGATAAGCAAGGGCCATCACTGCAGCCAATCAGATGAGTCATGAGCAAAGTCAGTTAATTTGCATCAGGGTTTCATTTCACAGCCAGCCAATTGTCAGCTTCATGTGCTTAGACGAGCGTACTCACGTTTTTATGTCGTTCCCGAAGTTTTCTGTAAATTGTTAACCTTTTCTGTGATCATCAGCTGTATGCACAACATAGTTTCATATCGTTCTCTTACGTATCCACCAAACTGTGCCAAGGCTATAGTACGTATTTGCAATATTTGTCCACTTATTAAATGTTTACGTCTTGCTCCATTGAGTAAGTCAGTTCTTGACGTCTTGTAGCAATAAACCATATTTTTATACTGACCATTAATTTCTTTTCATAGTTTTATGAATGCCTTTATTAATACCCCTGAGTGAGGTATGGTACCCATACTTTCATACTTAATTGGACCACTCCTAGTAATTTTTACTTAATAAAACATCCGTTATGTGACCTTGTTTCTTTTAAATTCTGTTCATCTATGGGGAGTTTCCCAACTCTCTAAGTAATTAGGGATAGGATCTACAGCTTTTCAGTGTTACGGTAAACAGCTTAACCGAAACCCACCAATTTTATCTTTCCACTTGGTCACAAGGTTCACTAGCGTTTATTCATCTGTCTAATATTTGTTAAGTGCCAAATTTGGAAACTTGTGGCAAGGTCTTATGGGACCAGACTGCTGAGGTCATCGGTCCCTAAGCTTACGCACTACTTACTCTGACTTAAACTACCTTACGCCAAGGACAACACACACACCCGTGCCCAAGAGAGGACTCGAACTTCCGACGGGGGGAGCTGCGCGGACCGCGACAAGGTGCCCACACCGCGCGGCTACCCCTCGCGGCAAAACCGTTCACAAGCTGGCCGTCACACCGTACCTCGACACTAACCCGCCGGGTGAATGCGTGCCGGGGACCGGCGCCTTCCCGCCCGGACAGCAGTGCTTTAGACTGCACGGCTAACCGGGCTGGCATTTAAAAAGGACAATGAGTTGTTACATATAGCTTAATCCAAGAGTAACTAGTGTCACCACAGTAAGAGAGGCTGAAATGCATTTGCTTTAATGCTTAAAGAGCTAAAAGTCACAATTACCTATATTTTATGATAAATGTAGAAGCAATGTAGACCCTCCACGTCACTTTTGTGATGTCATCTCTTTGTTAGTACTTATTTCTGGACACTAAAAGAAGATGATTTCTGACTCCAAAATTTGCACAGAGATTAGGCCACCCAACATTTTTTTTAAGTTTATAATTCACGCTGATGCATTTCTAATACTCCAGTGCAGATATGTGCTACGCTTATATTTATGATCTTACTATTTTGTGTTGCGACCATGTGGATTGCATGTTTAGCATATCTATGATAAAAATGTTTCGAGAGACTTGGATGGTCGCAGTTGCAATCATTTAACATTCCTCATACAGTTTCTGCGTATCCTCTAATTATGTTCTTAACCTCATCAAACCAGTTCATCCACATGGTGTAAGACTAGAACAACACCTGTATGTGCATAGTTTATGGTACTAAGCCGCACGAACCTATGTTAGTGTTACAAGCACGTATAAAACAATTTCAGAAAGATGTGACGGCTTACACTCAAAGTTCCATAGAAGACGAGGTCATTAGAGATGGAGACTAAACTTAGAGAGGACAAGGATGGTGAAGAAAATAGTGTGTGTTCCTTCCACAGGAAGAACATCATAGATTTAGGGAAACTATGAAAAACCTGTATCTGGATAGCTAGATGGGAACTACACCGCATTCCTTGGTAAAGAGTATTACAAAATATGTTTTTGTTCAAAACTAGGAACAGAATGAAGTGACTAACTTAAGTTAACTTGGTTCCTTTACCTACAGACGTCAAATCTATAGTGATGGAAATAGTCGGAACCTTAGATGCACGCGTTGGGTGTGAGGGTCGTTGTATTGAGTCGTTGACAATAATGACGTGATGTAATTAAGGAAAAAGGGTGTTCCAGTGATACATTTTGTTTGAAGAAGTGAAAGTATTACTTATTAATATGAATTATGACGAATTTGCGGCAGTTAATGTTATTAACGTGGATAATATTGTTGATGTTTTTGATATTTTGCCATTAAGTAATTATGTCAATGTAAATTTTGTGGAGGATGACTCAGATAAGATCGTAATGACAGAAGATACCGAGATTGGAGGCATAGTTGCTATTGATTGCTCACCGAATGAAGAAGCGAAAACTTTCATTTTTATGAATGGGGAATGATATGCAGTGTTGAATGAACAGGTGACAGTGACTGGATAGAGAAGGATGAGCGTGACTTCAGTTTGGATGACTGTGTATCGTATGCTGAGATGAAGCAGGCACAGGTGTCACAGGAACGGGGGAAGGCGACGTTTAATGTGAGGAGGCGTTTGGAGACAATAAATGATTCTATGAACGTGACGGCAGAATTCACTGAAACGTCTAGAGAAAATGAGGACTTACAGATAGTTAGCAAATATGTACGTAAGATGCAAAGGGACGTGTGTCATGGTTTTGATGAGAATCAGAGGAAGCACGATTGGATAAACTTTGCTTGGAGCTTATTGACCCAGGCATAGAAGTTAACACTGGAGGTTAGAAATATGAAGCTTTGTCAACAACGATTTTACAGGATTGGTATTCTTACACACACAAGGGGTAGACACGATTAAAAAAATGTTCCCGGAAATCAAAAAAACAAACTTAGCATACTGTTGCAATGACATCAAACACAGTTACCGCATACGCTCTGAAATTTGGTCAGTAGAAAAATTTGTTCAGTAGAAAAATGCATGTAGTTCCAATACAGTATTTTGTTTTTTGAAGGCCAGGTTCAGTTCTAACTGGAAATTTTTCCCTGTAAAGTGTGAGAGCTGTTTATGAAAATGTATCTGTTAAGTGTAGGTGTGTGTGATGTGTGTGTGTGTGGGGGGGGGGGGGGAGGTGGGAGGGGGGGAGGTGTAGTGCACTGTCATATTCGTGTTGGGCGATGATGAGAGAACGGAGAGTCTGGAACCCGTTGCCGGCACATAAGCTACTTATCTCGAAAAGCACCGAGGGGGCCGTCGAGCTTGAAGTCCGCATCCGACGGACAGATCACCAACAACAGTGGCGCATGCCCTCACTTCATGAGTCACTTCCGAGAAGTTTGGAATTTAATCCATTTTATTAGCGCAACGACTGGTGATCGGAGCGTCCACGCCACCAGCCCTCTGCCGTGAGGGTAGACAAAATGTGAACAGCGCGCGACGCACCTGGACGGCTCCCCATCCAAGTAATGGCCACACCCGACGGTGCTGAACTTCGGTGATCTGCCGGAACCGGTGTATTGTCTCGGCATAGCTGCTGACCAGATGGACTGTTTGCTAAGGAACTCATATGGGAATGCGCGTGTGCAGTCGTGGACGGCAGTAGAAGCGAGCAGCGGTGCCATCGGTCACTCAATAGGGATCGGACGCATATCTCGCGTCACTCCATGTCGAGCGGCAGTTCGTGAGAGCTGGCTACGCATAGCCAGAGGGGCAGTAGATGGCGGCTGCACGTCGCATTCGTGTCGCGGCAGACAACAGACTCAGACAGAAGCCGGCTCTGTGTCACGGTCTGCTGTGGTACCGGCGATGGCTACACGTCGGAGAGGCAGTAACGGTCGGCGCATACACCACGCAGGGGCAGCGGACGGCGGCATCGCAGACACCGGCTGCAGAGCAAGAGAGACGTCGAACGGCGGACACAGTTTCAGTTAAGCATTGTCCAAGGGTTTAAGAAGTCAGATGTTGACTGCGGGTCGCACCGGCTGGTGAACTATCCGGCAAGTCCTAAGTCGGCTGGTTAGTTACTTGGTCAGTCAGTTAGTTGGAACATTTTACGCAGCAGATCGTAATGATGTGGAAGGAATCATTTTACATTCACATCGCAAATGTTGTGCAAATGGTTAAGTTCTGAACAGTTCTTTCTAAGTTAATTCTTTTACAAAAAAAGAAAAAAAATGAACTATATACAGGTGTTGTGAGTCAGTAAGTCCAACCCACCACCGTTGACGCGTTACAGTTACAGAAATCCTTCTACAGAACAGAAGGATTTCTCAAGGAGAAACTTTCTCAATTTGTCTTCAAATCTGACTATGCTGTTTGTCAGACATTTTATATCATTGAGTAAGTGATCAAAAATTTTTGTTTAAGCATTGTGCACCGCTTTTTGTGCTAAAGACAACATCTGTGTGGAATAATGAACGTAATTTTTGCTTCTGGTGTCGCAATGATGTACATCATTGTTCCTATTGAATTGTAGTGGATTATTCGCAACAAACTCCATGAGGGAATAAATATACTGCAAAGCAGTAGTCATAATGCCTAACTTCTTAAACAGATGTCTACAAGATGATCGTCAATGAGTATCATGTATTGTTCATACACCACGTTTTTGCGCTACAGAGATCCCAGAACATCATTCCATATGACATTATTGAGTGAAAATATGCGAACTATATCAGCTTACTGATTTGTCTTTCTCCAAGATGTGCAATCATTCTAAGTGTAAATGTGACTGAACTACGTTTTTTAGGATTTTCCAGTTTAAATTCCCATCAATATGGACACCTAAACGTTTTGAAGTTCACACCCTATTTGTTACACTTATCATTGGTATAATAGCCCTATATGTACAGGAGTGAATATGTTGTGCCTTTGTAAAAGTGAGGGTTAGACCAATCGCGGAAAACTAGTCAATGATACTTTTAAGAACTTCGTTTATAATTTCTTCTGTTTCTGTATATCTGCTGGGATTGATCACAATACTACTGTCATCTGCAAAAGGAACAAATTCTGCTTGAATAATGGTGGACTTATGACTGAGCCTTGGGGAACCCCATACGTGATTTCTCCCCAGTGAGAATTATGTCCCCAGACTATATTGATTGAATTAGTAAGTACAACTTCCTACATTCTTTTGGTTAGATATAATATTATCCGTTGGTTGGCTATAACAGCAGTCCCATAAAACTTCATTTTATATACGATAATACTGTGACTCACACAGCCCAATCCCTTAGACAGGTCGGTAAAAATACCTGGAGAAATGGAACGTAAGAATCGGTGGACTGTCATAACGTAATCTTTAACAGTGTTGGGGACAGAAGTGAGCGTCATGAAATTTAATATGGGTGCCGAGATAAATAATATAGTGAGCAGTGTGTCATGATATAAATACACATTTTATTAAACATAAGGATTTACTAGGAGGGATTCATGACAAGTTTGCCAGACTGCGAGAAAAGTGGAGGGAATTGAGGAAAGTTTAGGAGGGTTATAAAGACACACGGCACCGTGTGCAAAAAGCGTCTTGAAAGCCCAAGTTCGCAATGAGAGTCATTAACTACAGGGTGACTGCTTGTGAAGGACTCGTTCGTCTGAGAGCGGGGTGAGTAAGAACAGATCCGAGATTCAGGACTAAGAGAAGTGCTAAGTAATGTAATTACAGGGCAGGGTAAAGAGTTGTAAGGGTGTTTTATGGGCCAGGCAACAAGAACAAAACATTTTTTTCGGAGAGAAGTGGTACTATATCGTACATAACGTTGCTGCAAATATAATTTTGCTGTTAAACTAAATGATGTCAAAATTAAGCGTTTCAAGAATAATTTAGCCTTAAGTGCGACAAAACATCTTTACAAACATTCTCAAATTATCCCCATGTTGCATTATCTTCGTCCAGTGATAGTAATTCAAGTTGAGTGTCTTTAAAACCGTCCCTGACGTGTGGACCTACAATGATCAGCCAAAACATTATGACAGCTGGCCACCGCGACGTTGGATACCGCCTGGTGACGTTGCGGGCACGTGAGGGGGTAAAAAAAGTATGTAAGCGGAGCAGACACAGACGGCGAATCACCCTAGCGATGGTCTGTGCCGTAAATCGGGAAATCAGATGATATAAGCGACTTTGACAAAGGGCACATTATTATTACGCAGAACCTGAGAACGTGTACCTAGGAAACGGTGAAGCTGGTCGAATGTTCACCTGCTACTGTCGTGAGCATCTTCAGAAAGAGGAAGACGAACAGTGAAACTACCACTAGGCACTAAATAATTGGACGTCCACGACTCTTCACAGAAAGTAGGGTTCGGAGGCTTGTCTGCTCTGTAAAGTAGGGTACATAGCAATCTGCGGCATCTCTGCTGAAACAGCACAGCAATGGAGCTCGTAAAAGTGTTTCGGAGCAAACAGTTCATCGTACATTGTCGAACATGGAGCTCCACAGCAGACTACCCTTAAGTGTTCACATGTTGACCCAAATACACCGTGACACGGGCCCATCCGGATCCAAACGTCGATCAATGGAAACTTGTCGGCTCTCCGGGTGAATGACGATTTTGCTGCACTAGGTCGCTGGACGTCTCTACAAACGCCGCCATCGAATGAACAGCGGCTCGAAACGTGCACACAGCCTGACCTGTGCGTAGACATCTAGTGCCACCTCAGTGGTACCTGCGTGTACGAGGTTTCCTTAATACACAGCCGCCTCAATGAAGGACCGCCCGCAAAGAATCTCACATTGCCTCACTGCTGTCCAATGCGCCTCACTGAATAGTGTGTGATTTTTTGTGAATAACACTGTGTGCCCCGATTTCGAAAAACTTTGAATGTATTCTGAGGCTGTATAGCAACAGTAGTGAATGCAGCAACTTGAGCTATTCTCTTAACAGTAGGTTGGGTTGGGTTGTTATGGGGGGAGGAGACCAGACAGCGAGGTAATCGGTCTCATCGGATTACGGAAGGATGGAGAAGGAAGTCGGCCGTGCCCTTTTCAAAGGAACCATCCCGGCATTTGCCTGAAGAAATTTAGGGAAATCATGGAAAACATAAATCAGGATGGGCGGATGCGGGATAGAACCGTTGTCCTCCAGAATGCGAGTCCAGTGTGCTACCCACTGCGCCAACTCGCTCGGTTTAAAAGTGGGAGAAACTTTTTTGCAGACTTGACATTTTCGTCACTGCCTCTAATGCTTTCTGAATGTAAAATGGAGACGGTTTTTCAAAGATGCCTTCTACTGTTACGAAAAGTCCATTGGAGTGCAAATGTGATCTGGTAGCAGGGGAGATGAGGAAAAGTGGTCAGGTCGAGAAAAGTGGCCATTGTATATTGTTTGCCCTGAACAATGCTACTGCTTGTCAGAAGTGGTCCACCAACACTGGTGCCCAAAATTAAAGCAACAATCGTAAATCTAACAAGGTTTCATTTACTTTGCCACAAAACGGTATAAAAATGTGACAGTAAGGTCCAAAAAACGTAAAGAATACAGAATGTAAGTAACTCCAACATGAATTTCGGTAGACAGAAACGTACTTCGTTTTTCTCCAAGGGATTTGTGCACAAATTCGACAACTGGTTAATGTGCTCAGTATGGGTTGTGACCTCCTCTGGCAGCAATACAGGCTTAACAACAGCGGGGCATACTGTAAATTTCATGTTGAGGCAATAACGCCCTTTCTTCCTGCAGAACTGCTAGCAAGTCTTAGAGGGTGAATGATGGCGAGATTCAACCCGTCTCCCTAGTGCATCCCAGACATGCTGTATGGGATTATAATAGGGAGAGGGAGCAGGCCACACCATGCGTGCAGCATCTTCCGTTTTCAAGAAAAGATCAACCACTCGCGGTCTGTGAGGTCGAGTTCTACAGTCCATCAGTACGAAGTCTGGACCCACAGCACCTCGTGACAAGCGCACGTGACGTCCGAAGATCTCGTCACTGTACCTGACAGCAGTCAAATCTTGCCGATTCACCCGCACAATTTCACGAAGAGGTTTTCGAGCTGTCAGCATAATCCTTGCTCCTCGATATCGGTCCCTTTCCACAATTTGTGGGTTCAGAAATCGTGTTCTTTCAAATGTGAATCTGTCAAGAATTACTCTCCAGACGAAATCTGTGAAAAAACACTGACCCACCATGCAGGTGGCGTATTGACAGCTCCACACTAGACGTTCCCTGCTGTGAAGATGCCTCAGAGGTACTCATACAGCAGGTTTTCAACAGTAAAGTCCACTTTGCCGAAGCCTTGTGCACACCATTTTCCTTGATACAACACTTCCAGTAGATGGTGCGGTCAGATGTCCGTTGCTTTGCAGAATTAAGGCGGTGCCGTCGTGCTCTTAGGACCAAAGAACGGTCCTCTCTTTCTGATGTTACACCTGTTCGGCACTGCTCTGGTCTTCGGTATACAACTCTATAAAATGTCGCCACATCCGAGAGAAAACAGAACGATTCACCTTAAGCCATCGGGCCTCATCAATTTGTGACTGTCCCGTTTCCATGCTTCCTATGGGCTTCTATCGTAGAGAGTAGGGTAGGCGTCTTTCTCTGTGCCTTATTACACCGTCTGTGAGGGTACACACAGCAATTGCGGACGTGGGACTACCAGGCAAACACTACTCTGTTTTGAAACTTCCTGGCAGATTAAAACTGTTTGCCGGACCGAGACTCGAACTTTGGACCTTTGTCTTTCGCGGGAACGTGCTCTTCCATCTGAGCTATCCAAACACGACTCACACCCCCTCCTCACAGCTTTACTTCCACCAGCACTTCGTCTCCTACTTTCCAAACTTCACAGAAGCTCTCCGGCGAACCTTGCAGAACTAGCAATCCTGGAAGAGCGGGTATTGCGAAGACATGGCTTAGCCACAGCCTGGGGGATGTTTTCAGAATGATGTTTTCGCTCTGCAGCAGAGTGTGCGCTGATATGAAACTTCCTGGCAGATTAAAACTGTGTGTGCCACATCGTGACTCGAACTCGGGACCTTTGCGTTTCGCAGGCAAGTGCTCTACCATCTGAGCTACCCAAGCAAGGTTAACAGGAGAGCTTCTGTGTAGTTTGGAAAGTAGGAGACGAGACACTGGCGGAAGTAAAGCTGTGAGGCCGGGGCGTGAGTCGTGCTTGGGTAGCTCTGGTGGTAGAGTATTTGACTGCGAAAGGCAAAGATTCCGAGTTTGCGTCTCGGTCCGGCACACAGTTTTAATCTTCCAGAAAGTTTCATATCAACGCACACTCCGCTGCAGAGTGAAAATCTCATTATGACTACTCTGTTTGGTAGGTGCCCCGACGTCATTGTTGGCATGCTATCTTCCGTGCAGAACATGATCGCACTGACGTCTGTTTTCAGTATGGATTATTATATCGTGAATTAGACACAGAACGGGGAAACAGTGGTTTGCTACTTTAATTTTGGGCGCCAGTGTAGTTCTAACGTACACCGTCAATGTTGTCATTGAGTCTGACAGAGTAAGCTTGTCCCGTTATTTTTAAGTTAAAAGTTTTCTGGTTTTTCGGCTGCCAGACGCAAGCTAAATCTTACATATCTTTGTTATCTCACTTGGAGCAGCACATTTTTTTTACATAATCAGTGTTTTAACTGTCTTTCGACCTACAGATGTAGTTCCTTGTTGTTTCTTTCGGTATGAGAATTTCATCTGCTAACCTCTATTGCTGGCACGGTGTCCCATCTGAGGAAGTCGCAACACCACTCGTCGGGAAAAGCGACCAACGTGTTTACCCGGACAATTGCTAGTTACTTCCATATATCGCGCATAATACTGCAGACCTAATATAAAAATCCGCTTGAAAACAGTCTGCTACAGGTTCCTGGCACTGTTTCAGGTACTAAGGTAGGTAAACGTAGCCACAACGTTAAGCTTCAGAAAAATGCATATAGTTCCTATGTATTTTCTTGGTCACATCAAATATTTCGTGGGATACCTTACAATATGCAAATTCAAAATGAGCTTCTATGAGAAACCATGGTTTGAGGAATTTAAGTTTCCCTTAGAGTGGCCACTTTACCCCACCTTTCGCTATTCACGCTGTTCACTTTACTGTTATCATATTTTGGTAAAGCTAATCACCGCCTCATACTGAGAGAGTTTTTTGGAAAAATGAGTGACCTCCATTGGCACCCCACGTGCACCTAGGGAAGTAAGGATCCACATAGAAAGAGCCCCGCCTGTCTGGGTAACTCTTATAGGACTGAAGTGTGCAGGGTTCCCAACAGACTGCCCGCTAACGATTGTTTTTTCGCTACAGGCGTCCATCCACTTGGCACGTAGCATACCTTCATATTGACGTTTTTTGAAGAGATTGTGTCTTCCACGCAGTCTGGACGGTAAAGCCAAAATACCTGTCTCCAGTGACACAACATATATCTCTAACTTCTCACTAATGCTTACCTCGTTAGTACAGCTGACTGTCGTGTTTGTGCTTCTAATGTTAGGAACCAGGTTATCTCCGGCTTGGACGCCACCAGACAACGTACATAGTCACCTCGGACATGATGAAGAATACTTTAGAATAAATTTGCTTAGTGAAATTTCTGAACTGTGACATTTACACTTTACACACTCATTGAACTCTCCCAGTTGAAGTGGTTGTCATGGGACTGATAAGAGGAATGATCGCGGACATCTAAAACCAAAGGCAGCCACTACACACTAATTCATCCCACGATTCTAACAGTACCAAGGTTGTACAAGATTCAATCATCGAAGAGCTTCCCGATAGTTACAGCGAGGGTGAAATTTAGTCATTCGAAGTTCAACAGTCAACAGACATCTCTGTTGTCGCCTTAACTTCAGTGACCCCCACCCCCTCCCCATCTGTTTGGGTCTAGTATTGACTATCCCTCTTGCGACCCCATTGCCAATATCTATGAGGAAGAGTTGGTATCTGTGTGTTGTGTCCTTAGAAGGTCTTTGCTTGTCGATATATACATGGAGTTCGCTGGCCCGAGGACGAGGCACGAAGTTTGAGCATAGGCGGTAGCGTCGCGACAAGAGGTGACCACAAGGTCCGAGCGGCCGAAACCTAGAGCTGCGGAAGGAGGGCCTGCCCAGAGCGAAGATACCGGAGTACTTCACCGGGGTCAGCATCGACTACAAGCAGCAGGCCGATATCCCGTCGTGTCGGACGACCGCTCGTAGCCTCGCTGCCCTCTTCTACTTGGCTTTCATCGGCACCACTCAGTAACCGCTGCGAAGAACAGTGGATCCATTGAACCGCTTGCTGATAAAGGGGAGGTTTCTGTAGCCCGCCAGGCTAGCCATACGGGGGAAGGCGTGCCGGTCCCCAGCATGAATCCGCACGGCGGATTAGTGTCGAGGTTCGGTGTGCTGGCCAGTTTGTGGATGGTTTTTAAGGCGGTTTGCCATCTGTCTCGGCGAATGCGGGCTGGTTTCCTTTATTCCGCCTCAGTTACACTATGTCGGTGATTGCTGTGCAAACACTGTCTCCACTTACGCGCACATCATTGCTCTACCAAGCAAACATTGAGGTTACACTCGTCCAGAATGAGACGTTCCCGGGGGTCCACTGAGGGCCGAACCGCACAATAACCCTGGGTTCGGTGTGGGGTGGCGGTGGGGTGAGTGGACTGTTGTGTCCTGTCGTGGGGTTGTGAATCACTGAGTGCTGCGGCGGGGACGAAGTCTCTCCGTCATTTCTAGGTCCCTAGTTCCACACAAGTACATACAACATTCTGTAATCCTCGTGGTGATTTGTTTCATTGCCTACCTGCCCTCCTTATTATTTTCTAATTTGTACCCGACCCTCAGAGTTTTACTCGGTCGGCGCTTTGGTCGTAAATATAGGCAGTAGTATTGTACTAAGACACTAGTTGTCGTCTGAAAATTTGTTCCGCTATTATATTGCCTTTCCTTTCTGGTTTGTACCCGATCATTAATGTTCTAATTAATCAACTCCTGTTCGTAAATATTTCTGGAACAATTGTACTAAGACACAGGTTGCCATTAAGCGCCGGCCGCGGTGGTCTCGCGGTTCTAGGTGCGCAGTCCGGAACCGTGCGACTGCTACGGTCGCAGGTTCGAATCCTGCCCCTTGCATGGATGTCTGTGATGTCCTTAGGTTAGTTAGGTTTAACTAGTTCTAAGTTCTAGGGGACTGATGACCACAGCTGTTGAGTCCCATAGTGCTCAGAGCTATTTGAACCATTTTTTTTTTTTTTTTGCCATTAAGAAAAAGAGGGACCATGTGGTTGGATTTAACTGTTAACCGGTTCAATTCTTTGATTGTAATTGCATTTCTCAGAATTATTTATAATCTGAACAACCTGTTGCACTAAGCTGCTCGTTTCCGTGTTTGAAAGACCGGGTCATTATTGGTGTATTTTAGCTGGATCTTGTGGTTCCGTCGAGTGAGTTCCCTTGTAATAAGTGTTCACAAGTGATGTTTTAAGACGTTCCTTCAGGGCGGACTGAATAACGGAAAATCAGTTTAACCTTGAAAATATTAACAGCTAACTGTCACCAGGGCTTTAGTCTATTGTCAGAAGGGACGGGTTGTGGTCCTGTCGCACCTTGGTTGCCGACTGAAATTCAGAGGTCGGTTGCTCTGAAGTAAGTCTTTCCATTGTCAAATTGTTTGCTAATCTGTTTAACTTTTAAGCACAGGTGCGCATCTTAACCCCGAACCTTTCCACATACAGCTTTCAAATTAAAAGTTAAGACATTTGTTTTGAGTAATTGAATCACTCTTGTCAATCAATGGTGCTTAAATAGTTTTCATGTGTTGCAGAAGGGCATTTAATAAGACAGTGTGTGTCCAGCGCGGTAGTAAACACCGCTATTTCATCAGATAACGAGCGGCCTGCAGTTCGGGCCGTCTTGTAATCATTGTCAAATTGCTTGCTGTTTTATAACACAGCACTTCATATTTCTTCTGCAGAGATTAAAAGCTTATTCAACTTAAGGTTGAAGGTCCAAAGAATTTTGCAAATTTGTTCATTCTGTTAAAGAAAATTTTATGATTAAATGCTTGGATTATCTGTAAAACACACTTTATATATTGTTAAATAAACACATTATGTGAAAAGAAAGTTATATTTGTCGGTCCTCCCTTCCACGTTGTCCTTATTTCCAGTAAGTAACATGTATCATATTTAACTTTGCCTCAGTGTACGACTTAAACATACATGTACTCTAAATCGTCAAAACGATTTGTAGTACAACATTTCCAATGTTGAGAGGTTTGTATGGGCACATCCCGAAAGACAGTAAATTTAAAAATATCTGTCAGTTTCACAGAAACGTTGCTGCAATCCCCAGGTCACTCACGGACAGTTCTATTTTAAACGCCGCTTAACAAAGCGCAGCACCGAGGTTAACGTCCGGGCATCGACTCCATCAGCATGGAATCCTGCCGTTATTTGCACCGAGTGAGGCTTGCCCAATTAGTGCCGCTCCATACTATATGTGCCAGCATTTCGGTAATCGCCCACCCAGTTGCGACTGACAACATTATTAATCTGATGACATACCTGATTTTCTGGTACCGCAAGCAATTATAGTGCGATATATCTTGAGCGGGGCTGTACTAATGAAAGGGCGGTTCCCGATCCGTATCGAGCGCTAATAGAACGCTCGCCAGCGCCGGATGATTGCTTAATTATTGTACGACATAATTTGAAGCGGTACGCCTTAGCAGTCCGAGATAAACATGTCCGCTCCATAAACACGCGCGGTCGGGTTTCCTTTCTTGGGCAAGCATTCACGCAGCGGGGACGCTCCCCACAATTGCTTAATGAGCTCCTGTCCGGTGGCTTTTATTGTTACTGCAGCGGTCGTGAGCTTCGGTACTTTGTGTGTCTGCTATGAGCGCGACTTGAGCTACGGCACATATTCGCTCCCAACACGACTCTAATGCCAATTAGGAGCGGCCGATCCTTAATGTCTTAGCATGTTCGACCGCAGTTCCACGAGCTGTTTCTTATTGCTACAGGAAATTGACAACACGTTAGCTGAAATAACTACACAAAATCCATGCTGACAGAAAGAATTTTTCGACGCATAGAGATCGTAAATGCGCATTCTTCCGTACCCGGTGGCATTTATACCAAATCGATAATCTGCGCCACTATTCAAAAATCGTTGGTCCCGTAATGTACACTGACGAAAAAAATCGCAGTACCAGAAAAATAATTAGAGTAATGAAATTTCAGGAATGGATTTGTTTAGGTGATTAAGTGATTTACAAGGCAGGATAACAGGTAAGTGCAAGCGCGAGGTAAGCCATTGTAAATGTGAAGTGGTGATATATCAAATTCTCGTCGCGTTTCCAGCCAGATCAAACTGTCATCTGAACACAATATTTCAGCGGTCCACCTGGCCGCCATCTTCAGACGAGAAAAGCTGTGCTACTCTCGCCGATAACTGATTCCTCCGCAAATGACAGTACCTATATATGCATCGGAAGTACAACAGCACTTGCGTTAAATGCAGTGCGCATGCACTCAAACATTCCTGCTGACCCCTGGGTCAAAAAGAGTTGCAGCGCCTTCGGTGCTAAATACTGTTGAAATCGATATATCGTTACAAATGATTATTCATAGCCGGCGATTCAGATAGCGTTGTTTCTTCATATCTGATAAAACAGGATTCCACGTTTTACTTAGCGGGTATCCATTATCACGATTAATAATATTATCTACTAGTCTCATCTTAACAGATTCTTTTAAAACACAATCCCAGTACCTTGAAGCATTTGCAACTATTTGCGTCTCATTGTATAGCATCCTGTGTCCCTCTGTAAGGCAATGCTCAGCCACCGCAGATTTATCTGGTTGTAACACTCGCGTATGGCGATGATGTTCAATACACATGTCGTTGAAAGTACGAATAATCTGACCAATGTAAATTTTCCCGCACTCACACGTTATTTTGTAAACACCATCTTCCTCAAACCTAAGTCATCTTTAACAGAGGCAAGAAGTGTTCGAATCTTAGCTGGCGGACGAAAACCACATCTGATCTCGTATTTCTTCAAAAGTCTACCTATCTTGGCGGACACATTCCCAGCATACGGAAGAAAAGGCACAGACCTAAAGGTGTCTTTAGAAGGTTCAGGTAGAGGTCCAAACTCAAGTAACAAGTCGAATTTGTCGGCTCGTATAGCCGTTATTATTGAACACGTCCTTAAGATGTTGCAGTTCCTGTGGTAAATTCTCAGGATTCGAGAGAGCATATGCTCGTTTATCCAAGGTCCGAAGGACTCCTGTACGTTGAAAAGGTGGACAGCAACTGGTAGCAGGTAAATACCTGTCGGTAAGAGTCGGTTTCCAGTAAACACTGTGTCCAAGAGTTCCGTCATCTTTTGTATAAACTAGTACATCAAAAAAGGCAACTTTCCCTCCTTTTCAGTTTCCATCGTGAAATTTATGTTCGGATGAAGACAATTGAAATGGTCCAATAACCGGTGCAAAGAGTCTGTTCCACGTGGCCAAACAAGAAACATATCGTCAACATATCTCAGAAAACACGAAGGCTCCAAGAAAGAATTTGATATACTAATACCCCGGGAAAGCCTACATAGTCACATGAAGTTCTGATACATTAATAACCGGTATAACCGCCAGAATGTTGAATGAAAGCATGGAAACGTGCATGAGTTATGTTTTATAAGTGCCGGATGTCAGTTTGTGGGATGGAGTTCGATGCCTGTTGCACTTGGTCGATCAATACAGGATTGCTGTTCATGAATGGCAGCACAAATCGAATCACCAGATTTACGTACAGATTTGTCGTCAGAGTGCGTGGGACAACGAAGGGAGTGCTCCTACTGTCTTGCGAAATCGCACCCCAGACCATAATTTCAGGTACTGGTGCAGTGTGTCTAGCAGGCGGACAGTTTGGTTGCAAGCCCTTAACTGACTCCCTAACAAACATGCAGCCATGACTGGCATCGAGGACGAACCTGCTTAGAAGACACAAGGGACCTCCTCTCCGCCCTCCAGTGAGCTCTCGCAGATGTGACAAATGGCAGTGGTTTGAAGTCAGCGGAATTCACCAGCAGAGCGCCTGGCTCGGGGCACTCCTTGAAGTAACCGATTTCTAACAGTTGTTTGTGTCACTGTGGTGCCAACACCTGCTCAGATTTTTGCTGCAGGTGCAGTGCGATGTGCCAGAACCACACAGCGAACACGATTGTCTTACCTCTCGATAGTGCAACGTGGCCGTTCGGAGCCACACTCCCGTGACTACCGCTGCCAACAGCCAAGTACAGTGGCTACATTCCTGCCAAGTCTTTCTGCAATATATCAGAAACAACGTCCAGTTTCTCGTAGCACTGTTACACGTTCTCATTCAGTTCAGCATCCATGACTAACATGAACTAACCACATCCAGTCTCAATGGTAGTCAACGCTCACGACCTTTACAGCGTGTATTTAAAGCAATCCTCATTTGCATGCTCATAGTGGCACTACAATCGCCATTCTTATGCGATTGGCGGGAAATTTGAATAGTCATCATAATTCAGATGTAGAAACACACCAACCACTTTCATTTATATGAATGTATGAATATATGAAGATGATATCTGTTCTTTCGGACAGACACCATCTTCATATAGATAAGGCTTACCGGCCAATGATCTTCAGTGCAGAAGCACTCTCATTGGTTAAACTTTTACGGCAATCTGTAGATTGACGACCGCGAGTAATGAGTATATTGGGCAGGGGCACTAGAAATATAGTGGAGAATAAGTTGGAAATGTGGGTCTCACTGGGAGCGTGTCAGAGATAATTCCCTGCAGTCGTATCGTATGTGCCCTCAATGGCTCACGCGGATAGGGCGTCTGCCATATAAGCTGGAGATCCCATGTTCGAGTTCCGCTCGGGGCACACATTTACAAGTATCCTCGTTGATATTTATCAACGCCTGTAAGCAGTTAATGGTCTGGATTTCATTGTAACTTTTCACTTCCATTTACGTCGCACAACTCGTTTTTGGTGCTGCGTTTGTGTTTTCGTTGTTGTTGTTGGCCTAAACCGTTAGTTTAGCTATGTTAGCTATTTTGTAGGCCAGAGAGAATAGCCTACCCCACCAAAAGTATCTTGTTTCTCCCGGTATTTAATGTGCTTCTGACCCCTCTCATCAACTTATTTCCTCTCGCCAATTACTGTTCTATGTGCATCTTCTAGGCAAGGATAAATTACAGGAATTTTTAAACCAGCTGAATTGCATTCAGGAACAAATCCAGTATACAATTGAAATCGAAAAGGAGAGATATCTTCCATTTTTGGATGTTTTGGTTCGGTGCCAAGATCGTGGTACTTTGGGACATGCAGTATATCAAAAACCACTCATACGGATTTGTATTAAATGAAAAAGCTGCTACCAGCCTTTCAAGATGATGGGTGTTCTCGGAACTTTGGAACTTTGGTTCACAGAGCAAGCAAGCAAGCATCGGTGCTGCTTCGCAGTGCACGCATCAATGTTGACGAGAGCAGTCCCTAGGACGAGCTGCTGCACTTAAAAAGCCAGCAAGTGTTCTCCTTAGCAGACAAATAAGGCGGTACGAATGAAACCAAAGGAGGGCAGAACAGATAGAGATTAAGACACAAATTATGTAAGTGGCTTTTCTGCCACACGTGGATAGACTATCGTCAAAAATAGGACAGATTCAAGCATAAAGAAAAAAGTGATTTTTTGCCCTGCACTGAAAACAGTAGCACTCTTGGATAGGGATTGGAAAAACTGGTACCCATATTTCAGTTCTGAATTACCGATGTTTTTTAGTATTTGTTCGCTTTGGGTTAAAACAATTTTTTTCATTTTTTACTGATAGCCGGATAGAAAAATATATCAATTTGCCACAGCTATCTAACATTTTAAATCGCTTCAGTAGAACTTTTTTTTAGATGAATAATGTTTATTGAAAAAATTTACATTGCATTAAATATTCGATTATTATAGAAAGCGGAGCGATCAGAGGTATTTTAATAACACACGGCTGGAAACTAGCAACTGACTCACGACGTGAGAATTACTACAGCAGTGCTGAGACTATTGTGTACCTATTGCCGTGTAGGGTGGCCTGTTAGACGGGACGCGTGATGTGCAGTGCGCAAGAGTTGCCCGAGCCTGGTCTATACCGTAGCTTTTTGTTGCCACCCTCGGACACTGGTTGTAATGCAGACTGTCACCATCCCTAGTTTAGACGTACTTTACGAGGCTCGGTACCAATGAGGCAGAATGCTCCATTTGCTTCGAAAGATTAAAAACGGGAGGAGGCACAACAAACTTGCGACATCATCGAAGGAGTAAATTTGACTCACGTACTTACGATTTTACTGATGTGGTGTAAACTTGGTGTAATAACTGAACCCATTTATGATTGCTTCAGAGTGAAAGACGGATGGCATAAAAAAGTGGCTGCCGAGGGAAAGCTGTCACCGTCACTGCTCTCGTCGGCTCCACCCTCGCAACATTTGCTGAAAACAAAGAGACCGATTTCTGCCGAAGAGTCATCCCTATATCGATCGACGTCCCCTATTCCACCTTCGTTAGAATTTTTCAATCTTTGTTCTAAGTCTACGCTTATTATTGGAAATAATAGCAGTAAAAAACCGAAAATAGGTAATTTCTGAAACCGGTTCTGTTGGGAGATTTTAACAGTCAGGTTAAACAGGAGACGTAAAAATCCGGTATAACATAAAACCACGTGTTTCAGCTGTAGCAGCCGTCCCTACTCTTGAGTTCCGTTAAGTCTAGGGTTCACGGGATCCCCTGCTAATGTGGTCTTTAGCATATGGGTCACACGACTCCTACGGTACATGAAAGATGCACGGAGCAATAAAGGTACACCCCTCTCTTACACTCCAATATATTGGCTGTGGTCACTATGTACTATAAGAAAACGTCGAAATATTAGCGTCTAATTCATCTTTTTGGGTCTCGTTGGTGAAAGTAGCTGTTGAAATTCGTTTGGCGACGAATTGAATTAATGGAGGCAGCGGTTTCAGCTTGTGTGAATCGTGGAATCAGGTGCTTTCTTCAATAAACTTGCAAAGCCGTCGCCACAGCCCAACTCATGCTAATACATTGACTTCCCAGCCTGGATCGGGCGCGTAAAGCATGACCAATTCACACATATGAGTACTTCGTTGCCGCCGATCAACGTCTCAAGCGCGGCATGCGCAGTGGCTTCGTCCTCGGTTTTAAAGGGACGGGGGCCTGTGCTATCGCGTCAGTCATTCGGCTCTCGCTGAAGGTCAAGCGGTATACAGCCGAAATATTGAATATGACGCAATTGTTTCCATTAGACTTGGCCACTGTTTCTATGTTTCGATACGGTGAAACAGTTCCACGTATAGATACAGTGTTTCCGAACGGCTGTGGTTCACTGTTTCGAAACAGTGGTGTCTCATTCCGCCCTTGTTTCGGATAACAGGACCAGATTCGATCTCCAGCCAGACACAGAAACTGTAGCGTTGTTTCAAAATAAGGCTGTTTCAGTCCACCTGTGCTTGGAACGGACTAATTGTATGGAAACAGTGATGTTTCATTCCGCTGTGTCGGACGAGTTTCGGGCTCGGCACAGCTACTGAAACACAACGTACCACTTCGTGAAACACTTTCAAGAGTGTCTAAATCTTTTTGACAAGCAATAGCATGAAGCTTAAGATATCCGAAAATAAAGCTTCGTTTCTAGCTGACTGTCCTATTCCAAAATGGCGCAACATCTGCTTTAGAACACTAACCAAACAATAAAACAACGCATACTATTCACATTCAAAATAATAAATATATGAAAATCAGTCAGTTAAATTACACTTTTTTTATAACATACGCTTATCTGTTCATGTACAGTAATCATATTAAGAAACGCAAGTAAGCCTACAACATTTCGAATAAAAAAAGTCGTCGAGTGATAGTTATTAGACATATACATAAATTTGATGTAGGTATAATTGCAAGCAATCTGTTTAACATATCACTGATAGTGTAATGGTGAACGGGAAGGGCTGACAAGCATGGTGAATTTATAGTAACGGTTCGAAACACCTTGAAAGATACCTTGAAAGTACACAAGCGGCAAGACGCAGTCAATACCTTCGTTGCGCAGTGCCGATGGTACTGTTACCGACGACTGTGCCGTTAAAGCGGAGTTATTGAACGCAGTTTTCCGAAATTCCTTCACCAGGGAAGACTAATGGAATATTCCAGAATTCGAAACACGAACATCTGCTAGCATGAGTTTCTTAGAAGTAGATACCTTAGGGGTTGTGAAGCAACTCAAATCGCTTGATACGGGCAAGTCTTCAGATCCAGATTGTATACCAATTAGGTTCCTTTCAGATTACTGTGCTACTATAGCTCCCTACTTAGCACTCATATACAACCGCTCGCTCACCGATAGATCTGTACCTACAGATTAGAAAATTGCGCAGGTCGCACCAGTGTTTAAGAAGGGTAGTAGGAGTAATCCATCTAACTACAGACCTATATCGTTGACGTCGGTTTGCAGTAGGGTTTTGGAGCATATACTGTATTCAAACATTATGAATCACCTCGAAGGGAACGATCTATTGATACGTAATCAGCATGGCTTCAGAAAACATCGCTCTTGTGCAACGCAGCTAGCTCTTTATTCGCACGAAATAATGGCCGCTATCGACATGGGATTCTAACTTGATTCCGTATTTCTAGATTTCCGGAAAGCTTTTGACACCGTTCCTCACAAGCGACTTCTACATCTACATGACTACTCTGCAATTCACATTTAAGTGCTTGGCAGAGGGTTCATCGAACCACAATCATACTGTCTCTCTACTATTCCACTCCAGAACAGCGAGCGGGAAAAACGAACACCTAAACCTTTCTGTTCGAGCTCTAATTTCTCTTATTTTATTTTGATGATCATTTCTACCTATGTAGGTTGGGCTCAACAAAATATTTTCGCATTCGGAAGAGAAAGTTGGTGACTTAAATTTCGTAAAAAGCTCTCACCGCGACGAAAAACGTCTATGCTGTAATGACTTCCATCCCAACTCGTGTATCATATCTGCCACACTCTCTCCCCTATAACGCGATAATACAAAACGAGCTCCCCTTCTTTGCACCCTCTCGATGTCCTCCGTCAATCCCACCTGGTAAGGATCCCACACCGCGCAGCAATATTCTAACAGAGGACGAACGAGTGTAGTGTAAGCTGTCTCTTTAGTGGACTTGTTGCATCTTCTAAGTGTCCTGCCAATGAAACGCAACCTTTGGCTCGCCTTCCCGACAATATTATCTATGTGGTCCTTCCAACTGAAGTTGTTCGTAATTTTAACACCCAGGTACTTAGTTGAATTGACAGCCTTGAGAATTGTACTATTTATCGAGTAATCGAATTCCAACGGATTTCTTTTGGAACTCATGTGGATCTTGTCACACTTTTCGTTATTTAGCGTCAACTGCCACCTGACACACCATATAGCAATCTTTTCTAAATCGCTTTGCAGCTGATACTGGTCTTCGGATGACCTTACTAGACGGTAAATTACAGCATCTTCTAATCAAGCTGCGGGCCTATGGGGTATCGTCTCAGTTGTGCGACTGGATTCGTCATTTCCTGTCAGGAAGGTCGCAGTTCGTAGTAATAGACGGCAAATCATCGAGTAAAACTGAAGTGATATCAGGTGTTCCCAGGGAAGCGTCCTGGGACCTCTACTGTTCCTGATCTATATAAATTATCTGGGTGACAATCTGAGCAGTTCTCTTAGGTTGTTCGCAGATGATGCTGTAATTTACCGTCTAGTAAGGTCATCCGAAGAGCAGTATCAGTTGCAAAGCGATTTAGAAAAGATTGCTGTATGGTGTCGCAGGCGGCAGTTGACGCTAAATAACGAAAAGTGTGAGGTGATACACATGAGTTCGAAAAGAAATCCGTTGGAATTCGATTACTGGATAAATAGTACAATTCTCAAGGCTGTCAATTCACCTAAGTACCTGGGTGTTAAAATTACGAACAACTTCAGTTGGAAAGACCACATAGATAATATTGTGGGGAAGGCGAGCCAAAGGTTGCGTTTTATTGGCAGTACACATAGAAGATGCAACAAGTCCACTAAAGAGACAGCTTACACTACACTCGTTCGTCCTCTGTTAGAATATTGCTGGGCGGTGTGGGATCCTTACCAGGTGGGACTGACGGAGGACATCGAAAGGGTGCAAAAAAGGGCAGCTCGTTTGTAGGTAGGAATGATCATCAAAATAAAATAAGAGAAATCAGAGCTCGAACAAAAAGGTTTAGGTGTTCGTTTTTCCCGCTCGCTGTTAGGGAGTGGAACAGTAGAGAGATAATATGTTTGTGGTTCGATGAACCCTCTGCCAATCACTTAAAAGTGAACTGCAGAGTAGTCATGTAGACGTAGATGAAAGACAAAAATTTTTTCTGTTATATTTTGTTATTTATTCGAATTATTTGTGAGACTATAGTCACTGTGCCTATTATCCACAATGATCCCCTTTGTGTGCATGGGAATTAGTAGGATGGGTATATTACCCACATTAACGGAATGTGGGAATCCCAGTAGCATATCCGTTGTTTCTGCAGTTTGCTACTACCTCCAGTTCCGTTCGTGGTGGTTCTTCTGTCTTAGGCTATGGCTGTCCTGAGACAATTGAAAAGTATTAAAGTCACACGACACGAAAGCAGCGCATTTGCTGCAGGAAATACGGAACTGCCAAGACGCCTAAGTGATAGTTTCTTACGTTGTGCGGTATGATTAGCGCTCTCGCACCTCATTTGTGTTGATATGGACGTACTTATACCGTGAACATTCAAGATGATAACATGTATACGTTTAGTAGATAAAAGAACACAAACTGTTTGAAACAGCATATCAAAACATTACATTGTACTGTTTCATTTGTTCCGGAACAGTTACATGATTCAGTTTGCCAATATCTAATCTTCCTCGATAGTGTCAAGCGCAGATTTATATACTCCATCGCAGCCATGCGCGCCTGCGAGTCCAGACGATAGTCGGCAGTACACGCGCCGCCAGTGGCGAAGGCGTACAGTTATTAGATTCGCTTATCGATATATTTTCGGCTGCGATGACATCATGACGAATTCTCTGCAGTTTAATTATCCCAATAACTGGATTCCATACTTAGTCCAAATTAAAACCATTGTCTCTGTTTATTAAATTATTCGCTAATCTAATCTTATAACTTCCTTGAAGACAGAATCACAAAAGGAAGAGGTGCATGTTAGAATCTTCACATCACTGTAGTTCATGGAATGGGCACCTTGTTCAGTAGAGATGTGTTTCACAGTAGCGAAGGTAAAGTATGCGTAAATTTCCTTTTCTTTACGTCTATGGTCACAAAATGACAATGCCACTATGGCTGCAGTACATTTGGATAATGTTTTCATAAAACAGATCTGAAGATGATAATTATAGACCGAAGTCGGTAATATGTTGACAAAAAAAATTAAAAATAAAATAAAATAAAATTATCGCAGCTTGTAAAGTAAGCTTTTTAGAGTCCACGTTTACTACATTTTTTTTCTCGTCTTGGTTCATACTACCATTCAGAAAATAGCCTGCCTTACAGTCTTAGCAGCAACAGTACCAGCACAGTTATTCCACAGTCAAGGATATCAGAACGATTTTCGCTTCTAACTTTCGACTCGGCAGTTTTCGGACCAGGGTCCCTCACTTCAAACTAATACATTTATCCTTCTTCATCATCCGTGAAAGTTCGTAACATACATTATCACCCTGTAGGAGTGTGCTGTAGCCACTATTAGCGAAAAGTTCTGTCTCCTGCGCTGTTTACAGACAAGGTCATATGAGTTATTATGGAGATGAATGATCGGATGGCATTATTGACCGCCAGACCTCATCGGGGATTTTTCGGGCGTCCAAGTGCAAGTCTTTTTGTTTGTCGCCACTTCGGCGACTTGCGCTTCGGTGGTGATGAAATGATGATAAGGACAATACGCTGTGGCACCTCTTTATGAACCTTTTAGCAAGTAAGGAAAGATTTTCGTTTTCAAAACTAATTGTACGTATATAATGGAAATAACTATGTTCTACAGTGTAATGATTTATGTAAAGTGTCATACCTGTATTTGTCTAAGAGTAAGCACACAGTAAGGAGCTAGCGCTCCTGATTTGTTTCAATTTTCAGTATATATAGTTATTCACGATAATTCTATTCCATTCTCTTCTGTTTGTCTTTACGACAACCAGTACGATTCCTACGTTTGTTCTGATGAATGTAAGTGCCTGTTTGTAATTGAAACAATAATGATTGAAAAGATTCTTTCAACCTTCTTTATGTCGTTTCCAATCCGTTACTATTACAAAACATTAAAGTTAATTGTGACCCTTCTAGTTGTACTATTGGAAGTTGGAGTTGTTTGTGTGACACCATTACCTTATTTTTCATTGTTAATAGTCATTATGTGTATCTGTTTATCTTTCAACAGAGCTTAAGCACAGCTTATTTGCTTCCGAAGTCCGATACTTTATTGTATTATGAGGTCTAGATGATTTTAGAGCGGACATAAGTTTGAAATGCAGCCAAAGCTACTCAGTTACTTTGGATTTAGCAGAAACCAGTGACTTATTTTTCTGAAGAAAAAAATAATTGGATCCAAATACAAGGAAAAGGTAAAATATTACATGCAGTATTTACTAATAATTCAACGCTAAACTCAGAAATAATATCTAACTTTGATAACCATTTGTCTGAACTGTGATGAGTTTACAGTCGATCCTCTTGAAATATTACTGCAAGCTATAAAAGAAAGATTTCAGATTTTCTTGTTGAGAGACAAATTTAAATAGTGACAGGCGAGTTCTCTCTCTCTCTCAATCACACACTATGCCGAGTGGAGCAAAGCCCTGACCCGGCCAGAAACCGAACCCGAGACCCTTGACTGGCAAACAGTAGCGCTAACCACAAGCCGATGAGCTACGAACATTATCGCCAGATATTAGTGGCTGAGTCAGAGCTCTGCTCGTGTTGCGTAACGCACAGAACACTAGCTTGCGAGACCGGGAGGTGAGTTCAGATCGAATCAGATTGGCGGTTTGACGACCATAGTCTGTTACAACGGCCAGCCTGAGTGTGGTTTTCGGAAGCTTACTTTGACGACTATGGCGTCCAGAAGGGTATTCAGCCACAAACTCAAATCCCTATATGTACGGTGTTCGGAGGTTCCCATTACAAATTTCTGGGACTTGTAGAGGCGACTGGACAGACAACATTTTCGAGTGGAAGTCCGGTAACGTACCGTTTTCTGTGCTGCAACTATTTGAAAACATTTATCATGCATGACCCAGTGTATCACTCGTTTTACAATTCCATTCGTTAACAATCAAAGAGACGGAAAGAAAACGTGAAGCAGTACGGCCTGTTCCAACATGGGAGTGCGGCGTCTCCTTGGAGCACCACAGTCTCGCCTGCTGGTGGTGGAGTTACCCCTTTTTCGTAGCCGTTACCTAATTTTGGCGAAAAGGGCATGCGTTGAAGTTGGACTCTGTGGATAACGTTTCTTATAAAGGCGATGAGGAGCTTTTCCATTACCGTGAGCCTCGCCATAAAAAAGGTCAATGTCGGCGTGTTGGTGTATTCTGCGAACGTGTGCTCTACCGTGTTGCTCTAACACTCAACACCCACAGACACGTGAATGAGGCTCTAACCAGGTCATTGAGGCAAGTTAGACGTCAAATGTCACCTCCCCCCCCCCCTCCCCCCCCCGCTGCGCTGCTCTATGGCTACCCTGTTGCATACACCTACGTAGCAAACATATTTACAAACGGCTGTACCATGGAAAAATTTCCGGACATGAATTTCTATTCCTAACGTTTCGTACTCACTCCCCTCTGCAAGTCCTCGATATCGGTAACGGGAATTTCCGAACACCCTTTATAAAAGCCAATGTCAAGGACTGACTCATCATCGACCAGCCAAAACCACGAGGAGGGGAAATTGAAATTTGGAAAGGGTGTTAATTTATACCGTAGGTGTAGTTTAAGAAGGGGCTTTTCTAAATTACCTGTTTAAAGTTGTGAAATAGAGGAAGAGCGTTTTTTTTTAAAAATATGTCGCTTTTAAAGCAATTCTGAAGCTAGACCTACGAAAGTTGGTATTTGGTTTCTCGATAAGAAACAAATAAATCCGTCTTTCAGCATTTTTGGAAATTTCACCTCTATGGAGAGATAGTGTTGAAATTATTTTTGCAATACATCACTATTAAAGAACTACTAAATTTTTTAAAAGATATATCTGTGAAAATCGTACTTGATTTCTCGCTTACAGTCAAAAAATACATGTTTGATTGCTTCTGAAAATTCAACCCCTAAGACGATGCAATAGCTGATGAAATTTTTTTGGTTATGTTTCATTTCATTATGAATGAATTTTTAAACACAAGTCTATGATAATTGGAATTTGGCCTCTTGGTTAGAAAAAAAGGAAGTGTCTCTTTGTCTTTGGAATTTCAACCCCCATGGAGGTGAAACAGAGGACGAAAATTTTTAAGAAAAGAGTTTGTTGTATTAAAAAATTTTAAACTAAATCTACGACCATTGGTATTTCAGTTCTCTATTACATATAAGGAAATGTGTTGAGAGGACGAAAGTTTCTATGGACACATAACCGCAATAACTCCAAAGAGGTGATTATCAAAAAACCTTGAACTCCAGCAATCAAAATCGCTTTTTGGTCACACGTACATTCGGGAAATACCGTGCTTCTGTGGTCTTAATTAGCGAAAAAATTTTAGATGGTGTAGCAATTTGTGAACAACATAAAAATTCGACTAACGAGAAACAAAAATTCTGTGCGTACTTTAAGGTCCGCAGGCCGCGGTGGTCTAGCGGTTCTAGGCGCTCAGTCAGGAACCGAGCGACTGCTGCGGTCGCAGGTTCGAATCCTGCCTCGGGCATGGATGTGTGTGATGTCCTTATGTTGGTTAGGTTTAAGTAGTTCTAAGTTCTAGGGGACTGATGGCCACAGATGTTAAGTCCGATAGTGCTCAGAGCCATTTGGACCTTTAAGGTCCATGCTAGCGAAGCGTCGGGCGCTAAACTAGTAATAGAATGAAGTTCGTGAAATCGTGAAGAAATAGATCCATACTAGATAAATAACCGCTAGAGAAGAAAAATTTGTGGCAGTATTACTGAGAAACTTTTGTAATAGTACCATAGTGGATCTTTGGATCTTGTGTAGAAAAGTGTTAACTGGCAGTACACCGTCACTATACGAAACTTTAATGCAGTATTAGGACACAAAACATTGTGAATTTACTTATCCAATACTGAACGATTACGAATAATTTCTGGCCACACACATCTTATTAACGGTCTTCAAATGTACTGGTTATTTCATTCAATTAATTTACGGTGTGTATGCGAGGGTGTTTCTGATCCTATTGGATGTTATTCTAGACTCTCCTTTCTACCTGCGTAGTTACCACTTTCAGGTGAAACCGATTGCAGTGTGGGCGGTGAGTGATTCCAGCCTATGTACTACGGTAAAGTGAGTGACTAATATAAAGTGCATAGTGCTCTGTTTGGTGGTTAACAAATACAGAACTACACAATTCCCATATCATTTTGTACTGCGACTTGTACGGGCAGAGGTAAGGTCGTAGGAAATTCTAATGAAACAATATTGATACACAAGAAAAGCGCTTATGTTTCTGTGTAATGATGTGGCGAAAGCATTGAAGGCGGACATATTGTAGTGCAGCAGACATATTTTTATTTTTTCTGCAGACTAACAATAAACAAACATGAGCGAATGAGATAAAAATGGTTCAAATGGCTCTGAGCACTATGGGACTTAACAGCTGTGGTCATCAGTCCCCTAGAACTTAGAACTACTTAAACCTAACTAACCTAAGGACATCACACACATCCATGCCAGAGGCAGGATACGAACCTGCGACCGTAGCAGTCGCGCGGTTCCGGACGGCGCGCCTAGAAACGCGAGACCACAGCGGCCGGCCGAATAAGATAAATACGTCATTCTCTGGTTACGTCATTAACAAATATACAACTGTACAACGCATGTTTCATTTTATACTTCGCCATGTGGAGTTATGGGCAAGGTCGTAGAAAATTCTAACCTAGCGAGAACAACACAACCAAAGCGATTACGTTTCTCTGGAACAGTATGGTGGCAGCACTAATGGCAGCCGTATAGTAGTGCAACAGACACGTTTCTATTTATTCTGCAGACACTTAATAAACAAATATGAAGTTAAGTTCTTATTTATTACTCAAATTGTTGACATCATCGTAGGCACGACATGAACCCATGATCCTGCAACGGTGGATCATATATTATCTATGAAGGTCGGTGTATCAACAGGACTTAGCGATTTGGGTGTCTATTCAGGGTGTCTCGATTACATGCCAGAAAATAAACATGTCGATCTGAGTACGCCAGCTGTGATACTGTGTTCAATGTCATCACTGTGTCCTACAACAACCACTCTGTACTGTAGTTGCGTTGAAAACCATTCGCCTTCGTGTGGTTGGTAGATTGGGCCTTTTCAAATTTATTCCGTGTGCGACCGAGATTGGTACCCACCAACATCACGAAGGCTGAGAAGCTACCGAGATATTATGGAGAAAATGAGAATATATTCTGCCTCTAACGAAGAAGTTTTAAGACGTGATGCAGTTTTGTGCAGGGCATCTATTTAAGATTTGTTACCTAGATGCTACCTGTGACCACGATAAAATTCGGGTGTTCAAATACTGTAGATGAAACGACAACAAGACAACCTGAAGATCTATAGTCCAGACTTAATTCTGACGAGTATCTTTAAGATAATCCAGCAGTTAGTGCACAATGTTTAAAGACTCCATTGAGATACACGGCTACAGTTATAGCATCTGCCAGTGACTACGGTAAATCTGCATACAAACCCAGTACAGCGGAAAGTTGATGTAGTGGACGCATCAAGGTTTTAAGCTTACTGGAGGCTGAGGAAAAGATTAGTTTTGGGACAGTGCTTGTAACATTTATCATTTCTGTCCAAACAAGTTTGGGCTCCTCCGCCTGCGACTCAGCGAGACGCGGGGTGCTGTCCTAACGGATGGTGCGCCACGTCTTCGCTCAGCGAGGTAGAAAAACAAGCGCGCCGAGAGAGACGGCTCTCCGCTTTACGATTTTCCGTGTCGGACAAGCCGTAAATACTAAATATTATTCTAACACGAGAGGAGCTTAGATTCGGAATAAATTCTACGCCTCATGTGGGACACACTTTTACAGTGGTCGTATAAACAGGAGTTTTACGAGCCGCTCCTGGGGTCGCAAAGCTGTCCGCACTGCAGGGCTAGAGGCTAGAAGTGCGACGGCCGCCGACTAGCCGCGTGGCTGCGGCTGCGCCACCGCCGAAGGCTGCTGCTGCCACTGCAGTGGGCGGCTCTGCCGCCACTTTGGGTCCAGTGAGTTGTTGCTCACACGTTGTGCGCTTCTTTTTCTTTATTGTGATTTCATTCCCCTGCCCCATATGGGGCGGGGGAGGGCTGGCAGCGGCACAGTCCACCACTCTTCAGCCAGTCGGCTTCAGAAAAATACAGAAGGGCGAGTACATAAAAAGAGGGAAAAAAGGGGACATAAAAAAAGTAAATCGAGATGATGCGAGTTAAAATGTACACCAAGATAGGGACATGACCTGGGGGACAGTTAAAAAGTCGACACAAAGTTAAAAGAACACAGTGGGCAAATCAAAGTGTACTTAAAAAAACACTGGAGGCAAACACAAAAGTCGGCCATAGGCTAAAAATCACACAGAGCATGACACTTAAAAAACCACGGGAAATGACCGAGCACTCGTGAAGAATAAAAAAACTGCTTGTAGGGACCTGCTGAGGGACAGAAGGCTGGAGAGGAGGGAAAAAGAGGGGACGAAGATGCTGTGGGGGGCCTGGGGCATGGGAGGAAGAGGAAAAAAAGGAGGTAGGAGGTGCACCAAGGGGAAGGAGACAGGCAGGGTGGGAGATGAAGACAAGGCAGAAGGGTGTGAAAAGACATTGAAAGGGAGCATGGGACAGGGAGGGGGTGTAGGAGGGGGAAAGCTGCTCAGGAGAAAGGAGGGGGAGGAGAGGGAGCCCTGAGGAGGAGGCAGGAGGAAAGTGGGGTTAGAGCTGGTACAAGCAGTAGACGTGAGGGCAATATTCATCACCCGGGAGGGGTAGGTGCTGGAAGCTCTGTTGGCAAAGGAGGTGGAGGGTGTGGAGATGGAGAGAGGGCGGGACACAACAGTAAAGGCGTGGCAACGGGCTGTGGGAGGAGAGGAAGGGACATTGAGCACTACAGTACATTCAGCTGTTTCTATTATCGCCATTACAAGAATAAGGCACAGTGTTAAGAATAGGAAGGTATGTGGATTAGACAGAGTGAATATGGAACTCACTACACGAGGGTAGCTTGGCAAGTAATGCAACACACTCTTTTTCTCGACTGAAATAAATGTGGAATTTGTAATGGTACCTCGCGGAATATTCCTGCTTCAGTACCTATAGTTCCATGAAGTTCTGGATGGTGGCGGCGATATACGTAACCTTCGAAATGGCACCTGGGTTGGAGGTGCGTTCCAAGCAGAGAGTTGTCATTGAGTTTCTTTTGGTGGAGAACCAGAGCACCGCAGATATTCATAGGCACTTGCAGTAGTCTACGGAGACCTGTGCAATCAACGGAAGCATGGTGAGTCGTTTTGCGAGGCGTCTGTCACCATCGCAAACGTGCCTAATGTCTCGTGTGACAGCCGACCGCACACAGCTGTTTCTCTTGCAATGTTGGAACATGTGGACTTATTCGAGATGATCGACGGATCTCAAACACGTCGCTGCTCAACTAGACTTCTCTGTTGGTAGTGCTTACAGACTTGTCCAACATTTGGAGTACCCAGAGGTGTGTGCCCGCAGGCTTTCTCGTCGCGTGACAGTACCATAAAGGGCAACGCAGGGCCATCTGTGCGAAATTGTTTATACGTTTCGAGGCTGTACATGGCAATTTTTTGTTGAAAATTGTCACAGCCATTGAACACATGGGTGCATCACTTCTAATTGGAAACAAAACGATAGTGCATTAAGTGGCTCCACGCCACCTTTCCTCCGAAGAAAAAATTCAAAGGCATGCCTTTGCTAGCTGATGGCGACGGGCTTCTTGGACTCTGAAGCGGTTATTCTGTTTTATGTCTTCCCCTGTGGTGCAAGGGTCAACTCTGAAGTGTATCGCGCTACCCACAAGAAACTGAAGAAACGATTCTAGACTGTTCTTCCGCATCCAACCTACAGCACCAACCTCTCACCTTCCGACTTCCATCTCTGTGGCACAATGAAGGATGCAGTCCGTGGGAAGCAGTACCTGGATGATGGGTGTGTTATTGATGTAGCAAGATGTTGGCTCCGAGAAGTACAGCAGTGCCACGCCGATGCATAGGCCCTCCCAGTAAGACATCACGCCGAATGGAAAAATGGCTCTGAGCACTATGCAACTTAACTTCTGAGGTCATCAGTGGCCTAGAACTTAGAACTAATTAAACCTAACTAACCTGACATAACACACATCCATGACCGAGGCAGGATTCGAACTTGCGACCGCAGCGGTCGCTCGGTTCCAGACTGTAGCGCCTAGAACCGCACGGCCACCCCGGCCGGCACGCCGAATGGAAATTATGTCGAAAAATAGTGTGCTGTAGCCAAAAAAATTATATGTTGTAGTGGTATTCTGGATAAAACCAACCAGCTTCCAGAAGAAAATGTATTGCACTACTTGTTGAATACCCCTCGTATATATTACTATAATATTCAAATGAAGAATTTTATATCTACTCAATAAATGCTGGTAAAATTGCTTAATGCCTCACTCCTGCTCAAATGTCTAGTTAAAAATCTATTCCGAATAGGAGGTCGCAAAAACTGTGAAAGTTATAGAGGAATTCGTCTCTTGATTGCAGCCTATAAAATCAATACTAAAATAATCAATAACTGATTGAAAACTATTGCACACTGCCTGTTAGGAGAAGAGCAAAGACGAATTAATAAAAGGAGATATGTACGGACCATGTCATAACCATTAGACATATAATGGAACAAAAAAGAGAAATGAAATTGCAAATACATCTCGCTTTTATATATTTTGAGAAGGAGTTTGATAGGTTAAATCGAATAAAATTTTGGCAAACCCTGGAAAATGAGGCTATCCATCACACCAAATGAGACTTAACTTCTGAGGTCATCAGTCCCCTAGAACTTAGAACTACTTAAACCTAACTAACCTAAGGACATCACACACATCCATGCCCGAGGTAGGATTCGAACCTGCGACCGTAGCGGTCGCGCGGTTCCAGATTATAGCGCCTAGAACCGCTCGGCCACACTGGCCGGCTTATCACACCAAATTTGGGCAATAAGTAGTCGGGAATTAAAGACTTAGACAAGTGTGCGACTTATCACCAACTGTTGTTAATGCATGTACTGACAACATTTTAAAGAAATGGAAATTCCGAGAGGATGGAGGAATTAAATCGTGAAAAAGTATCTATTCAAACAATATTATATTTGCAGATGATCAAATTGTGATTCAAGAACCTACATCAACACGGTTAGAGAAATCTGTGTGTTTTTAAAATAATCTAAGTAAAACTTATAATTCCAAAATCTCAATTAATGAAACGAAACTTATGCACTTTAGAGGAACGGATGCCGCCAGATCTATATCCATGCTAGAAAAAAACATTTCAGAACAAGTATCGAGTTTTAAATAATTTTCTTGTGACGTCAGTTTTTAACAGCAAGAACAATGAGCAAAAAGTTAGTGAATTTAAAGCTGTATATGAAACAAATCGGAGAACTTTTAAACATAAAGTTAGTAAATAAATGAAAATGAAATTTTGTTACTTAATGACTTTATTCAAACTGTTTTATGGCTGCGAAATCTTTGTGGCGACTCAAAAGGAAGTGAGCAAATTACAGTCTGTTAAAATGACGTTGTTAAGGATTGTTCGAATTAAGTCGGGTGATGCTGAGGGAATTAGATTAGGAAATGAGACACTTAAAGTAGCAAAGGATATTTGATATTTCGGGAGCAAAATAACTGATGATGGTCGAAGTAGAGCGCATATAAAACGTAGACTGGCTATGGCAAGGAAAGCGTTTCTGAAGAAGAGCAATTGGTTAACATCGAGTATAGTTTTAAGTGTTAGGAAGTCATTTCTGAAAGTATTTGTATGGAGTGTAGCAGTGTATGGAAGTGAAACGTGGACGATAAATAGTTTGGACAAGAACAGAATAGAAGGTTTCGAAATGTGGTGCTACAGAAGAATGCTGAAGATTAGATGGGTAGATCACATAACTAATGAGGATGTATTGAATAGAATTGGGGAGAAGAGGAGTTTGTGGCACAACTTGACTGGAAGAAGGGATCGGTTGGTAGGGCATGTTCTGAGGCATCAAGGGTTCACCACTTTAGTATTGGAAGGCAGCGTGGAGGCTAAAAATCGTGGAGGGAGAGCAAGAGAAGAATACACTAAGCAGGTTTAGAAGGTTGTAGGTTGCAGTAGGTACTGGGAGATGAAGCAGCTTCACAGGATAGAGTAGCATGGAGAGCTGCATCAAACCAGTCTCTGGACTGAAGACCACAACAACAACAACAATGAGTATTAAAAGTATGTACGAGCACGGGTAGAATACGAAATGAAGATATTCGCCTAAAGACTTAAACGAACAGCCAGTACGTAATAAAAGTATTTAATAATAGCAGAACTGTACCGGCTACTTTGAAAGACTGAAATAGAGTTCCAGAGGCAGCGTTGGATCACATGCCGACTGGAAGAGATTGACGACGACCGAAGACACGCTGTGAAGCTGGATCGGCAAGATGGCTAATCAACGAAGTGAAGAAGGGAAGAAGAAGAAGTAATGCGTGTTTTTAGTACGCTCGTCTGCCTCTGTGGGTAGTTTCTCCTGACGTTGGATGGCACAGTCGGGCCACGTGGCTTCCTTACTCACTAAAAGATGTACATGAAATGTATTCTTAGCTGTGATTATGGACGGCCATCAGCTGTATAATGTACAAATTTGTGCCGGACCAGGACTCGAAGCACCATTTCCCGCACACGACGACCGGCTGCCTTGCCAATAGGCAACAGCACAGGCACTGCAATATAATACTCATCCGCCGACACCGGGCCAATAACTTACTGTTAAAACGTCACCTCTGTGCGGGAATGTGCTTAGTGGACGTATGGGTGGAGGCTGTAGACACGTGACTGACGACGAACGGAAGTTTGGGTCTACCGTGGGTCGTGCTCGGATAATCAAATGATAAGGCGACAGCTCGCAACACGGTTTTGAGTGCCGTTCAGGCAAAAAATTTCGCTGTTGTCATTTCATTGTACAGCATGCTTGTTTGAAGGAACATTACAATGTACCTCCGAACAACACGACCACTGTAATGTAGTATATATCGCAATGAGAGATATGTTTGTTGATTTTATTGACTAAGACTAAAGTTGATTAGGTCTGATCAGGACGTATTAAAGAAAATGAAGTTTTATTTTCATTTAAGTACAAATCGTTTTCTGTGTGGAATATTTTAAAACTTACTGCTGCAAATATGTCTCTTGTTGCTCACCTCCTTGATGGTTTTTCTTCCTTGTACCTGACAAAAATCCTGGAAAATGCCTGACAATAAGACGATTTTGATGTCCGAGTCGGGCTGATTTTGTGTTGTGGAGTGGACAGAGACAACAGTTCACCGAGACTAATCATGAAGTCCTATCTGCTTTTCTCACCGACATGTGTTTACGTATGGAATGAATGCACTGGAAAATCCAACGTACATTAAATGATGAAGAATCTCTTGAGAGTATTTTTTTTCTGTCTGTTCCTTGCTGTGTAGTGGCTTTGCAGCAGAGAATCCTTCCCATCCACGCATCCCGTATTATTCTGGTGATCCATGGCAACACTAATCCATGACAATACATGGCTTTTGCACGATGCCACTCTTTGAATTAACTGCTTGTAATGTGTCATCGTTTAACATGCTGACCATTGCGACATCTCTCTCGTCCTTTCGTTTCATCAACATCTGCCGTGCTTCTGTAAACCGTTAGGTTTTCGCTCTTTTTCTGCTTTTCATTTTCCCTGAAGTCTGCGAGCTCGTATCTGTTTTCCCGTTAACTCGTTAGTTGCTCAGGCAAATCTAGATTAGCGTACTAGTTGTCGAGGTAAATACAAAACCCCTTACCTAGAAGATCAAGAGACAGTTCCGAAACAGTTCTAGAAGTTATTTTCTCTTCAGGGTAGACTGTCACAACTATGAAAAGCGTTGTAAATGACCGAAAAAACGTTGGTTTGACTGAGAAGAGGTACCACATAGTGGACCAAACATTAATTTATAGCAATGCAACATATAACCACCTATGGTCTAGTGGTAGTGCCCTTGATTAGTAATCAAAACGTCCTGGATCCCGGGTTCGAATCCGTTAATGCAGATGAAACCTAATAATCGTGGGAGACAGGAAGGCAGCTGTAGGGGAAGAGGAGGAAAGGTTACAGTAGAATATGGGTTTGGGATAAGGAATGAGAGAGGAGAAAGACTAATTGAGCTAATAACAGCGAATACGTTCTTCAAGAATTACAATAGGGGTAGGTATACTCGGAAAAGGCAGGTGATATGGGAATATTTCAGTTAGATTACATCATAATCGGACAGAGGTTCCGAAATCAGATACTGGATTGTAAAGCCCACCCAGGAGCCGATATACACTCAAATCACAATGTAGTAGTGGTGAAAAGTAGACTGGATTGGCCAGGAAGAATCAAAACGCAAAAAAGTGGGACACAGAAGTACTAACGAATGAATAGATACTCATGAAGTTCTCTAAGGCTATTGACACAGCAATAAGCAACAGATCAGTGGGCAGTGCAGTTGAGGAGGAATGGAAATCTCAAAAAAGGGCAGTTTCAAAAGTTGGAAAAAAAAACCACAGGTACAAAGAAGGTAAATGGGAGGAAACCATGGGTAACACAAGAAATACTGCTGTTGATAGATGAAAGAAGAAAGTACAAAAATGTTCAGGGAAATTCAAGAATACAGAAATACAATTCGCTAAGGAATGAAAGAAATAGGAAGTGCAGGGACGCTAGGACGAAATGGCTCCATGAAAAATGTGAAGAAATCGAAAGAAATGATTGTCGGGAGGCCTGACTGAGTGTATAGAAAAGTCAAAACAACTTTCGGTGAAATTAAATGCAAAGATGGTAAAATTAAGAGTGTAATGGGAATTTCGCTCTTAAATGCAGAAGAGAGAGCGGATTGGTGGAAGGAGTACATTGAATGTCTCTATAAGGGGGAAGATTTGTCAGATGTGATAGAAGAAGAAACTGGAGTTGATTTAGAAGAGACAGGGAATCCAGTAGTAGAATCAGAATTTAAGAGAGCTTTGGAGGACTTAAGATCAAATAACGCACAGGGAATAAATAATATTCCATCAGAATTTCTAAAATAACTGGGGAAAGTGGTGTGTAGAATGTATGAGTCTGGCGACATACCATCTGACTTTCAGATAAATATCATCCACAGAATTCCGAAGACTGCAAGAGCCCAAAAGTGCGAGAATTGATAATGGCAGCAAGACTAAAGAAAAATCAAGGCACGTTCATAGGATTTGTCGACATGGTGCAAGATGTTCGAAATTCTGAGAAAAATGAGAGTAAGCTAGAGAGAGAGGTGGGTAATGTACAATATGTACATGACTCAAGAGTGGACAACCAAGAAGGAAGTATTCGGATTAAAAATGGTGTAAGACTAGGATGTAACCATTCGCCCCTACTGTTCAATCCCTACATCGAAGAAACAATGATGGAAACAAAAGAATGGTTCAGGAGTGGAATAAAATTGAAGGTGAAAGGATATGAATGATATGATTCGCTGATGACTCTGCTATCCTGAGTGAAAGTGAAGAAGGACTAGTTTACCTACTGAATGAAATGAACAATTTGATGAGTACAGAATATGGACTACGAGTAAACCTGAAAAAAGACGAAAGTAATGAAAAATAGCGGAAATGAGAACAGCGAGAAACTTAACATCAGGATTCATGGTCACGAAGTAGATGAAATTAAGGAATTAAAGTTCCTAAACAGCAAAATAACCAATGATAGACGGAACATGGACATCAAAAGCCGGCAGGGGTGGCCGAGCGGTTCTAGGCGCTACAGTCTGGAACCGCGCGACTGCTACGGTCGCAGGTTCGAATCCTGCCTCGGGCATGGATGTGTGTAATGTCCTTAGGTTAGTTAGGTTTAAATAGTTCTAAGTTCTAGGGGACTGATGACCTTAAAAGTTAAGTCCCATAGTGCTCAGAGCCATTTGAACCATTTTTTTGACATCAAAAGCAGAGTAGCACTGGCAAAAAGGGCATTTCTGGCTAAGAGGAATCTACTAGTATCAAACATACAACTTAATTTGGTTAAGAAATTTCTGAGAATGTAAGCTTGGAGGACAGCATTGTATGGTAGTGAAACATGGACTGTGGGAAAACCAGAGTAGAAGAGAATCGAAGCATTTGAGATGTGCTGCTACAGACGGACGTTTCAAATTATATGGACTTGTAAGGAATGAGGAGATACTGTGCATAATCGGAGAGGAAAGGAATATTTGGGAAACACTAGCAAGGAGAACGGACGGGATGATAGGACATCTGTTAAGACGACAGGAAACGATTTTCCTGGTACATATAATCGTACGTACTGCTTACTGGTTTTGAATATTCGCACTTAGTTTCAATGGAGCATTCAAAAGATTTATTTATAGCATACGTAGGCGTAATTCTGTACAGCAAACATTTCGGTTTGAACTTAATCCCGGCGCAAGTTTCAGTCAGATGTAGCCCCTTTTTCGTAGGTCGAGCATCCTGCAGTGTCTAACTTGGCACGTATTTATGTAAACCCAGCACTGAAGGATTAGCAATGTTGAAATAACATAAATGAGTGCCATGTCAGGAATTTCAGGACGTTGGTGCCTATGTGAAGAAAAGGTTACATATCATGTTTAGTGCTGTTTGTAGAAATAAGGACTGTTATTATTAGAATAGTAGTAACGACTGGTGGAAATAAAAATTCTGCTTAACCTGAACATAATTATTGAACTCAACTCGTAAGTTTCGATAAGAGCTGTTTCCATCATGGCTTCCAAACACAGAAAACCCGCTCCTTTTGTTAGAGCCCCTTCCTGCACCTCTTGCCTAACGTGACATACACAAGATGCCAGATGATTCATTCAATACACCAATGCAAATTAAAATATATCATTGACTACACTCGAAACTGTTTATTTTATTTATTTGGAGGCTATGATACGTACCGTCACATACATCAGAGTAAAATCTGTATTAGGGTTAAGTTAAACCGAAGATGTTTGTTGTGAAAAATTACGCGTGTATGCTATGAAAAATATTTTGAATGTTCCAATGAACTTAAGTACAGCCAAACATTAGAGTAACAGGTATTGGTTTGAAATTGAAGGCAAGCGTTCCACCAATAAAAAAAGTTACATGCAACTGCCACGGAAACCTTTGTAAATTAAGAAAAAAGAGTCAGTGTTAAAAATATGGCAGCAGTCCATTATTGCAAATTGATCATAGATTGTTGTGGTTTTTACATAATGTCAAATTTTGGATCGTCATTGTCTTTGAAGTGACCATGTCACCTCTCGTCGAAGAAGGAATTTCTGTGCAGAAGTTTGAGGAAAGAACTGACAAAGTATTTTGTTTGGAGTGTTGTCTGTCTTCAGTGATCGAAATTGGAAATTTTTGGTACGGAATATGGGACCAAACTGCTGAGGTCATCGATCCCTAGGCTTACGCACTACTTAATCTAACTTAAACTAACTTACGCCATGGACAACACACACACCCATTCCCGAGGGAGGAGTCGAACCTCTGACGGGGGAAGCCGCGTGAACCGTGTCAAGACGCCTCTGACCGCACGGCTACCCCACGTGGCTACAGTGCTCGAACAATCAATTAAGAAGAAAGATGTGCTGGAGGTTTTTGGAAGGGTAGGACATGGCAACGAACGGAAAAAAAGAAATAATTACGATAAATAGGATGAAAGTGAGGATGTACTGAGAAGAATGGGAGAGAAAAACCAGATTCTAAATTTGATGTAGAGCTGGAAAAGACTCGGGATGCAATATGTTTTAAGAAAAAGGTAGGGGCTTATAAAAGTACTCTTCGAACGGATTCTGAAAGGAAAGAGGAAGTGAGGGGGAGAGAGATTTGATATTCTGGGTGAAGGACTGGACGGTAGCATATACGGCAGCATCAAGAAGTAGGCGATGGATCGCCAGAAATGGAGATATAAAGGACTTCCAGCGTAAAAGAAACTGATAACGTGAGTCGAGCCAACACCCAAAAGAAAAGCCGCCCACTAGGGAGCAGCTGCTTGTCGCACCCGGCGCTTTCTCCGGAGGCCATGTTTTATGGCGACCGTCGCGCGGCGTCGCCAAAAACAATCTGCAATTCCGGAGCGGGTGCCGCGCAACACACGCGGCTACCAGCCCCCTAAATCAGGCACTCCCAACATGGAGCGGGCTTGCTTGTTCAGCCGCAACGGCCGTGCGTCGCGCCACGCCGGCTACTTATTTTTCTGCTACTTGCGGTTTCCCTCTGCTCTGCTCCTCTGTGGACTGAAAGAGCTCCTACAGCCACACGGCATATCGCAGTAATTTCTGCGGAATTGTGTGGCGCAGAAGTGCATTTGGCGTCTGAGCAGAGCGGGGATATTTCCACGAAATAGTTCACAGTACGGTAACATTTTTACGACGAGGCCAAAATGAGTTGAAGACGTTTTATACACCACTCAACCGCATTAAAGTGACCACCTGCCAATAGAGTGAATAACCACCACCTGGAACGCGGACGTGCAGGAAGAGAGTCAGTGAGGCTCTGAAAGGTACCGAAAGGGATGTGAAGACATAGCACTTCCGGTGCCGTGGCCAGCTGCGCCAGGGTTCTCGGTGTAGAATCCGTGGCACGAACAGTCCATTCGAGGAGGTCCCACAGATACTCGACTGGGCTTTAAAAATGGCTCTAAACACTGTGGGGCTTAACATCTGAGGTCATCAGTCTCCTAGAATAATTAAACCTAACTAACCTAAGGGCATCACACATATCCACGCCCGAGTCAGGATTCGAACCTGCGACCGTAGCAGCAGCGCATTCCGAACTGAAGCGCCTAGAACCGCTAGGCCACAGCGGGCGGCTGACTGGGCTTTAGTCTGGGGTTTATAGTGGCCAGATGAGTACGGTAAACTCATCTTGTTGCTCTTTGAACCGTGCACGTACGCTGTGTGACACGTTGCATTGTCCTGCTAATAAATGCCATTGTGTCAAGGGAAATGAAACTGGTGTGGGGGTGGACATGAGCCCCAAGGATAGATGCATACTTGCGTTCATCCATTGTGCCTTCCAGAATGACGAAATCACCCAGGCAATACAATGAAATCATACCTCAGACCATGACACTACCTCCTCCTGCCTGGACCCTTAAGGCGTCGGCACACGGACCGTGCTGTCGAACGTTAACGTTGAGCGTGCCGAGTCAACGTGCTGCTGAACGCTCAGGAACGACGTGACTTGTGCATGCGGTAACTGGGCCCCAACGTGATTTACGCGATCGCAACACACTCCAGAGGCAGTTGTCGGATGTTTCTAGTTCGTAAATCACACTTTTTGCTCAACATGCTCGCGTAAAATTCCCACGTTAGCTCTATTAAAACGCACATTTCCTCCATTTTTCATATCCTAGTCACGTTGTTATATATGTAATACACACAAATTAAAACTTTCAATATCGATGTGCATGTTTCAAGACAAAAAGGAAAGTACCTTGTCTAATCAATAAGGGTACAGGCTTATAAAAGTTCCATTACAAACAGTGCGACACAAACTTGCAGTGGTTCTCCACATAAGATAAACACTATTTTATCTTTCACACATTTTAGTCAAACCCTAAGGTCATTCTTACTTGATCACTGTTTCTACCCAGTAGCAGAATCTTTATAACATGTAAATTACGAAACTCAAAAGAAAAATGAACAAAATATCTTTATACAAGCTGTCCTGTACATTAGGTCAATCGAACAAACTCATTCCTCAAAAAAAGGTGAACTTCAGATATTACAGACAGCAGTTCAGTACAACTGACAACAGTAAATCAGGGTATTAAATAACGTTTCTGTTCAAACATTAATTGAAAGCGCAGAAAACGGCACAAGTTGGCGCAGTCATCTGGACGAGACGTAAGTATGATACAGCAAACGTATAATCAAAAACTTTCATGAGTACAATCGATTGGAGGGAGGAGGGATTATAAATACATACTTCTATCCACTCAATTATGGCTGAAAGCACAGATAAACAGAAATACTTGTAAAGAAATGAAGAGAAGCGTGGAGAAGCCGCAGATGGTCGAAGAAGATCTGCATTCTGTTCTATAAAAACAATATAAATTCCAAAATGTTTTGTACTGTTCGCATGTCTTGCTTCATTGTATATTTCAGGCTCAGGTCACACAAATAGTATCATTACTGTTCCGGCGTAACGCCAAGCGCCGGCACGCCGGTTAAAAACGTTAGAGTAGAGGGGACTGTGAGATGACGTAGGCCAATAGTACGCTGACCGACCCCTCTCTAGGACGACACCGAGATGGCAGCGGCCTCTACACGAAGAGAACATAAGCTCCGCGCCGCCTCACCGCGGTCCTGTTAAAGACTGGCCGTTCTACGAGCTCTGTAGCAGCGTCTTAGGAACTGCATTATTTCACTTGTATGAAGAATTGTATATACTGAAGGGCTTGCTTATGTTTGTCTGTCGCCCTTTGCTCGCGAGACTTCTGTGTCTCACAAAGATAAGAATTGCTGTTATTTCCTTTTGTAATAAATTTATTAATACGATTTGCTTCAATTGTTATCTAGCGATGAGAACCAGGTTTCTTTGGCATCCCATCTTCGACGAGTAGGCAAGACACAACAATAATCGAGTTCGAAAATATTATCGTAGCGTCAGATGATCTGCTTAACAAGAAAGGGAAGCAAAATGCTTGTAAACAAAATAAAACTAACTGCTGTATACAACTAAACATTCATGGAAACGTTACATACTGATTCTTCAGTTGAAAAGGTTCATGAGTACACTCACAATTGAAACGTATCTGCACTCTGGCTATTGCAACTTAGAATTGACTATGCGATAGTATATAAAACACGGAATGTAACTTGGAATGTAACTTGGCCTTTTTGCAGGCCACACTGGACGCGTAATATTGTTCGCCACTTATCACATGGCCTGCTGTGGGGAGAGAACACGTGTAGAGGGAACAAGGCCCGCCTCTTTCTCGCAGGACAGATAGCAGACGGGAATCAAAATTGCGTTCATTGTGCCTACTAAAATGTCAAAAAAGTTTAAGACATGAATTAGTCACTGGAACCATATAGCTTCAGTGTAGAAAGGTTTGCTTACAGACGTCGCTTTCTTCATTTAACAGCTATTAGAGGCACTTTCATAAATCAGCAAAAATTTCAATCACGTCTAGATTACTGAGGACACCTTCTATGTAACTTATTCAAATACGTGTATGTGTTCAGAAACTAGTTTCACATGTAATTTGTTTTAAACATATTTCACTATCCTCTACATTCTTTCTTTTTAAGGAGATCATTTGATGATGACCCAGTAATAACTGACCTGAAGCTGAAATGCATAACGAAAAAAATGTTTAATTTTCAGCTGCAACTAATTGTATGGCAGGTATTGTAGGAGCCTACCAGTTGGCAATATCATTCCTTTCTCCCATTGTGGGTGATACCACTGATGCCCGCATCTCGTGGTCGTGCGGTAGCGTACTCGCTTCCCGCGCCCGGATTCGATTCCCGGCGGGGTCATGGATTTTCTCTGCCTCGTGATCGCTGGGTGTTGTTTATTGTCCTTAGGTTAATTAGGTTTAAGTAGTTCTAAGTCTAGGGGACTGATGACCATAGATGTTAAGTCCCATAGTGCTCAGAGCCATTTGAACCATTTGAACCATACCACTGAAAATAAACTATCTTTAATTTTTTGCGGAGTGTTGGGTTTATGATTAATTTCCCAGAATGGGGCTGAGCCTACACCACTTCTTGTACTAATGTTTTGGCTGAGAACTCCCAAAAAATCTACATTGCTACCCGGAAACCCAACGTCTGATAGTGATTTGACCTTCTTGTATCATTGGGACGACAACGTGCATACTCAAAAAGACCAGTTGTAGTTGCAAGGAGTTTGTGCTGAAGATGAAACAGTCTGACGAGAGTCAGAGATAAACTTACGAGTTGAATCTTGAGACCCACGCATCAACTATGAAGTCATGAAACATGGCACAGCTTACACGTTTTGTATAAAGAAGAACTGCATCATTCAGATGTAAAGCCGCTATTTCCGCAATGATTATGGTGAACTTCTGTTTAAACTGAGGGTAAGCGTCGGAAGTTGAGACCAGGCATATCCGGAACGTAAACGTCTCTCACAACAAAGTCGCAACACAATCGGAATGTCTTCATTACCTAATGGAAACAGTGCAATTGTTAACTGGCCTGGTCGTAATTCCAGTGCGTAGCTGTCTCAGTGTCTGCGTATTGACGTATTTCACTAATGGTTCATAGAAATAGATTGCCTACGCAGTAGATTTATTCTGCTGAATAAGGTATGAGTTACTGAACCGTGCACTTCGTTTTCACACTGAACGTGATTCGTCCCTTGCGAATTTGCTACATTGTTTTGTCGAGTCACGTATTGTGAAACAGGAGATCCTCCTCCTCATTCTTAGCCTATCGAAGGAAGATTATTGGACTTAACGTCGTTCTTGGTTTTGGTATTTTGGAGGAGATCACCCCACATACTCGTACGGAAGAGAAAAGGGAAGGACTGAAGATTTTAAGTTTTAACGTGCAGTTGACATCGGGATCCTAACAGACGGACCACAAGCTCTGACTGTGCCAATAAAGGGGAGAGGAATCGGAGTGCTCCTTCAAAGGAACCGTCCCGGCATTTATTGGAGCGATTTAGTAAAATTGCAGAAAATCTAAATATAAATGCCGGGGCTCGGATTTGAACTATCGTCGTGTCGAATACGAATCCAGTGTGCTAAGCAATACGTTACCTCGGTCGTATATGGAAAGAAACGAAAGTAATATATATCTCCGGATTTGTTAAGTGAAAACTCTTAGATTTTTTAAAATAAAACAAACTTTAATTACATGCTAAATCATGTTGAAAAGTCGGGTTTCTGCCGGTTATTCGCGTCTTTCTTGCACGATATTTCAACTGGGTGACTCGCACAGGTGCTGTGTCATACTGATTCCAGTACCACCAGACTTTTGGAGATCTCTGGATCTCGTTCCTTCCGTAGTTCTGGCACTAGTAGTGTTTTGCGTACTAACTGCTCTTTTCGTTAAGTTTTTAATTCTACCCTGTTTGGTGTGTCTGCTATAGGTGCCATTCTTGTTAAACTATTGCTCTTTATAGCGTGCTCTATTCACTTAATAAGTCTTGCCTCCTTGAGGTCGGGCGCCAGTGTATCTGGTTGCCCGGACGTTCTGATGTCGACGGTCCTGGCCGTCTAGCCGAAGTAAGCCATACCATATTGACATGCTATTTAGTAATCTCCCGGTTTCTGTACACCACGTCATCCTTCACACTCCACAGCAGAGCCTGAATATATGTCGGTGGATGGAAAACACTCTTGATGATGCCGGCCGTTGTGGCCGAGCGGTTCTAGGCGCTACAGTCTGGAACCGCGCGACTGCAACGGTCGGAGGTTCGAATCTTGCCTCGGGCATGGATGTGTGTGGTGTTCTTAGGTTAGTTAGGTTTAAGTAGTTGTAAATTCTAGGGGACTGATGCCCTCATAAGTTAAGCCCCATAGTGCTCAGAGCCACTTGAACTCTTGATGATATGTTTGAGGGGAATTCTGCTGAGTATCGAGTAACAATCTGAACACCAGCGGCCTGAAATAACACTGCAGCCACTGCTGGCGGGCACGGATCTCGGACGGAACGCCTAACACGGCACGCTGCAATAACAGAACGTCCTAGATGAAAGGAGGGATTATATGACGTCATTCAGAACGTCATACAGGGAGATTGACAACGGATAATACCCACGAAATACGCGCACAGCCTTCGGAACATCCGCGGCTAGAAGAAAATATTATAGTTCCTTTTATTGGTCGGCACGTACAACTGACAGCATGACGTGGCGCGGACCGCAGACGGAGCGCCTAGCTCAACACAGGCAAAAACAACGGATACGTTCCACACTGGAATCGTTACAGACAGCGCCTGAAGAAGACTGCGAGTCACAGAGTTGCAATATCGTGCAGGGAAGATGCGAATAGCAGGCAGATACCTGTTTGTTCAACATGACAACGCCTCGCCGGAAAAGCCTGAAGAATTACAACACTCTACAACCTTATCCTTCGTGACTACATGACAAAATCACCTTGGCCACGAACACTTTTCTCCCAACGAGAACCAGTTTGTTAATAGCGTAGCTGTAACTTAGTCGAGAGAGCCACAAACTCGCCTCTGCCTGCACCGTCGCACTAGTATGAAAGTGAAGTCCTCGTAGTTGTTCTTTAAGTCCAGGAAAAAAGTGAAAATCTTTTGGGGCCAATTCGGGACAGTATGGAGGGTCATGGATGACAGTGAACCCAAAGCGTCGGATTGTTGCAGATTTCTCAGAACCCATGTGTGGCCTTGAATTGCTAATCTGAAGGAGAGGGTGCTCCATTTGCAGGCGAACTCTTCCAGTTCGAAACTCGACAACAGCGCTGTTTCTCACGCACAGATATAATTACACAGTATGCCTCCCTGCAGAACCCACTAGCGGCAGAGCGTTGCAACTTGCACCAGCGAAGCTCGATAGTCGACCAAGTAATGTACATGGCAAGTAATATCTCAACCAATATTGAGAACAGAATAACAATTTTGGAGGCACTGTTTTCCAGTACGCCCCCGTACATCCTTGACATAAACAACGTTCGTAAACAATGGAGCCAAACGTCAGCTCAGTTCTGTCGGCAGATATTTCAGCACTATACTGCATTTTCAAACTTACTATAGTTGTTCTTATTTACTGAGACAGATGTGGTGTTATTTCCAGGTGTCACAATAGCTCTGTCCAAGTTGATGAAAATTTATGCATCACTTAATCTCAATCGCCAGGAACGAGTTTCTATCAACTATTGGGCTGAAATTATACAATATCAGCCACCGTTTATTACGCGCCACTTGATTTGAATGGTGTGCGTGCTAGAGAGCGCCCAAAGTAATCTGTCCCGTACTTTAACAGATGGTGTAGTAGGGAGAGGACAATGGTGGTAGTAGGGGCAGCATTGTGAACGTCCACTGTGCAGTAGGAGAGGTGCTGTTCCGCAGTCTTCGTGCTAACACTTGTTTTGTATAGCTTTGTAAGTAGGCTGTTTAGGTTTTCTTATTGGTAACGCCACGTAGCGCTCTGTATGAAAAATTACTGGCTGTGCTGTGCGCAGTCTGTGGGTAGTTCGCATTGTTGTCTGCCATTGTAGTGTTGGGCAGCTGGATGCTAACAGCGCGTAGCGTTGCGCAGTTGGAGGTGAGCCGCCAGCAGTGGTGGTGTGGGAAGAGAGATGGCGGGTTTTGAAATTTGTAAGACTGGATGTCATGAACTGCTATAATTTTTGATGACTATTAAGGTAAATACATCGTTTGTTCTCTATTAAAATATTTCATTCGCTAACGATGCTTATCAGTAGTTAGTGCCTTCCGTAGTTTGAATCTTTTATTTAGCTGGCAGTAGTGGCGCTCGCTGTATTGCAGTAGTTCGAGTAACAAAGATTTTTGGTGAGGTAAGTGATTTGTGAAACGTATAGGTTAATGTTAGTCAGGGCCATTCTTTTGTAGGGATTATTGAAAGTCAGATTGCGTTGCGCAAAAAAAAAATGTGTGTCAGTTTAAGCACCGTCCTGTATAAATTGTTCAAAGGGGACGTTTCAGCTTGAAAGCTACAGACAGCGAGTCTGAAAGGATTGTATTAATAGATTGTGGCAGTACGACCAATTATTCGCCGGCCGCTGTGGCCGAGCGGTTCTAGGCGCTTCAGTCCAGAACCGCGCTGCTGATACGGTCGCAGGTTCGAATCCTGCCTCAGGCATTGATGTGTGTCATGTTCTAAGGTTAGTTAGGTTTAAGTAGTTCTAAATCTAGGGGACTGATGACCTCAGATGTTATGTCCCATAGTGCTTAGAGCCATTTGACCCATTTGACCAATTATTCGAAAAAGACGTAGATCTTCATAGTCATAGTTTTCACTGGCGTGCAAAGAAACTGTCACATAAACAGAGGGTGGACCAAAGAACACCAAGGCAGGCCACATCCTATCAGAAGGAAACCTCATAAAATAAAAAAACGATGAAATATATAACATAGCAGAAATCACTATTGACTACTATAAAATACTGATAGTGCAAAATAACATATGTCCAGCGACAACTGAAGTGTTCACATTATTATTTCCTTTTTGCTCTAATTTTTACCCTTGTAATTGATAATGTAATGATGTGTAAGAAGAAAAGAATGACTCTTTCATAAAAAGCAGTTTGTGATAAATGTTTTTAATGTTCAAAGATTGTATTTAACATAGCAAAACGTACAGAAGTTGTAAATGTAGCAAATACAAAGACTCTTAGAATAAATGAAGGAGCACGGCTCCTGTATATTTTTCCTAAAAAGGTCATCTCCGTTTGGTTATCTTGAGCTGTGCAGACCTAAGGTTTGTAAACAGTTACTGTTTGCTCGGTAAATGTGTTATCTATGTGTCTATTCCACCACTAATCTAAGCTATTACTTTGTCTCCTTAGGAACTGATGCAATTTACGTTGTAATTGCTGGAGGCTGATTGTTCGCACACGATTGCTGTCCATTCGTTAATTATTTTTGAATTTACTACCCAAATCCTCCTGAGATACTTTACCCAATCATTTCTCGGCTGTATGCAAATGTTTCAATTAAAATTACGCAGGGCTGATCAGTTTCTATTTCTGAACAATGAAGTCTGCCAACTTACTCAGTGAGTAAAACCAAGCAGATCTGTGGAAAAAAAAGACAGAGTGGACCTCTGTAAAGGAAATTGTTGTATGAAACCAGGGAAATGTACTGTAGCGCACCACATTGTGCACATCTTTTATCCATCCTTAATGTCAGTTGACTCCATATCCCGTCTATCTTATCATGCAGTTAGGTACTACATGTTGATACCAAGCCAAGGGCGTCAAAATTGACAACAGAATTGCAGGTCCGGCGGATCCAATGGAGCATGCCTGCTGAGCCACACCTCCAGCGTCTGTGGACAACTGAACAACAGGCGCCCCACGCCGCCGCGATTTAGGACGTCCGGCAGCAGTCAGACAAAAATACAAATCTTCCGTTTACTTTGTTAACTTATTCGCTAATAGTTTCTGCTCCTATCCAGCTTTCCAGTTGCCATGTCACTCTGTAGCCAAGCTCACACAACACTAAACCGCACAGTTTGCAAATTGTTAAATTATCGCCGCACCTTTGAGAACCCTGTAACATCTGCTTCTCATGGCGGAGCAAGGAGGGAACGCCACAAAACACGTTTATCGGTATGACCTATTTCTTCTCTCTCTTCCAAATACTTCCTGAAGTAGTGAAGCCTTGGCAAGGAACTCAATTAAGCTGAGTGTAACAAATATTATATATTTTCGTGTCATAGCACGTAGGGACTCGAGCCGAACTGTTCAAACTTCAATTTGTAGTGCCCAGTACAGTCATAAGCGGATAATGAGGTTATAGTTGCTGCACCATCTCCATAATATACAGGTACCAGAGTAACATATAAAACAAAACGTTCCATACTGTTCATCATAGGATGAAAGATTCTCGTGACAGTGCTGGAGATCTATCGCTGTCGACGGCACGTGCTGCTTAGTCAGTTACAGCGACAGTAACCTCGTCACAACTTCCACCAGGATAGGACACCTTCCTCTTCCACGTGCCACACCAAACTCATCTGTGTATTCGAATTTCGATAGCATCTTGTTTACACCGTTTTATGACGTGAGGCGTCTCTTCACACCTTTCAGACTGCAATACTCTCTCAATTAGGCACTGTAATTTATGCCGTTCACACAAAACTGTATCAATATCAGCGCACTGTCTCTCTTCATGACAGCCCCATATTGATCACTCATGTTCTGGCTTCTCAAATGACAGCGTGGTTACCATACCGTCATACAAACACTGTACAGCGCCAGATTTGCATCTGGTGGCCACAACTGGAACTAATTTCTTTTCCAACAGGAATCGGTTCAGCAGTAACGCCTTAGCGTATTTACCAAGTTTCGCTGCCAAACGATAGTTACAGCTCCACTCACCTCTATGAGTAACTGCCGTTTAATTATAACACCCAATACAGAGTCATCGTTGGGTTGGAAGGGGATATCCTCTTTCAAGGCCAGCATTATCTTGAGATATCACTCCTACGGATTTTTTTCTATGGGGTTAACACGAAGCTTATGTTTGAAATCCCATAAAAACTTGAGGAGAAATCGATTGGCAGCGTCTTAGGTGCCTACTTTATTGAACAATAGACAATACAAATCTTTGAGACAATGAGGTAAAATTGTATTCACTCTTGCAAAGCATACACTGGAACGGCCCGTCGTCGATCTGAACAATTACTATGAGCTCTTCTTGTTTTCGCAAAGTAAAAAAAGCGAAATGCAGTATTCAATTTCGATTATCAACGTATCTGAAATTAGTACATTAATGTCTCACACATGAAACACTGTCCTTCAGCGTGTAACCTCCCCACAAAAATAAAATACACTCCTGGAAATTGAAATAAGAACACCGTGAATTCATTGTCCCAGGAAGGGGAAACTTTATTAACACATTCCTGGGGTCAGATACATCACATGATCACACTGACAGAACCACAGGCACATAGACACAGGCAACAGAGCATGCACAATATCGGCACTAGTACAGTGTATATACACCTTTCGCAGCAATGCAGGCTGCTGTTCTCCCATGGAGACGATGGTAGAGATCCTGGATGTAGTCCTGTGGAACGGCTTGCCATGCCATTTCCAACTGACGCCTCAGTTGGACCAGCGTTCGTGCTGGACGTGCAGACCGCGTGAGACGACGCTTCATCCAGTCCCAAACATGCTCAGTGGGGTACAGATCCGGAGATCTTGCTGGCCAGGGTAGTTGACTTACACCTTCTAGAGCACGTTGGGTGGCACGGGATACATGCGGACGTGCATTGTCCTGTTGGAACAGCAAGTTCCCTTGCCGGTCTAGGAATGGTAGAACGATGGGTTCGATGACGGTTTGGATGTACCGTGCACTATTCAGTGTCCCCTCGACGATCACCAGAGGTGTACGACCAGTGTAGGAGATCGCTCCCCACACCATGATGCCGGGTGTTGGCCCTGTGTGCCTCGGTCGTATGCAGTCCTGATTGTGGCGCTCACCTGCACGGCGCCAAACACGCATACGACCATCATTGGCACCAAGGCAGAAGCGACTCTCATCGCTGAAGACGACACGTCTCCATTCGTCCCTCCATTCACGCCTGTCGCGACACCACTGGAGGCGGGCTGCACGATGTTGGGGCGTGAGCGGAAGACGGCCTAACGGTGTGCGGGACCGTAGCCCAGCTTCATGGAGACGGTTGTGAATGGTCCTCGCCGATACCCCAGGAGCAACAGTGTCCCTAATTTGCTGGGAAGTGGCGGTGCGGTCCCCTACGGCACTGCGTAGGATTCTACGGTCTTGGCGTGCATCCGTGCGTCACTGCGGTCCGGTCCCAGGTCGACGTGCACTTGCACCTTCCGCCGATGTACTGTGGAGACCTCACGCCCCACGTGTTGAGCAATTCGGCGGTACGTCCACCCGGCCTCCCGCATGCCCACTATACGCCCTCGCTCAAAGTCCGTCAACTGCACATACGGTTCACGTCCACGCTGTCGCGGCATGCTACCAGTGTTAAAGAATGCGATGGAGCTCCGTATGGCACGGCAAACCGGCTGACACTGACGGCAGCGGTGCACAAATGCTGCGCAGCTAGCGCCATTCGACGGCCGACTCCGCGGTTCCTGGTGTGCCCGCTGTGCCGTGCGTGTGATCATTGCTTGTACAGCCCTCTCGCAGTGTCCGGAGCAAGTATGGTGGGTCTGACACACCGGTGTCAATGTGTTCTTTTTACCATTTCCAGGAGTGTATAATATGAATAATACTCTCATTTAGCGTAACTACCCAACAGTGAAAATATAATACAATGTGACAAACTTATAACCTTTCAATAATCGACAGTCAAGTTAACCTGGTAAATTTTGGACGTCAGCAATGCTGCGTCATGGCCCTGATACATCATTCTGAATAAGCTAAAAAATCTTACCTTAATTAGGTCGCCGGATAACGCGTCTATATCTGCTCCTATAAGAAATTTTACCTGGCGCAGCTAAGTGCAATGCTGGCCGATAGATTTGTCTTATAAAAAAGGAAAGAACTGACTTTTCTTTTCAATAATTGGAATTGCCAAGGATTGGAGAAATTAGTGAATTCTTTAAATTGAGATAAATGTCAAAAGTTACTTTTTATGAGAAAGATTATTATTAACAGATTTTTTTAAACATTTGCATGGGACTTGATGTAACAATACTACATATGCGCGAGGCTGCTTTTACCTTATCCTACAACGCTCAGGCTCCGCCATCGCTGCACACGACCGGCCCAGCCAATACGATACACCAGACCAGACTGTTCGCTAGCAACAACATACTGCAACTGCTACATAGTTCCTACTGCAGTCAATACTGCTCTTTGGTTTCAGATTCTCTTCTAGCTTACATATCGCAGGCAGCGCGTGAGCAATACATCGAAATTACATCAGCTCGAGTGCTCTAGCAACAAACTCAATCATGGACCTCTTACAAGCGTTTGATCACGTTTTGGATGACACCCAGCTCACTATCCTACATTCCATCTCTGAGACGTAGAGCCATTTTTAGGTGACTCGGAAACTGAGTGAAATTCTCGCTTATTTGTTACCTGAGAAGCCATTGTGTTTGTTTTCGAGCACATCTACCCTATTTTGAAAACGCTGACATCACGAGGAATACACCAGTGCCTACACCAGCCGATGTAAACTCGCACGTGCAGATGAACTTTGTGGATTCCAAGATGCCGCAACACTTTGCAGACTCTGAGCAAGTTTGATAGTTGCTGACAACCTCCAGTTCGAACCAGTAAGCGTACAACTTTAAGCTGTTTCATGGTCCTCTGGAAGCCAGCACAGAGTTCAAACAAGGGAAGAGCAGTGATAAAGTTAAACATCTAGGAGCAAATGAGAACGTTCATGCAGCGTTCCTCGGATGACTCCATGAGAGAGTGTCATGACGGATACAGGGATTAGTGAACACAAGGTCATTGTAGCGAGGCTCAAAACCACACCAACCAAAACCACTAAAAATAACGCAAAGTTTATCTATTTAAAACAGCAGATGCCTTCCTAAGAGAGAGTCTCCATTCCTTCCAAACTAATTATGTAAGTGTAGACCAGATATGGCTCAAATTTAAAGATACAGTATCGACAGCAATAGATAGATTCATACTGCGTGAGTTGATAAGAGACGGTACGGATCCACCATGGCACACAAAACACGACCGAACACTGTTGCAGAAGCAACGAAACAAGAATGCCAAATTCGAAAGGACGCAAAATCCCCAAGACTAGATCAGTTTCACGGATATCAAGCGAGACGCTTTTCATAGTTTCCACAATGAAACATTGTCTCAAAATATGGTAGAAAACCCAAAGAGATTCTGGTTGTATGTAAAGTACACCGTGGCAAAAAAACAGTCAATACCGTCACTGCGCGATATAGAAATGATGGTGCCACTAAAGCGCAGTTACTAAATAGAGTTTTTCGTAATTCCTGCAGAAAAGACGAAGTAAATATTCCAGAATTCAAAACCAGAACAGCTGTTAGCATGCGCGACATAAAAGTAGATATCTTAGGTGCTGCGAAACAACTCAAATCACTTAAGAAAGCCAAGTCTTCCTGTCCAGATGGTATACTCATCAGGTTCCTTTCAATGTATGCAGACACAATAGCACCTATCTTAGCAATCATATAAAAGGTCTGTTCCTAAGGACTGGAAAGTAGCACAGGTCACACCAATGTTCAGGAAAGAAAATAGGAGTAACCTATTGAATTACAGACCCATGTCACTGACCTCAATTTGTTGTAGGATTTTGGAGCATATACTTACTGATAGATAACCAACAAGGATTCAGAAAATATCGTTCTTGCGCAACGCAGCTAGCTCTTTATTCCCATGAAGTAATGAGTGCTGTCTACAAGGGATCTCAGATCGATTCCATATTTCGAGATTTCCAGAAGGATTTTGATACCGTTCCTCACAAGCGACTATTAATCAAATTGCGTGCATATGGAGTATCGTCTCATTTGTGTGACTGGATTCGTGATTTCCTCTCAGAGAGGTCACAGATCGTAGTGATAGGCGGTAAATCATCGAATAGAACAGAAGTGAAATCTGACGTTCCTGATTTACATAAATGATCTAGGTGATAATCTAAGCAGCCGCCTTAGATTGTTTGCAGATGACGCTGTAATTTACCGTCTAGTAAAATCATCAGACAATCAATTCCAATTACAAAATGATCTAGAGAGAATTTCAGTATGGTGTGGAAGTTGGCACTAAACAAAGAAAAGTGCGGGTTCATCCACACGGGTACCAAAAGAAATCCGATAAATTTTGGGTATACGATAAATTTCACAAATCTAAGGGCTGTCAATTCGACTAAATATCTAGGAATTACAATTACGATCAACTTAAATTGGGAAGGCCACATAGATAATATTGTGGGGAAGGCGAAACAAAGACTGTGCTTTGTTAGCAGAACACTTAGAAGATGCGACAAACCCACTGAAGAGACAGTCTACATTACACTTGTCCGTCCTCTGCTGGAATATTGCTGTGCGGTGTGGGATCCTTACCAGGTGGGATTGACGGAGGACATCTAAAAAGTACAAAGAAGGGCAGCTTGTTTCGTGTTTCCGCGCAATAGGGGTGAAAGTGTCACTGATATGATACGCGAATTGGAGTGGCAGTCACTGAAACAAAGGCGGGTTTCTTTGAGGCGAGATCTATTTACGAAATTTCAATCACCAACTTTCTCTTCCGAATTCGCAAATATTTTGTTGACACCCACCTACGTAGGGAGAAATGATCATCATAATAAAATAAGAGAAATCAGAGCTCGAACGTAAAGATTTAGGTGTTCCTTTTTCCCACGCGCCATTCGAGAGTGGAGTGGCAGAGAAGTAGTATGAAAATGGTTCGATGAACCTTCTGCCAGGCACTTAAGTGTGAATTGCAGAGTAACCATGCACATTTATATGTTCCGAGGATCATAATTTTATCGTCGAGGAATTTAACTGTTAGTATAATGTTCGGACCGCTAGTACAGAGAGTTTGCTAATTATGTTGAAAAATAATATTATATAATTCCATCATTTTGAAGTGTAGTACTGCATTCAGTAAAATTACTTGGCTTGCCATAATAATGTGTAACTTACTTTTTGAAGTCACCAGACAATTTAGTTGGTAAATGGTTTTCGGCTTTTTAACTCATGTGCTGATCAGCCTTAAACTATCATCATCAAAGAGGGTACGTCTGTGTATGACTTTGTACGCAACGGTAAGGAGAGGTTGGCTACAGAGTGGTGTGCCAACTGTCGTAAGAAAGCTGGACAGGAGCAGAAATGATTAGTGAGCAAGTTAACACAATAACTGAATATCTCAGTAACTTGTGTTTCTCCAAACGTACGAAGACACATCATGCGTGATTTAACAAGAGATAGAGTCCAGCTCATACAATAGCATCAACGTTGATGTTGAAGCCGCGGCTCGGCTATGCGGCGTGTGCGTGGTGTCACGCAGTCAACTGGCTCCAAGCACAATGACTGAGCTGTCGCTGGGTGTCCTATATTGCAGCGGTAGCGGCGCTCGAAGTAAAGACCTGGTCGTGCTGCGACTTGGCGGCAGCGCACGATTGGGTCCAACAGGTTCCGCGTAGCCGCTATCGGTGTCAGGTGTCAGAAGGAACAATTGCGTTGCTATAACGTCCATGGGGTGGTAACATTAAATGATACCACACGTCTAATATTCGTGAATAAATTTTAAAAATATATATTACTCATAGAGAGTGAGGTACGACACAGAAGTAAAGGTATTTTTGAGAGTGAAGCGCTAATACAATTTAAGATGCTAGAAGTAAAACAGTAAATAAATATTACGGGGGCAAATTAGAAAAAAATTAACGCTGAACTCTAAAAAAACAGTGCCTTTTCAACAGTTTGCATTAATTGAACAGCCTCAATAAAATGAATTTACTATATGACAAGAGCACTGAAGAATATCTTGATGAGGCGTTACATATGGAAGATGATAGAGAAATACAGCAAGGAATTAACAGTTTAAGAGCGGCGTATGTGCAGTAAATAGGCAGTCACAATAAAATAAATAAATAAAGACAGGAAGAAATGGAAGAATAGAATGGAACTCTGTGTAAGGATTAGATGAAGTTTCGAAGAAGGGAATGTGGAAGAGATGTTTGTCGATTTGCTTGGTTTCCAACAAATTAAATTTTCGAGCGTTTGTTTCAGAAGTGGCTTATAGCTGCGGCCCTCATTAAGTACACACGAAGAAAATGCGGAGTCATAATTTTCCAACCTCCAGCTGCGTTCATTTTCAGGCAAAGCAGTTGCTACGCGTCTGCCTCACTGAGAAATATAACGCTTGTCACAATTAACTTAAGTAATTTTCTGCACTTGAGTCAGTTTAACAGTTATTTTATTAAGCATTCAAACTTCAAATAGAATAGAAAACCACTTGCAGTAAAACAAACTATATTTTTCTATAGCTCCAAAGAACTTTAAGGAACGCCAAATTAACTAATAGCACAATCATCCTTATAACAAAAACAGAACACATTCAGATTTAGAACACATTCGGTACTGCTCTTTTTGCACTATTGGGCAACGACATAACCACTTGCAAAGCTTGGCTCTCGGTTATAACCAAAAATACGAAGTGTGAAACTTACACTGCTATTGCCTCTAACGACACCTTGATCACTTGTAGCTACCATTACCAGACAACTAAAACACAAGCTGTCCACAACACTACCATGCTACGACTTTAGTATTTTATCCATCTTCAGCAGTATACAATGAAATAATAAGCAACCAGTTACATAAAAGAAGTTTAATCTCTTTACTGGTCTCAGGCATTATCTGCGAGTGTCAATAATATGTGTATGCACACACTGCCGTACACTCTGTATGCTACAAATAACAAACAACTAGTTACATAGCAACCGCAGATTGCCGTACAGGAAGTTGCTTCGAGCTGGCAACATTCAGTGCACGCTTCGCACATAACACGGTGCTCCGCCTCAGACACAATGCCTCCAGGATGTCACCGTTACCTGCGAAAGAACTCAGCTCGTGCAGCTTGTGACATACAGGAGCCCTTCTTTCGCCCCCGTTCGAACTGTTGTGCATCCGCCAAGGAAAGGCAGCAACCGCGCCACAAGGTTGTTGTCCAACGGCAGCACCTCCCACGCTGACTGTCTTCTTGTCCGGTTAATGTTCTGCACACCAGCCTCTTGACGCCATTGGACTTGGTTCCATCCAGAACTGTTTTCTTGTGTCACTACAGCGACTGATTAGCTCCAACAATTTCAAACCGAGACCGCCGCTGAAGACACCTCGGCCACTGAGCCAGTATAGCCCCAGATGGCGCACTGCTGGCTTCTCCCCAATCCCTTTGCGGCGACGGTGCCGACCTCGGAAGATGTCGTTGGTTCCAATCGCTCCAGCTGACTGACTACCGCCGTCCGCGTTGTCTCCAGGTCAGCCACGGTAGTGCTCTCGTCCATCGCGTGTCCAAGCCATTTGTCCTCTAGTGGCGTGACCGTGACATGCTCTAAAAGAATTTCTGGTGGTGGAGAAATCAACCGTGACGTTCAACACGGCACAGATTCATATATTCCACTGCTGGCTGGTAACTGGCTCTTAACTTTGCTATTAAAAATACGATTGGCTTCGAAGTTCCTCACATGATAGGATACCCTACAGTTGCTAGATTTCATTGTTTTGGCTACACTCTGTGGTACTTGTCCTCGGTGTGACATTGAGCACCATTCCCTGTAAAGGGTGGAAAGAGCAGCAGAGGGAGCACAGAGTAGGGGCATTATTTTCAGTTTCTGTTTCCTAAGAGGAATATGGTCAGTCAGGATAGAGCTACAGTCATTGGTTGAGGTAATAAGCTTGTAGATTTGCTTGGAAATCTTCTTTGGAATTGGGAACAGATATGTTACACCATTGAGTGGAAAGCTGCATGTTGATATGTTACTTGTTTTGGACAAGAAGGTATTAATGTCTGTATCTGTAGTTTTTCAAAACTTTTTGAAACTGATTTTTTTTTGTGTGCCAATACGTCGCCTACATATGTGAACCAGTATACATTTGCAATCAAACTTTCTTTATTCAAAAAATGTTATTCAATATTGCTCATATATATTTCAGAGAAAAGTGGACTAAGAGGGAACCCCATAGCTAAGCCATGTATTTGTATAATTTATATAGACTCCTTTGGAACTGGAAATAGTTTTGTGATAAGTATGTCTAACTGGTCTTTCACTTAAAAAAATGGTTCAAATGGGTCTGAGCACTATGGGACTTAACTGCTATGGTCATCAGTCCCCTAGAACTTAGTACTACTTAAACCTAAAAATCTAAGTACATCACACACATCCATGCCCGAGACAGGGTTCGAACCTGCGGCTGTAGCGGCCACGCGGTTCCAGACTGTAGCATCTAGAACCGCACGGCCACTCCGCCCGGTTCTTTCACTTCATGAAGGCTGATATTATGAGCCCTGTCAAAAATCAACATAATTCCTAATAGTATGTTGGAAAACAAATTACAGACATTGAAGGATGCTAGTTTAGCACCTTTTAATTTATTTTCAATGTGTGCTTAGTCTGAAATACCACCCTCTGATTTGTATTTTCTCTTACTACTAATTAACGTGGCCATTTTAATTGCCAGTTTGTAGGTTGGAGCTGTGAATAAGGGTACAATTGGACTGGTGGGTACACCTTGCTTGTGTAGTTTTGGAAGCCCAAATGGTCCACAAGCAATGGGTTCATGTTCGCTGTTAGTTTTCCTTCAAGATCAGGAAATATTCTTTAGCAAACAATCAGCTACACATTGAACCCAATCTTTGAAGAACTTAATATGGTTTTTGGGAAGGACTAGGAAATATGTAGGAATCAGGAAATCATTGACTTGATCAAAAGCATAATAGTGTTGCTTTCACATGATTTTCTTGCAGTGATGTCATTATGATATAATTACCTTCTAAACATCTTAGTGCATGTACAAAATTCTTTTCAGTAATGTCTTCAGCTAAAGCGTATTCAGTGTCTACTTCATTGTATATTTTTTGTGGTGGAAGGTGTGAAGGAGAGTATTTGAAACCTTTCTAAGTATATTTTGTTCATTTGTCTAAAGGATTAAGTCCGAGAAGATAATGATATGTTGTGAAAATTTTTCTTTGTAATTTGGGGTTAGAGCTACACTCTCGCGAAAGAATGTATCGTGAACACGAGCACTCACACTGTCAAACTTAAGTGACGGGAGCATCAAATTCTCATGAGTGCAATTTCGTTGTGATAGTTATGCATACCACTTTTAGATGAGTACTCACGATAACATCTTTTCAGTCAGTGCTTTATCCACATATATCATATGATCTCTGTGGCTTGATTTGCAGATCCGTATTTTCCTCTTAACGTTACTTTAGCGTAATTTTGCATTGCAAACAACATTTGATAAGACGAATGTGTTGCGTTTTGTTTCAGCAGTGTACTGTAAAAGACGGAGAACTTGCGTTATGGTAGCACATTTTATCGTGTTAACTGATTCTTCTGTTGATTCGTGGTAAAACCAGATGGTGTTTGTATCTCATCTCTTTTGACAAATGTAGGACCCTCTCTAGCAATGATAGTTATACTCTGATGGTAATTTTGTAAGCTGAATTCCGGTTAACAGAATGGATTAACACATTAGAACTTATAGAATATTGTACTTTTCATTTATAACTTTTACCATGCACTATAATATAGCCGAGAACCATCGTATTAAATAATTCTAGTTACTAAATGACGTTATTACGTAATTACTTTAATTTTAAGAAATCTCTGGAATGGCGTATTAAAGACACTGTCATTACCGATCAGACTTTGCGTTATGGTCTTATATAGAGCTGCAGAGGAATTAGATCATTGTCAGGAACGTTAAATGGAAAGAACATAATGTGACGCAAAACTGGCTCTTGGCAGTAAATCACCAGCAATTTGCGGCGAAGAAACATCAGAATGCGCCACTGTTTGATCACTGCATGGCCGGCATTCTTCCGTACGTATCTTTGGTCACGTGCTCGCTAGTAACGTTCCAGAACGATCCAAGCGCAAAAAATTATTGCGCAGAGTTTGTTGTCGTCAAAGATGTTCAGAGAATTCAGACGACTGATCAGAAAATTACTTTAGCGGGAGAAATACGTCAAATATGCTGGATCCACGTCCTCCAGTGCTGCCACAGTACGCCGTACCAACGGCTGGCGCATTCCGGACGTGACGAGCATACGTTATTTTCTGTAGGCACTGCATTAACTGCTATGAAGGAAACATAAATGTTTCAGTTTCTCGTTTTTCTTGACAAGAAGCAAATTTGTTGTAGCCGTTATTGACCACCATGTAAGTCGGCTTCGTATCAACGATTTCCCTTGTATTTTTTAAGTGAGGGTTTCGATGGACCCCAAGTGGCTCTATCTACATCTGCGCACATACCCCATAGTACGGTGCGTGGCGGAAGGCATCACGTACATTCCTTTCTGTTCCCTTCGGAAATACCGCGAGGGAACAAGGACGTTCTTAGGCTCCGAACGAGATCTAATTTCTCTCATCTTATCTTCGTGGTTATTACGCGAAATGTACATGGCAGTAGAAACAATCTGCAATCAACCTCAAATTCCGGTTCCACAAATTTCCGCAAAAGCGCCTTGCGAAAAGAGCGTCGCCTTCCATCCAGAGATTCCCATTTGAGTTCAGCAAGCACTTACGTAACAGTTTCGTGCTGATCGAATCTACCAGTACCAAATCTAGCAGCGCGACTGTGCATTACTTCGATGTCTTCCTTTATTTCGACCTGCTGAGGATCCCAAAGTCCGGACCAGTGCTCAAGAATAGGTCGCACTAGGGTTCCATATGCCGTCTCTTTTACCGATGAGCTACACTTTTCCAAAATTCTCCGCTCAAAACGAAGTCTTGTTTTCGCCTTCCCGGCCATGAAATTGACGTTATCATTCCATTTCATAACGTTACGCCTAGATGTTTAATTGATGTGACTGTCTCGAGCGCCGGCCGGAGTGGTCGAGCGGTTCTAGGCGCTACATTCTGGAACCGCGCTACCGCTACGGTCGCTGGTTCGAATGCTGCCTCGGGCATGGATGTGTATGATGTCCTTAGTTCAGTTAGGTTTAAGTAGGGCACTGATGACCTCAGCAGTTAAGTCCTGTAGTGTTCAGAGCCAACCATTTGATCTGTCTCGAGCAGCACATTACTAACGTTGTATTCGAAGTCGTTTTTCCTACTCATCCGCATTAATGTATATTTTTCTACATTTAGAGCAAGCTGCTACTCACCACTCCAACTGTAAATTCTAGGTCATCCGGTATTCCCCTACAGTCAGTCAAGGATGACACCTTCCAGTATACTGCAGCTTCATCGCCAAGCAGTCGTAAATTGCCGCTCTTCCTGTCCGCCAGATCATTTATCATCATCATCATTTAAGACTGATTATGCCTTTCAGCGTTCAGTCTGGTGCATAGACCCCTTATAAAATTCCTCCATGATCCCCTATTCAGTACTAACATTGGTGCCTCTTCTGATGTTAAACCGATTACTTCAAATCATTCTTAACCGAATTCAGGTACCTTCTCCTTGGTCTGCCCCGACTCCTCCTACCCTCTACTGCTGAACCCATGAGTCTCTTGGGTAACCTTGCTTCTCCCATGCGTGTAACATGACCCCACCATCTAAGCCTGTTCATCCTGACTGCTACATCTATAGAGTTCATTCCCAGTTTTTCTTTGATTTCCTCATTGTGGACACCCTCCTGCCATTGTTCCCATCTACTAGTACCTGCAATCATCCTAGCTACTTTCATATCCGTAACCTCAACCTTGTTGGTAAGGTAACCTGAATCCACCCAGCTTTCGCTCCCATACAACAAAGTTGGTCGAAAGATTGAATGGTGCACAGATAACCTAGTCCTGGTACTGACTTCCTTCTTGCAGAAGAGAGTAGATCGTAGCTGAGCGCTCACTGCATTAGCTTTGCTACACCTCGCTTCCAGTTCTTTCACTATGTTGCCATCCTGTGAGTATATGCATCCTAAGTACTTGAAACCGTCCACCTGTTCTAACTTTGTTCCTCCTATTTGGCACTCAATCCGTTTATATTTCTTTCCCACTGACATTACTTTCATTTTGGAGATGCTAATCTTCATACCATAGTCCTTACATTCCTGATATAACTCTGAAATATTACTTTGCAAACTTTCAATCGAATCTGCCATCACAACTAAGTCATCCGCATATGCAAGACTGCTTATTTTGTGTTCACATATCTTGATCTCACCCAGCCAGTCTATTGTTTTCAACATATGATCCATAAATAATATGAACAACAGTGGAGACAGGTTGCAGCCTTGTCTTACCCCTGAAACTACTTTGAACCATGAACTCAATTTACCGTCAACTCTAACTGCTGCCTGACTATCCATGTAAAGACCTTTAATTGCTAGCAAAAGTTTGCCTCCTATTCCATAATCTCGTAGAACAGACAATAACTTTCTCCTAGGAAACCGGTCATATGCCTTTTCTAGATCTATAAAGCATAAATACAGTTCCCTGTTCCACTCATAACACTTCTCCATTATTTGCCGTAAGCTAAAGATCTGGTCCTGACAACCTCTAAGAGGCCTAAACTCACACTGATTTTCATCCAATTGGTCCTCAACTAATACTCGCACTTTCCTTTCAACAATACCTGAGAAGATCTGACCCACAACGCTGATTAAAGAGATACCTCTGTAGTTGTTACAATCTTTTCTGTTTCCATGTTTAAAGATTGGTGTGATTACTGATTTTGTCCAGTCTGATGGAACCTGTCCAGACTCCCAGGCCATTTCAATTATCTTGTGTAGCCATTTAAGACCCGACGTTCCACTGTATTTGATGAGTTCCGACTTAATTTCATCCACCCCAGCTGCTTTATTACACTGCAATCTATTGACCATTTTCTCCACTTCCTCAAATGTGATTTTATTTCCATCTTGATTCCTATCCCATTCTACCTGGAAATCTGAAACATTGCTGATCGTATTTTCACCTCCATTGAGCAACTCTTCAAAATATTCCCTCCATCTGTCCAAGGCATCCACAGGATTCACCAGCAGTTTTCCTGACCTGTCCAAAATACTTGTCATTTCCTTCTTACCTCCCTTTCGAAGACTGCTAATTACACTCCAGAATGGTTTTCCAGGAGCTTGACCCATAGTCTCCAACCTGTTTCCAAAGTCTTCCCAAGATTTCTTCTTGGATGCTGCAATTATCTGTTTGGCTTTGTTTCTTTCTTCAACATAACTTTCTCTGCCTACCTGAGTTCTAGTATGTAGCCATTTTTTATACGCCTTCTTTTTCCTTTTACAGGCTGCCTTGACTGTGTCATTCCACCAAGCTGTTTGCTTCATCCTACTTTTACACACTACTGTTCCAAGACATTCTTTAGCCACTTCTAGTACTGCGTCCCTGTACCCTGTCCATTCCTTTTCCAATGACTGTAATTGACTATATTCAACTAACTGGTACCTTTCTGAGATCGATCTTATGTACTTGAGCCTGATTTCCTTATCCTGAAGTTTCTCCACTCTTATCCTCCTACATATGGACCTGACCACGTGCACTTTCGGCCTCACAATCCCAATTTCACTGCGGATTAAATAATGATCAGTGTCGTCAAAGAATCCCCTGAATACACGTGTGTCCCTCACAGCCTTCCTGAATTCCTAATCTGTTGTTATATAGTCAATGACAGATCTGGTTCCCCTGCCTTCCCAAGTATACCGGTGAATGTTCTTATGTTTAAAAAAGGAATTTGTGATTACTAAGCCCATTTATGCATACGGATAATAACAGCAGTCCTATCACATTTTCCTGGGGCTCTCCTGACGATACCCGTGTCTCTGATGTACATTCTCCGTCGAGGCCTACGTATTGGGTTCTATTATTTAAAAAATCTTTGAGGCACTCACCGTGTTAAAAGCGTCCGGAAATCTAGGGACACAGAATCGGCCTGTTGCCCTCAGTCCATGGTTTGTAGGATATCATGCGAAAAAAGACAAGCTGAATTTCGCACGAGCGGTGATTACTATATCCGTGCTAATATGTGGACTAGAAATAGGCTTTCCTGTCTCAACGAAATTTGCTGTATTCGAAGTCAGAAGGTGTTCAACAATTCTGCAGCAAACCGATGTTAAGGATATTGCTCTGTGATTATACGGGTCCGTTCTTTTACCCATCTTATGTACAGGAGCCAGCAGCTCTCTTTTCCAGTCACTTGGTACTTAGCGCTGGATGAGAGATTCGTGATAAATGTAAGCTAAGTAAAGGGCCAATGCTGCAGAGTACTTAGTGTGAAACTGAACTGAGATTCCATGCGGACCAGGCGCGTTATTTTATATTAGTTTTCAACTCTTTCAGCTATGCCTCTACATCAGGGATGCCTATTTCTAGTCCTCTTTCGAGGGAGTCTGTACAACAGTCAATGTCATGGGACTACGTCAAGATGATTTGCCGACAGGTTAGCAGTGGCCTCTACTCTTTCATCAGTCACGAAGCACGTCCTATTACCCTCGCTACTATTCTCTAAAACTACAGTGCCAAACTTTTTAGTGAAATGCGTGTTGTTACGCAAGTCTTTCAAGACAAACAGAATAGCGACGTTCGCTTCCTAGACGCCTGCAGGCATTGATCACATCAGAAATTAAGTAGTGAAGACGGCACAACTTTTATACTGTCTAATACACGATTCTTACACCACTGTAACGATATCACACAGTGTAGGTTTTCATGGCGCAGGTTAACTTCAGGCCGAGCTGACAGGCCGTGGTCTATGTGAAAAACTTTACCGTAACGTTTCGTCTCCGGCTCCGGCAGGCATCCTCGGAGGTGAAGCGGCGAACTACAGTCACAAACTCGATAGCGCATCGATTATATGGGCAGTATAGAGGACACCACAGTCTATCACGAGACTGCCTTTGGTAGGCCTCTGTTGGTCCATCACGGACTCAGGACGTTTATTTTATTTTATTTTGAAGCCTACCAGTTTCGGTATTTCAGTATGCCATCTTCAGGCCCAATATGCATCTCTCCAAATAAACTAAATGTCATATAGAACCATAAATCTCTGGATGCCGTGAATCCAGTCGTTACACTAATGCTTCATTCGAAGACTTGATAGCAACAGTTGCTATCAACCCTTCGAATAAAGCACTAGTATAACGATTAAATTCACGAAATCAAGAGATTTATGACTTTATATGACATTTTAGTCTATATGACGTTGATAGTAACAGTTGCCATCAAGTCTTTGAGTGAAGCACTAGTGTAACGATTCAATTCACGACATCTAGAGATTTATCACTTTATATGACATTTTCGTCTACATGACGTTGATAGCAACAGTTACTATCAAGTCTTCGAATGAAGCACGGGTGTAACGATTGAATTTACGACATCCAGAGATTTATGGCTCTATATGACATTATCTTTTATTTGGAGAGATGCATATGGGGCCTGAAGATGGAGTAGTGAAACGCTGAAACTGGTAGCCTTCAAAATAAAATAACATCTTAAGATACACGGCTGTTGGTAAATTTTATTGACACTGGCAGTTGTCTGTGGTAGTGTGAACATTCTCGGTGAACGAATGTCATTCTGTCGATGTAAGTCGCCATCCATATTTTATCTAATTTGAAGCTTTCTTCTTTTCAGTTAAATTTATTATGGCCTTTATAAACAGTACAAACCTCCCTATACCTGCGTGCATGATAATGATATGTTTTCGATATGATGCTCGTCTCACTGAATTTTATTTTATTAGTACACACTGTAAGTAGGCTGTTTAGGTTTTTATATTGGTAACGACATGTAGCGCTCTATATGAAAATCACTGACTGTGCTGTGTGCAGTCTGAGGCTGGTCGGCATTGTTGCAATATTCGCCATTGTAGCGTTGTGCAGTTGGCTGTTAACAGCGCGTAGCGTTGTGCAGTTGGAGGTGAGCCGCCAGCAGTGGTGGATGTGGAGAGAGAGATTGCGGAATTTTGAGAGTGGATGATCTGGACAGAGACAGTAAATTTGTAAGACTGGATTTCATGAACTAATATATATATATATAATGACTTTTGAACACCATTAAGGTAAATACATTGTTTGTTCTGTATCAAAATCTTTCATTTGCTAACTATGCATATTAGTAGTTAGTGCCTTCAGTAGTTTGAATCTTTTGTTCAACTGGCAGTAGTGGCGCTTGCTGTATTGCAGTAGCTTGAGTAACGAAGATTTTTGTGAGGTAAGCGATTTGTGAAAGGTATAGATTAATGTTAGTCAGGGCTATTCTTTTATAGGGATTATTGAAAGTCAGATTACGTTGCGCTAAAAATATTGTGTGTCAGTTTAAGCACAGTCATGTATAATTTTTCTAAGGGGATGTTTCAACACGTTCTGCCAGAGCTGATTTTTCCACATGTCCAGGACGGCAATTCCTCTTATGCTCAGCTATTATAGTCAATTTCAATGGCTGCTTGAAAAAAAACCAACTAGGTGGTATCGCTACTCTGATTATACATACGTGATACATTGTGCAGAAGAGCTGAATGCCTTCTTGAAACACCTTTAAAATATCAACCAAAAAATCCAGTTTACTGTGGACACGGAAAGCAATGGGTAACTTAACTTTTCGAATGTAGTCAAACGAGTGGATGAGACGTCGGGACATTAGGAGCATAGAAAATCTACACATACCAATTGTTACCTTTATAAACATTCTAACCACAACCACAGACAAAACTGAGGTGTTCCAAAAGCCATGGTGCATAGGGCTCACAAAATGTGTGAAGCGTTTTATTTACAAGGTTAGGTTCTTTAAGAAGGTTGCTTATTCTAACAAGGAGATGGATCGACCCTTGACCCTAGCGAAAGAATCAGGATCAAAGAGGGAAAATGGCTGTGCAAGCGGAAAGTATTTCTTCTGTTTGTGACCAAGATTAAACATTGAGTTGTGAAAGTATTGGACAAGTATGGGTTTTAAAATTTTTGAAACTCACCATGAAATTAAAGTAACATTTACGAACTTAAAAACATTTATAACACCCTTTGGTTACTCTGGGAGCATATAAAACTCCTTATAGTTGCGAACTAAGATATATTGGTACCTCAAAAAGAAGTGTTAAGCCCGTATAGTTGAACATAAGAGGAGTGCCTTTTGGGGCCTATGGACAAATCAATCGTAGCAGGACATGTGTACCAAAAGGGTAGTCTTGAAATAAAATTCAGTGGGCGTCATCTTGGGAACATCGCATTATCACTCACGCATATATAGGGATGCCGTTGAGATTTATAAACACCTTAATAAATTTAATAGAAAAGAGGATGATTTCAAAGAAGATAAAATATGGGTATTGACATTATACCGATAGAATGAAGGGGATTATTTTCAGCAGAGAACGTTGGCACTACCAGAGATAGCACACTACTGGCCATTAAAATTGCTACACCAAGAAGAAATGCAGATGATAAACAGGTATTCAATGGACAAATATATTATACTAGAACTGACATGTGATTACATTTCCACACAGTTTGGATGCGTAGGTCCTGATTAATCAGTACCCATAACAACCACCTCTGGCCGTAATAACGGCCTTGATACGTCTGGACATTGAGTCAAACAGAGCTTGGATGTCGTTTACAGCTACAGCTGTCCATGCAGCTTCAACACGATACCACAGCTCATCAAGAGAAGTGAGTGGCGTATTGTGACGAACCAGTTGATCGGCCACCATTGACCAGACGTTTTCAGTTGGTGAGACATGGGGAGAATGTGCTGGCCAGGACAGCAGTCGAACATTTTTTGTATCCAGAAATGCCCGTACGGACTTGCAATATGCGGTCGTGCATTATCAAGCTGAAATGTAGGGTTTCTCAGGGATCGAGTGAAGGATAGAGCCACGGGCCGTAATACATCTGAAATTTAACGTCTACTGTTCAAAGTGCCGTCAATGCGAACAATAGGTGACCGAGACGTGTAACCAACGGCACCCCACACCATCACGCCGGGTGATACGCCAGTATGGCGATGACGAATGCACGCTTCCAATGTGCGTTCACCGCGATGTTGCCAAAGACGGATATCACCATCATGATACTGTAAACAGAACCTGGAGTCATCCGAAAAAATGACGTTTTGCCATTCGTGCACCCAGCTTCGTCGCTGAGTACACCATAGCAGGCGCTCCTGTTTGTGATGCACCGTCAAGGGTAACCGCATCTATGGTCTCCGAGTTGACAGTCCGTGCTGGTGCAAACGTCGTCGAACTGTTCGTCAGATGGTTGTCGTGTTGCAAACGTCCCCATCTGTTGACTCAGGGATCGAGACGTGGTTGCACGATCCGTTACAGCCATGCGGATAAGATGTCTGTCATCTCGACTGCTAGTGATACGAGGCCGTTGGTATCCAGCATGGCGTTCCGTATTACCCTCCTGAATCCACCGGTTCCATATTCTGTTAACAGTCATTGTATCTCGGCCAACGCGAGCAGCAATGTCGCGATACGATAAACCGCAATCGGGATAGGCTACAATCCGACCTTTGTCAAAGTCGGAAACGTGATGGTACGCATTTCTCCTCCTTATACGAGACATGACAACAAAGTTCCATCAGGCAACGCCGGTCAACTGCTGTTTGTGTATGAGAAATCGGTTGGAAACTTTTCTCATGTCTGCACGTTGTAGGTGTCGCCACCTTGTGTGAATGCTCTGAAAAGCTAATCATTTGCATATCACAGCGTTTTCTTCCTGTCGGTTAAATTCCGCATCTGTAGCACGTCATCTTCGTGGTGTAACAATTTAATTGGCCAGTAGTGTATCATAGCTGGCTTCACGTGATGGACTGTGGTGACCTCTACACTACCTATCTTTCGGCGGTCCTCTGGTTTTCATTACAGTTCGCCGCATCATCTCCGAGGATGTCTGCTGCACACGGACATGGAAAGATAGGTGAAAGTCTTACATACAGACCACGGCCTGTCAGCCTGAAGTTTTCAGTGAGGAACACTGTGCACGATCCTATCTCCATTATAGGGAGAGATATCCTGCTAGATGATGCCAACGCCGTCGGAGAAAACAACTACCATGGAAGCATAAAGGTGGTCTACAATAACGTTCATGTAGTCCACAGCCGTCACAGTGCCTTCGACTACTATCACAGGTGCCATGGGAGCACAGTCGAATTTCGCTCAAATTGTAATACTGCCCCCATCGGCCTGCGTCTGCGGCATACTCAATATCCTTGAGCAGCCGTTCGCCTAGATGACGGCGTATCTAGAAACGACCATCATCATGGTGGGACAAGAAACACGTTTCGTTAAGTCAGGCTATCCGTGCAACCACGACATGATTTTGATGATCATAAACGCACTGCAACCGATCTTGATGGTGTCGTTGTGTCTGCATGGAGGCGCCTAAGAGTTGTCTGCTGTGGAGCCCAGTCTCCAACAGTGTGCACTGAACAGAGTGTTTTATGACACTTGCGCCTTTAAGCAGCATTTCACTCTGTCGTTATATCTTCCACACATCTTCATCTCTCCTAGGTCACAAAGCTGTCAAGCAGCCGATCTTCACGTACTGAGATGAGTCGTGGGCGTCCAACACCTTGTCTCCTACTCGTGGTCTCACAGCACTTCATTCTCTTTTAGCCCGGCAAACGGAGACCAAAAAAGAGTCGGACAGGGGAAAAATCGTGTATTTTGTTTATTTAACCTGAACGGATTAGGGCTGTAAGGCTTCTCTAACACCTGACCCGCATTTCTCACATACCTTACTTTTTTACCTCATAGTTACGTAACGAAAATCAGTTTTAACATAGAAAATGGTATTAAAATGGTTAGAGTAGTCGTAGAGAAAATATGAGTAAATAATACTAAGTAAAAATTAATATAGTTAATACTAGCAATACTTCTATTATTGCTGCTGCTGCCGCTAGTAATGATAATTATTAGTATAATAATAATAGTGACAATATAACCCGGCCATTGTGGGAGAGCGGTTCTAGGCGCTATAGTATGGAACCGCGCGACTTCTACGATCGCAGTTTCGAATCCTGCCTCGGGAATGGATGTGAGTGATGTCCTTAGGTTAGTTAGGTTTAAGTAGTTCTAAGTTCGAGGGGACCGATAACCTCAGAAGTTAAGTCCCATAGTGCTCAGAGCCATTTGAACCATTTGTACAATATAAATAATAATGTTAGAACGGATACAAAAAGAAATTATAGTTGTACAAAATAGATGTTTTCTGATATAGCGAGTTCTGGGAAAAGGAAGAATATTGGGAAATGAGGAAGATTTGGCTGGTAAAAAGGATGTACAGAGTTACGAGTGGTTCTGTGATATGTTAGTAACTGTCTTCTGAAGCTGGAGATGTTATTCAGTTATCTAATGTAATGCGGAAGGTTGTTCCAGAGTCGGGTTCTTGTTACTGGGAAGGACCTCGGGAAAGTGGCTGAACGATGGAGTGGGACAGAAAGGATTTTGCTCTGATGGGAACGGGTATGTCTGCCATGTTGTTCGGACAAAAGCGTCAAGCTAAGGAGGGATATGAGGAACAGTGTACGTTAATAAGACAACAGACGAGGCAGAATATAAGGAAATCTCTGCACCTGTCTGTACGCAGCCAAGATAGAAGTGTATATGTTGGTGAAATATGAGCAAAGAGTCGAAAATCGGCAGATATTACAAACACAGGCATTCATAACGCTTTAGGCGCTGTGAGCTTTGCTGAGAAAGACTTCGCAGAATAACACCTCTGTAATCATTACCTGAGTTAAAGGGTTATTATAATTGAAATTAAACTTTCAAAACGCTGTAGAAGTAACATCACTATTCAGAATGACATCAAATTGCAACGGAATATTATCGGAGAAGGGGGAAAACGTATGATAGAAGAAAAAAGTAGAGTGAAAATTGGTCAATAGATGGTACTGTATGTGTCAGAATATGTAAATGAAAACACCTGTCATGTGCACACCCATTGTAGTTGGTATAAACACATCGGTTATACGGCTTTTCCTCCTTTCGCTGCGACTTTCGCCCTGACTGTCTCAATGCAGGATCGCGCTCTGCTTGTAAAGCAGTATTACAAGAATGATGACTGTGCACACGTCGCTCTGCAGAAGTTCCGGACACTGAAGGATAAAGGCGTTGGTTCGATGGCTGCCGTGGGTCTGGAGAAAATTGATTCGGAAATTCGAAAAGACGGGTTCTTTTGGTGTGCAACCTGGCAGAAGGAGGAAAACAATTCGACGTCAGTGGAAGCAGAGGCCACGGCAGTGCAGAAGGAGAATAGTGGGTGTGTGCAAACGTGTAGTGCACAGAGAATTGCCCGAATATTGGACATACCAGTGAGGACGGTGCATAAAATCGCACGAAACATCCTTCTTTGTATCCATTGAGAATTACCCATGTGCGCGAGTTGCTTCCTGTTGGCCTGCCAGAAAGAGATACCTTCGCTTTAGAATTTTTTGCTCACATGGAAGTGGACAATGATTGGTGTGGACGATTTTGTGGACAGACGAAGCCCAATTTCATCTGACAGGATATGTAAATAAATAGAATTGGCAAATCAAACAGTACCACTTCGTACTGAAAAGGTCACTGTCTGGTGCGAATTTACGGCATCATTTATCATTTACCTGTATCGTCACTGATAAGCACCATGAGTGTCTTTCGAGGAAGCGGTCCGGTGTGGCCGAGCGGTTCTAGGCGCTTCAGTCTGGAACCGAGCGACTGCTACGGTCGCAGGTTCGAATCCTGCCTAGGGCATTGATGTGTGTGATGTCCTTAGGTTAGTTAGGTTTAAGTAATTCTAAGTCTAGGGAACTTTTGACCTCATATGTTAAGTCCCATAGTGCTCAGAGCCATCTCAACCATTGTCTTTTGTCCGCAGCTCGTGGTCGTACGGTAGCGTTCTCGCTTCCCACGCCCGGGTTCGATTCCCGCCGGGGTGAGGGATTTTCTCTGCCTCGTGATGGCTGGGTGTTGTGTGATGTCCTTAGGTTAGTTACGTTTAAGTAGTTCTAACTCTAGGGGACTGATGACCTCAGATGTTAAGTCCCATAGTGCTCAGAGCCATCTGAACCATTTGTCTTTTGCGCAACCACGTCGTTCCAGCTGGATATGTGGATGGGATCATTTTTGTGCAAGATGGCGCACCTCCAAGCTTTGCAAATCCAGTTAAGCAGCTGCTGAAGCGCCATTTCTCTACAGCGTGGCCGTTCCGATCACCTGATCTTAATCCGTGTAACTTCTGGCTGTGGGGCTATCTGAAAGCTGCGTTGAAGGCACACACTGCGCAACACATTCTGAACGTTTCCCCAGAAACACTTCGAACAGTTGTGAAACATGTTGGTTCTCGATTTCAACTTGTTCCAGAAAACGGTGGACACCATATTGAATATATTTTGCGCCAGTCACACGGAAATTAATAATCCGATTTCATTTTGATTGATGTTTTTTATGCGGTTTTTGGCCTCAGGACAATTAAAAACCGATGTGAGTGATGCTTTTTATACGGATTTTCGCCTCACAACAATTAGAAACCGATATGACCGTGCCATGATGGATGGGCTTAGGTAACTAACAATATCTCACCTCTACACCCACGACTACTCAGAAGACTAAAAAATAAAGAATAAAAAATGGAAATATCTATAAATTTATAAATATCACCACTTAATGTTAAATGCCCTTATGTAAAGCTCATTGTAGTTCTGCTCATCGACGGGCAGCCCGTTTTGTATTACCGCAAAACAGGAGACATTGCAACAGATATGATACTCGAACTGGGATGGCTATCATTAAAACAAAGGTGTTTTTCGTTGCAGCAGGACCTCTCATGAAATTTCAATCAGCAACTTTCTCTTCCAAATGCAATAATATTTTGTTGGCGCACCGTTATATAGGAGAATGGTCACTGCTATAAAATAAGGGAAATCAGATCTCGCAAGGAAAGATTTAAGTGTTCATTTTTCTCGTGTACTGTTCGAGAGTGGAACAGTAGAGAAATAGACCTAAGGCGTTGGTAGAGGTGTTCGACCATAATAACAGTAAATATGAAAGTGAATTTAAAAATGATTGTATGTCGAATAAATAACAGAGACACAGATGCTATTAAAGCCTTTATTGCGTTCATGACGCGCTACGGCCATAGCTCATTATCAGATGAGCTGGTGACAAATGACAAAGACAAGTGCAAATAATGATATACAGTACACCGAAACCAAAGAAATGTCATTATATAAATCTCAATTGAAATTAGTCGTTTTGGCGAACGTAAGTACATACCACGTGAGATAATTACATGCACTGACAAGAATGTTGAAAAATGAGCATACGAAGGTCAGTACAGGAGCCGTCATATACAGGACGCAGACCTAACTAGCAGCTGATTACAGTTGCAGTAGTAGGGCACCGTTAACGAAGCCATAACGTAGTCTTGTATCATTAGAGGGCAGCATTTCTGAGAACATGTAAAATAAAAATGTTAATATAAAACAATAAAAGCTCAGTCACCACAAATGCGCAAGAAGGTTATTTGCAAAAACAGTATAACAGCACAAGTCATTCCATTTACAACGACATCATATAGAACCACATTCTGTATGTTTTCTTCACAATTTCAGTAGAGGGCAATACACCCGATACACAGTTAATTAAAATAATTATTTTTCAATGAGACAAAATTATTTAAATTACACACCTCGAAGAAAGTTTTGCGTTATCCCCATTTACAGAGCTCCTGAAGAGAGATGTTGACTGTGGATATTGTATCACAAAGACAGTCCCTTTGACTGTTCAGAAATGTCATTAAACCCGCCCAAAGATGTAAACAACCATGCATGAGCAGCGCCTATTAGACGGAGGGGGTCCGACAGCCAATCAGTTCCAGTCATTCCACCAGGAAGGAGGTACACGGCTCGTGTTGTCTGTAGTTCAACCATGCCTAGACAGTTAATACCATGGTTTGACCGCGTTCGCATTGCTACTTTGTGCCAGGAGAGGAGGGGAATGTAAGTGTCGAGGCGTCTCGTAATGAACCAAGGTGATGTTGTTCGGACATGGAGGAGATACAGAGAAACAGGAACTGTCGATGACATGCCTCGCTATGGCCTTCCGAGGGTTACTACTGCAGTGGATGACCACTACCTACGGTTTATGGCTAGGATGAATATTGACAGCAACGTCACCATGGTGAACAATGCTTTTCGTGCAGCCACAGGACTTCGTGTTAACGATTCAAACTGTGCGCAATAGGCTGCATGATGCGAAACTTCACTCCCGACGTCCATGGCGAGGTTCATCTTTCCAACAACGGCACCATGCAGAGCGGTAAGGATGGGTCTAAAAACATGCTGAATGGACCGCTCAGGATTGCTATCACGTTCTCTTCACCTTCACATCGTGCACATCTTGTGAATGACCTCCTTCAGGATAACGACATCGCTCGGGTAGAGTGGCCAGCATGTTCTCCAAACATGAACCCTATCGAACATGCCTGGGATAGGTTGAAAAGGGTGGTTTACGGACGACGTGACCCACCAACCAATCTGAGGGATCTAGGCCGAATCGCCGTTGAGGAGTGGGACAGTCTGGACCACAGTGCCTTGATGAACTTGTGGATAGTATGCCACGACGAATACAGGCTTGGATCAGTGCAACAGGACGCGCTACGGGGTATTGGAGGTACCGGTGTGTACAGCAATCTGGACCACAGTCTCTGCCGAGCGTTTCTAGGCGCTACAGTCTGGAACCGCGCGACTGCTAGGGTCGCAGGTTCGAATCCTTCCTCGGGCATGGATGTGTGTTATGTCCGTAGGTTAGTTAGGTTTAAGTAGTACTAAGTTCTAGGGGACTGATGACCTCAGAAGTTGAGTCCCATAGTGCTCAGTGTCATTTGAACCACCGCCTCTGAAGGTCTCGATGTATGGTGGTACGACATGCAATGTGTGGTTTTCATGAGCAATAAAAAGTGCGAAAATGATGTTTATGTTGATCTCTATTCCAGTTTTCTGGACAGCTTCCTGAACTCTCGGAACCGAGGTGATGCAAAACTGTTTTTGATGTGTGTAATTCTTTCGCTTTTACCAGCACAGTTGTGCAAGGAAGTCAACAGTAAAGCACAACGCAGTAGTCCAGGTTTCTTAAAAGAAACATACTGTTGCACATCACCTTTACATTTGCGATATGACTTAAGAAAGACAGTTCCATAATAAAATTACATGTGGTCATTAAGAATTCCATAAAACATGAAGAAAATTGGAGAGTGGCCAGATGGAGACTCATATTGTTTTTCCCTTGCCACAAGTAAATTATTGAAAAAAAAAAAACGAAGTACGATTGCTTGAAATCTGCTCATTTATATGCTCTGGGGATAGCTACTTACTGATATAGACATCAGCTTCTTATAAAATGTCCACTACTACACCTTTGTTACCAAAATGCAAAGTAAATAATAAATTCACTCTCATAGCTAATGATACACGCTGTATTAGAGCTGTCTGTCTGAGGAATGATATTTATTATCACAGGAATAAAATATCCGAATCAGTAATTGAGCGGAGTGGTTGGCAAACTGGACTCGTATTCGGAATGATGACGGTTCCAATCCCCTTCTGGACACGAAGAATTAGGTTTCCCCTTACTTGCCTGAAAGCACTTCAGGCAAATACTGGGGAGGCTCCTTTGTAAAGGTAACAGCCAATTTCCTTTACCTTCCCTTCGCAATCCCAAGCCTGTCAAGGGGACATCAAACTAATCTTCCTCCCTTCTTTCTGAAATATTAATCTCCTTTACACTAAGCTGCTCCAAGAACACGATAAAAAGTGGTAAGCATATGTTTAGTAACTTTTTGTACAGATGGTTTCGGGACCTCGGCTGTTTGGCCCAGAATGTCAAAAATACCTTTCAGCCGTCTACATTTCCAGACTGTTATATTACTGAGCAACCAGTTGCGGTGATACGTTACACCATTTTCAGGCACCGTGTCCGACATGTAGGATTTTGACTGGAACAGAGATGGAATCTTCCTGCATGTCAGTCATGGGGCCTGAAGATGGCGTATTATAACGCCGAAACTAGTTGCTCAATGAAATAACAATCTGGAAATTTAGACGACTCAAAGGTGCTTTGATCTGACATTCTATGTTTCGCACGTTTCGACAGTGTGCACGGCCTTCACGTCCATCCGCCGTCCAGTGCCCAGTAGCCTTCCTGCTGCCCCTCCAGTGCATTGTCTGCAGCGTGCAGCGCTAATGCAGCAGTTTTTGCAGTAATTAATCAGTCGCGCGATGAAATGTGACGGCCGACTGACGCCATCGTGCCCGGAGCAATTTGCCGCGCGCCCGTCGCCGGACTGCTGTTTTTGCCGCCAGGGAGAATGTAGCTGTCCCGTCCGGCTGGTCGTAATGGAGTGCGATTTGATTATATTTCCCATAAATATCGGGCGGCGGCTAGATCTGCAGTCGTGCTGTGGCGAGGCTTTACGCTCCGCCCGAAGACAAATGACTGATTTATTAAACACCGTGATTTATTCCTACCTTCCTGACAGAATTTCAAATACGTCAGCGATGTTGAATGAGACGGGAAACTAAAGTCGTCGCTTAAGAAAACAAGCGTACTGTTTGTGAAGGAGCAAGCAAAGAGGGACTAGCTCGCAAAGAATGTAAATCGATCACCATTCTTCATTCAAACCAATAGTTTAGGGTTTCATGAACTGCTGTCTAAGACCACACACACACACACACACACACACACACAGTGTTAGCTTGGGTCCTACTGTTACAGAGCAAAATAAAGATCCTGGACAAAATAACTAGAACACCTCACTTTTATACTCCCTTCTCAAGGTACTGACAGCTACATAGCCGGAAAAAAAGCACCAACGTCAAGGACAAGGACATGTTATTGACAAGTGAGGTCATATGTGGTGCGGCCGCAAGCTCCTTTTCACATTGGATACAACACCAGTATGCGATACAACGAAAACTTTATATCATGCGTGGACAGTACTAAATCTTGACTTTAAGACACTTCAAAAATTGTTCAAATGGCTCTGTGCACTATGGGACTTAAAATCTGTGGACATCAGTCCCCTAGAACTTAGAACTACTTAAACCTAACTAACCTAAAGACATCACACACATCCATGCCCGAGGAACGATTCGAACTTGCGACCGTAGCGCTCTCGCGGTTCCGGACTGAGCGCCTAGAACCGCTAGACCACCGCGGCCGGCTAATACACTTCTTTTCCATACAGGAACCATAATGAAAGTTTGAATTAAGTCAAAGAAATGACTTCATCAACTTTCTACAAGTTCTGATATTGAGGGAGGCCAAGATCTAGCTTTCTGTACCTCAAATATTCATAAAACTTCTCGACTTTTACAAACTGCACCAATTGCCTAATATATCTGCTGGCAGCTCTCAGTATATAGATCGGTGCCTTACTTTAATATTCGACGACCTTCCAAAATTCATCAGTGACATTCGGTGCTCAAAGCCATCATCACATGACAACGACAAACTAAAAAATTTCGTACACATCTTTCTCATAATCCAACATCTCAATATTCGTTTTTTAAGAAACACGCCAACTTTTACAATTACCGGTTTATATTTTCACATCAGAAGTCATACACTACCACAGATGTTCAAAAAATGTTCAAATGTGTGTGAAAGGTCATCAGTCATGTGTGTGAAAGGTAATGAGTCCCTAAGCATACACACTACTTAACCTAAATTATCCTAAGGACAAACACACACTCCCATGCCCGAGGGAGGGCTCGAACCTCCGCCAGGACCAGCCGCACAGTCCATGACTCGGCTAATCCCGCGCGGCTACAGATGTTCGTAGTAGCAAATTTAAATAAGATCTGATCTATCTTAAACATGGCATTTGTCAGTTCCAACATAGCTGTCCTTTACAGCAAAATATTTCAACAATTGTTTTCATTCTTTAATTTGGTTTAAGTCAAAGGCGTTAACACCCGCGAATCTTCTCTCACCCGACGCCTTCGTGCGGAGGGCAACAGCGGACAGCTCACAGTCATTGGCGGTGGCGTCGGAGATGCTGCCGGCTGCAAGTTACGACGCCTTCCCTCGACATGAAACAATACAGACAGAACATCGAGTATGCCAGTCACTTTTAGTTACTACACCCATATAAACACAAATGTTATTCAACGTAGGTCATCACATCGGTATAATATTGTCTCAGATGCCAACTGAGCGGTTGGACATGGACCTTCTTGTCATACTACAGTAATTTATCGTTGTATATGATAACAAATACAGACCACACAGTAAACGCTGGACAGAGAGCAGCTTTTACACACTGTGTATTCCCCTCTGGCGGCAACGCTGCCGTGTATACCCGCATACAAGCGATCATGAAGTTGCCTGCGATAGACTGTCACAAGAATCTTGCGCCTTTATTCCAATTCGGCAATCGTTCTTCCAGGCCTTGGAGAAAGAGTAAATTGTCACTTCATCATGTCCCGTACACATTCAACTGGCAAGAGATTTGTTGAACTTGCTGCCCAGGTCTATTTGTTATTCAGTTGTTCACCAAAATATATGTTCCTTAGCAAATAAGATCAAACAGCTAGAAGGGGAGCTGGAGTCTACAGAGTGCTCAGTTGTTTGTATCACTGAGCATTTGTTCAATGAGGCAGAAAGTAATCAATTAGTACTGCAGTGTTATAATTTACCGTGTGCATACTGTAGGACTTCTATGAAGTGTGGAGGGTGTTGTATTTATGTAAAACAAAATTATCAGTATAAGACCAGAAGTGATTTATGTGTAATCAGTGAAGAGCAACATTTTGAACTGGCGGCAGTTGAAATCAGGGACCAATACAGGTGTAGGAATTTGAATATCTTATGTATATTTAAATCTCCTAGTGTAGGCTTCAACATCTTTTTCTCCAAACTTAATCATGTTCTTGACAAGATATCCACTCCAAAGAACCACATTCTCATATGTGGAGACCTAAATGTAGATAAACTGAATCCTGATTCTACATGGGACTCATTACAAAGTCTTGTTCAAAGTTTCAATCTAGTTACAACGGTTGACAGTGCAACCAGAATGACAAAAAACTCAAAGACAGCTGTTGATCAGGTATTAATAGATTTAGGCAAAGAAAACTGTAAGGTGGTGGTATCAGAGCTAGGATTATCTTATGACTCAGGTCAAATCATTAATATGAAAGTGGCTCCATAAGAAACAAAGAAAATGCATATTTACAAACGAATTTTTTCTAAACAAAATAGACATGAGTTTGCCAAACAGATAGCAGAACAAACATGGGACTCAGTATACTCAGAGGTAGATGCAAAAGAAAAAATCAAAAACTTCATGACTTTGTTTAAATTAAATTTTGAAGAAACATTTCCTAAAGTATTATGTCCGTTATCAACAGCAGGAAAAAACAAGTGGGTCACAAAAGACACCAAAAATCGGCTGAAACATTAAAGTACCTGAGCTCCATTAAACACAGCCAAACTAATCCTGCTTTCTCACTCTTTTATAAAAGATATAGAAGAAAGTATAGGAAAATATTGCTTGCAGCTCATAACTCCAAACTGGTGCTCTCTGCTGAAAACAAAAATTAGTCAGTATGGAAGATTGTGAAGCAGGAAACTGGTACCAGGAAAATGAATCTGTCAAACTTGAAAATCAAAGAGGAAGGGACTCTAATAAAAGACCCAACATATTTGGCAAACTATATAAACGATTATTTTAGTAGCTTAGGAATAAAATTACAGGAACATTTTCTAACAGCCCCTCAGGTCAAAAAGCCAAATAATGGTGTATCACACTCAATGGTGTTATTCCCTACAACACAAGAAGTCTACAAATCAGTCAACAAACTGAAAAACAAAACTCAGCTAGTCTGGATGAAATCCCCATTTTCATAATTAAGGACTGTATCAAGAGCCTACCACCACCTTTAGTTGATATTATAAATCAATCTTTCAAGCAGGGCTCCTTTCCAGACTATTTAAAATGTGCTAAATTACTACCTCTCTTCAAAAAAGGTGATGCAGGAAAAATTGAAAGTTATAGGCCAATTTCTCTACTCTCATGCTTTGCAAAAATATTAGAAACTATTATGAAAGTTAGGCTAATGAATTATTTAAATAAATACCACTTACTGTCTGTTGACCAGTTTGGATTTAGATCAGGGAAAAGCACAGAATCAGCAACAGCACACCTCATAAAGCACATTGTAGAAGTACTAGATAAAGGGAACTACACAACAGGCATATTTCTTGATCTAACTAAAGTGTTTCATACAGTAGACCACAACATATTGTTAAATTAGTTGGATGAACTGGGAATAAGGGGGCTGGAAAAAGTTGTTCCAGTCATATCTAAAAACTAGAAGACAGATAACTTAAATCTCACATATTTCAAGTTGCTCAAACTATATTGTAAAGTATACTTCAGACCCAAATTATCTAAATATAGGTGTCCCACTGGGTAGTGTCCTTGGCCCAATACTATTCCTCATTTCCATAAATGACTTCCCACAGAGCATCAAGTATGGACAAACAATATTGTTTGCGGACGACGCAAATGTTCCAGTCAGTGACAAATCACCAGATGCACTGAACGAAAAAGCCGAACAAACACTAAACAGTGTTTGTGAGTGGACATCCAATAAGAAAACTAACACTAAATTAAAAAAAAAAAATGCTGTTAACTTCTATGTCTGCAAAAAAAAACCACACTATAACAACTTTAAGTTAAACGATGAAAATATAGAATGTGTGGACTACACAAAATTTCTTGGTATGCATGTTGACAGTCAGTTAAAGTGGGAAGAACATATTAAAATTCTTAGTAACAGAATCGCTACTGCATGCTATGCTCTTAGTATTCTGACTGCAATGTGTGATACTAGTGTATATTTTTCTTATATCCACTCTGTTATTACCTATGGAATAATATTCTGGGGAGTCAACAGTAAAAATATTCAAATAGTTCTCAAATTATGGAAAAGAGCAATTCGTATAATAGCCAAGAGTGATAGTAGGGCTTACTGCCTTGAACATTTCCAAAAGCCAGAAATCCTAACTGTCCCCTGTGAATACATTTTCCAAAGTATTATGTATGTAAGAAAAAATATTGACTGCTATATGGAAAATTCTTTAGTACACAGCTATGAAACTAGAAACCAATACAATCTGCATCTAGAGAGGAAAAATAAAGTTAAAACTCAGCAGAGCTTGTTGTACAATGCTGCTAAATTATATAATAAATTACCCCAAAAAATAAAATATATTGACACAAACGGACAGTTCAAAAATAAACTAAATTGTTTTTATTAAATTAAAGTTATTACGCTGTAATGGACTATCTGAATTAAAACATGTAGTGTAATTAAAGCAGCCTGCATTGTAATACATGAGGAAATAATTATAATATGAAATCCAGAATTGTACAGTACTATAAGAAAATTACAAATTACATAAGGATATAAAACTAATTTAAGATACCTCAAAAATGTGTGTAAATACTAATTTTATGTGTATAATTGTAGGTATATTGTATTGTATATGATTCTGCTGACGAAATCCACACAATGTAATTTGTTGCATGGATTAATAAAGAAATCAATCAATCAATCAGTCAATCAGTGCGTTGAGTCACGGCAGCAGTACGCAGGCGTGCACGCACACCACTGAATAAGCACATCACTTGCTTGCAGTTGATATAACAGCATCACGACAGTATTGAGCTGCACAACGTAGTGGGCAATGGTTACTTTAGGACATTTGGGAGTAACTTCCATTGTACTGGAGGGAGCTATGGGGGGTAAAAACTGTAGACGGATAGAGATTGGAGTACATCCAGCAAATAACTGAGGATGTAGGCTGCAATTGCTAAAAATAAATAAAATATAAAAACGTACTTGTTTGGTAAGTGGACCTCGAGGACACGGTCGATGTAAAATACTGAGTAGTCAAGAGATTTTTCAGTGCAAAATGAGAAATAATTATGGCGCTTGCTTAAGATGTTATGAAAACTAATTTTATAGATGGTCTTTTCAAAGTCAAATAACGCTTTTTAAACTCTCCTCTCCTCTCCTCTGTTCAGATCATGCAGTAATGAAGTCCACAACTGCTATTTCAGCCTTTGACCATTTTCAAGTGGCACTCTGAAGCATCATATTCCGCTTGAAAACAGCCGAATGTCACAACGGTAATCGTAGATTATTTATTTATCAAGTCTACGATTGCTATGGCCTTCTAAAACCTTCTCACAAAAATGAAATCTATGATACTCTGCCAGATAAAAATGCGACACCATCAAGGAGCATATTTAGCGGCACCAGGGTGTAACATATAAGTACGGAGGAATCGTAGTACGAGTAGTGATTCATTTGTAAGGTTATGGTTAGGTGGTTTCTTATTCTATGACTGAACACAGCTGTGTAAGCTGTAATGACGTTGTTTAATATTGCAATTTGGTTACGGAAACACACGCTTTTACGCAGTTTACAATGTGACAATGTTAATACAGTTGTCAAAATGATGCATCTTGTCCTCTGAAAGTGAACTAATCCTAAACACAACAGTATTAAATCTTAATTCTCAGTAAGTTAAATAATCCTAAACACAACAATATTAAATTTTAACTAGAAGTTTCTTTATAAAATTGGTCTTACGACTAAGTTATGCTGCTGGCCATCCGATTCCGGTTCAAAGTTCGGTGCTATTTTATGTTTGTAAAGTTTCTTACATAACTTAAGGGAGTAGAGGTTAGAATAAAATAGATAATGATATCATGTAATATAGAGAATAAGTAAGGACGTTTTATAACTTTACGAAAAGTGTCATTAATTCTATCCAAAAATTGTTTTTTTATCGCTATTTTTACTTATATATTATTATCTCCCCCTTTTGTTTAATTCTTCCTTAAGATAAAGGTCATGGTTTTCTCATCTTCATCACGATGGATAGTAAAAGTGAAGTTGATGGTGATGATGGTTCGTAAGTTATTATTTCTGTGACTACCAGTATATTACGTTATTTTGAAAAATTCGCACCTTGACTCCGACTCCAGCGTCCTCAGCAATGTCTTGTTTTTGGCGTTATCTGTAACAGAACTTCAAAAACACAGTTTATCTACCTTCTTTATTCTTTCCCTTTTCAAAAATTTTCTCTATTGTTCTATTGTGTTGCTTTAAAGTTTAAAACTTTCTTTTCTCAGTTGTGCTTATCCCTATCTCCTTTTTCTCGACAGTTAACTTTTATATTCCTTTCTTCCCCCATCATACTCTTCCTCATTGAAATATTTTCCGGGTTAATCTTACTTCCTACTGTTTACCTCCTTCAACGAAATAACATGTTTCTTGCTTAGCTTAATAATTCAATTCTCTTTCCTGATTATCACCTCCTAACAGCTTCTTATATTTATTTCCCTCATATCTTCATTTTAATATCAGTCTGTGGTATCTTCCACAAATTATATATGATCACATATTCCCCCCAAAATATCTCCTCAATTATTTGTCCACCGTCCTCGACAGAACAAATTAGAAATGACTATCTCCTCCTCAGCTATTTATCTATTCCATTCCTACGTCTTCACTTCCTTTCGTCCACAAAAATCTACTTCCTCCTCCTTCACACTACATCTTTAAGAGAGAAACTACTACTACTTCGTCAAACTCTCCACATGCTGATCTCTATCTTCCTCCTTATTTTCTACTCTTTCCCCAGAACACATTTCGTTTGCAGAGGAGTTACTTTAGTTCCTACTTTCCTGTATTTCATCATCATTTTCCTTTTACATTCCTACCAACTAAATTTTATTTAGTTACCTGAGATAAGTACTAGTCAAATATTTTATGTGTGTGCATTTTGTTATCTTTCCTTAATTTTTGGACATTTAATGTAACTAAATTCTCGTGTGGAGTTACTTTTTTGTTTGTTTAGCCTTTATATAATTTTAAATGACTCACATGGTGCAAACCTATGGTACATTATCCTCTTGGCATACTACTTCTCTCTCCGTTTCATATAAATGAGCTACATCTTTTACAATTTGGTTATCATCAGTTTTTGTTCTACTGTCTATAACTCCTGTTCCTCATCGTCGGTCGATTCACAGTCAACTAAATCCCAGCATGCTGGTGTTTGTATCCGATATCCCCTAAACCTACTCCTTCGCCTTGCTGATCAAAACTAAGTCTATTTACATGTTTAATTCATATAGTTAACTTCATTATTCGACTGAATCACTTGTGACTGGTCTTCGTACCGTTCATCTCGTCAATTCTGTCTTTTATCTGGGTTTGGTGGCCTCAATTCGACTTCCTGTACGGGTTCATTTCGCATGTTTTGTCCTGCTGAAGCTTGATTTTCCCAACCTTTCTGCGTTGTGGCCATTCTGTTTCCACATGAATAACTTATATTTTGTAGTTGTAAACCTCTAAACCTTCCGGCTTCGTTTACACGGGGATTATATCTCGGATCATAGTTACCACCGTTGTTTCTAGGACCAAATCCACTATTGTAATTCCGCGGCCCACCAAAACCATAATTATTGTTCGTCCTCTGTGCGTTTCCAAAACCATAGTTATTATTGTTATCCCATGGGCGATTACCACTCCTTCCAAAGCGATTACCTTTTCCTACGTTATCATTGCCATTATTATTATTATAAAGCCTGACCGGTTGCTGTTATTCCGCCTACCATTGTTTTCTCTGACTGCACGTTGTTTCTTTGCGTCATCTTCACTGAAAATGAATTCACGTTCTATTAACTTTACTTTACATGCTTGTATATTATCTCCTGCGATACCAACCAATGACTGCTCCTAACGTAACGGTAACTTCATTGTGCACATTCGTATTAGTTCCCCATCACTGTATGGATTATCCAGACACTGATTCTTTTTGTCATTGCTTCGAAAAATCTAAGCGGTTTCCTTTCTCCTGAATTTTCGAATAACTCTTTCTGAAACAATTCATACTTCATTCTATTTTGGATTTCCGTGGACCAGTATCGCCCCAAGAATGCGGATTTAAATTACTCATATGACTGACAGTTTGCAGCTACTCTTTGCATGGTTTCCGCTATTGCGGCATCCATATGCCCACAAATGAAGCCAATTTTATGTCTAAGTGGGGAATGCTCTGGTAAACCGATCTGCAATTGATTTATAAACGTGCATGGGTATACGCCGTTCCACTTTCTTTGTAATGTTGGAATTTCCTGACTGTTAAAAAGTGACCATTGTCAAATATGTCTATTCCACCATAAAGCGTTTGTGTTTTCTCAACATTATTCGTTCCCTTCAACTGTGTCATGTTTTCTCGCGTTCGTTCTAACATGTTTGAGTCCTGAGATGAGAGATTTACGTATCATTTTGCATCGTATCTACGCAGTGGTGTACAGTTATCTAAACCTTACCGTTCCTCATGTATCGGACTGAAAGATTCTTTCAAATTTCCCGTCACTCATTCAGTGTTTTGCCTTCCTTTTTGATTCATATTGACTTGCTGTCTATAACCTGTTGTACTGTCACTTGTAAATTGCGGAACTGGTCACAAGTGTGGCCGTAACTTGCTGTGCTTTCGCGTCACTCGCTTACGTTCCGCGGGTCGGCTGCCGCTCTGTAGGCAAGCGCGCGTTTACCGTTTCTCGCTTCATTGTCAGCTGTGACCGCACATTACCTGCTTCGCTCACCTATGTTAACTGTTGTTTTCCTATTTGCTTCTGTTTGGTTTCGGTAATTATTGACGCAACTTCTTGTGGATATACGACTGGAATTTCAAGACTTTTTGTGTTTCCGCTACTGCTACGGGAGATCGCACAACTGACTTGTTTGCTTCTGGATTTCTGTCCATCACTATGTCAGATGATACTACCGATTCCTTGCCTCATTACTACTTTTTGTACGGCTCTCGATACATTGTTTCAGTTCTATAGGAAACTGTCCTTACTGTTTCTAATTTTTCGAGACTATGTTTTCAACGCGTGTGTCGAATCTCTTTAATGCGGCTCGCGGGGCACGTTTTCTGACATTGAGCTCTTCCACGATTTGTTGCTCCTTTCCGGACGTCTTACGTGCTATATTGTTAACTCTTTGGTTAACATTAGACACTGCATCCTGCACCTGGTCAACGTCAAAACGCATCTTTTTCTGGTCAGCCATTAACAATCGTATAAGCTCGCGCGAGTCTCTCGCCTCTCTCCGGATTTCACTTCATTGGCTTCTGTTCGTAGTTTTTGTTGATCTTTGAGGACTTTTTCGAATCCAGCAAATTTTCAAATTGGAGACCATTCAAGACAGCATTTGTCTTTATTTTTAACTTTGCCGTTTCGGTTTTCAAATCTGTTAACCCTACTTGTGATTCTGTTTGTTTAAGTTTGCTGTTTCTGTTCTTAAGTCTGCTAACCCTGCATTTATCTGCTTTACGACCATAGTGAGTTGATTCAATATTGTAAACACATTATCTGACTCTTCGCCATCGTCACCTGCCATTATTTGATGTAAATTTTGCCGTTCGCGTCTTTCACGTGGCGTGCCACCGACTTCCGTACATGGTGCAGACGCACTTACGCACATTCTTTCTGTTGGAAACTGTCCCGTATGATTTAGCATCACAATACTTGGTTCGACGTACTGCCCCGCGGCATTATCCGAGCAGTCTGAGGCGCTGCAGTCAAAGATCGTGCGTCTGATCCCGGCGGAGGTTCCAGTTCCCCCTCTAGAATGGGTGTGTGTGTTAATCCTTAGGATAATTTAGGTTAAGTAGTGTGTAAGCTTAGGGACTGATGACCTTAGCAGTCAAATCCCATAAGATTTGACACACATTTGAACGTTTTTTTGTTCAACGTACTGAAGTTGTTGGTCCTCTGATTCTACTTCTGACCCATTAGCTCCGTCATTTGTTTGTTTTTTTGAATTCTCAAACTGTGATACCAATCGTGAAACTACCACCAATCCTTGTGCACTATCACTACGTTCCATTCTGTGACTCGCACTCGATACATTTTGTTATACATCAATCTTTATCTTGTCAAGATCTGCATTTTACCCTATCTGCGATAATCTCCGTTCTTCCGCCATCTCTAACCGTCTAACTTATCTCTGTCTTTCTCGAATTGTGCGAGCTTGCGCTCTCGTCAACATCAAGTTATATGATCTTACATGTTTCCAGAATATCATAGAAAGTTTCTTAGACTATGTACACATCATTATCAACGCTGTTCACTGTTTGTAGAATTTCAACCCAATTCAAAAACGCCTTGGAAAACTTCGCGCGTGCAAGTACTGTTATGCACAAGCTTCTTTTACACAATCACAAACTTTATCCTACTTATTAATACAACTTTTCTACACTTTGGATCATACATTTACTGTATTCTGACCACTATACATTTACATACCTTGGGTAAATCACAAAAAAGTTTTTCAATTCAAAAATTTTAATTACTCTTTCTAATTTGATTAATTGCCATCCAGGCAGACCAATTGCCATCCTGGCAGTGACGCCATTCGTAATGGTCAGGTGGTTTCTTGTTCTATGACTGAACACAACACTGTCAGTTGTAATGACATTGTTTAATATTGCAATTTTTGTCACAGAAATCATGCTTTTACACAGTTTATAATGTGACAATGTTAAGACAGTTGTCAAAATGACGCATCTTGGCCTCTTAAAGTTAAATAATCCTAAACAAAAAATATTAAATTATAACTAGAAATTTCTTTACAAAATTATTCTTACGACTATGTTATGATGTTGGCCAGTACTACGATAAATCATCCGATTCCGGTTCCAAGTACGGTACCATTTTTAGGACGACAGTTAAGTCTACAGAGAATGGTTAGTTTTGTGAAAAGGCGATCAAAAGATTGCCCAAGGTCACTCGAGTTTACAGTGGACGCAAGCTGGTGAACAGACAAGTTTATCCCTCTGCACGCGTTATTTATCATAGCTGAGATGAGTTGTTGTCTACATGGCTGCTTTAGACCACTGAAATTCCTATAAAGTGTAATTAAGCCTTTGCTTAACTTTCCAGTAGAAACTCTCCCTATGTTTCTCGACATGCGAGAAAACATGAACTCATTCCTAGTCTCAGACAATGGGGATAAACTCGTGCTTGGATGGAGAAGCATGCATAATATAATTCCCTCGCAGTTCTCGCAACGATAATTAACTACCTGGCTGATTCGTTTCTCCACAGTTGGAGCTCAACGATGCTACAGCTAATTTCTAGCTGGAGGTCAGCCACTGTGAACGCAGTGTTCACGCAAATTTCTCCTCTGCGACGGACAGAGCATTATGCGCTCTGTTCTGCACTTGAACCCAGTTCAGAGAAGAGTGCCCTCAAAATTTCGCTCTCGTCTTTCTCATAACTTAACTCTCTCCCCACCTGAGTTCTTTCATTCTCCATGTCCCAGATTTTTTGGACCAATAGGACCGTCCCTCTTATTTTGTTGAAACTATCTCTACCAGTTGCAACGGTCCTACTATTGAACTGCATCGAAATCTAGACATTTTACTGCTTCCCGGTGCGTTTTTGCCAATCGGACGTTTTCTGCCTACTCCAGATGTCTAAAACGTTACATGTGTCTATCACCAATAGCAGTTCACCTGATCGAATATGTCACTGGTTTTCGTTCGTATCCCTTTGGCACTCCAAAACGCTGTTTTCTATAGCTTCTTTCTGTCCTACTTCTGGCGGCCCGTTATTCATCCTGTCCAGTCACTGACCTGTTGCAGGAAGAGCCCCCTTAAGATATTTCTCTGCTGGCCGTTGTGGACGAGCGGTTCTAGGCACTTTCGTTTGCAACCGCGCTTGTGCTACGCTCGCATGTTCGAATCATGCATCGGGCATGGATGTGTGTGATGTCATTAGGTTGGGTTTAAGTACTTCTATGTCTATGGAACTAATGACCTCAGATGTTATGCCCCATAGTGGTCAGAGCCATTGGAACCTTTTTTTTTTTTTTTTTTAGCTTTTTGTAGTGCGTCCCAGGGTGCTGCGTCTGCGTCTGCCCGCGCTGGCTTCCACAAAAACCGTTTCCTTCAAAATTGTTCAAATGGCTCTGAGCACTATGGGAGGTAACATCTTAGGTCATCAGTCCCCTAGAACTTAGAACTACTTAAACCTAACTAACCTAAAGACATCACACACATCCATGCCCGAGGCAGGATTCGAACCTGCGACCGTAGCAGTCTCGCGGTTCCGGACTGAAGCGCCTAGATCCGCATGGCCACCGCTGCCGGCAAACCGTTTCCTCTCGCTGCTTGTTTCACCTTCTGCTCATTGGCATGCATTATATAGGATTGGTGTGTTAATACCGTCGATTGAGTATTATCTCTTTTGCCTTACATACATATAGGCAAATCTGCTCTTTAGCGCCAAAGAAAGTTAGGTGTCATATTCACCTTTCCGTTACGCTGTATGAACTCTTATATAAGGTGCGAAATTGACCTTCATTTATTCTGCCACCTTCCACATTTTCCGCTGTCATGCTCTTTTAAATGGTGCTCAAGAGACCTATCTGTACACCCTCTGTTTTCACTCTGCAGGCAGTAATTGTGCTGAGCTTCGAGGTGAACAGTGTTTGCTACTTTCGTTCCAGGGCACGCCCCACAGACGAGTACATATTCCTGTTGAACAGCTTCAGTCATTTGAACGAGATCTTACTGTGGCGCAGTAGGAAGCAAAGTGGGTGTATCGACAGACTGCTGCACATCTTGGGCACCTGTAGAAAAGTTGTGGTCTTGAATGTAGCACGGAAGCACATCGTGAGTGAAGAACTGTGCGAAAAGCGGTGACCAACAGATCATCGTCCGTAGACATGTTGCACTTTGTGTGTCATCAGGAACAACAGGGAACCGTCTGCGCACACGTTGTTTCCGTAAGCGCGTGCAAAACTGTAACAGGGTACAGAGAATGCTCCACTGAACAATTTGAGGCAGGGTTCCGGGAATCAGGCAAGCCGCCTTAAGGAGACAATAGGAATAAAATCACATTTCTGTATACTTTTTCATTTACATTAGTTACACTTAACTGCGAATACGATCATTGACAAAATGAACGTACCATTTCTATTGCATCTTACAAAATGTACTGAAACTGGCAGGCATCAGCCTCAATGGAAGATTGACATCGGCGAACAAGATTGTGACGCACCCTTGCAATTAACCCTGGTGTGTTTCGAATTACATTACGCCCAGCTACAATTCTGGTGACTAATTCCATCTCCCTCTGCACTGGGGTGTCATTCACAAGTGACTTTAGATACCCCCATAGGAAACAATCACGGGAATTCAGGTTGGGTGCCGTCGCAGGACCTGGAACAGGATCTCCACTTCCAATCCAGTGGCCAGGAAATACGGCGTTGAGATGGTTGCGGACATTCACACTGAAGTGTAGCGGTGTACCGCCCCCACCCTCTTACGAACAGCCAAGGGTACCTTCTCCAACAACTCAGTCAGAACGTTTTGCACGAACCTCAAGTACAGGTGACCAATCAGACGCCAGGTAGAAAATACGGCCCAATGAGATTGTCGCCTGCAATGCCATCTGTGAATAGCGCTGAATTATGAATGGGCCTATCGTTGATTCATAGCACCTTCTGTCATGGGACAATGTGAATGCGATACAACAGACCCACCTTATGGACAAGTAAATTATTCAAAACCTGCATTATGACTTGCTATTAATTAGGTTCGTCGTCCTTGTTCCCTTGCAGGAAATAAGGAATGTACATGTAAATAAACAGCATAGTACATCTAAACAGGTACGCATGTTAGTTGTTAATAAGCTGCAAAATAGTAATGCTAGACAAAGCAGTAGATAAGTTTACTTCTATATCTCCTTACGCTGGCTTTTCTGACCTCAGGCTCCCTACCTCAGTTTGTTCAAAGGAGCATTCTCTACGTCCTGCTACACTTTTGCACGCCCTTACTGAAACACCCTGTACAGCAGGATTAAGATAACCTGTGCCTTTGAATCCGGTTATGAGTGACACGACGACACAGCCATGCATAGCTACTCCGGTGTCCTGAAAGAGTTGACTGAAGAATGGAATGGCGCTTTGTTGTCTTCAGTGATGTCTGTATGGGAGTGACGGACGTGGCGTACACTTGGTGAGCTGCTTATTCCAGAGGGCATCTGTCCTCGACTCACATGTCCCATCCCGGGCTTCATGGTAGGGAGTGAGGCGTCACTTTCAAGTCGCAGTCACATATGGTGTTTCTGCCGGTTAACAGATGTCCTGCCGGTTTGTCCGTTCCTCCTGTCCGTGTTTTCCACACATTCCTCTCCTCGTCGATTCTGTGGAGAACCTCCTCAGTACTTACCTTATCAGTGCACCTAATTTTCAGTATTCCTCCACAGTACTATGTCTTTGTCATTGAGGCGGGAATCACCGCTTGTAGACAGCATAAATGTTAACGAAAGTATCGTGTTGGTATTTATATGACTTACTCGCAGTCTGTTAATAATAACAACTGCTTTTCTCCTGAGCTCTGAGTTACAAAAGAGAGAGTGGCTTGTAATCTGTTGCTGGATGGCCCAATACTACGTGCTTTTTATTTTGTGGCCCTGCGGTTCACTTTCTGCTGGTTCAAATTGGTTCAAATGGCACTGAGCACTATTGGACTTAGTATCTGAGGTCATCATTCCCTTAGACCTTAGATTTACTTAAACCTAACTAACCTAAGGACATCACACACATCCATGGCCGAGGCAGGATTCGAGCCTGCGACCGTAACAGTCGGGCGGCTCCGGACTGAAACGCCTAGAACTGCTCAGTCACTGCAGCCGGCTCACTCTGCATCTGGAAGAAAAAAAAATAGTTTAACTTACTGCTGGGCACGAGGTTATTCTGAGTTAGAGATACTGCTCATCTCGCTAGCTGAAGAAGATAAATAAAGGAGAAAAGATTATTATCTACTATGGCTCATCAATAAAAATTAGAACTGATTAGTACGATGGATAATTATAACGTGAGCAAGCATATAACGAAAGATAGTGATACGGGGATGCTCCCACGGTCATTTACTTTCCAGTTTCAACATTTTGTTGATATAGAAACAGCAACATTTTTTAATATTTCATGAAGCGTTTATTAACTAATCCGTTAAATTTGCAATACATACGTTTGGCCACTACTTTCGGAACAACGGGTCCATTCTCAAGCATGAACTACTGAGGCTGCACTGAAATTGCTCCATCTTAGTAATGAACATCTGAGAAGCAAAGTAATCTGTAATAATCAACATAGGTCTACTTAACAAGCTGATTCAGACCTACTAAGTAAGTACATGTTGATTGTGACAGTCATACACGATTATTTTGTAAAGCAGGTACTCCCATTGTGATGTTCGTTATCAAGATCGGGCACTTTCAGTGCAGCCTGAGTAGCTCACGCTTGAGAATGAACCAGCTGGTTCGAAACTGGTCGCCAAACATACGTATTGCAACTGTGGCATAATTATTAAAAAGTTCTTCATAAAAGAGCTTTTATTTAATTATTATTTTTGAAACTGGTCTGTTTTCAGGGGACACATATCTGATTGTCTTGCTCTGACATTCTTCAGATAGGTATGTTGGATTTCATGGAGGATCGGTTTAATGTGGCGTAATGGGAGTGTCTATTACGAAGGAAAGTCCTTTGGACCAGAACAGAGACAATTTTATCTATAAAGTAATGGTACAAAAAAGGAGAACAAGGGCATTCACTTAAATTATGTCATGTAATTCCGTCTCACGACTTCAGTTAAAAATAGGTCCCTTAACAGGTATCAAATTAGGATGTAGGGAGTGAGGTCAGCCACGTGCTCCAAGAGGGCGGAATAACATAACGAATAGGTCAAGGTTCATTTTGTCCAAGCAGGAGCATGCACAGGATGTGGGTAACGTCTACCTTTACCAACAAATTTTATGGGACCATTCAAATAGAAAACAGAAAGAGCATGGAGTCAGCACCGGCAGCAAGACTCAAGGCTGCAAGAATTCCGTTAAAATCAGGATATCCTGGAACGAAAGAAAATTCCTCCAGTAAATCCGAAAGGCACGGAATCTTTCATTCTACAGAATTCTCAGCAGTATTAACAGCTAGCTACTACACTGACAGGACTTGGAATCAGTAACGCTCATTGGGAATGACTAGGTCCCGATTAACCAACTATTCTTTAAACAAAGATTCACACTCGACATTCGAAAACACACTGCGAATATGCAGACGGAAATTGCCGAAGGCATTGATACACTACATTTAACCGTTCTGTATACAGTACTATTTGAGTAACACGTGGCTATTGGGTGAACAAAGGCTCAGGCACCTTACACAAGGACTGCACGGTTAAAAGAATGATAGTTCCACACACAATTCAATATCCGGGCTGCGAATTAAATGAGTGAATAAGCGCTTTGCGTGAACCTTGCTCTGTTAACCAAATGCAGACAGGGAGCTCGTCCTGAAAAGACAAAACGTATCGTACCAAATGATACACAACACGTGACATTCTGGAAAATTAACTGCAACAAGATATTAAACTTCCTCGCAGATTAAAACTGTGTCGTCGACTGGATCTTAAACAATAATATTTGCGAAACTTCCTTGAAGATTAAAACTGAGTATCGGACAATGCCTCGAACTCGGGAGCTTTTCTCTCTCCACTAAAATTTTTCATCGTCAGACCAGTAGTCAAACGCTTCACAGTTACTTGCTAGAAAACTAAAATCTAGGAAATATACACCAGGTTTCTAATCTAGGAAAATGTTACCCAAATTATGATCTACAGTGAAGACAAGACTATACCTATAAAAATAGTGGGATTTATATTTTCTGCAATAAGTGTGGCAAGCTACAGGTAGGTCCAATCAGGCATGTCTATAATTAACAGAAGTTGGAGACCAAAGAAGAGAAGGATTCCACCTTCACTGAGCATGCTCTTATCAATACCATTCCCATGATATTAAATGCAACGTTCTCCATACATCAAACACAGGGAGAAAACTAACATTACGAGAAAATCTTGCTATCAATAAACACCAGTCAGGAGCTACTCATTCAATCCTTAATGGCGGATACTGCTTCATTATTCACCCTTGTTGAAACAGCAATAGCCGGTAACAAAGTTCTCACCATAAGAGGACATACTTACTGTAAATTATTGTAAGTAGTCTCGCTTCCCACATCGCAGTGCCCATTCTTCGCCTCTGTGGTCAGCACGAAAATTTTTATCTCTAGCACTAAAAAAATTGAGTATCAGTGGAGAAACTCAAGCATATTGCACAATATACTTTAGACATGTATTTGTCGAGCAAAGTTGTGAGCAATGAAATAGACCCGCCGTGGTACAACACCTATGTAAGGAACTGCTATGAAGGCAGAGAACATCACTGTAAATTTAAACGTAGCCAAAGCTTCACAGACAAACAAAAATTGACTTCACAGAAAATCTTAAGAAATTTTGGTCTTATATTTAATCAGTAAGCGGACCGAAGCTATCTGTTCAGACGCTCTTTGACCATGATGGCACTGAAATGGAGGATGACACAGATGGCGTCATTGGCCGGGAGGCCTCTTACGGGACAGGTCCGGCCGCCTTGGCGCAGCTCTTATTACATTCGACGCCTCATTGGGCGACCTGCGTTCCAGATGGGGATGAAATGATGATGAAGACAACACAACACCCAGTCCGTGAGCGGAGAAAATCCCCGACCCAGCCGGGAATCGAAACCGGGCCCCTTTGGGTGGCAATCCGTCACGCTAACCATTCAGCTATCGGGGCGGACGATGACACATATAAGGCCGAAACACTAAACCTCTTTTTCCAAACCTGCTTCACTGGGGAAGAGTGCACCTTGAATGCCTACTTTAAATATTCACACGAACGAAAAAACGGCGTATATTAAAATAATGGACCATGGGATAGAAAAGCTGCTGAAATCGCTCAACGTAAGGAAATCCATTGGATCTAACGGAATACCTATACGATTGCAAATGGAGTGTGCAAAAGAATGTGCCTCTCTTCTGGTAGGAGGGTGCTGTAGGAATTTGGAGGAGCGAAGTGTTCCAGACAATAGGAAAAAAACACAGATCATTCCCGTTTTCAAGAAGGGTCGTCGAACAGTCGCACAAAAATGTAGGCCTAGATCTCTGCAGTCGGTCAGTTATAGAATTTCGGAAAAAAACAATGCTCGCATATTAGGACATTTTTGCAGGCCGAGAATCTCCTCTGTAGAAAACAACATGAGTTTGGAAAACAATGATCGGTCGAAACCGAGTTGGCTCTGTTCGTCCACGAGACCCAGAAAGCAATAAGTACAGGCGCTCGGTAGATGCTCTGCCCATTGTCTTCCTAAGGCATTCTATATAGTCCCGCACTGCCGCCTAATGAAAAAAGTACGAGCGTGTGGAATACCAGACCAACATTGAGACTGGATTGAAGATTTTCTTGCAGACACAACACAGCACGTAATCTCTTGGACTTTCCAGGCGATTCTTTGACATCTCGTTGAGATCGGGTTTCCTGCTGGTGGTCCGCGTTTTTCTAACACGATATTTAGACGCCGTAACACGACATCATTGTCAGTCTCAGGGAGCAGCTGATGAAGACATTGACTTACGGAATATAATTACCGTGCTGGGAAGCACGCTATTTCAACGAGATGAGAACAGAGCATGCTGTTTTGCACGCACAGAAGTGACTTTGGGTGTGAGCCAGGAGAGTATTATAGAACCATTAATTTTCGCAATATGTGTAAATGACCAAACAGATAGCATTGGAATTCCCATTAGGCTTTTCGCAGATGACGCTGTTGCACACAGAGAACTCGTGATGCAGGAAAACTACACAGAAGTGCAGGAAGACCTTTAGAGGATTTACGCGTGATGCAGGAAGTGGCAAATGACCCTCAACGTAAATAAATTTAACGTATTGCGAATACGTACACAGAAATTATTGTTTGATTACACGATTGCAGAACAATAACTGGAAGCAGTTCCTTCCATAACGGAGCGATGTCACGTGCAATGATCACATAAAATAAATTGTGGGTGAGGAAGATACCAGAAGGAGATTCATTGGAAAAATCTTCATGAAATGTTGTGCATTAACAAAGGAAGTAGCTTACAAAATACTCTTTTGACCAGTAGTATTATACAGGGTGTACATACACTATGTGATCAAAAGTATCCGGACACAGGGCTGAAAATTACTTACAAGTTCGTGGCGCCCTTCATCGGTAATGCTGGAATTCAGTATGATGACAGATCCCACACTCGCAGGCATACTTTCAATCAGGTGCTGGAAGGTTTCTTGGGGAAACATTGTTCACGGAGTGCTGCGCTGAGGAATCGATGTGGGTCGGTGAGGCCTGGCACGAAGTCGGCATTCCAAAACATCCCAGAGGTGTTCTATAGGATTCAAGTGAGGACTCTGTACAGGCTAGTCCATTACAGGTATGTTATTGTCGTGTAACCACTCCGCCACAGGATGTGCATTATGAACAGGTGCTCGACCGTGCTGAAAGCTGCAATCGCCATCCTCGAATTGTTCTTCAACAGTGGGAAACAACAAGGTGCTTAAAACATCAATGTAGGCCTGTGATTTGATAGTGCCACGCAAAACAACAAGGGGTGCAAGCTATAACGATATTTTTACGTAATTTGTATACAGAAACATACAGTTATAAATGTCCCTGTTCGTAGTCGCTAATTATAACAATATGTTTACTTTTGTGCTGTAACATATAGCTATAATCAGCGTTGGAAGTATACTTGCGAACGCCGACCCTGTGCGGCTGTTTCTTGTTGGATCGCCTGATCAGTCGGAAGTTGCATTGCAGAGGAGAGTAAATGCCTATTCAAAATATAATTATTTTTGGATAGCTCAACATGAATTTCCTAAGGGCCCGTAGTTTATCATGTATTTACCAGTAGAATGTGGCGCGGAGAAAATACACTCCTGGAAATTGAAATAAGAACAGCGTGAATTCGTTGTCCCAGGAAGGGGAAACTTTATTGACACATTCCTGGGGTCAGATACATCACATGATCACACTGACAGAACCACAGGCACATAGACACAGGCAACAGAGCATGCACAATGTCGGCACTAGTACAGTGTATATCCACCTTTCGCAGCAATGCAGGCTGCTATTCTCACATGGAGACGATCGTAGAGATGCTGGATGTAGTCCTGTGGAACGGCTTGCCATGCCATTTCCACCTGGCGCCTCAGTTAGACCAGCGTTTGTGCTGGACGTGCAGACCGCGCGAGACGACACTTCACCCACTCCTAAACATGCTCAATGGGTGACAGATCCGGAGATCTTGCTGGCCAGGGTAGTTGACTTACACCTTCTAGAGCACGTTGGGTGGCACGGGATACATGCGGACGTGCATTGTCCTGTTGGAACAGCAAGTTCCCTTGCCGGTCTAGGAATGGTAGAACGATGGGTTCGATGACGGTTTAGATGTACCGTGCACTATTCAGTGTCCCCTCGACGATCACCAGAGGTGTACGGCCAGTGTAGGAGATCGCTCCCCACACCATGATGCCGAGTGTTGGCCCTGTGTACCTCGGTCGTATGCAGTCCTGATTGTGGCGCTCACCTGCACGGCGCCAAACACGCATACGACCATCATTGGCACCAAGGCAGAAGCGACTCTCATCGCTGAAGACGACACGTCTCCATTCGGCCGTCCATTCACGCCTGTCGCGACACCACTGGAGGCGGGCTGCACGATGTTGGGGCGTGAGCGGAAGACGGCCTAACGGTGTGCGGGACCGTAGCCCAGCTTCATGGAGACGGTTGCGAATGGTCCTCGCCGATACCCCAAGAGCAACAGTGTCCCTAATTTGCTGGGAAGTGGCGGTGCGGTCCCCTACGGCACTGCGTAGGATCCTACGGTCTTGGCGTGCATCCGTGCGTCGCTGCGGTCCGGTACCAGGTCGACGGGCACATGCACCTTCCGCCGACCACTGGCGACAACATCGATGTACTGTGGAGACCTCACGCCCCACGTGTTGAGCAATTCGGCAGTACGTCCACCCGGCCTCCCGCATGCCCACTATACGCCCTCGCTCAAAGTCCGTCAACTGCGCATACGGTTCACTTCCACGCTGTCGCGGCATGCTACCAGTGTTAAAGACTGCGATGGAGCTCCGTACGCCACCGCAAACTGGCTGAGACTGACGGCGGCGGTGCACAAATGCTGCGCAGCTAGCGCCATTCGACGGCCAACACCGCGGTTCCTGGTGTGTCCGCTGTGCCGTGCGTGTGATCATTGCTTGTACAGCCCTCTCGCAGTGTCCGGAGCAAGTATGGTGGGTCTGACACACCGGTGTCAATGTGTTCTTTTTTCCATTTCCAGGAGTGTATTTCGCCGCATACAACTTCCGTTCTATTTCGACGAAAGAATTCGTGACTTTGAACTCTGTATTTGGCAGAATCATAAAGAAAATTAAATAACTTCATGAAGGAGTGAGACATAGATTGTACACTAAATAAATAGTCCATACACCAATTCCTTTTCAATCTGAATTTATGGCAATTAATAGATGATCTTACACTACAATGAAGAATTTTAACATGGATGCCGTTTTGAGTGGCACTTCTCTTCTCGTAATGACAATAATTCCTTTGACGTTTTCAAATACACGTCGCACAATAAATTTACTGTTTTGCAGTATTGCACTTTCACTTTACACTAAAATAATATTATTTTTAACGATAATAATACGGCGGCAAGACATGCGCATCCGACACAAGTTACAAGAGACAAGAGAAGAATGACTAACAGTTCAACGAGAATATCTTGTACATAAAAAAAAATGTGTTAAAGTGTTCTTCTTCTGTGCGTTTTTCGCGCCTCGGTTTTCAAAGTCAATAACTCACTGCATCTCTGACGGCGCTTCGACAATAAACAAGTTACGTCACAGGTCGTTCACCTTTTGCATTCTCGCAACATTATTTGCTAACTGTAGCTGTTGCCGAGCGACTGCTCGATTAGTGAATGATAGAAAATGATAAGGCAATCACATAATGCTACAAAGCCCCCTCCATGAAACACACGACCACGCCATAACACTGCCACCTCCGCATTTTACTGTTGGCACTGCACACGCTGGCGGTTGACGTTGACCGGACACTCGCGATACCCACACCCTACCATAGGATCGCCACATTGTGTTCTGTGATTCGTCACTCCACACAACGTTTCTCCACTGTTCAGTCGTCCAATGTTTACGCTCCTCGCACCACGCGAGGTGTCGTTTGGCATGTACCAGCGTGATGTGTGGCTCATGAGCAGCCGCTCGACCATGAGATCCTAGTTTTCTCTCCTCCCGCCTAACTGTCACAGTACTTGCAGTGGATCCTGATGTAGTTTGTAACTCCTGTGTGATGCTCTGGATTGATGTCTGCCTGTTACTCATTACGATCCTCTTCAACTGTCGGCAGTCTCTGTCAGTCGACAGGCGAGGTCGGACTGTTCGTTTTTGTGCTGCACGTGTCCCTTCACGTTTCCACTTCACTATCACATCGGAAACAATGAACCTAGGGATGTTTCTAAGTGTGGAAATATCGCCTACAGACGTGTGACACAAGTGACACCGAATCACCTGACCACGTACGAAGTCCGTGAGCTGCGCGGAACGGACCATTCTGCTCTCTCACGATGTCTAATGACTACAGAGATCGCTGATATGGAGTATGTGGCATTAGATGGCAGCATATTGCACCTAATATGAAAAAGGATGTTTGGTGGTGTCCGGATACTTTTGATCACATAGTGTAAAGTCCAGGAACACTTTCGATTATTTATTGCACAATAATCAAACATTGTACTTATGTCATTTTGAAGAGAAACCCTGAATTTTTTTTTTCATGTATACCAGCACAGCTTAGTTTGGTAATTTGCCGATAGACAGCGCTAGTCGCAAACATGGCGAGTTCAGGTGCGCAGCAAGTTTTCTGTGTGTTGGAGTTCGACAAAAAATAGTGTGCTACAGCTGTTCAAAGGATGTTTAGAACCAAGTAAGGTAAGAAGCCATCAACACGGGAGGCCATTTACGACTGGCCCAGCAAATTCGTTACGACGGGTTACTTGTGCCTGGCAAAGAGAAGCGGACGTTGCAGTGTGAGTGAAGTGAATGTGGAGCACGTACGCGACACATTAATAAGGAGTCCAAAGAAACTGGTGCGTCGTGCATCCCGTGTACGCGAAATGGCTCCAGTGACAGTGTGGAGAGTCCTGCGGCAGGAGCTGTCTATGAAACCATTCAAATTGGAGCTACTGCAGAAGCTACGCATTTGGCAATGGGTTCATTCAGCTAGCACGTTAGCGTCACAGCTACTCCAGTAGCTGACGCTGGAAGACAGGTTTTCTGCATTACGGTACGGTTTATTGTCAAAGTGCCGAGAGTGTACGTTACTACAAGAGTCAACAAATGTGCTGCTTCCTCCCGCGTATATCTCGTGCAAACACCATGAAGATAAAATCAGGAATATTCGAACCAACACGAAGGCTTACCGGCAATCGCTCTTCCCTCGAACTACTGGCGACTTGAACACGAAAGGATCGAAGTGTCGGTGGTAAAGAAAGTTCCCTGCGCCACACATTGAAAGGTGGTTTGCTGAGTGCATTTGTAGATATAGGAGCCTCTTTCAGTACTCATTTGGTGCACTGTTTTGTAGTTTACGTTCGCATACGTTCAAGCTTTGGACAAAATATAATTTAAGGTTTCCTTGAGTACATTTAGATATCTTTATGACATTTTATCAGTTCGCGTACATTTTAGAGACTACAACTTTTGTAGTATAATATGTTTAGGTCAATCAGTAAGTGGTTCAAGGCTTTGTACTCATTAACTAAGGGTCTAAAACCTTCAGTACATCTTCAGATAATATAACCGGCTCTGTATCCATGTCAAACCGAAGCATTAAAATTTGTATTTTCATATGTATGTATAATGTTGAAATCTTACAGTGTGTTTTGAGATAAGAGTCTTTGTACAACTAGAAGCTCTATCTAATGTTTTGTGGAGCGTCTGTTCCGTCTTAAGCTGTCTGATGCGGGCTTTCAAAATAAAATGAGATGGCCCTCAACTACGTACCCTCAGATTCAGAGTTGCAATATTAAAAGTTTTGGCTAATTTCGTTGTCTAGCGATTGGGATACGTAGTTGCCACATTACAGGCCAAATACTACTGAGTCTACAGTATACGATAAGAATACAAACATGAATCGAATGTTCGAAGGATTCTATCACTCGACAATTGCGAATTATGAAAGTAACATATAAATTTATAAACGAACGATTGCAATTAAATAAAATCTGCAGATGCTATCTTAACGACTTTAAAGGATGAGTACGGTAGTAGAAGTACTTTTGAGAATGCGGTATATTTCTGCAAAACACTTATTGGTGTCGATGATCCAGTAGTTAAATAAAATATAAGTTGAATAAAAGGGAAACAATAACTTCCTACTGCACGTAATTAGTTATGAACAACAACACAGCTCGCGAGATATTCACTTCTAAACGCACACTACGATTTCACTGTAGAAGCCACGGACATCTCACAAGAGCAAAAGTCGGCACTACGAAGTATTTCTATCTGCCGAAACACGCGCAAACCGCTCCACACTCTCCAAGCCTCTCACGACTCTCGCATCCAGCGCCTCCCCTGTCCTGTGCGGTACTCTCCCAGAACTGTCCAGCACTGCCGCACTGCCCGAACTACCCCCTGTACTCTCCGGAAAACGATGCTCCTCCCCAACCTCCATACCCCTCTCTTAGCAACGAGCGCTGTGATTGGTTAGAGTGCTCCCTCCAAGCCAACGTGCACATGTGCAAACACATACTAAATCCTGGATTTACTTTTAAATAACTCGAAATTAAATAAACACGCTCTAACATACATATTAAATACATAAACAAATTAAATAAACATATATAACAGGAATAGCAACGAAAGGTAGGCCAGTAGCCTAATGTCTCTGTGCTTTCTAAAACACAATAAATATTTAACCATTTTCTTCATGAATAGCATATATCTGATATAAACAAAGACATAGATGAATAAATATGCTTATAAGCATGCTGCTACCGTTTTTTCGTTTAACTGTGGAGTACTCATGGCCTGACGCGATCGATAGTAATCGGCCACTTTGACCTCCAATAACTCATGTACTATTTAAGTTATATGCCTGTAATTCATACCAAATTAGGTTTACACTAATAGCTTTCTAAAGACATGGCGATCGACAAAGTCAGGTGAAACGTTTATATTTTGGAAATTCGTTGCTGGGCGTTACATGTACACTCCTGGAAATGGAAAAAAGAACACATTGACACCGGTGTGTCAGACCCACCATACTTGCTCCGGACACTGCGAGAGGGCTGTACAAGCAGTGATCACACGCACGGCACAGCGGGCACACCAGGAACCGCGGTGTTGGCCGTCGAATGGCGCTAGCTGCGCAGCATTTGTGCACCGCCGCCGTCAGTGTCAGCCAGTTTGCCGTGGCATACGGAGCTCCATCGCAGTCGTTAACACTGGTAGCATGCCGCGACAGCGTGGACGTGAACCGTATGTGCAGTTGACGGACTTTGAGCGAGGGCGTATAGTGGGCATGCGGGAGGCCGGGTGGACGTACCGCCGAATTGCTCAACACGTGGGGCGTGAGGTCTCCACAGTACATCGATGTTGTCGCCAGTGGTCGGCGGAAGGTGCACGTGCACGTCGACCTGGGACCGGACCGCAGCGACGCACGGATGCACGCCAAGACCGTAGGATCCTACGCAGTGCCGTAGGGGACCGCACCGCCACTTCCCAGCAAATTAGGGACACTGTTGCTCCTGGGGTATCGGCGAGGACCTTTCGCAACCGTCTCCATGAAGCTGGGCTACGGTCCCGCACACCGTTAGGCCGTCTTCCGCTTACGCCCCAACATCGTGCAGCCCGTCTCCAGTGGTGTCGCGACAGGAGTGAATGGAGGGACGAATGGAGACGTGTCGTCTTCAGCGATGAGAGTCGCTTCTGCCTTGGTGCCAATAATGGTCGTATGCGTGTTTGGCGCCGTGCAGGTGAGCGTCACAATCAGGACTGCATACAACCGAGGCACACAGGGCCAACACCCGGCATCATGGTTTTGGGAGCGATCTCCTACATTGGCCGTACACCTCTGGTGATCGTCGAGGGGACACTGAATAGTGCACGAGGGGACAATGAATAGACCGGCAAGGGAACTTGCTGTTCCAACAGGACAATGCACGTCCGCATGTATCCCGTGCCACCCAACGTGCTCTAGAAGGTGTAAGTCAACTACCCTGGCCAGCAAGATCTCCGGATCTGTCCCCCATTGAGCATGTTTGGGACTGGATGAAGCGTCGTCTCACGCGGTCTGCACGTCCAGCACGAACGCTGGTCCAACTGAGGCGCCAGGTGGAAATGGCATGGCAAGCCGTTCCACAGGACTACATCCAGCATCTCTACGATCGTCTCCATGGGAGAATAGCAGCCTGCATTGCTGCGAAAGGTGGATATACACTGTACTAGTGCCGACATTGTGCATGCTCTGTTGCCTGTGTCTATGTGCCTGTGGTTCTGTCAGTGTGATCATGTGATGTATCTGACCCCAGGAATGTGTCAATAAAGTTTCCCCTTCCTGGGACAATGAATTCATGGTGTTCTTATTTCAATTTCCAGGAGTGTATAATATGCCGTCCGATACTCAACTTTAAACTAATAAAAATATTGAAAATCTGATTACACCATCAGAATCGCCGTCCAAATAATAGTAATGTAATGTTTCTTTTTGAGGTCTCATGATTCATATGGCTGTTCTTAAATTCTATACGAACCGTGAAATGTCTGTCATGATGGTCTCACAAAGTCCGCCATCTTTGGCACTCTCGGCATACAAGCCTCTTTCATTGACACAGCGTCACCATGGAATTCCCAGCCACGTGGTAGGGCTGGACCCCCCTTGCTTCGGCTAACGTCTGCCACCATATGGTTGCTGCCGGGCCGCGGCTTTGAGGAGCGTCCTGTGCGGCCGCCCCAGCTCCTAACATATAATATTTCCAGGGTGCCATAACTCGCCCGCTATCTCACACTGATCATATTCTACAAAACCGAAAGTCAGTTCACAAAAAAATATAAAATGAATGTTAACGTGGAACGTTAATATGTGCGTTTCAATTTTTAAAGGCTATGTGTATTGAGTGCCATTAGTTTGATGTTTCTTTTTTTTATAACACACATACTTATTAATTAAGTCTTGACTTTATAGTTTCTCGCTATGTGTAATGTAAGTTACAGTTTCGGTATAACAATAATGTTGTGTGAAAAGGGCCTCCCGTCGGGTTGACCGCTCGCCTGTTGCAAGTCTTTCGATTTGACGCCACTTCGGCGACTTGCGCGTCGATGGGGATGAAATGATGATGATTAGGACAACACAACACCCAACCCTGAGCGGAGAAAATGTCCGACCCAGCCGGGATCGAACCGAGTCCTTAGAATTGACAATCCGTCGCGCTGACCACTCAGCTACCCTTTCGTTTTTTTTAATATCATTTTGATCGATTTTGTTCGTTGTATCTGCTCGGGGCGGACGTCGCAAGACACCCGTTTGAGTTCATCGTTGCTCCATTTACTCACTTTCTTCTATTACAGAGGGCAGCTAACCCTCTGACCGAACACGCTGAGCTACCGTGCCGGCTACCGGGGGCGGACACAATTTCGGTGATCTGGTAATTAGGCCAGTGCTTCTGCATTTTTCATGCGTATTTTTTTCTGTTTCGAGTGGAGTGGGGTTGAGAGACTTGACTCTCGTGTTTTTTTCCATGATCCAGTAGCGTTTCTAACATCACGCGACCTAATTAATACTGCCGAGGTGCCCCACTTCATGATGCACCACAGTTCAAATGGTGTCAAATGGCTCTGAGCACTATGGGACTTAATATCTGAGGTCATCAGTCCCCTAGAACTTAGAACTACTTAAACCTAACTAACCTAACGACATCACACAAATCCATGTCCGAGGCAGGATTCGAACCTACGACCGTAGCGGTCGCTCGTTTCCATAGTGAAGCGCCTAGCCGGTGGTCTCGCGGTTCTAGGGGACTGATGACCATAGCAGTTCAGTCCTATAGTGCTCAGAGCCATTTCAACCATTTTTTTGAAGCGCCTAGAACCACTCGGCCAAACCGCCCGGCCGCACCACAGCTATTACTACTATTTTCCTAAAATTGTAAAAAAAAATAGTGTAATATAAGTGATAACGGGAACATACTACCATAACCAAAATTATCCAAACGACTTGAATTGCGTTTCACCTGATTTTCATGCAGCCGATATAATGAATCTGTCTTGCAAGTTCTCTAACCTCTTTTGAGTACAGTCGTTTGACTATAATTAATGGATACTACAAGAGTCCAGACGTAAATCAACACCACGATATTGCAAACACTAGCACACAATTCATTAGAGACGAGGCAGTCTTTAACTCTTGTAAACTCAATTTTATTTCAATAAGTAACATTACAGAATCACTTTTACACTCACTAGAATTTAATTTAAATAACTCCGTCATGTAAGTAATTCCAGCAAACTTTTGGCAAAACTAAATATTTTCGAACAAGAAATTTTGAGGCAACATCTGGACTTCTAAAGTTTTCTGAGAATTCGAAGTATTTTGCTCTTTAAAATGTTTTCCTAAACCTGCGGAACGTCGTTCCTGATATACGAGTGATCTGACGTAAACTATATTTTGAACTAGCCAGTTAAAAGCAACGAGATTAACAACAGCAAGCGATCCATGGAACCTCCACATGTGTACGAAAATAGCAGATACGTGTCTTCATTACGTGACAGTCAACAATAAGTTCGGGCACAAAACCAAGCGAGCCGTTGCGTAGCATCAGTCTCATTGACAAACCTTCCGAAGAAAGAGTCGATTTCGAAGTGCGCTTTCTAGGATGTCGTTTTCGCATTCCTCGGGCTGTAAGAAGAAGTAAGGAGGTAGGTGGCCATCGAGTTTTATACTGTCCTGCAGTTTCAGATCCCCGATCACAGACTGGTAGATGAATTTGACTTTTGTATACACTAGTCAAGCACTACAATGATGTAAGCCAAGAGCAGGAGAGTTTAATTTCCATTTTTGTAAGCGCTTGCTACGTAACTGTACTTAGCATTTTCGTCTACTGGGTCAAGGGTAGATCTGCTTCATTGAATCTCAGGTCCTGTTTACATACATAGATGACGGGAAGAAAATCAATCCGATCTAAGTTATACCTAGAACACGGAGCTTTCTTTTGAGTACTGCGAGGTATAAACCATGAAACCATGAGATCTTAACAAGATTTGTGAAAAGTTCTGTTTGAAGTCTGACACTATGTGGCTGCGCAGGATATGTTGTAGGGAAAATAGCAATGAAACGCTGAGAAGTTTTCGTAAACATCAGAGTACATATTGTCTGATCTGTTGGCTAGGAGGGGGTGTCGGTAGTTTCCAGGGAGCGGAAGCTAGAGTGCAACAACTCGTTATACTTTTATTTACTGTGCAGATAAAATTTTAAACTAACAGCACTATTATATCTACTTTAATTTGGGATGCAGGAGTCCCGTTAATCAACAGAAGAGCTAGATCTCATTTTACTAATGTTTCTAAACGAAAATTATTTGAATGATACTAATATAATGTTAACTTCTGCTTTCAATTTTCTTACACACGGCGCAATGGAACGCTAAATGCTACAACATTTTTATACAAGCATTTCCGGTTACATGTATCTAATGTATCTAAAGTGAGTGCTACTTGATATTAATTTTTCAATTTGTGATCTCATAATTGCTAATTTAAGGTAGTGTAGTAGTATGTATATGTCTGCATTGGAATGGTTTTATTTGCTGTACTGGATGACTGGAGCAATGAGGGAATTATGCTAAAAGCCTAAGAAACTGGTACATGTGACTAATATCTTGTAGAACCCCCACTAGCACGCAGAAGTGGCGCAACGCGACGTGGTATGCACTCGACTAATGTCTGAATTATTGATGGAGGGAATTGGTTTCTTGGGGAAATGCAGCCCATTCTTCACGGAGTGCTGCACTGAGGAGAGGTATCGATGTCAGTCGGTGAGGCCTTGTACGAAGTCGGCGTTCCATTACACTCCACAGGCGTTCTCTAGGATTCAGGTCCGGACTCTCTGGAGGCCAGTATATAACAGGGATGTTATTATCGTGTAACCAGTCCGCCACAGGCCGTGCATTATTAACAGGTGCTAGATCGTGTTGAAAAATGCAATCGCCATACCCGAATTGCTCATCAACAGTGGGAAGCAAGAAGATGCTTAAAACATCAGTGTAGGTCTGTGCTGTGATAGTGCCACACACAAAAAACAAGGGAAGCAAACCCCCTCCATGACTGACCCACCACCTCTCGAATTTTACTGTTGGCACTGCATACGTTGGCGGATTACGTTCACCGAGCATTCGACATAGCACACCCTGCAATTGGATCGCCACATTGTGTACCGTGATTCGTCACTCCATACAATGTTTTTCCAGTGTTCAATCGTCCAATGTTTATGCTCCTTACAGGAACCGAGGTGTCGTTTGGCATTTACCAGAATTATGTGTGGCTAATGAGCAGCCGCTCGGCCAAAAAATCCGTCTTCTCACCAACTACCTAACTGTCATACTACTTGCACCGGATCCTGATGCAGTTTGGAATTCCTGTGTGATAGTCGAGATAGTTGTCTGCCTGTTACACATTATAACCCTCTTCAACATCGGCAGTCTCTGTCAGTTAAGAGACGATATCGGCCTGTATGCTTTTGTGCTGTACATGTCCCTTCACGTTTCAACTTCACTATTATATCGGAAACAGTGGACCTAGGGATGTTCAGGAGTGTGGAAAACTCGAGTACAGACGTATGACACAAGTGACACCAAATCACGTGACCACTTTCGAAGTCCATGAGTTCTGCAGAGCGCCCCATTCTGCTCTCTCACTAAGACTAATGACTTCTGAGGTCACTCATATGAAGTACCTGTTAGAATGTGACGGTACAATGTGTATAATATGATAAACGTATTTTTGGTGGTGTCCGGATACTTTTGATGACATAAAGTCTGGGAACACTTTCTGTTATTTACTGCACAAGAACTAAACATTTTACAGATCTCATATATACATCATTTTGGAGAGAAACCTGAAAGTTTTTTTTCATGTATACTGTCACAGCATGCGTAGTTTTGCAATTTGCCGACAGTCAGCGCTTGTCGCAAACATGGCGAGTTCAGGTGCGGAGCGAGCTTTCTGTGTGTTGGAGTTCGACAAAAACAAGTGTGCTACAGATGTTCAACGTATGTCTAGACCAACTATAGTAAGAAGCCACCTACAAGGGAGGCCATTTACGACTAGCACAACGACTTCGTTCGGACGGGTTGCTTGTGCCCGGCAAAGAGAAGCTGACGTCCCAGTGTGAGTGACGTGTATGTGCAGCGTGTACGAGGGACATTCATAAGTAGTTCAAAGAAATCGGTGCGTCGTGCATCCCGTGAACTCAATATTGCTCCAATGACAGCGTGGAGAGTCCTGCGACGGAAGCTGTCTATGAAACCATTCAAATTGGAGCTACTGCAGAAGCTCACTGACGACGACAAAGAGAAGCGTTTTGACTTTTGTTCGCAGTTGCAACAATTAAATGCGGATGGGGATTGCATTGTTGATCGCTTAATTTTTAGCGACGAAGCCACTTTTCACACTAAGGGAAAGTGAACAGGCATATTGTCGAATCTGGGGTGCAAAGCATCCACTCGAATGCATGGAATTTAAGAGTGATTCCCTAAAGGTAAATGTTTTTTGTGCCTCGTCCAGACGAAAACTGTACGACCCATTCTTCTTCGCTGAAAGCACTGTAACTGGATATTTCTACTTGGACATGTTGCAGCAATGGCTGATGCCTTAAATGCAGTCGGACTCTCCGTTCATCCTTCTGCAGGATGGGGCTCCACCCCATTTTCATTGTGAAGTTCGTGGGTACTTGAACAATGAGTTGCCACATCGATGGATCGATTGTACTACATAAAGGGACAGCTGTTTCCAGTAGTGGCCACCCCTACCACCAGATCTTACGCCGTGTGACTTTTTTCTGTGGGGACACATGAATGATCTGGTGTATGTACTGCCTCTAGCACGAGATACAGCAGAGGTCCGGGAGAGAATAACGGGAAGCGACTGTCACAGTCGACGGTGCCATGCTGGGACTGACATGGCAAGAATTCGATGACCATGTTGACGACTACCGAGTCCTTCATGGATTACATATCGAATGCTTGTAAAAAAAAAAAAAAAAAACTCAGAGTATCTCTTCAAAATAATGTATGGATGATATCTGTACAATGTTTAGTTCTTGTGCAATACATAATTGAAAGTGTTCCCGGACTTTATGTACAACCCGTATTGCTCTTCAGTATACCAGAGATGATTGATAGAAGAAACAAAGAAGATCCAAAGAAGAGCAGCACATTTCGTAACGGGTTCATTCAGCTGGCACTGAGGCTTCACAGATGATGATCAGTTATCTCCAGTAGTTGACGCTGGAAGACAGGCTTTCTGCATTACAGTACGGTTTATTCTTAAAATGCCGAGAGCGTACGTTACTACAAGAGTCAACAAATGTGCTGCTTCCTCCCACGTGTATCTCGCGCAAAGATCATGAAAATAAAATTAGAAATATTCAAACCCACACTTGGGCTTACCGGCAATCGCTCTTCCCACGTAATACTGGCTGCTGGAAGAGGAAAAGGTGGATGTGTCGGTGGTAACAAAGTACCTAGGGCCACACTCCAAAAGGTGGTTTGCTGAGTGCATTTGTAGATACAGGAGCCTGTTTCAGTACTCATTTGGTGCACTGTTTTGTAGTTTACGTTCATATACTTTTAATCTTTGGATACAACGTAATATAAGTCTGTTCGGTCTTAAGCTGTCTGATCATATTCTAGAAAATCTAAAGCCAGTTCACAAGAAATATGAAATGAATGTTATCGTTGAACATTAATATACGTGTTTCAGTTTTGAAAGGCTATGTATATTGAGTGCCATTAGTTTTTTGTTTTCGTTATATCACCCATATTTATTAATTAAGTCTTGACTTAATAGTTTCTCGCTATGCGTAAGATAAGTTGCAGTTTCAGTCATCTGCTAATTTCTCATTCGTGCTAATTTTTCATTCGTGCTTTTTTTATCGTTTCGAGTGGAAGGGGGGGGGGGGGGTTGAGAGACTTGACTCTGGTGTTTTTTCCACGATCCAGTAGCGTTTCTAACATAACGCGATCTAATTAATATCGCCGAGGTGAACCACTTCATTACGTGCCAGTTATTCCTATTCCAACATCTGGGCTCCTAAAGTTTTTGAGAATTCAAATTATTTTGCTCTTTAAAATGTTTTCCTAAACCTGCGGAACGTCGTTCCTGATATACGAGTTATGTGACATAAACTATATTTTGAACTAACCAGTTAAAAGCAACGAGATTAACAACAGCAAGCGATCCATGGAACCTCCACATGTGTACGAAAATAGCAGATACGTGTCTTCATGACGTGACAATCAACAATGAGTTCGGGCACAAAACCAACCGAGCCGTTGCGTAGCATCAGTCTCATTGACAAACCTTCCGAAGAAAGAGTCGATTTCGAAGTGCGCTTTCTAGGAAGTCTTTTTCGCATCCGTCGGGCTGTGAGAAGAAGTAAGGAGGTAGGTGGCCATCGAGTTTTATACTATTTTATACTGTTGCAGGTCCCCGATCAGAGACTGGTAGATGAATTTGACTCTTGTGTACACTAGTCAAGCACTACAATTATGTAAGCCAAGAGCATGAGAGTTTAATTTCCCTTTTTGCGAGCACTTGCTACGTAACTGTACTTAGCATTTTTGTCTACTGTGTCAACGAAAAATCTGTTTCATTCGAACTCAGGTCCTGTTTACATACATCGTCTCATGACGACGGGAAAAAAAAATCAATCTGCTCTAGGTTATAGCTAGAACATGGAGCTTTCCTTTGAGTACTGCAAAGTATAAACCATGAATCCATGAGACCTTTACAAGATTTGTGAAAAGTTCTGTTTGAAGTCTGGGACTGTGGGGCTGCGCAGGATAGACTGTGGGGGAAATAGAAATGATAAGTTTGATCCGATCTGGTGGCTAGCATGGGGATCGGAAGTTGCCAGAGAGGGAAGCTAGAATGCAACAACTCGTTATACTTTTATTTACTGTGCAGAAGAAACTTTAAACCTGTAGCGCTATTATATCTACGTTACTTTGGGATGCAGTGGTCCTGTTAATCAACACAGGGGCTAGATTTCATTTTACTAGTGGTCGTAAAGGAAAACTTATTTTAATGATACTAATATAAAGTTCACTTCTGATTTTAATTTCTTACACACGGCGCAATGGAACACTACATACTGCAACATTTTTATGAAAGCCGTTTCGGTTACAGGTACCTAATGAATCTAAAGTGAGCGCTACTTGAATGTGGCAGTTTTTATTATTGATATTAATTTTTCGATTTGGGATCTACATAATTGGAAATTTAATGTCGTGGTATGTGTATGTCTGCATTGTAATGTTTTTATTTGATATACTGGGTGAATAGATGCAATGAGGGAATTACTGTAAAAGCCTAAGAAACTGGTACACCTGCCTCATATCGTGTAGGGTTCCCGCAAGCCCGCTGAATTGCCGCAACGCGGCGTGGCATGGACTCTACTAATGTCTGAAGTAGTGCTGGAGGGAATTAACACCATGTTAACCTCTGCAAGGTTCGAAGGAGAGCTTCTGTAAAGTTTGGAAGGTACGAGACGGATACTGGCAGAAGTAAAGCTGTGAGTACCGGGCGTGAGTCGTGCTTCGGCAGCTCAGATGGTAGAGCACTTGCCCGCGAAAGGCAAAGGTCCCGAGTTCGAGTCTCGGTCGGGCACACAGTTTTAATCTGCCAGGAAGTTTCATATCAGCGCACACTCCGCTGCAGAGTGAAAATCTCATTCTGGATGCTCAATAATGTTCATGTCTGGGTGTTTGGTGAGCAGCGGAAATGTTTAAACTCAGATGAGTGTTCCTGGAGCTACTCTGTAGCAATTCCGGACGTGTGTAGTGTCGCACTGTCCTGCTGAAATTGCACAAGTCCGCCCGAATGCACAATGGACATGAATGAATGCACGTGATCAGATAGGATGCCTACGTACGTGTTCCTGCCAGAGTCGAACTCAAACGTATCAGGGGTTCCATGTCAGTCCAACTGCACACGCCCTACACAGAGCCTCCACCAGTTTGAACAGTCCCCTGCTGACCTGCAGAGTCCATGTATTCGTGAGGTTGTCTCCATACCTGTACACGTCCATCCGATCGGTACAAATTAAACCGAGAATTTTCCGATCAGGCAACATGTTTCCAGTCATCAACAGACCGATGTTACTCTTGACGGGCCCGGGTGAGGCGTAAAGCTTTGTGTTACGCAGTCATCAAGGGCACATGAGTGAGCCTGCAGCTCCGAAAGCCCATATTGATGATGTTTCGTTAAATGATTCGCACGCTGACATTTGTTGATGGCCCAGCAATGATATCTGCAGCAGTTTGCAGAAGGGTTCCACTTCTATCAGGTAGAACGATTCTCTTCATTCATCGTTGGTTCTACATCTACATCTACATACATACACCGCAATCCACCAAACGGTGCGTAGCGGAGGGTACCTCGTACCACAACTAGAATCTTCTCTCCCTGTTCCACTCCCAAAGAGAACGAGGGAAAAATGACTGCCTATATGCCCCTGTACGAGCCCTAATCTCTCTTATCTTATCTTTGTGGTCTTTCCGCGAAATGTAAGTTGGCGGCAGTAAAATTGTACAGCAGTCAGCCTCAAATGCTGGTTCTCTAAATTTCCTCAGTAGCGCTTCACGAAAAGAACGCCTTCTTTCCTCTAGAGACTCCCACACGAGTTGCTGAAGCATTTCCGTAACACTCGCGTGATGATCAAACCTACCAGTAACAAATTAGCAGCCCTCCGTTGAATTGCTTCTATCTCCTCCCTCAATCCGACCTGATAGGGATCCCAAACGCTCGAGCAGTACTCAAGAATATGTCGTATTAGTGTTTTATAAGCGGTCTCCTTACAGATGAACCATATCTTCCCAAAATTCTACCAATGAACCGAAGACGACTATCCGCCTTCCCCACAACTGCTACTATACGCTTGTCCCACGTCATATCGCTCTGCAGTGTTACGCCCATATATTTAATCAACGTGACTGTGTCAAGCGCTACGCTGCTAATGGAGTATTCAAACATTACAGGACTCTTTTTCCTATTCATCTGCATTAATTTACATTTATCAGCTGCCATTCTTTACACCAATCACAAATCCTGTCCAAGTCAACTTGTATCCTCCTACAGTCACTCAACGACGACACCTTCCCGTAGACCACAGCATCATCAGCAAACAGCCGCACTTTGCTATCTACCCTATCCATAAGATCATTTATGTAGATAGAAAACAACAGCGGACCTACCACACTTCCCTGGGGCACTCCAGATGATACCTTCACCTCCGATGAACACGCACCATCGAGGACAACGTATTGGGTTCTCTTACTGAAGAAGTCTTCGAGCCACTCACATACTTGGGAACCGATCCCATATGCTCGTACCTTAGTTAGGAGTCTGCAGTGGGGTACCCAGTCGAACGCTTTCCGGAAGTCAAGGAATATGGCATCCATCTGATACCCTTCATCCATGGTTCGCAAGATATCATGTGAAAAAAGGGCGAGTTGCCTTACGCAGGAGCGATGCTTTTTGAAGCCGTGCTGATGCATGGACAGCAGCTTCTCTGTCTCAAGGACATTCATTATATTCGAACTGAGAATTTGTTCGATAATCCTGCAACAAACCGGTGTTAAGGATATTGGTCTGTAATTTTGAGGATCCGTCCTTCTACCCTTCTTATATGCAGGCGTCACCTGCGCTCGGGACTTTACGTTGGGCAAGAGACTCGCGATAAAAGCAAGCTAAGTAAGGAACCAATGCAGTAGAGTACTCGCTGTAAGGCCCATCAGGCCCTGGCGGTTTATTTATTTTCAACCCATTCAGCTGCTTCACAACCTCAGGGATGTCTATCACTATGTCCTCCATAAGGGAATCTGTACGAGACTCAAATCCCTTCTCGCAGGATCTTCTCCGGCCGCAGTGATGTCGGAAATACGATGTTTTACTAGATTTATGATATCAGTAAATTCGTGAAATGGTCGTGCGCGAAAATCCTCAAGCCACATTACGATGTGTAGCGGAGGTTACTTCTGTACCACCGGCAGTTTTCTTGTTCCATTCGCGAATGCTTCGCGGGAAGAACGATTGAAAAATTTTCAAAATGTGTGTGAAATCTTATGGGACTTAACTGCTAAGTTCATCAGTCCCTAAGCTTACACACTACTTAACCTAAATTATCCTAAGGACAAATACACACACCCATGCACGAGGGAGGACTCGAACCTCCGCCGGGACCAACCGCACAGTCCATGACTGCAGCCACCTAGACCGCTCGGCTAATCCCGCGCGGCGAAGAACGATTACTATTAAGTCTCCCTGTGGACTCGTATCTAATTTTAACTTCATTGTCTTTTCGTGGGATATACGCAGGAGTAAGAAGTATATTGGTTGACTCTTCCAGTAACGCACGCTCTCGGAACTTTAACGTTAAACTACACCGTGATGCAGGATGTTCCTCATGCAGAGCCTGCCACTAGAATTGGCTGACCTTCTCCATGACGCTTTCGTGCTTACGAAATGAGCTTGTGAAGAAACATGCTCCTCTTCTTTCGATCCCAGTCCTGTTGGGTACAATACCAGACAAACGAGCAATTTTCAAGCACGTCTGTTTTGTTATTTACTTCCTTTGTGAGTTGACTACTTTTTGTGAAGATTATTCCAATGAATCTCAGTCATGCATTTGTCATAACAGCATTAATTTTCTATGTTCGTTCCATTTAAAATCGCTCCTAAACATTTAGTGGAAGTAAATGCTTCCACTATCTGCCATCGTATATCATACAATAATAAGTCTTCCTCCCTATTCATATGGAATACTTTACATCTGTTTACGTTAAATTACAGTTACCACTCAATCCACAAAAAGTCAATGTTCAGTAGGTCTTCCTGCATTTCTCTACAATATTTTAGTGCTGCGAGTTCTCTGTCTACGGTATCATCCGTGAATTGCCTCATGGAACTTCCAGCGTTAACCACTTCACCATTTATATACTGTATCAAAGTTAATAGTAACTTGAAGTACTACCGAAGTTTATTTGACGTCTGAATATTTCTCTCCTTTGAGAATGATGTTCTGTCTTCTCTTTGGTACAAACTCTTCAATCCAATCACAGAGCCAGACCGATATTCCGTACACTCGAATTTTGTTTGTAAGGTAGCAGTGCTTCTATCAGGTTTTCGATTTCCAGAAGTGTCGTAATATGTGATAATAAAACATATCCTAAATTTCTATAACCAACAGAAGTAAAAGGTAGATGCCTATTGTTCTTAGAGTCTGCTCGACGACCCTCCATCAAAACGGGAAGGACCTGCTCTTTTTTTCAATCATTAGGACTGCTTCACTCTTACAAGGCACTGATACTAGAGAACGAGCAAGTTCTTTCGCGTACTCTACGTAGAATCGTATTGATATTTCGTCATGTCCAGTGGCCTTTCCTCCGGTATCAGTTCATTTTCTACTTCCACATCTCCAATTCTTACTTTCGTGCGATCATTTCAACAACATGTTACCACCGGCTGCGGTGGTCTCACGGTTCTAGGCGCTCAGTCCGGAACCGCGCGACTGCTACGGTCGCAGGTACGAATCCTGCCTCGGGCATGGATGTGTGTGATGTCCTTAGGTTAGTTAGGTTTAAGTAGTTCTAAGTTCTAGGGGACTGATGACACAGACGTTAATCCAATAGTGCTCAGAGCCATTTGAACCATTTGAACAAGATGTTACAATGCTATCTTCTTCTGAGAACAGTTTTGGAAAAAGACGTTTAGTATTTCAGTCTTATCCGTGTCATTCGTCGTATGAATGCCGTTATGGCCATAGAGAATCTGGACGGATAACTTCAATCCATTAACGGACTTCATATTAGACAGAAACTTCTTACGCTTTTCTGCCAGTTGGTTCATAGAAATTTACTTTCAAATTCGTTGAATGTGTCACGCATAGCTCTCATTGCACTAATTTTGATTTCTTGCCGTTTTTATTTTATTTACTTATTTTGTCTGTTAGGGTAAGGCTACGTTTAAATTTGCAGTGAAGCTCTTCGCATTCTCAGCAGCTTTCTAACATGGCTCTCGGGTGACTGCAGGTGATTTCTACCCCCACAACTACGCTCAACACGTACTTGCCTTAAGGAGTATTATGCAGTACTTCTCAGTTGCGTCCATTGATACTCAACATTGTAAGTGCTGGAAATAAATTTCATATTGACTCAGAATATTGTTCAAGTATGTGGGTTGCGGATCAGACACGACTAGCAGTCGGTATTGAATGTTTACAAGAAGGGTCAGCATGAATATTCACAGAACAGTGTGTTCTACAGGATTTTGACACGGAGGTACAGAAAGAATTGAAATGGCAGGAGCTTGAAGAAAAACGTGAAAGCCTACTTAGAAAGTGTTTAGAAACAAGTTCAAATGATGAATCTAGGAATAAATTGCGCTCCTTACCTTCGGCTTTCATAGGGACAGCGAAGATAGCGGTTATACTAATTACAGAGCGCACAGAGGCTTTAATTAAACTTTCTTCCCAAGCCTCATACGTGAATGGAATAAAAAAAAGGCCCCAATAATCAGTACATTGGTAAGTAATCTCCGCCATGCACTTCACAGTGGTTTGAAGAGTGTGCCTGTAGATGTAGGAACAGATTTGTACCTAGCGAGCGTCTTTTCGAAATTTCCCTCCAGCACTGATGTTTCTATCTGATGGGATTCGGTGGATTAAATCATTTTTCGTTCCATAACTCATGGAAAGGGTGTTTCTGCAGACTTGCTACATTTTAGATAAATGGATAAGGAGAATACATGTTCGAAACAAAAACAGACAGTGTTGAATTCGATTATTTTTCCGCAGATCCACAATTACTTACTCCACAAGGATGCGGTCCCACTTGACCACATGCGCCTGTAAAGACACATTCTGAACCCCCATGAGCCCTTCCCTTCAGACTGCGTCCGAGTGCTTGCATCACAGACTGCCTCTTGACCACGTTCGCTCTTTTCGTTTCCTTTATACCGATTCCGTAGGTCAACAAAAATAACAGACACGTGTCTCCGTGACGTCACCGTCAACAATGGCTTTGAACACATAACCATCCGAGTCGTTGCGTAGCAACAGTCTCATTGACAAACCTTCCGAAGAAAGAGTCGATTTCGAAGTGCGCTTTCGAGGAAGTCTATTTCGCATCCTTTGGGCTGGGAGAAGAAGTGCGTAGGTGATTAATCGTCGAGTTTAACATCGTCCTTCAGTTGCAGACACCGGGTCAGAGACTGGTAGATGGTTTTCGTGTTTTGAACGCCCTAATCCAGTAGTATAATAATGTAAACCCAGAGCTGGAGAATTTCCTTTTTTGTTTCGCAAGCGCGTGCTACGTAACCGCAGGTACCACTTGGCGCCCTCTGGACCATGGAAGCATCTGTCTCGTTCGCAGTTAGGTCCTTTTTACACAAACATACGCGTGATAACGCGAAAAATCATTCTAATCGTTTTTGTTTCTTTTTAGCTGGAAAACTGTGCGTTATGTTGAATATTTCCTCCAAAAAGTTTCGTATGCAACAAATAAGCGGTCCAAACATTAGACCAGTTTCCAAGAATATGTTTTACAGAAAAATCTGGTTATCACACTGACGCACAAAACGTATCTATAATTTACTGAAGCTACCACAACCATGCCGTATCAAGATAAGTGCTACTAGTTTTCAGAATACAGCGTTTGAATAAAGACATTATGCTGCAACCACTACTATCAGGTTATTATTTTCAGAAAATTCTATATCTCCGTTTGCAATTACGTGAAACTAATAAATAGATTTCGATGTGTGCATTTTCCTACGACTGGAAATTTAGGTTTTTATCTCCGTTTCTGTCTCATTTAGCACTTCTTGTCCTAGTACAACCAATTATCACGAAAATAATCTGCTTTATTTTTGGATGATATTCAATATTAGCAGTACTATGAAAAATCAAAACGGTGGCGAAGAACATGTCCAGCAGTTGGATAGTAACTAATCTATCTCAGCATACAATACAAAATAGGAAAACACAGTTGCTCATTTTGTTAAAAAAAACTCTCTTGTGGTAAATTAGTATATAGGGATTCAGATAAGTCTACACTAGTCGTTCGTGGTAGTGCGAATAAGACAATTTACATTGGCGCGACAAGATAAATATCTTAAACATATCTGCGAACTATGATTGCCGCAAATCGAAAGTGCGTGTGAAATGTATCATAATCAGTGCTTAACAGAGCTGGTACTGATGTGCTACAAAGTTCAGTTACCGACTGTGAGACTAAAAAAGACAAATAATGTTGTGTTGTGTTTTCTGAAATTCTGTTTACAAAATAATGTTTTGTTTATCTTGAGTTTGTTGATGTATAGAAGGTGTTACATAATTCCAAATGGAGTAAACTTTCTTTTCCTTTCCTGCGCAGTGCGGTTGTGTGTTGTTCGTTGTTGAGATCGTCAGTCCAGGGACTGGCTTTCTGTAACTCTCCATGCTACTCTATCCTGCGCATGCCTCTTCATACATGAGTAAATGATACAACCTACAGCCTTCTGAATCTGGTTGTTGTATTCATCTCATGGTCTCCCTATACAGTTTTTATCCTTCACGCTTCCTTCCAATATTAAATTACTAATCCTTTGATGCCCCAGAACGCGTCCTACCAACCGATCCCTTCTTCTAGTCAAGTTGTGCCACAAATTCCTCTTCTCCCCAATTATATTCCGTACCTTTTCATTAGTTACGGGATCTACCCATCTAATCTTCAGCATTCTTCTGTTTCACTACATTTCGAAAGCTTCTATTCTCTTCTTCTCTAAATTATTTATCGTCCATGTTTCACTTCCATACATGACTACACTCCCTACAAGTACTTTCAGAAACGACTTCCTGACACTTAAATCTATACTCGATGATAACAAATTTCTCTTCTTCAGAAACGCTTTCCTTGCGATAGCCAGTCTACATTTTATATCCTCTCTCGTATTTCGACCACTAGCAGATTTTTTGCTTCTCAAATAGCAAAAATCTTCTCATTTAATAATCGAATACCTTCAGCCTCCCCTGATTTAATTCGACTACATTCCATTATCCTCAATTTGCTTATGTTGATGTTCATCTCATATCCTCCTTTCAAGACGCTGTTCATTCCGTTCAGCTGCTCTTCCAGGTACTTTGCTGTGACAGAATAACAATGTCATCAGCTAACCGCAAAGTTTCTATTTCTTCTCCATGGGTTTTAATTTCTATTCCAAATTTTTCTTTTGTTTCCTTTACAGCTTACTCAATATACAGATTGAATACAATCTGGGAGAGGCTACAACCTAGTCTCACTCATTTCCCAACCATTGATTCCCTTTCGTGGCGGTTGTCTCTTATAACTGCCATCTGTCTTCTGTACAATTGTACAATTGTAAATAGCCTTTCGCTCCCTGTATTTGATCCCTGTCACCTTCAGAGAATTCCAGTCAACATTGTCAAAAGCCTTCTCTAAGGCTACAAATGCTAGACACGTAGGTTTGTCTTTCCTTAATCTGTCTTCTAAGATAAGTCATAGGGTCATTATTGCCTCACGGCTTCCAACATTTCTATGGAATCGAAACTGGTCTTCCCCGAGGTCCGCTTATACCAGTTTTTCCATTCGTCTGTAAGGAATTCGTGTTAGTATTTTGCAACTGTGACTTGTTACAATGATCGTTCGGTAATTCACGTCTGTCAACACATGCTTTCTTTGGGATAGGAATTATTGTATTCTTCTTGACGTCTGAGGGTATTTCGCCTGTCTCATACATCTTGCTCACCAGATGGAAGAGTTTTGTCATGGCTGGCTTTCCCAAGTCTATCAGTAATTCTAATGGAATGTTGTCTACTCCCGGGGCCTAGTTTAGACTTTGGTCTTTCAGTGCTCTGTCAGATTCTTCACGTAGTATCATAGCTCCCATTTCATCTTCAACTACGTCCTCTCCCATTCCCATAAAATTGCCGTCAAGTACATCGCCCTTGTATAGAATCTCTATATACCCCTTCCACCTTTCTGCTTTACCTTCTCTGCTTGGAACTGGTTTTCCACCTGAGCTATTGATGTTCATACAGGTGGTCCTCTTTTCAGGTCTCTTTAATTTTCCTGTTGGCAGTATGTGTCTTACCCCTTGTGTTATATGGTTCTACATCCTTAAATCTGTTCTCTAGTCATCCCAGCTTAGCCATTTTGCACTTCCTGGCCATCTCAGTCTTGAGACGCTTGTATTCCTTTTTGCCTGCTTCATTTACTGCATTTTTATATTTTCTTCTTTCATCATCTTGTGTTAGATGAAGATTTTTACTATCCCTCGTCTTTTTACCTACTTGATCCTCTGGTGCCTTCATTATTTTATATCTCAAAGCTACCTAGTTCTCCTCTACTGCATATCTTTCCCCCAGTTCTTGTCAGTCGTTCTGTAATGCTCCCTTTGAAACTCTCCACAACCTGTTGTTATTTCTGTTTCTACAGGTCTTATCTCCTTAAATTCCTACATTTTTGTAGTTTCTTCAGTGCGGTGTCAACCAAATGCATTGACAGAGAATAAAACTTTCATATTATAGAAAGCAGATTAATGCAGTCGTGAGTAAGGAAATGGTACAATCCTTCAACAATGCCAGACTTTGAAGACTGAGCAGAGAAAGGAAATCAGCCAGACACAGATCGCTGATGGTACTGCACTGGAGCCAAGTGCTCAACTGTGTGTAACATGGCGGAATGATGGACATAATACGCATCTACATCTATAGTTCACAAACCAGGTTACGGTGTGTGGCTGAGAGTACTTTGGGCACTATTATCGTTTCTTCCTTTTCTTGTACTAGTCGCCAGCGTTTCACGGGAAGAACGACAACGGGTAAATCTCCGTGTTGGCTCGAATCTCTATAATTTTGCATTCATTGTCTTTTCGCGAAATATACGGAGGAGTAAGAAATATATTAGTTGACTCTTCTAGTAATGCACGCTCTCGAAACTTTAATACTAAACCACAGCGCCCCTCTTCCATATACTGCCACTGCAGTTAACTGACCATCTCCTTGACGCTTTTGTGGTTAGGAAATGATTTTGTGACGAAACACGCTGCTCTTCATTCTATCTTTTCTATCAGTCCTGTCTGGTACGGATACCAGATTAACGAGCCATGCGCAAGCACGAGAATTTTGTAAGAACTTCCTTTGTGGGTTGAATACTTTTTCTGAGGATTATACCCATGAATCTCACTCAGGGGTCTTTCTTACCAGCAATTAGTTTTAGGCGTTAGTTCCACTTAAAATCGCTCCTTACGGATACTGCTAAATATTCTGTGGAAGTGACTGGTTCCACAATCTGCCATCGTGTCATCATACAATAATAGGTCTTTCTGAGTATGTACCACTCCCTCCTCAAAGCGTCAACCCTCTGTAAGTCATCCAGCATTTCGTCACAATTTTTTAGTGTTGCGATTTCTCTGTGTATCACAGCATCATCCGTGAAAAGCCTCTCGAAACTTCGGAAGTTATTTACTTCGTCATTTACATATTTTGCAAAAAATAATGGTCCTATAACACTAACTTGAGATACACCCTATGTTACTTTTACGTCTGAAAATTCCACACCGTAGAGAATGACATGCTGTGTTCTCTTTGCTAGAAATTCTTCAACCCAATCACACAGCTGGTCTGATATTTCGTGCGGTCGCATTTTGTAAATAAGGCAGCAGTTCGGGATTATATCGAAGGCCTTTCATAAGTCAGTGAACACAGCATCAAATTGGGAGTTAGCATCTACTGCTTTCTGGGTCTTGTTGACGAAAAGAGCGAGTATGGCCTTTCAGGACCGATATTTTCGGGACCCAGATTTTCGGTCTCCAGAAGTGTCATAATACGCGAGCATAGTGTCCCAACAATTTAAAACCGACCGAAGTCAGAGATAATGATCATTTTTTTGCATCTGTTCGACGACCTTTCTTCAAATCGGGAATTACCTGAGCTTTTTTTCCAATCATTATGAATGCTTCACTCCCCCAACGACGTACGGGACACTGCTGCAAGAGCAGGGCGAGTTCTTTCGCATACTCTAAGTAGAATAGTACTGATACACCTTCAGCTCCAATGACTGTTTCTCTGTTAACCGATTTCAGTTCCTGTTCTATCAGATGGTCTCGTATCTCCTTATCTGTTATTTTGACGCTGGTGTTATGATTTAAAGGAAGTACTATAGCGCAATTTTCTTCTGTAAAACAATTTAGGAAAAAGGCCTTTAGTATTTTGTCCTTTTCTGTGTCACTCTTCGTTTCGATGCCATTAGGGGAGCAGAGAGCCTGGACAGATGGCTTCGATGCGTCTACTGAGTTAATATTACACAGAAACTTCCTAAGATTTTCTATCAAGCCAATCCCTAAAAATTTACTTTCAGATTCGCTGAACGAAAGTATCAAGCACAGCTCTCGTTTAAATTTGCAGTGAAATACTGTTTGTAATTGCAGCAGCGTTCGAACATGGCAGATCTTCTTCATCCCTCACCATTTTGCTCTATTGTACCTGTCTTTGGCATATTGTACTGTAGTTTGAACTTTCTTCATTGATTCCCAACATTGTTTGTGCTGGAGATGAAAGTTTAATGTCGACCGCACAAGTAATCTGAAATCTGTTTCTTCGTTGTTGCTAAGCAGAGCAGCATGATCTTCTTTCCCATTTACAGTATTAGGTTATGCTGAAACTGTCTTATGGTCGCTAATTCCGTGTCCTACACCGACTAGAAAATTTCGTGTCTGTTACCAGTTGATTTAAGATGGCACCTTCACGCGTTGCTTATCTTATAAAGTACTCAAGGTAATTTTCGGAAAACGCATTCCTAGCACTTTTACACGGCTCCCTGTCCTTACTACCCAACTTCAACACTAAGTCTTGAATCTCCCAGTGTGTAGTCAGTAAGCTGAAACTACTAAATCGAATGCAGAATGAGATTTTCACTCTGCAGCGTAGCGTGTGCTGATATGAAACTTTCTGGCAGATTAAAACTGTGTGCCGGACCGAGACTCGGACTCGGGACCTTTACCTTTCGCGAGCAAGTGCTCTACCATCTGAGCTACCCAAGCACGACTTACGACCTGTCCCCACAGCTTCAGTTCTGCCAGTACCTCGTCTACTACCTTCCAAACATCACAGAAGCTCTTTTGCGAACTTCTGGAAAATTGGATATTCGGAGACATGGCTTAGCCGGCCGCGGTGGTCTCGCGGTTCTAGGCGCGCAGTCCGGAACCGTGCGACTGCTACGGTCGCAGGCTCGAATCCTGCCTCGGGCATGGATGTTTGTGAATTCCTTAGGTTAGTTAGGTTTAAGTAGTTCTAAGTTCTGGGGGACTGATGACCATAGCTGTTAAGTCCCATAGTGCTCAGAGCCATTTGAACCTTTTTTTTTTTTTTTTTTTTAGACATGGCTTAGCCACAGCCTGGGAGGTGTTTCGAGAATGAGATTTGCACTATGCAGCGGAGTGTTCGCTGATATGAAACTTCCTGGCAGATTAAAACTGTGTGCCGGACCGAGACTCGAACTAAATCGAATGTTCTTCTGCAATGCATATTGTTCAGCAACGGAAACGATTACCGATACTTTGTTACTTTCTTTCATTATCTGCAGGTGACATTTTTCCTCCGTTGGCATCTCCCGTTCTATATTTTACGTTAGGTTTGTTAAGGGGCTTCTTTGCACTGTCAATTGGTCTGGAATTGTGATTACAAATAACTGAGTAAACAGAGAACGATTTGTTCTCATACTGCCAGAAGGTGGAAGCAGGTTATTTCCGTATACAAAATCAAATAATGTAGCTCAAAAATTTCAGTTAACTGTAAAAGTAATTACTGTTATTACTACACTGGTGAATTGTCGATGTGTCTTGACAGTTTTTGCAAATTTAATTAATTCAACTTCATAGAAAATGTTTAGCATTAATAATTAACCTTTCCGTGCCTAGTAACTATCGTGTAAGTTTTAATGCGTCGTTAACCTTCCTAATAACTTCTTATTCTCAGTAACTGCTTCTGTGTTACCAGTTCTTTGCTATCATTGATCATTTTTAATCTTATAACACAGAAATCATAATGCTTCATACGGCATAAGAATTATTGGTTTAGGAGATAGTCCCCTGTCAATAAAAAAGTTTTCACATGAGTATTTTCACTTCAATAAACGCTGTACTTACAAAATACTATTTGTTGTGCATTCTCAGATGTTTTCGCGAATCCAGTCGCGTTTCAGTTCGCCTACTGCCAGTCAGGGGAAACCCAGGCTGTCAATTTGCCGCCAACACCTGCGCCTCTACGCCGCATTCGGCCACCTCGACCAAAGCCGAATGAGAAGAAGGCGGAATCCACGCCCACAGATAGCGAAGGGGCCGTTACTGATAAACCAAAGCTTCAGGCTATTCATATAAGGACCATAGCCCCCTTTATACAACAGCAGAAAAAAGACAGAAATGAATTCCGATAAAGTTATGTAGGCACGTTTATTGAACTGGCATTTTGTTCACAGGTTGGTTCTAGACCAAGAATTGTGCATTTTGACTTGTCTGATGATGAAGAAGAGGAGCAGCAAGTCTCTGGTTGGTACTACCCGCCCGGGATCCCAGTTCCAGCCAGCCGCCTGCAAGTCTCTGCCAAAGGACCACGCAGACGCAAAATCATCCCGGAGCCGCCGGCGCTGGAAGTGCAGATTGCGACGGCACGGCTAACAGCCGAGATACAGCCAATTGTATGTTTCTCCTGTAGCTGTTACAAGTGCAGTATTACATTAGAAGCACAAACCTAGCTTTCTTTTAAATTTTTATTATGTCAGACACATTTAATAAATGAGAATGTAGCATACATACCTTCATTCGTTCATCCATTGTTTTCCCTACAACCCATCAAGGAAGAGAAACTACATATACACCTACAACCCAACTCGGTAAATCACTATGAAGAGCACGGCGGAGGGTAGTTAACATTGTAAGACGTTTCATAGAAAACCTGCTTCATTGTATTCCTATGTTAGTCAGTCTGCTCTCATCTTCGGCAGAAATACGTACAGGGCTGTGGAGCATTTCTAAATCCCTCACGTAGTATTGGTTCGTGAATCTCTGAAAGTAGAATTTTGTCGGAGAGTTCAGGTCCGTCTTCAGGTTTATGAGAATTCAGGTTTTTCAGCGATTCCGGGATGCTCTCACGTTAGTCAAACAAACCGGTAGAAATTTTCGCTACCTTTCTTTGCACAGGTCAACTTTTGTCATTTTGGTATACGGCCTACCCATTAGATCAGTGTTTTTGTAGACTAATCGTTCTTTCCTAAGAATGAACCGAAATGTACCGCCTGCTTAATCAATGGGCGACACTGTGAAATCTTGCTGTTCGATACAACGTTTTATTAGTGTTAGGCGTTTCTTTTATTTGTTTAGTGCCAGGTTTGTCCTAATGTTGCGGTGATACGATACTGTGTTTTTAAATGCAGTCAACTGCACAGATTCACAAGTCTTAAAATTTAAAGTTTGTTGCCTATCTTTGCATCACTTTGAAATCTTCTGAAAATATGACTAAATATTTAGGGAGTTGTTTACAGACAGGTAACTGCATCATCTGTAAAATGATCTGAGATTATTGTTGATATTTATTGCCTGGACCATTTACAGCATTTAGGGTAAAGGGCCAATAAAAATCTCTGGATCTCCTCAGAAGTTACTTCTAGATATCTCGATGACAGGGTGTGTCATGCCTCAAGTTGCGTTTTGTTAGATTAATGTTTTTGATCATTCATGGTGGTTTGCATACAAGAGGTCATTCCGCTTACAGCAGCTCATTATGCATTGTCTTCATTGAAATAATGGCTCCAAGTAAAGATCAACACTCAAATGAGAACCGTCAGCCAGCGTGTGGGCAGAGAATAAATAAACATAAACAGAGATAATTCTAGTCTGCGAGCATGACAAGTGATCATCAGCTTGCCTTTACCATTTGGCTTCAGTATTGCAATGTGGGCTCACACTCGCTGGCATGACTTTCGTCACATGGTAAAGCAGTTTTGTTGCTGTGTTGAAGTTTTCCCGTTCATTAAAAAAAAATGACGTTACATATCTTACAAATCTCCAGTGAAGGTTTGTGCAATGTTGATGATGCGAACCTGCTGATTCAGTTAAATCAGTTTCCACGTTATATCCCTCTTGTTTTGCAATATTTGCAGATTTCATAGTCACCTCATCATTATAGTATGTTTGTAGAGTGCAGTATTATAAATAGTCGATGTATTGCTGATCAGGCAAGCAGCGTAATAATAAATTAACTGTTTCTGTCTTTCGCAGGAGAACCCGCCACCAGCAACATGGATTGGGATTTTAGTGCAGCGTGTAGTCGTCATGTACCGAAACAGGAGAGAATATCGGCGGAACCATGGACTGATAGAGAGACCAGGTTTCATCAGGCAGATGAAGAGAAGATTCGCTCCTGTTGGCGAGGCTGTGAGAAGACTTCTACATCTGAAGAAGAATACGGACAAGAGGAAGCTGCCCACAGGCATAGATTCAACTCTGCGTGATTACTTTCTTCACTGTGATCACGCTGACCCTAATTACCCTCCGATTATTCCCTTAACACCACAGCTGCTTGAAACTGCGCTGTGAGCTGACTGCGACAAGCCAGTGTGGTTTTATTTAAATGAAACATCTTAAAAAAATACTTAATCGTGATATTGCACTTGTGTGTGTGTGTGTGTGTGTGTGTGTGTGTGTGTGTGTGTGTGTGTATGTATGTATGTATGTATGTATGTATGTATGTGTGTGTGTGGTTTGGGAACGTATGGGCGCCCAACAGCGAATGTGGATAAGAACGAAAACTGTCGTACACGTATGCACACGAAACGACCGCACAATGACTATCGCACAGACACTCTCACATGCATTAAAACCAATGAGGAGGCAGGATAGCTAATCAAGAAAGTAAAAGAGAGAAAGCAAACCACAAAAGAGCTAAAAAAAACAGCATAGGGAAATGAGATTAGCTGACCACTTACGAACAAATTTAGGTGAGCCAGCCACCCTGTTGACACATTAAAAATATCTCCCCAAAATCTTGTTAAAATGTGGGACAATTCATAGAACTTTAAAACCCGAACCATATTCATTTGAGGATTGCATAAAATAGACTGCAAATCCACTGGTCAGCAAATAAAATGCAGTCCAATAGAAGGTGGTGCTCCGTGATCTGCACGCCACAAGCACCACAAATCGGAGGGTCCTCTCGCCGGAGTAAAAATCCATGCGTCATAGGGCTGTGGCCGATGCGAAGACCTCGTCCAGTCGACGTGGCTGGAAGGAAGTACGCCACGGCCGAGTTGTGGGCTTGATCACACGGAACTTGTTGTCGGTCACTTCCAGCCACTCATGTTCCCATCGACACAGGACTTTATACCTCAACAGCGAGGTGAGGGCATGCAGTGGGATAGCAACTGGAAGACCTGAAGGTCGTTACACGCCTCCTTGGCAGCTCGATCAGCCCTTTCATTCCCCGGAATTCCTGCGTGCCCTGGTACCTAGCAGAAAGACACCTGCTTCCCCAGTCGCTGTAGTTGGAGGAGGGCGTCATGGATAGTCTGGGTTCCTTTATCTGCTGGGTACAAAAGCTGGAGAGAGTAAAGGCCGCTCAAAGAACCTGAACAGACGGGAAATTTAACACTGGTAGAAAATCTCACGTGCTCCAGTGCCCGAAAGATGGCATATAATTCTGCGTCAAAGATGGTAAATTCGGGAGGCAATCTGATCTTGAGGACACGATCCGGGAAGAAGACACAGCAACCAACAGTCACCCTGCTTAGACACATCCGTAAAAACAACTACATGGTCGTGGTGCTCAGATAAAACGGCAAAAAGGAGCCGATTAAAAACTGAAGCTGTTAGTTGGAAATGACGGCTCACTGTTGCCACACTGGAGGATGATCAGAAAACAGCAAAGTCGTCCACAAATAAGGAGCACTGTACTGGAATCCTCACTGTAGACGTTATACAGTTGATGGCTATTGCAAAGAGGGTTTGCAAAAAACATTTGTTTGCAAAATAAATATCCTGACAATTAACCCGTCGGACAGAGAGAAGCAATCGATAATGTGAAGACTGCTTATGTTCTTTTTCTCTCGTGGGAAGCTATGAAGTAACCCGTTTCGAAGGAATTGTAGCAGTTGGTGCTGCTGTTAGCTTCAGTACGGTTAAGGAAATGTGGTTTAAACTTGCCAAATGGGGCAACAGTTTTAAGAGATACTACATGTCATCCAAATTTAGGATAGATGTCACTAACCGCTTGATAGATTTATACTTTGCGGACAAACGCCTGCAGAGAAGTCAAAAAAGTACAGAAACATTCGCACAAGTCAAGTAAAAAGATGGCTGATAGTAAATAGAATGAAAGAAGTATGAAGAGACTATTATCGCTAATCAGTGAGCGGGCTAGGGAAATGCCCAAATTAATGCAGTACTTCCTGGGTAGTAAGTACCTAGTGCTTGCTGTTACTAAGCGTAGGACTCAGAATGTCACTTATAATGTAAGGTCTCTGGGGAAGGATATTCTATAAGAAGAACACGTATTGGTTATTGTGGGTACAGGTAACTTCCTAGACCACAACTTCAACTTCGCAATTCAGTATAACATCATGAAACGAACCGATATGCTACGCTTAAAAACATCGTTGAGGAAATGCAACTATGTCGATACAGTTTAATATAAATTGCTATAGGCATCGCACGGAGAAAGAGACGGTGGTTGTATAGAACGAAACGTTGAATAAGGTGCCAAGTGATAGACGTAAGCGGATACCGCACTGAACAGCTCTTTTGAGTGCTATGCGTCTATAATGGACGGAGAAAGAGACGGTGGTTGTATAGAACGAAACGTTGAATAAGGTGCCAAGTGATAGACGTAAGCGGATACCGCACTGAACAGCTCTTTTGAGTGCTATGCGTCTATAATGGGCTTGCGAATATAGATGATAATAGTTCTGACAGTGAAGAAGCTCCAGAAGATAATATTTCACACTTGACGATTAGAGAGGATACATGAAATGCAGTAGAGATAATTACGAAGTTATCAGATGTGGAGATTATAATAATTGTTTCATGTAGGATAGTAAATATTGAGGTCAATTGGAGTTACTGATGAGAAATTATGGTTCATACCCCCATCTGGACATTCTCAGCAATAGTAGAAGGGCTAAGTAGTTGATAATTTGCTCCTAAATCCTCTGCCATTCATGAAATAGAATTAAGCCACATTACAAATCAAAAGTCAGCAGTAACGCTTTCTCATCAATCAGATTTATTTAAGTAGATCGTCTTTAACACAGTTTTACTCTGGTGCAACCGAAGGAAACTAGCACTGGAATTCGAGGTAACAGATGGCTACCGTCGAGAAGAAAAGCATCTTGCGCTAAAAATAGAAAGCTGTGCTAAGACACGCGGCAAATGCAATCCAGATTTGGAGGTATAGTACAAATGATACTTCACAACGCTACTCCACATCTTCCAAAAGGCAAAATATAGTCCATTGCGCACAAAATTACAAAATTCAAATAACAATGCAAAAGCCGTTATGGGAATTTTCAGGTATCAAATGAATAAGCAGGGGTAGTAGAATACCGTAGCGGCCTTTGGTGCACAGTTCAAGTTACTGTCGCTAGTCGCCGCTGCAGTCGCCGTAAAATCCCGTCCAGCGTTTGTAAAATTTTGAAAACATCTAAATACTGGGGACTGATTCTTCGGCGGGACTTACTTTCGCACATAACATGCCGTTTCCATAGCCGCGTGCTTCCAGCTGCACAAAGCAGTTCTTATCCCTAGTTTCCACTGAATGCCAAGCCATCTGAAATCACATAAGCGCTAACTTATTTTGTCCCCGTGTTCTATCATAAAGAAATCCGCAAGGGAAATACAACTATCATACTTCAGATCGACCGATCCGGCAAGGAACGTTACTAAATTCTTGCTAGTATCTTCCTCTTACTGGGTAAATGAAGTTAACGACCACAGGAGATAGGATAGTATGCTCGGGAAACTACACTCCTGGAAATTGAAATAAGAACTCCGTGAATTCATTGTCCCAGTAAGGGGAAACTTTATTGACACATTCCTGGGGTCAGATACATCACATGATCACACTGACAGAACCACAGGCACATAGACACAGGCAACAGAGCATGCACAATGTCGGCACTAGTACAGTGTATATCCACCTTTCGCAGCAATGCAGGCTGCTATTCTCCCATGGAGACGCTCCTAGAGATGCTGGATGTAGTCCTGTGGAACGGCTTGCCATGCCATTTCCACCTGGCGCCTCAGTTGGACCAGCGTTCGTGCTGGACGTGCAGACCGCGTGAGACGACGCTTCATCCAGTCCCAAACATGCTCAATGGGGGCAGATCCGGAGATCTTGCTGGCCAGGGTAGTTGACTTACACCTTCTAGAGCACGTTGGGTGGCACGGGATACATGCGGACGTGCATTGTCCTGTTGGAACAGCAAGTTCCCTTGCCGGTCTAGGAATGGTAGAACGATGGGTTCGATGACGGTTTGGATGTACCGTACACTATTCAGTGTCCCCTCGACGATCACCAGAGGTGTACGGCCAGTGTATGAGATCGCTCCCCACACCATGATGCCGGGTGTTGGCCCTGTGTGCCTCGGTCGTATGCAGTCCCGATTGCGGCGCTCACCTGCACGGCGCCAAACACGCATACGACCATCATTGGCACCAAGGCAGAAGCGACTCTCATCGCTGAAGACGACACGTCTCCATTCGTCCCTCTAATCACGCCTATCGCGACACCACTGGAGGCGGGCTGCACGATGTTGGGGCGTGAGCGGAAGACGGCCTAACGATGTGCGGGACCGTAGCCCAGCTTCTTGGAGACGGTTGCGAATGGTTCTCGCCGATACCCCAGGAGCAACAGTGACCCTAATTTGCTGGGAAGTGGCGGTGCAGTCCCCTAAGGCACTGCGTAGGATCCTACGGACTTGGCGTGCATCCGTGCGTCGCTGCGGTCCGGTCCCAGGTCGACGGGCACGTGCACCTTCCGCCGACCACTGGCGACAACATCGATGTACTGTGGAGACCTCACACCCCACGTGTTGAGCAATTCGGCGGTACGTCCACCCAGCCTCCCGCATGCCCACTATACGCCCTCGCTCAAAGTCCGTCAACTGCACGTACGGTTCACGTTCACGCTGTCGCGGAATGCTACCAGCGTTAAAGACTGCGATGGAGCTCCGTATGCCACGGCAAAATGGCTGACACTGACGGCGGCGGTGCACAAATGCTTCGCAGCTAGCGCCATTCGACGGCCAACACCGCGGTTCCTGGTGTGTTCAAAACTGGCTTGTGACACACAGCGGAAAGAACCACGGAATTTAATTTGGTGTCGCGATGCATGACGTAAATTGTGAGTCGATAAAAATAAAATCTGTCCCATCTGAATCTAAAAGACGGAATCATATGTACCACTGGAGAGAGATCCTTAATGCTTCAAATGCGAGGTCTGGACTGACTGAGGAGCACAAATGATCGCGCACTTGCTCACAAACAAAGATTCAAACATTCACAGAATAACCGAATACAAAATTACCATTTTCCACTAAAGGTTGAGATTTCAAAACTGGCTTGTGACACACAGCGGAAAGAACCACGGAAAACTCCTAATACGAAAAACTGAACTAACTCCAATTCAAAATCGCCTTCATAATTAGCACAGCAGTGACACATCATATCCACCAGAAAACACCACAGCAACTGACTAATTCTGCACAAAATCAAACCTGCCTAGCTTCCATGTAGAGAGACAGAAAAAACTTAGAGGGAGCGAAGTGACCAATCGACTAGGCGAAATTTCAGTCGCTTCAGCGGTAGGAGAAACAACACTTGGCTCCTTTCATCGAAATTTTCCGTCACTTCAGTGTCTAATATTTGAACAAGTGTTTCCCTTGTCTGTGAGTCTGTGCAAACAAATTGCCACGCCTTATGGTAAGAAAACAAGGGCAGGTAAGTGCCCCAACAGTCTGTCGTGCCAAGCCTTTCAAAAAATTAAACTCAACCGTCATTCCCACCCCTGGTGCAAAGATGAACCAAGAAAGTTCATCTGAATTCACCAATGTGCACGCATTTGCAATTACACCTACATTCGTACAAACTAGCAACAGGCCTACTAGGAATGGTACTATCATACCCAAAAGAATCCGAATGACCTGAATTGCGTTTCGCCTGATCTGCATACATCCCACATAACGTAGCTGTTTTGCACATTCTGTAATGTCGGTGTAGTACAGAATGTCAGATCACACAGATTTTTGAGACACCGATCATTTCAGACATCCACGTTAGAAGTGATCACTGTATCAAATATCTACAGATACCTGTGATTGATTGCTGGCCCCTAGTTTCATTGCACCAGAGGTGAAAATCTTCCTTCATGCGGGGGGGGGGGGGGAATGAAGATGGCGCAATATACCGCCGGAATTTGTGGCCAAATAAAGGTTGAAAGGTGTTTGATTTGACATTCTCTATTGGACAGCCGAGATTCCCGAATCAATCTGTGAAAAGATGGGCATACTGAGGCTCTTTGCAGTATAGTCGCTTGACTATATAAAATGGTTAATACAAGAGACCACTGGACGACAGTATTCTTTAAGGTAATCTATCCAGATGTAAATGAACACCAAGGTATTGTAAATTCTAAGAAATACTCACTAGAGATGAGACAGTTCTTGATGCTTATAAACTCATTTTTTTGACAGGAAATGACATTTAAAAATTACTACCACACTCATTAGAAACAGTTAAATAACGTTGTCACGAAGGTCATTCCAGCAATCTCTATGCAAAAATCACCTCTCTCATAAACAAGAGAGGCTCCTGAAGTTCTGTGACAATTCAAAGACTTTTGCTCTGTATTAGTTTTTCCTACACCTGTGAAACGTCGTTCTTGATACGATGGTTTGTCGTAAATCGGATGCTGAACTAATCAGTTGATAGCAACGTTGTTAACAGCGGCAAACGATCTATGGCAACTTCAAAATGAACCTCTTATCACCAGTAATTTCTCTGCACTCACGATTGAACATTTATTTGTACACATGTTTGATCTTTAAATCGCATGACGAACTTTTTGTTTTGGACCTGTACTGAAACTAAGCACATATAGCCACTACAACCAAGCAAAGTTTTCGTGCCCGAACGAGTCTCAATCACAGGAACGTTTCTCATTGGTGACCAGGTGTAAAGAGTGGAGAAATAATGAAGTTTTTACCATTATCATCTAGTAAAACTTAACTTGAAAATCTTTGTGCTCTACCTGGAAACCTGTCAAGACTCTCATCTTACTGTTAACTAACGACGAAAAACAGTTTAATATAATTTCAAGTGACAAAGTTTGCATGTGTTGAAAACGAGGGGCCATGAACTAAAGTTTTGTGACCGGGACTCGAACCGAGCACGTAATCCCACTCTTAACTCAGTAAAATCAGAAGTTAGAAAGCGAATTAGTTCACCGACAGCAAGATGTTTGAATTTGAATCGAGGATTCAATTTTTTTTGCCTCAGTAGGAAACGAACCCTGCACCACCGTTGTTTTCTATCCACGAATTGTTTGCTCACAAGTTGTGAGACGTGTGTATATTTTGAAACATCCCGTTGGAAAAATTTATGAATTACTGTGCTGGTAAACCTCTTACGTTATTTGATTTTCAAACAGCTTAGCAAAACTGAACGTACTCAGACATTTCACTCTTTACTTATTCTGATCAACAGTAAACTGACACACAATATATTTTTTAGCGCAACGCAGTCTGACTTCCAATAATCCCTACAAAAGAATGGCCCTGACTAACAATAACCTACACCTTTCATGAAGCACTTACCTCACAAAAATCTTCGTTACTCGAACTACTGCAAACACCCAGTACCAATACTACCACCTACATAAAAGATTCTAACTAGTGAAGGCACTAACTACTGATAGGCATAGTTAACAAACGAAAGATTTTGATAGAGAGCAAACAATGTATTTACCTTAATAATGTTCAAAAGTCATCATATATATATATATATATATATATATATATATATATATATATCAGTTCATGATATCCAGTATTACAAATTTACTGTTTCTGATGGACACACGTCCAGGTCGTCCGCTCTCAAAACTCTGCCATCTCTGTCCCCACATCCACCACTGCTGTCGGCTCACCTCTAACTGTGCGACGCTACGCACTGCCCAGCATTACAATAGCGAATATTCCAACAATGCAAACCAGCCTCAGACTGCACAGAGCTCAGTCAGTGATTTTCGTACAGAGCGCTACATGGCGTTACCAACATAAAAATCTAAACAGCCTACTTAATAGCCCCCATGCTCCCCACAAAAAGTCTTACAAATTGTTTTGGGTAGTGCCCAATACAGATTTGAAATTTTTTATAATTACAATAACAAAGACATCAAATGCACACACTTATTGATACAATGTTGGTCAAAAGCAAAAATTTTACTCATAAAGACATTCCTGATTATTCATAACAGTAGTAATAGCAGTTTTTTTCTCAAAGTCTGGGCAGTAAAAGAAAATGCACACAGAAGTAGTGGATTTCCACACAGTCTTGAAGAAGTAGTGTTGTCCTTCCAACGGAAAGACAGTGCTCACTCTTGATATGCAGACAGGTAATGGGCCCCAGCAGAGCAAACCCACAGCAGAGTCAGTCGAAGGTTTGAAGAATATTGGTAGGTAGGTCATCGCAGAGCAGACCCACTGTAGTCCTGGAAGAGATTATGGTATCGACGGGCCACCAGAGGTCCAGACCCAATGCAGCCCTTGTAGAAATAATGGTATTGGTGGGTCATCAAAGGTGCAGACCAATAGTAGCCCTTGTAGAGTTGGCCAGCAGCCATCTGTTGCGACTGTGCGCGTGCACAATCACAATCTAAAAGTCTCGCGGACAATATAGCAAGTCCAAAAACCACCACTCGTGCACCACGAAATTTTTTTTTGAAATGTCCTTAGAGCCAGCAGTGCTATTAACCAGTCCCTTGCTGAATTATCAACACACGTGCAAATGCTAACAATCCCCTTTTTTAACTTCTCACATATTATGCATATGCTATGACCAACAGAATCGTGTGCAGTGAAATGAAACTTAATTTGAGGAACTGGTGTATATACAATTATAATTTTACAACATAAGAATACAATTACAAAGGTACAAAATACATCATTTAAACAACGTAATAATACATGTAACATTTGTAGTACTATAGGCTGTTCAAAAGAATAGAAATAAATATATACATCAGTGTTACAGGAATTATTACATAAGTAAATAAATAACAAAAAATGAGTAGAGCTTTCGAAAGATAAACTTCACACATGAGCATCAAAACAGAACAGAATAAATAATGTCTAAAGGTCTTTACAAATAAAATAACATATTATTAGAAAAATTCTAGAACATAACTCTTACCTGATAAACACATAAAGACAGGAAGAACACAAATACACAAGGGTACACAAGCACATAGCGGGACAACACAAAAGGATAGACCAGGGATTATTTTAATGCAGTATTTATCGTATTTCATTTGCAAACAAAACTTTCTTTACTTCTTGGGGATCTTCCTTAGTTTATCATTATTCCCAAAAAGTCCTATCTATATCTGTTGTCTCTAAACCCTAGTGTTTGGTTCATATCCTCTTTCAAAAATAAGTTCTCTTCATTGTACACTACTTTTTTTGCCCAGACCTTTTGCTTATACCTAGTCAATGCATTTCTTCCAGTTCATCACAACTCATTGTCTCCCTCGTAAGCTAACTTAAATCTACTGAGCTCAGATGTATAAACTAAAGGATGAGGCAATGCAGCAGCAGAAAACAATTAACAGAAACAGCAATGACAAAAAGAAATGCAAATTGGCAAAGCAAGCAGCAGTATAACTAAATTAGCAAAGCAAATGGAAAATTACAGCTAATATGAGCCAATGTGCAGCACCAAGAAAAATAAATTAGTAGTAAATCTGGCTTTGAAGAGTAATACAACGTGACAAATGCAATTACTTATACCTAAACATGACAAAGCTCAAGCAAAAAGAATATTACAGTAAAGACACACCGAAGTGATGCATCGCAAAAATTCACTCTGACAAAAGAAGATACCAAATCGTTGAAAAATTATGTATGCAATTTCTGTCAAGGGAAATGTCTATTTGTGCTCCCTTTTTTAAGAAAGTAGATGATAAAATTATTATATACTGGGTCTGTATACAGAAAACATTTCTATTAGTACATCTATTAAATTTTGCTTTAACCAATGCTGCAGTGCAACTAGAAACTCGATATTAAACAAAACGAGTAAATATATACATAAAGCAAGGCATGAAACGTCATTCACTAGCCATATGGCATGTCATAAGGCAGTAAAAAATCTCTCAACTAGTAAAACAATAGACGTAAAATGTTTCTCATCATTTCATTAGGCATTTCACTAAATATCAGAAAGTACAAGCTCCAAACTGTAATAATATGTTTTCAAGTATGAGTGTGTCGTAGTTACGATGCTTTCGACAAGGAAATATCAATAGCGAGGTTACTGGTCTCTCCTTTTTTTGTTGTGCCTCTTAAAGGCATGGCTTTTTTCCCAGGCGACTGTCGCATAGGTGGGCGCTTACAACACCTTACGTCAAGGTCATTTATCTTTCTTACTGAAATATTTACGACAGCAGTTTCCGCTACAGTGACAGTTTGATAAAATAAAGTTTCACAGGTCGAGAAATTACTATAGAAATGTGTAGAAACGAAATCTCATGAATAGCACTGTGGTGATGCATCCAAGCGAGTACACACATTTCATAACACTCAAAGTACGATTCTTGATGTCCAGCATCCTTTTTCACAAATTAGACTCCCTAACCACTATTCATTATTCCTTACCTTATTCTACATATACATATTCGTTGACACTTCTTCAATATTTCAACATAATAAATATGTAGTATAATTGAATTCCTCATATATCATCAGCTTATTGATCATAAACATACCTTAACAGGATAATACACATCGTCATCGTAATAACATTATCATCGCAACTTTTTTCAGTAATTTCAAAACCTAAAACAAATTCTCTGCTCATTTCAATGGTGTCATCTACCTCAAACGTACTTCAAAAAACCATTATACTTTGCCAAATACAACATTCAAAGCTCTCATAGTATCACAATGGTTCCGAAAAAATATGAACAGTTCAAAAAGTACAGACAAAATACAATTTCATAAGTGTGAAGTTATCCAACTGTATAATTACGTAAACATGTGTCACTGATGTAGTAAAAAAAAATTTTCTCTCTCTGAGTTAAATGATCAGGTAGCTGTGTAATTCTCTGTTAGAGAAATATGGTACCGATGTGTTAAGTTGTATAAGCAAATACCACAATAGCTAGGGCTCCCAGCGCTTGCCACACACTTAATACACAAAGTAGGCGTGTACCCCCTGAGGATAAACGTAATTATGCCCTCAGATGTTACAGATTACAGCATCGAATGAAATGTATCACCGAAAACTTTCCTTGTAGTCCAAAAATCTTTAAAAATAAATGTTTTAAGTACAAAATTAATCACTTAAATGCGTTTCCTGTAGCGCTAAACTGTGCATCTTGCTGTAAGATAATTCTGTGGAAGTGTCGTAGTTATCGTCCTCCGCAAGCAAAGTTCTGCAGAAGTCAATCTACCTACCTCGTCATGAACAAAACTGAAATGCTTTGCGTATAGTTATCGTAGTTATTACGTTTGTGGCCGTAATGAAGAAAGTACTGTCCTGTAACATATTTTTGTGCTGCTGAAAAGGCTGTTTCATTGTAGCGATACCACAAAGTTACTAGTAAAACATGTTATATACTCCATAGTAATACGGAAAAACTGTGCAGATATAGAACAGATGTACCGAAAAAGCAACAGTGCAAATTGTGTCACAAATTAGTAGCGTCGTGATATAATCGTGTAGCTGTCAAACAAACCAAATACTAAGTCATCAGTTATCTCACAGAAAGTACTTTAAATAAAGAATGTCTTTTCAGGTAAACCAAAATATTGCATTAAAATCTCATTAGTAGTGTATGTCCCAACACTTAAGCCTTATAGTTGTTACGTAATCGCGCAACTAACAAGCAAGAATGTACAAACATCACCACTGTGTCGTCTGTTCACTATAAGAATGCATTTTTAATTACTGTTTAAATAAATTATCTTGGTTCTTGACTTGATAGTTAACTTCAAACATTGTTGCATGTTAACAGTTTCTAAGTGTGACAAAGCATACTAGTAACGTGAAGCGAAAAATTTTATGGCAAAGACTAAGTTAAAAATCAGATTATCTATCAATAAACAGTTTTACATGTGAAATTTGGTGCAATCCTTTACTCTTCTTAGTACGCAGAGATTAAATTTCAACGCAATTATCATGTGGAATACGTCGGATACTGTAAGGTCCACTGCAAATCAGAAAGGATTTGTGACTCAAGTGTTTCGTCTTATGTGGCATTGAATGAGATTTAGTAAGAACTTTCTGACCAATATATAGTTTCTTTGTATTTGCTTTTCCGTGCAGTTTTCTCCTTTTGTCTGCAGCAGAATTTATATTTTAATAGTCAAATCGATTATGGCTTTGTGTCGAAGTTAACGTGTTGTAACCTCCCCACAAAATAAAATAGTGTAACCTCCCCACAAAATAAAATAATATGAATAATATTCTCATTTAGTGTAACCTCAAAACAGAAAAATTCCTAATCCTCTCAACAGTAAAAAAAAATATAATTATGTCGTTCACATTCAGTATAACCTACCAACAGGAAAATTGCATAACATATCAATAATAAAATGTGACTAATCTCTCAATAAAAAATGTGGGTCGCTTATAACCTTTCAACAATTGACAGTCAATTTAACCTGGTAAATTTTGGACGTCAGCAATGCTGCGTCATGGCCCTGATACATCATTCTGAATAAACTGAAAAATCTTACCTTAATTAGGTCGCCGGATAACGCGTATATATCTGCTCCTATAAGTTTTTTTTTTTTTTTTTTCCGCAGCTAAGTGCAATGCTGGCCGATAGATTTGTCTTATGTAAGAGGAAAGAACTGATGTTTCTTTTCAATAATCGGGATGGCCAAGGATTAGAGAAATTAGTGAATTCTTTAAATTGAGATGAATGTCAAAAGTTACTTTTTATGAGAAAGATTAATATTAACAGATTTTTTTTAAAAAAACATTTACATGGGACTTGGTGTAACAATACTACATATGCGCGAGGCTGCTTTTACCTTATGCTACAACGCTCAGGCTCTGCCAACGCTGCACACGACCGGCCCAGCCAACACGATACACCAGACGCGGCTGATCGCTGACATGTTCCACATCATTACAAAGTGTCATGTTCATGATCTGTGGAACAAGTATTAATCTAATCTAATCTAATCTAATCCAACAACTTAGTGCTACTAATACACAGTTCTTAGTGCAGTCAATACTGCTCTTTGGTCTCAGATTCTCTTCTAGCTTACATATCGCAGGCAGCGCGTGAGCAATACATCGAAATTACATCAGCTCCAGTGCGCTAGCAAACAAATTCTTTAATTATGGACCTCTTACATAACCCTCCACTGGGGGGCAAAAATTTGGCAGCGATGGTGAGTCAATTGGACTTGCCATGAGCAACAAATTTTTCTATAATCTATTTAGTTTACTAAGGTTACAATCACAGAGTATATACATCATTGATTAGTGCAGAACGTATTAAGAAATTAAATAAAGTGCACACGCACTGAGTACAAATCATATTCAGAAATGACAAAGTATATACACAATGAGTACAAAATATGTTAAAAAATGACAATAAAGTGCACACGCACTGTATACGTGTTTAGCATTTTTACATGAACTGATCACATTAACAAATGAAATAAAGTGCCCACGCACTGTATGTCTTTATCATTTTACAATAATTTAAATGCACTGTATAAGCTTTTACCATTTTTTTTACATGAACTGAAAACATTAAGAAATTAAATAAAGTGCACACGCACTGCATAAGTCTCTACCGTTTTACAAAAATTTAAACGCACTGTATAGGTCTTCACCATTTTATAAAAACTAGGAACGGAATGGGAAGGATAGCATCATGGTTGTAGCACAGTAGGTTGCACGTACCTGCACTGAAAGTCCATATCTTTCTGCAGAAGCACAACACCAAGTGAGACAATCTGAAGTTCTCTTCCCTGAAGTATTCATCAGTGTAGCCAAGACACTGAAATGTTGTATTAACATTCAATGTTATCATTTTGGTAGTACATTAGGTACACCAAACAGTGGGACCATAATAACATCTCCATCGTTCAAGGTTGTGGACAGCTTGATATGTCAACACCATATTCTGGTAGAATACATACTCTTACAGCAACGTAGAATTAGTGTAAAAACCAATATAGTGCTCCATGATCATGAGGATGGACAGGATAAACGGATATTGCAGTAATTAGGTGAGAAGGTGAAGGACACATTAAGTCTTATGCTAGTCATCATAGAATTACACTAGCGTATCAACTGATACGAACAATTATTGGCATTCATTGGCTAGTTACTAAAGATGTAGGAAGTATTGAGTATTACAAAACACTATTCATAACTCATCTGATTGAATCAGTGGCATTCATTGGCCAGTTACTAAACGTGTATTGTATTGAGTATTACAAGACACTATTCAGTGTTATTCACAAGTCAATTGAGTATTGAGTATTACAAGACACTATTCAGTGTTATTCACAAGTCAAGTAGTGGCATTCATTGGACAGTTACAAAGTATTCATATAGTGTTACAAAACATTATTCACCGTTATTCACAACTCAATCAGTGGCATTCATTGGCCAGTTACAAAGTATTCATATATTGTTACAAAACATTATTCAGTGTTATTCACAAGTCATTATTTAAAACAGGAGTTATTGAGTGTAGCATCAAGTTACTGGTGTTTATATATGATATCATGTAAGTGACATAAGACATATTCAAAATGTAAGACATCAGAACTATTACTCAAGGTCCGTAGTCCAATAATACATAGACATAATGGAATTAATACACAGTAAATTTGCATTATCTTTATGACCAAAAATATATCTTAAACTGCTAGCATTATTTAGTTGTATACTGGCAATAGTTGGGACTCGTAACAATTTTTTTTCCTTTTTTTTGGCAATTCATTGCACTGGGATCGATAATTAATTGCTGGGGCATGAAAATATTTGCTTTTGACTTATTGCTGGAAATAAGGATTAATAACGTCATTCGTCATGAGTCAGCTGTAGCAAGGTTATGAAACAAGTACAGTATATGTGATCACATACATAAATGATAGACACAACTGGGTAACAAAATGCAAGTACTAGAACAGGTTTAATAACTATCTACTTATAGCATGTTATGTCACGAAAATCTTCTCCTGGAAAAAATACAAAATGGATTATTGAGCTGAAAGAAGAAATGTGTATTATGCTGAAAAATAGTGAACTTCGAATTAACAGGTAATGAAACGTGTACTTATTATGTATGTACTCTAGATGGCTTTTCCAAAACATTCAGTCATTTTACTATGTGACATAAGACATACTGTCAAAAGGAACTGCAACAAATACTTAAATAACTACATAGCATTTCTTAAGTAACAGTAAATATATAAACTACATCATTATCATCAGCTGCAAAGAAAAACTTCATTATTCATATTAGCATATTCTTCATATAACTATTCATCATCATTTATTATCATCTGCAAGAAATAGACACTTCATTATGCATATTCATATTAGCATTTACTTCATACAACTATTCATTAGCATTCATTATTTCATACAGTATAGAGTTTCTTATTATAGCATATTTCATCACTAAAATTAACATCTGTAGTTCTGTCTGACAGTCTGCATCAATCGCCTTGTATTCTGAAAGAAAAATAATTAGTCAAGACCGCTATCATACGATGTGTACAGTATATTCTGGTTAATGCTTGTTAATTCTGATCCATTTACTCTTCATGACAATATATTGCATTTTCTTTCCTTCATGCTGATGGTAAAATTTCCATTTCATAGTAAACCACTGTGGTTGTTTAATTTATTTCTT